>NW_025728274.1:5819214-6532964 GCF_021461385.2 Schistocerca piceifrons
CACAAGCTGCGAACAGGGCAGAGTCCAACTCTCTCACGCAAAGTAGGCAATTTTAGACCTCTTAATTGCCAGACCTTGTGTCCAACTCAGCGTTTTCCATGGTGTAGCGGTATCCCGGCTGACAGTGGCACTAGTCAGCGCAAATTGCTCTGCCATTGTCTGAAAAAATGTCTCCAGATGACGTCACAGCCCTGCAGGAGTCACAGCAGCAGTTAGCTCCGCCACTATCACAGACCCAGGCAGCACATAGCAACCCTAATTGTGAACATAGGAGACACTGTATTTCTGCAGCAGTGAGGCTGAGGACTACACTCAAGATCATGTACCACAACGAATACCTATTGAGTTAAGTAAACTTTCCATTCTTATAAATGAAAAACCCACTTAATATGTGTGTGTGTGTGTGTGTGTGTGTGTGTGTGTGTGTGTGTGTGTGTGTGTGTGTTATTGGAAGGGTATACCAGCCGCCAAACAACCTCTTCTTGCTCCTCCTTAGTCTAGACGACATGAAAGTCAGACATTTCCTTCCTGTCTCCATTAGCAGCCAGTTCTTTGACGTCTATTTTTGTTTATCTTGGGTAGGTTTCGGAGCCACAACCACCAAGGTGGTAGAGGCAGTGCTGGATGGTGGGCCAGTTCAAACCTTTGGAGGTTAAGGGAGTTCTGCAACATTGGTAATTGCTGCCTTGTCTGGCGTTCTGGGAGGAGGTACGGGCTACGAAGTAACTCCAGCACCCAAGTGCATTGAAAAACACAGCTGGTAGTAGTAGTATTAGCAATAGGGATCTTCATTCATGTAGCAGCATCGGTTTTCCGGTTTGGATGTTGAGAACTGAAGTAAAGGAGGCAGCTGCATAGCCTTATAGATCTTTTTGGCTTCACCATATGGGAGGCACTTTGATGTTTTTATCTTCTGCATCTTCCTTTCTTCAAGGGAGACACTGCAATCCATACTCCAGACCGGGAGATCCCCGGAGAAATTTACAAACTTCCAAAGAGATGAACAAAAGACTCCTTTAAGGGCAGTCTTACAGCATTTTCCCCAAGTGGCGTCTCCCTTTCAGGAACAGTAGTTAGTCCCGAGTGCTGGTGTTTAAAACGGTGCATTGTGTTCAAGGGAAAAAAATCTACACATCTAGACTAAGGAATACTGCCTTAACATACTCTGGAAGTTTCGTGCTGTTGATAGTCAGTGTAAAAGTGTGATTACACTGTATCACCACACACCCATTCAATTAGGTTTGTCACACCAACAATACCTTCCTGGCCTCACCCACTCTGCAGTTCATTTTCTATTGCATACTCTACAGGGCATTGTGCTGGATGTCGTTCACTTGTTGGGAACTAGACGTTTCTACCAACAGCGTCCCATTTGGTTAGTGTTTGACAGATTTTAAGTTCCAGCAAAACCCTCCAAACATCTTTATGCGCAGAATAGTGGAACTTTATCAAAGCTACTCTTTGCATTTAACTATTGCAAACACATTCAGACAACCAGCATGCATTCTGTTACTGTTAACAGAGCCTGTTGGACTGGCTGGATGAACCCTGTTATTAGACTGGGTGTTGGTACCTAGCAATGGCCCATCGATTCCACTGGAGGGGGAAGAGAAAAATTGGAAGGCTCCATCTCGGTCCCAGGAAGAACTAGTTAAATAAAAGTCTCTGCATAGAGCCCTGTGTGCCTAGGTAGACTTTATACAACTGAGGCAGAGCAGGTCCCTCAGAGGTTGCCCGCTAACGACTATTCCATCTCCACAGCCGCGCATCTCTTTGGCACACCAAGACTGAGCCGCTATTTATAGAGGTTTCCACCATCCTCACAACGTGCGTGGCCAAGCCAAGATCCCATTACCTGTGATACACCACATTCCACCATCGTGCTGTGAGATGAGAATAATCGAGCAGCACTAGTCAAATAGCGCATGCAACAACAGTTACGAGAATATGTGGACAGTGTAGGTGAAGCAGAATTACTCTCCAATCAAACAATATTATTTACTTTGTTACATATTTTGAGATTCTGTTAGGGTGTGTTGCTGCAAGGATGCTGAGAATGTCAAAATGTGTAATTTACACCTTAGAAAATCCCGGATGGGGCAACAATATGAGATAGGATAGATTACAACTCACCACATGGAAGAGATGTTGAGCATCAACCAAGGGCAATGTAAGAACACAGAACTTAATCCTCCATAAAATGACGAAAAAGAAAAACCGTGCACACACATGGGAGGGCAGTAAGGCCTAAACGTGGAGAACAGCTATCTCAGCTGATGTGGCTGTACACACGAAATGTGTCATGGGGATGGAGGGCAGTATGAGGAAAGGGTGGTGTAGAATGCTGCAGTGCTGCCTATGGGAGGAAGCACATATAGTGTTGCAGTGTTGTGACAGGACGGTTGGATGGGGAAAGGGGGAAGGGTTGGGGAGAGTAGCAGAAAAGGTGAAAAAACTGTACAGGTGCACTGGGGGGGGGGGGGGGGGCGACAGTAGGCGTGTGTAGAGCTGGAATGGGAGCAGGCGTTGGGACAGAAGCAGGTGTAGCTGAGGCCCTAACAGTGACAGCGCAGTGACTGTCGAAGTCTAGCACATCAGGTCAGGCAGCCATCTCAAACTGGACAGTCCAGCTGCCTCTCAGCCAGTCTAGCAGTGGCCATTCACAGTGACAAACTGCTCGTCAGAGGACATGCTCACATAGAATGCGGTACAGTGTCTCGTTTTTGGGCGCAAAAACAACCGGGGTCATATGCGCACACGTCAAAACTATAGAACACGAAGACAGAGGTGTTAAAAATGACTAAATGTCAATCCCAATTGACATAATAGAAGACAGTGGAAAACAGGGACGTGGAGAAAGAGCTACTAAAGTCACCATACAAAACAGAGGTCCAAAACTAAAAGTTAAATGCCTTTCGTCATATCGCTTTCACGGACAGAAACTAAATCGCGGTCCACAGCCCACGCGTCAATTGCTAAAACGGTCGATAAATCAGACGGCAAGTGGGAACATAAACGGTTAAGAAATGGACTTTCAGCCGGGAGGAAGCGAACAGTTAAAATTTGGGCGCAGTATAACAAGTAGTGGGGGAGCGCCACTTATAAAATGACGATGGCTAAAAAGACAGTGCCCAATACGCAACCGAGTTAAAATGACTTCCTCCAGGCGGCAGAGCCGAGAGTAGGTCGTCCATGCCACTGGGAGAGGCTTAATAATCTTGAGCTTATTCCTTTAAGGAAGGACCAATGGCGATGCCGAAGGGACGCTACCTCCTGATGGACAGCAACACAGTGATCACTGGAGGGAATATAGAAACTAGTGGGCTGAGGTAAGAGGACTGCAGCCTTGGCAGCAGCGTCAGCAGCCTAGTTTCCTGGCAGACCGACATGACCAGGAATCCACAGAATTCACAGTGGCTCCAACACGAGTGATAAAGTTGCACTAAGGGATGGGCGGTGTAAAACGCACAGAGACTTTGAAGGGCGCCTAGTGTGTGTGAGCACGACAATTTAATAGTCTGTGACGCCAGATGTGCTCTGTGGCCTGATAAGAGGCGAAGAGCTCGGCTGTAAATACTGAGCAGTGTGTCGGAAACCGACAACTAAAGACGTGAGTGCCAATGACGAAGGCACATCTGACCCTACAGTCAGTCAGAGCCATCAGTGTACACAAATGTACTACCGCGAAATTCTGTGCGAAACTAACGAAACTGAAGGCGACAGAGTAAGGCTGGAGCAGTGTCCTTACGAAGTCAATGAAGGCCGAGGTTAACAAGGGCCACTTCACGAAGCGAAATTGGCGAAGCATTCACACCCACTGGGGAAGTTGCAGGTAGTTTGAAATTAAGCTGCCGAAGCAAGCGCCGGAAACGGACTCCAGGAGGTAACAGGGAAGAGGGATGTGCCCCGTACTGGCGATCGAAGTAAGCATCGAACAAGGAGGCATAGCATGGGTGGCCACGCATGGCAGGCTAACAGCATGCCTGAGGAGAAAGTCATGACGGTAGGACAGTGGTAGTTCAGCCGCTTCAGCATACAGGCTCTCACTTGGGGTAGTGTAAAAGGCGCCAGTGGGCAAATGGATAACATAATGGAGGATGTGTTGAGATGGCGTAAGAGGCTGGACGTGCAGATGCATAAACAAAGCACCCACAGTCGAGTTTCGGATGGAAAATGGATCGCTACAAACGGAGGTTCGATCAGCATGCCAGGAGGTACCATTGAGGACATGTAGGACATTGAGGAACCGCGTAAGACTGGCTGCCAAGTAAGACACATGAGAGGACCAAGAGTTTCCTAGCGAGCATGAGCATCATGAATTTCGTAGTTTCAACTAACGGAAGGGCAACATGCCCAAAATGTAAAGATGGTAGGAGAAACCATTTGCGCCGCCAGAAATTCATACCGACGGGTTTGTCAGTGGAAAAACTAAAACCATTGTAAGTGCTCCAGGAGTACAGACGATCGAGACGCCGTCGATGACGCCGCTCAGTGACAGGTCCGTGAGAACTGGAATAGAAGGCAAAGAGGGAGCCGAAGATATCCGGTGGGCGACAGGCCATTATAGGGTAAATGGCGATAGCTAATAGGATGATGCTCAGGAGAGAACCCTGAGGCACACCGTCTTCCTGGATAAAGGTGTCCTACAAGGCAGAACCCACATGCACCTTGAAAACTCTGCCTTCTAAAAATTCCCGCAGGAAACGGGGCAGGCAGCCACGGAAGCCCCACTTGTAAAGAGTTCTCCAGCAGGTGTTGTATGCCTTCTCCAAATCGAAAAACACGGCCAAAGTCTGGGATTTCCGCAGAAAACCATTCATGACACGGGTGGACAAACTAACAAGATGGTCAACTGCAGAACGCCACACTCTAAATCCACACTGTGCAGTCGTTAGTAAATAATGACACTCGAGCCGGGCGTGATTCATACGTCACCTTGCAAATATTGTCAGTGGGAGAAATGGGGCGTAAGCTAGAGGGAAGGTTTTTATCCTTACTGGTCTTAGGTATGAGGGTGACAGTGGCTTAATGGCAATGGCCAGGAAATGTGCCCTCTGCCCAGATGCGGTTGTACATGTTAAGTAGGAAACGCCTGCCTACAAGAGAGAGGTGCTGCAAGATCTGAATTTGCACAACACTGGCCCTGGGGCGGAGGATCGGGATGAGCCGAGAGCACGATCTTGCTCCCTTATAGTAAAGGCGGCATTATAGCACTCACTATTCTGAGAAGGGAAAGGTATCGCCAGAGCCTCGTCCGCTCATTTCTGGTGGAGGAAGGCAAAGTGATAGTGGTAAGAGCTCAAAAGGTCGGCAAAATGGCGACCCAAAGTATTTGAAATAGCAATAGGGTCCACGATGATATCGTCTGCTACTTTCAAGCTATAAATTGGCAAATGGATCTTGGTCCCAGACAGTCGTTTGAAGTTGGCCCACATGACAGAAGAAGAGGTGGAACCGTTAAAAGAACTAATGAATGCAATCCAGCTAGCTTTTTTGCTTTCCCAAAAAACGCGACGACACTTTGCACGCATCTGATTTTAATGAATGCAGTTTGTCATCATAGGATGGCAGTAAAAGCGTGGAGAGAACATCTCCGTGCGCGAATTGCGTCGCGGCATGCCTCAGTCCACTAAGGGACTGGGACACGACGTGGTGAAGAGTAATTGCGAGGAATGGAATGTTCTGCAGCAGTAAGGATAACATTTGTGAGATATTCCACCTGGTCATCACAGCTGGGGAAATACTGTTCTTTGGAGGTCGCCAGGGAGGAGTAAAGCCGCCAATCAGGCTTAGTAAGATGCCATTTCGGTGTGCACACAGGTCAGGTAGGAGTCAGCAGACTGATAGCACATGAGAAATGGACGCTCAAGTAGGTGTTACAAAGAGTGGACCACACAAGACGATGGGAGAGCTGGAAAGTGCAAAAGTATAGGTCCATATGAGAATATGTGTGGGAGGAGTCAGAAAGGAATGTGGGTGCTCCACTGTTAAGGCAGAAGAGGTAGAGTTGGTTAAGAAGGTCAGTCAAGAGGGAACCTCTCCGACAGGCTCTGGGAGAACCACAAAGGGGATGGTGTTCATTAAAGTCGCCGAGTGGCAGAAATGTAGGAGGTAGTTGCGCAATAAGCTGAAGGAAGTTTGCCCTGGTGACATCAAATGACTAAGGGATGTAAACGTTACAGGGGGAAAAAGTCAGGTGAGGAAGATAAAGGGGAATTGCAACAGGTTGAAGATGGGTAGACTACGAACTGTCATCCCCTACGAGCAGCATGACAGCCCAATGAGATGGATTGCCGACCCCAGGGGGAAGGTCAAAACGACCCAGGAAGGAATATCAAAGCTTCAAGTGGTCGCGAGAGTGCGATTTCGTTTGCTGAAGGCAGCGTACAAGGGGATGCTGCGATGCTAAAAGCTGCCGTAAATCCTCTTTTTGGGACCGAAGGCCACGAACGTTCGAGTGGAGGAGAGTCACGATGTGGACGAGACGGAGTGTCACCTCGGTGGCTGCCGAGTGTCAGCCTGCGAAGAGTCACTGCTTCAGGGCACAAATGCAGGAGGATCCCGCTCCATGGGGTGCACAGAAGCATTGGATTGCTTGTGCTGTCGGTCTATGGAGTCCAACGCAGAAAAACGGTTGGTGGTGCGCACAGGCAACACTCAGGCCAGCCAGGCTAAGGTGTCACATAGCAATACTGTCGAAGAGGATCGCAGAGTTGGCGGAGTGGAAGATCGTTTGCCTTTGGTGGACTGCTTCAAGCCTTTCTGGTTAGCAAAGGGACAGTTGGGGGTTGTTTGGCTGGAGGGATGTAGGAAGTCTCCATGGGAGTACTACTCCTGCCCTTTCTGGCCTACCAGTTGTGTAACTGGTGGCTTCGCCCCTTGAGCTGAAAGTTTGATGTCTTGTTGCACATCTGGACGGGGGGATGGCGATGCTACCGTGACGCTGGGCTATTTCACAACCTCAGAGCTGAATTTGAGGTCGCATGTCTGTGTGGGCATGTCCTTCATGAATCTAGACGTACTAAGAACAGAACTATAGGTACCAGACGGGAGAACACAGTATTTGCGACTAACCAATAACTTGCGAGTGACTGGGTAAGGTACTTTTTCCCTTACACAGATCTCTTGGGCAGCCCACGCATCAAGGAACACAGGAAAATACAGAGAGGCGGCGGCACGGCCGCCATTGCACTTGATACAGCGGAGAGGAGGCGGCAGACGATTGCCCTGATGCACATCCCTACAACAGATTACACACTTGGCTGGGTGTCGACATTAGGTTCTAGTGTGGTTAAAACGAAGACACTGGTAGCAGCACATCCGGTTCGAAATGTACTGTCTAACTGTTATAATTTCATAGCCTGCTTTGATCTTTGACAGAAGCACCACTATATCAAAAGTGATAAAAATAGTGCAGGTGGGCATTAGAGAGGAGTCTACCATTTTTATAACCCGATTTATGGAAATGACACACTGATCAGAGAGATAAGATTGGATTTCAGCCTCAGTTAAACAGTCAAGCAGCCTAGTTTAATTAAAGCCACAGGAAGAATTCAGAGGTCCAAGGGCCTCGACACAAACAGGTTTGCTGTGGAGAAGTTAGGTGGTAAGCGGTTGTTGCGATTGAGAATCAGAAGCAGCAGGGCTCAAAATTGCAATACCTTTCTGAACAATAAACGGATTTACCACGGCGAAGGACTGACAGTCTTCAGTATAAGAGACCATGAGGAACCGTGGTGCAGCTGGAAGGGATTTTGAATCGTTAGCCTCATACCGTTTACGTTTCATAGACGTCGACTGTGAAGATGATTTGTTCACGGCGAGAAAATCCCCCAAGATTGCCAGCATCTCCGGTGGCACGCTCCTTCACAAATGGGGGCACCTGCCCTAGGTGACTGTTCGCACCTCCCCAACACCTGACTGAGGAATCATATGGCAATTTGGGAAGGTTGCAGCTCAGGCAATCATCCCTCTCTGGGCCTGGCCTGTACCATAGGGTACGTGCCAACTCTACCTGCCGACAGGGGGCTGAAAATTACGCGTTACCCACTCACCGGTTACATATCAGACGCATGAGCCAGCCTTCGGGAGTGCACAGTGAGGAAGAAGAAAACGAGGACCCTCGAACACCCAAGCGGAGGAACGAGAGGAGAAGGTAAACAAAGAAAGGAAAAGGGAACGAACAGATAATGCGGAACATTCCCAGTAATACCCCAGACATGTTCCGCAAGGGAGGGGAAAAAGAATAGCGAGAGGACATACATGCAGCACAGAAGGGAGAAAATGCTGCAAAGGCTGGGGCCCCACGGTAGCCGAGCACAAACCCACCAAAAAGTGGCGAGCCCCACTGGGGGGTGCGGCACAATGGTTGGAGCCGAGTCAGTAGACTGTGTGGCCACGTTCACGGGTGGCCCTGCCTCTGACACTGTAGGAGATACCCACGATGAGACAAAAATAGGTGACAGTGGTAGGACACACGGGACAGGTCTCACATCTATGTATGTTCTACTGATACGTGATGTGTAGCAAGGAGTAGGGTGTTGTGTTCAGATAGGGAAGGATGCCGATACTTCTTAGGTCGGGTGTGAATTGGAATGCTGCTGTTGAAGACATGGGAAACATTTCACATTTTCAGGCACTATGAGAAGTAGTCGAAACTTTGGAAATCAAAGGCTGTACAGTCACATCCGTATACAAACCACCGGACGTTGATCTCAAAATCAATCTAGCAGATAACTTTTCTAGTCAACACACGCAAATAGTGACTGGTGACTTCAACTGTCACAGCACCACGTGGGGGCTATGAGCATGATGATGAGAATGGTATTACAATAATGGGCGGAAGGCAACCATCTGAGCCTTATACATGACCCTAAGCAACCTGCATTTTTCAATGAGTGGCAGATGGAAAAGCAGATACAATCCTAATCTGATATTTTGCAGCGAGAACATCTCACAACAGTGCATAAAATCTGTCTGCAATCCTATTCCAAATACACAGCACAGACCGATCATGTGCGAAATCTACGCAGCAGTTAGACCACAGACAGTTCCGTTCAGAAGTAGGTTATACTTCAGGAAATCCAACTGGCCGAAGTTTACAGAAACGCTGGACGCTGCAATTCCCAATACAGAACCTTCACCTGACTCATATGACACTTTTGTGAGGGCTGTAAAGAGGTGCTCCAGAATTGCAATGCCTCGGGGTTGTCGAACATCATACATTCCCGGTCTAACTTCAGAACTCACTGCCCAATTTACAGAGTATAAGGTGCTATTCTAAGAAGATCCATTCGACGAGACAATGCTACTGGCTGGGAAGAAACTTATTGCATCTCTGAAGAATCCAAAAGGAATTCTGGTGTTAAAACGACGGAAGAACTTGATCTCATCAGAAACAATCAAAGCGTAGAGATTATTGAGACGCCTCAATAATGGCCCAACCAGATCCACATCACACTGCAGCATTACTGCAGATCAGATAGCAAACTAACTGCTCATGAATGGGAAAGGAAGCCATAGAATCAAAGTTCCGAAAGTACAGCAAGAGGCCCAAGAACAAACGAGGAATCTGACTCTTCCTTTCCAGATTTCTGAATTAAACAAGGCTATTAAGGAGAGCAAAACTGGTAAAGCATCCTGTCTAGATGACTTCCGTATGGAGCAACTCAAGATTTTCGGTCCAGAAACAAGAAAGTGAATCCTGCAGCTTTTCAACAACTGCATGAACCAGTGCCATATACCAAAGATCTGGCGAAAGAGCAGGGTGATAGCTCTTCTGAAACGTGGAAAGGAAGCAAATCATCCCAAGAATTTCAGAACAGATAGCCTTTTGTGTCACCCTTATAAACTGTTCGAAAGTATGATTCTGAATAGAATCCTACCAGTAATAGACCCTGTTCTCATACCTGAACAAGGAGGATTTCGACCAAACAGAAGCTGCACAGGGCAACTTTTGAATCTCACTCAGTTTATAGGGAATGGCTTTGAAACCCGTCAAGTAACTGATGTGGTCTTCGTGGATCTCACAGCAGCGTATGATACTGTCCATCATCGGTTACTCCATGCAAAATTATACAATATGATCAAGAACGCCCACCTCGTTAGACTACTCAGCACCCTCTTCCAAAACCGTAGGTTTTTTTGTTGAATTTCAAGGACAACACAGTCGCTGGAGAGCGCAGAAAAATGGTCTACCTCAGGGAAGCGTCTTGGCTCTACTTCTCTGCAACATTTATACCAACGACCAGCCATTGACCCCAGGCACAAAGAGATTCTTATATGCAGATGACCTAGTCCTTGCTACACAGAGCTCATGCTTTGAAAGAGTGGAAAGAAACCGGACAACAGCACTTAGAACATTGTGAAACTATTACAATCGGAACCAACTCAGACCAAACCCTTCGAAGACACAAGTGTGTGCCTTTCATTTAAGGAACAGGGAAGCTAATCGTGAGCTACATATTGCATGGTCAGGCATCCAACTACATCATCATCATCATCATCATCTACCTAAATACTTGGGAGTCACTCTCGATAGATCTCTGACATTCAAAACTCACTGCAAGAACACTAAAATTAAAATCTCCTCTCGAAACAACCTAATTCGCAAACTAGCGGTGACACAGTGGGGATCACATCCACAAACTATTCGCTGTTCTGCAATGGCACTGTGCTGTTCTACTGCTGAATATGCTTCTCCAGTCTGGTACAGGTCATCTCATGCCAGACAAGTAGACATTGCTCTCAACGAAACCTGCAGGTTGATCACAGGTTGCTTAAGACCTACCTAAACTGATATGCTCTACTGCCTGGCTGGAATAGCGCCACCATGGGTACACAGAACAGTGGTTGCTAACAAGGAGAGACTGAAAGTGGAACAGGACAGTGCCCATCCACTGCACGGACATAATCCACCACAGCAACGGCTGAGATCGAGAAAGAGCTTCCAGAGAAAAGAGCTTCCAGAGAACATCCGAGAAGCTCACCATTTCACCAGAGAAGGCAAGGCTGGAGTTATGGAAGAAGTCGACGCCTCACCTGCAGACGGCAGAAGCTGAAGAACTACCACCTGGACACAACGAGAGCTGGCTGGTGTGGAAATCTTTCAACAGATTACGATCAGGAGTTGGACGATCCAGAGACAACCTGAAGAGATGGGGCTTCATAACAGAAGATACGTCCTGTGATTGTGGACAAGAATAAACCACAAGCCACATGCTCCAGTGCCTTTTGTGCCCTACATCCTGCACGAAGATTGATCTCCTGCAAGCCACTCCAAGCGCCTTGGAGGTTGCAAAGTACTGGGCACATGTAATATAAATACAATATTTACTGACGTGTGTGACTAGTGTAGGTGTTTGTTTGCAGCCAAGGCAAGATTTTAGAAAAGTAAGCAACAGAATCAAAATTGAATGAAGAATGGACAGAGCGAGTTCTGTTATAATGTTGTTACGTAAATTCTTCAAAAGAAGGAACTTAATGATAAGTACTGACTTATCTAGGAGAAAGGTTCCAAGATAGGGTTTGACAGTATAAAAGTCTAGCGTACATTTTTTGCTATTGTACCTTCAGAGACAAGTATTTACGGGATACGCTGAAGCTTTTTCCTAGTACAAAAACGTAATAAAATCAATATGGAAAAGGAAAGAAAAACTAAATAAGTATTCAACTTGCGCCATTTATACAGACACATTTCTGGTATAGGAAGTAACACTGCTATGCGGTAGTACAGAATCTACTGTATTTCTACAGTAGATCAGTTTTCCACTTCCATATTCTGTAGCTGTTAGTCAGCCAATGTAGTGGAATTAACATGCAGGCAGTTTTCACAAAACGTCGATCTCACAGCCTTAACCATAAAGTTAGTAACAGTAAATTACTCAATTTTAAGGAAACAGTACCTGAAGATATTTGTTCCAAAACAGCGAAACTGCGACATCAAGGAGTGTAAAGGGCAGATCAAGAATGTTGGTTCCAGAATGAGATTTTCACTCTGCAGCGGAGTGTGCGCTGATATGAAACTTCCTGGCAGATTAAAACTGTGTGCCCGACCGAGACTCGAACTCGGGACCTTTGCCTTTCGCGGGCAAGTGCTCTACCAACTGAGCTACCGAAGCACGACTCACGCCCGGTACCCACAGCTTTACTTCTGCCAGTACCTCGTCTCCTACCTTCCAAACTTTACAGAAGCTCTCCTGCGAACCATGCAGAACTAGCACTCCTGAAAGAAAGGATATTGCGGAGACATGGCTTAGCCACAGCCTGGGGGATGTTTCCAGAATGAGATTTTCACTCTGCAGCGGAGTGTGCGCTGATATGAAACTTCCTGGCAGATTAAAACTGCGTGCCCGACCGAGACTCGAACTCGGGACCTTTGCCTTTCGCGGGCAAGTGCTCTACCAACTGAGCTACCGAAGCACGACTCACGCCCGGTACCCACAGCTTTACTTCTGCCAGTACCTCGTCTCCTACCTTCCAAACTTTACAGAAGCTCTCCTGCGAACCATGCAGAACTAGCACTCCTGAAAGAAAGGATATTGCGGAGACATGGCTTAGCCACAGCCTGGGGGATGTTTCCAGAATGAGATTTTCACTCTGCAGCGGAGTGTGCGCTGATATGAAACTTCCTGGCAGATTAACACTGTGTGCCCGACCGAGACTCGGTCGGGCACACAGTTTTAATCTGCCAGGAAGTTTCAAGAATGTTGGTTGTTTCGTTGGTTGGTTGGGGATGGGCTGGGGTGGCAGGAGGGGACCAAAAAGCAACGTCATCAGTCCTGAGATCTAAGGTGGCAGAAACAGAGAGAGACAACACAAAGGACAGTCAGTCAGTCAGTCAAGGGAAAGGTGAAATGGGCAAAGAAAGAAGTTAAAGGTATGAAAGGGCAGCAGGGAGAGGACAGATCAGGATGGGGTGGGCGCAAACAGAGAGAGCAGGACCGTCACAGATACGCAATGCGCTTTGGGGCATCAGCTCCACCATTCATACCATATCATACACCACACCATACCATACAGAATACCGTAGCATGCGCAATACCATGATCGTGACAATGTGGGCAACACCACGAGAAGATCAAAAAAGGGGAATCAAAATGGCAGAGAAACCAGGCAAAATGCAGGGGAAAAAGGGGAGAAGAACCCGGCCACTGTGGAGACTAAGGCCAACGGCTCCATAAGCAATGTGAACGCTAACTAATGGCCTCCAGTTCCAGACGAATATTCGATGATTTGAACACCGGAAGAGACCATTTTCGCGAAGAAAACCGAGGAAAGATGTTACCATATTAGGATCATCTGCTAACACGCAGGACAAGGAAGGTTGGAGGGGATATGTAGTAAGAAGGGCCGAAACGCAGGGGCAATCCAGAAAATATGAATCACGGTGGTGGGGGGCCCCGCAATTACAAGGTGAAGAGGATTGGGAGTTAGGCTCACTGCTGGGTAAAAAACTACTGGTCAACCTAGTATGGCCAATTCGAAATGGCAGAGGGTGGAAAACGCCAAATGGGAGAGTTGAACGAGAGAATGCCATGTTGAGCTACCCCAGGGAAGGAAGGGGGAGAGGTATCGACGCCATAGGTACTAGGAGGGAGTTATTCCCCAAATGGTTTATCTCACGCTACAGAGAGAAAATTTATAAGTGGAGGTCAAACTCCAAAGAGGGACCAGAAACACTAAACAAGGAAGAATCAAAAAGAAAAAGCAATGGCAACAAAACTGGAAAGAACACAGAAAACCAGATGGCTGGCCAGGTCAACATACTGTAGGTATGAAAACTAAGGGGGGGCCAGAGGGGGAGGGGTTACGACAGGGAGGAAAGGAGGATAAGTGCAGAGCGGTAGGGAAGAAAGGGCTGGTATAACTATGGGTCCCGTGTAAGCCATGCATGAACTTATGGTAGAACCCCAAGCCTCAGGGAGGGGGGGGGGGAGACCAAATATGGAAAACGTGTTTAATGAACAAGAACTAAGTACACACATCAAAATAGATTTGCACCAACTTGGTTCCTAGAGTTCCGGAACATGTACAAAAAATTGGAAGAGAGATCAACATAAACACCATTCCCCCATTTTATTGCTCATGAAAACTACACATAGCATGTTGTACCACCATACAGCGAGACCTTCAGTGGTGGTAGTTCAGATTGCTGTGCACACTGGTACCTCTAATACCTAATAGCACGTCCTCTTGCACTGATTCATGCCTGCATTCGTCGTGTCATACTATCCACAACTTCATCACAGCACTGTTGGTCCAGATTGTCCCATTCCTCAATGGCGATTTGGCGTAGATCCCTCAGAGTGGTTGGTGGGTCACGTCGTCCATAAACAGCCCTTTTGAATCTATCCCAGCCATGTTAGATAGGGTTCATTTCTGGAAAATATGCTGCCACTCTAGTCGAGCGATGTCGTTATCCTGAAGGAAGTCATTCACAAGACGTGCACGATGGGGGCGCGCATTGTCGTCCATGAAGACGACCGCCTTGGCAATATGCTGCAGATATGGTTGCACTGTCGGTCGGAGGATGGCATTCACGTATTGTACAGTCATTACAGTGCCTTCCATGACCACCAGCGGCGTACGTTGGCCCCACATAACGCCACCCCAAAACAGCAGGGAGCCGCCACCTTGCTGCACTGCCTTGGCAGTGAGTCTAAGGCGTTCAGCCTGACCGGGTTGCCTACAAACAGGTCTCCAACGATTGTCTCTAAGGCATATGGGACACTTATGAGTGAAGAGAACGTGATGCCAATCCTGAACAGTCCATTTTGCATGTTGTTGGGCCCATCTGTACCGCACTGCATGGTGTCGTGGTTGCATAGATGGACCTAGCCATGGACTTTGGGAGTGAAGTTGCGCATCATGCAGCCTACTGGACACAGTTTGAGTCTTAACACGATGTCCTGTGGCTGCACAAAAAGCATTACTGAACATGGCGTTGCTCTCAGGGTTCCTCCGAGCCATAATCCGTAGGTAGCGGTCATCCTCTGCCCTTGGGCGGCCTGATCGAGGCATGTCATCGAAAGTTCTTGTCTCTCTCTCTCCGTCTCGTCCATGCCCAAACAACATTGCTTTGGTTCATTCTGAGACGCCTGGACACTTCCCTTGTTGAGAGCCCTTCCTGGCACAAAGTAACAATGTGGAAGCGACCAAAGCGCGGTATTGACTGTCTGGACATGGTTGACCTACACACAACATGTACCTCCTTCCTGGTGGAATGACTAGAATTGATCGGTTGTCGGGCCTCCTCTGTGTAACAGGTGTTGCTCATGCATGGTTCTTTACATCTTTGGGTGGGTTTAGTGATATCCCTGAACAGTCAGACTGTCTGTAACACAACATCCACAGTCAACGTCTAATTCCAGGAGTTCTGGGAACTGCGGTGATGCAGAACTTTATGTGTGTGCATCGGCAATAAGATAAAATATTAGCAACCTATAAATACTGTCAAGTATTTTTGCTTTTATAAGTATTGTAGATAACACACCATACATAAAAGACACCGAAAATACCTTTAACATTTGTGTGTCCTACCATTATGTTTTTCATTTTTCAACGTAACTCATTGACAAAGAAGGTCAAGTGAAAAAATGTGAGACAACTTACACTTTTGAGCAATATGATACGATTTCCTAGCAATTATGAAGAAAATACAGAAGTACATTTTCCAAGAAATTAACCATGTAAAAGAAATACACTCACTAAAAACTTAAATACAAAGTAATGATGTTCCACAAATGCGAGAGAAGATGCCATGCACTATTTTGAAGATTGTGATATACAGATTCATTTTCCAAAACCTTTGGAAATTCTACACAATGAGGTAAATGTAACCAATCTTCAATGTAAAATTACATTTTCAGTTAGTTTCATTGAGCAATATCAATGCTGCATATTTTAGTTGTTAAATATCCCCCCCCCCCCCCCCCCACCGAGAGTGACTGAATAATCTACAAGAGCACTTACCTCCTCTGCTAACTCCAAGGGCGACATCGTTTGTCTTCTCGACCTTTTATGTGTATGGAACTGTAAGAAATGAATGAGCACACATTGTACAACGTAATAATGTAATTTAATAGTAATGTCACAAACATAATTAACCGCAACACTAAGAATATCCCTGGTGCTAATAAAACAGGACTTCATTTCTAAAATGTCTGAAATTTTTTCATATTAAGGCATATATAACAAATTCTAATTCTAAGTCTGTTTCTTT
The DNA here is from genome assembly GCF_021461385.2 of Schistocerca piceifrons. NCBI lineage: Eukaryota > Metazoa > Arthropoda > Insecta > Orthoptera > Acrididae > Schistocerca > Schistocerca piceifrons. The sequence continues at coordinate 5,835,437 of NW_025728274.1, forward strand.
GCAGGATTTCACAGACAAAGCGCCCTCTTACAAAGTCAAGAAACTGAAATATCACAGGATCCGTCGTTTGAACTAAACCCTAGCTGCTCAGTCCTCAAAATGTTAATATGCATTTCCTTTTATTGTTCATCTTAATACCGGAGGAAAACTCATTTCAAAACGAAAACCATCATAAAATATAACTTCAGTGGCAAAATGAGGTGGAACTTTTGTTACAATTAATGAACTATTTACTGACATGTAAAAATAATGCTACAATACATAGGAATCTGGTTCCTTGAGTCATCATTTAATTACAAAAATGTTATGCACTAATGATACTGAAAATTCTATCCCCAAAAAGTGTCACATGTGAGTGAAATAAGCTTTGTCTGGGGACAGGATAGCAGCGTATATTCCAGATGTAAAGGGACTGGCATCTACAGAGAACCGGATCTAAGGGGACGCGATTTAAAGGGCAACAGTATAGCAATGCATGTTTCAGGGAAGATAATCTTACCACTTATTGAACATCCAGCGTCAGATTACCCACTTCGCCAGTTTATATTCAAGATAACTCCCCTTCTCACAGGAAACCACTGGGATTTTATCAAGGTCATCCAGGGGAACTAACCGCACTCCTTAGGCAATTTTACGAGTTATATTCAAGATCATGACGTAACTCGATGAAGGTCATTTGATATATTCTTAAAACTCGCATGTAGCCACTCCACGTCTCTCAGCCAATTGGAGCACAATAAAATAGTAGGAAACCAAGGTGGACCAATAACATCCGAGCTCACCTTCGTTCCCCCCCCCCCCCCACCCTCCCCCTCATTATAACCCTTAATAACTAAGTCGACTGTGTAGGCTTTTCCATTCGAAGTCTGAGCATTACTGGGAAGAAACTCATGTTTGCTGCAACTAATAATTATCTAGCGGCAGGGTTTGGATGTAACTATTATAGTCCCTACAACAAACTAACCAACAGATTATGAACAATTTTGTTTTTGTAATACATTTTTACTGCATTTTGCTTATTAATATTTTTCATTTTTATTTACAATGGTATGTATTTGATGTACACACAATGCGTCTATTTACTACACTATGTGATCAAAAGCATCCGGCCAACCCCAGAAACTTATTTTTTCATATTAGGTGCGTTGTGCTGCAACCTACTGCCAGGTACGCCATATCACCTATCTCAGTAGCCATTAGACATAGTGAGAGAGCAGAATGGGGCGCTCCGCAGAACTCACGGACTTCGAACATGGTCAGGCGATTGGGTGCCACGTGTGTACACGAGATTTCCAGACTCATAAACATCCCTAGGTCCACTGTTTACGATGTAACAGTAAAGTAGAAATGGGAAGGGACACGTACAGCACAAAAGCGCACAGGCCGACCTCGCCTGACTGACAGACACCACCAACAATTGAAGTGGGTCGTAATGTGTAACAGGCAGACATCTATCCAGACCATCACACCATAATTCCAAACTGCATCAGGATTCAATGCATGTACTATGACAGTTAGAGAGGAGTTGAGAAAACTTTGATTTCATGGTTGAGCAGCTGCTCATAAGCCACACTTCACGCCGGTAAATGCCAAACGACACCTCACTTGGTGTAAAGAGAGTAAACATTGGACGATTGAACAGTGGGAAAACGATGTGATGAGTGATGAGTCACGGTACACAATGTGGCGATCCGATGGCAGGGTGCGGGTATGGCGAATGCCCAGTGAACGTCATCTTCCAGCATGTTTAATGCCAACTGTAAAATTCGGAGGCTGTGTTGTTATGGTGTGGTCGTGTATTTCATGGGGAGGGCGTGCACGCCATGTTTCGCGTACCACTATCACTGGACAGTCCTACATTGATGTTTCAAGCACCTTGTTGCTTCCCACTGTTGAAGAGCAGTTTGGGGATGGTGAGTGCGTATTTCAACTTGATCTAGCACTTGTTCCTAAATCACGGCCTGTGGCACAGTGGTTACACGACAACAACGTCCCTGTAATGGACTGTTCTGCACAGAGTCCTGACCTGAATCCTATAGAAACCTTTGGGATATTTTGGAACGCCGACCTCGTGCCAGGCCTCACCGATCGACATCGATGCCTCTCCTCAGTGCAGCACTCCATGAATAACGGGCTCCCATTTCCCAAGAAACCTTCCAGCGCCTGAATGGAGAAGCTCTCATCAAGGCTAAGGGTGGGCCAACACCATATTAAATTCAAGCATTGCCAATAGAGGGCGCCAAGAACTTTCACGTGACTTTCAGCCAGATGTCTGGATACTTTTGATCACATAGTGTCATTTGTTAATCTGCACAGATGAACCGTATGTTATGATGCAGCAGCCCTCATCAAATCTCTATATACTGACAGTTTATGGAGCCGCAGCAATGCCATAAAGCAGGCACACTAATTCTCTATCGAGATAACATTTGAGACCACACTATGCACACCATTAGCCCGCCACTGGGCGCCATCTGCATCTACACAGTACTCGCATATGTTTGATATGAGTGCCAACAAACTCCACATTCTGTGATCCATTCACTTCATCATTGATTACGCCAATAACCTACTTGTTTTCTGGTATTATTTCAAAAGGATTATTAGCTGCGTGTCCGGAAGTGTTCAGTTCTTCAGGAGTATCTAATTGTTTCACATGGATCCCTGCCTTTAACCCAGTAGATTAAACTGACTACATCCATACAATGTAACTTGGGATTGACGAAGTTTGGCTTCGCAAACTCATACTGAAAGCGGTACATGTGGAGTTTGGAGAGGTCCACAACACACATACCAATCTAGACAGCCTTCATGGACTGCATTGGAATCTAGGACATCTCTACAGTCTTTCATTAACATGGAAATCCATGACAACATTGCTCAGAGTAGTTTTTGCGCGTGATTCTAACATTCCATACCAAATCTGTGGCATTACTTAATGTTTCTACAGGGCAGAATACGAGGTGCATTCAAGTTCTAAGGCCTCCGATTTTTTTTCTCCAGACTGGAAAGAGATAGAAACATGCGCATTGTTTTAAAATGAGGCAGCGTTCATTGTCAATACGTCCCAGAGATGGCAGCACCGTACGGCAGATAGAATTTTATCGCCAGCGGCGAGAATGAGAACTGTTTTAAATACTTAAAATGGTGACTTCTCCTTACTTTAACAGCGTGCAATCATTCGTTTTCAGAATTTGGTGGTGTGAAACGAACTGAAATTCATCGACAGTTGAAGGAGACATGTGGTGATGGAGTTATGGACGTGTCGAAAGTGCGTTCATGGGTGCGACAGTTTAATGAAGGCAGAACATCATGTGACAACAAACCGAAACAACCTTGGGCTCGCACAAGCCAGTCTGACGACATGATCAAGAAAGTGGAGAGAATTGTTTTGGGGGATCGCCGAATGACTGTTGAACAGATCGCCTCCAGAGGTGGCATTTCTGTGGGTTCTGTGCACACAATCCTGCATGATGACCTGAAAATGCGAAAAGTGTCATCCAGGTGGGTGCCACGAATGCTGATGGACGACCACATGGCTGCCCGTGTGGCATGTTGCCAAGCAATGTTGACGCGCAACGACAGCATGAATGGGACTTTCTTTTCGTCGGTTGTGACAATGGATGAGACGTGGATGGCATTTTTCAATCCAGAAACAAAGCGCCAGTCAGCTCAATGGAAGCACACAGATTCACCGCCACCAAAAGAATTTCGGGTAACCGCCAGTGCTGAAAAAATGGTGGTGTCCATGTTCTGGGACAGCGAGGGCGTAATCCTTACCCATTACGTTCCAAAGGGCACTACAGTAACAGGTGCATCCTACGAAAATGTTTTGAAGAAGAAATTCCTTCATGCACTGCAACAAAAACGTCCGGGAAGGGCTGCACATGTGCTGTTTCACCAAGACAACGCACCCGCACATCGAGCTAACGTTACGCAACAGTTTCTTCGTGATAACAACTTTGAAGTGATTCCTCATGCTCCCTACTCACCTGACCTGGCTCCTAGTGACTTTTGGCTTTTTCCAACAATGAAAGCACTCTCCATGGCCGCACATTCACCAGCCGTGCTGCTATTGCCTCAGCGATTTTCCAGTGGTCAAAACAGACTCCTAAAGAAGCCTTCGCCGATGCCATGGAATCATGGCGTCAGCATTGTGAAAAATGTGTACGTCTGCAGGGCGATTACGTCGAGAAGTAACGCCAGTTTCATCGGGAAAAAAATCGGAGGTCTTAGAACTTGAATGCACCTCGTATAACGCTCTTTGTTCCCTGGCCGTGTCCAGAGAGCCCACTCCCACAAAAGGGCTCCATCCCAAAGTTAATGTATTGGCACCTTACTTCATCATGCAAATGGGCGAGATACGCCAGTTCTAAGGCCAAGATCTTTCTTTCACCAGCATCCCCACCTGGTTCACGGATCTTATCCTTTAGTCTGGCAGTTTCTCCTTCACACATTCATCGGGACCCTGGAAATGGCTGGCTCTGTTGTGCGGCGAACCCACAGAGGTGGTTTACATCTAGGTAAATGATTTTAGATAAATCATTATATCGCCTGTACTACTCGTCACTCATCCATGAGTTACTCATCTTGGCGTACTGTGCAGTCACTGGGAAAGTTTTCCATGAATTCTGCGTTCATAGAAGAGCAAGATGTCAACACCAGTCAACTGTTCAATGCTGACATATTCCGTTCAATGCTGACATATTGCGTGTACCGAATCCCACGAAAGACCTGGCATGAAGAAATAGAAAGCAGAACTACTCTAAAATGTACGTGAGGAAGCGTACATTGCTATTAGTCTATAATCTAGCATATTCACCTAAACAATGGACGCTAAACTCCAGACGAAGATTCCGATCTTGCTCATCCTCCACTTCCATTATTGCAGTGCCCATTAGTATACCGGACAGTGTGGTTATGTCAGGCAATGCCGTTTCATAGAGTGTCTCCAACAAATCCAGGATTTCATGTGGACAGACCCCCTTCTTTATCACAAACTGAAACCTTGCATCATTGGAATATGTAGTCTGGTGATATGCATGACTTCCTGAGGCGAAGACTCTGAAGAGAGACGTTCACGAGGCAAAGCGGTTCCACGAATTAAAGCAATATATTTGATGTGGTTCTCTTGGAAGATGAAATATTCTTTCCAATGGTAGCAGGAATGAGTAACCCTATCACGTTTCAACCCAGAATCAACCAAGTGTTGAACGAGTAAGTGGGCATCACGCCTACTCAAATTGTGAAAGAGGATGGAGACGAGCTTGATAGTTGGCTCTAAGTTGCATTAGTTGTGAGATGCACTGTGGAACATCCCCCATATATCACTATGGTCTCTACAAGGACTTTCGTCTTCTCTATGCAATGGCAGCCCACCAACACGACGATCGGCTGCCTGCTCATACAGGGCATCATTGTTCTACGAGTCAGTCACGAAAATGTTGTTGCGATAAATCCCATCAACTTCCATACCAGGTTCTCGAGCTAAGCCAACCACCGTCTCACAGGATTATTCCCGACATGTGAATCAAACTGGTGATACGAGTGATACGAGTATACAAGTTCATATTCTGCTGAGTATGGTGGTAAATGTTCTGTGACGACTGTATGGGTGGCAGTGGGGTCATAATCACAAACGTGTCACAGGAGCTAGGAGGCACTAAGTTTGTATACGCAATGAAGGAACATTGGATCTGGTAGTGGATGTTCTTGACCTCTAAGGACAGCAGGCAATTCCACACAAGGCTGTTCCTGGCTCGAGCAAACTATGAGGTGTCCTCCTAGATAATATCTCTTTGTGAAAGATTTGACGCATCTGTGACAAATGTCTTGTACCGAAATGTTTTGATAAATCAGGAGCGACATTCTTTTGATTCACAAGCAGTGTTGCTTCCCAATATTTAAGTTGCAAGAAATCTACATGTTTGGGGTGCCAAGGGAGCAAATATTGAAAAGTAGAGTGGTCCAACTACTTTATGCTTTACTACCTTTTTTTGCAATGTGTGTTCATGGTCATCTTCTGGCTTTCTATTAACTCCAAGTCTGTAAATATAAACCGAATGTTAAGTGTACTCCCTGACGAATTTTGAAATGTTGGGGTTAGTTTGTTTGGGGGAGGAGACTAGACAGCGAGGTCATCGGTTTCATCGGAGTAGGGAAGGTAGTCGGCCATGACCTTTCAGAGGAACCATCCCGGCATCGTCGTCGTAAATGCGAGTCCAGTGTGCATTTGAAATGTCCTGGAGTTTTATTAAGAACGAAATGGCTTAGAAATTATAATGGCCATGGCCATTAGACATATTTTAATTATTACAAAGGGCTGCATTTGTTGGGTAATTTCTATTGCTAGCCAAAAGTGACCTTGGAATGTAATATTCATCCCTCTCATCTTGAGTCTCGACATTAATGTGTCCTTTTTCTTTTACTGGCAATATCTTTCAGAAGGAGGATGAAACTGGACCTCACCTCCATTAAGTAGATCAGAGATATATAAGCATGTACCGAGGTGTACATGGCTGAATGCATTACCTAACCCCCCTTCCTGAACGCTGAAAACAGTGATTGAGTATGACTCTTGATAAACTTCCAAACCCGCCTGCTATTTGGCAGCCATTTCTCACCAAAATTTGGTTGATGGTCCTCTCTTCAGCATCACTACTGTCCTTTGTAGGGTGCTCGAGCAGAGTTCAGAACTGTGTTACACTTCATGGAAGTATACCACATGTAGTTACCATTTAAGAGAGCATCCTTTCCACAATGGCTTCACAAGCATTGTGGGAAGTTGCAGGGTATTAGCAGTCCACATTCGAGTTATCAATGAACCTTTGTGAAATTCTGTCCCAGAAGTGATAACAACCATAATATTTAAATGCAGTTGCAGGGCGTATTTGGTAATCTGTTACAGGGTGGGCAGGGGTATAACTGTTGCTACATACAGAATAATGTCGAAGCCAGGTCCAATGCAGTGTAGGTCAATGATAGGGAATGCGACAGTCCAGGGTACAGCTGCATTGTCGAACGAGTTGGTATCACCAGTTAGTACCACGATGATGATGGACCTGGCGGTAGTGGTGTTTGTGGGCACAGTTTCCGTTTGTTTTGTTTTAGGGAAGAAAAACACCTAGGATTATATGCGCCCGTATCAGAACTGTAAAACACGAAGACGAAAAAGGAGTTAAAAACGACTAAACGTTAAGCCCAATCAACGGAAGGAAAGACAGCTATAAACATGGACTTCGAGAAAGGTCCATAAAATACGCCCTAGATACAAAGGAGGTCCTGAACTAAATTTCTGAACTGAAGATTAAATTTTCTTCTCCATATATCTACGACAGAAAAACAAAACGCGGTTGCCAACCCATAAGTCGTTCGCTAAAACGGCCGATAGCTCAGACGGCAAATATAAATGAGAATGCTGGCAGTTTTTTAAAAAAAGGGCATTCTATCAGGAAATAATGAACCGTGAAAGGTTTAGGGCAATCAGCACAGTAGTGGGATACCCACTTAATTTGCGATGGCTAAAAATATAGTGTCCAATACGCAACTTACAGAAGATGATCTCTTTCTGGCGAGAAAGCCGAGAGGAAGTCCTAGCTGCTGGGGCATGTTTAATTTCCCATGACCAGTGGAGATGCTAAAGTGACACCAACTGCAGACAGACAGCAACGCCAGAGGACGGTAAGAATTTGCACAACGACCTGCAGAGAACTGATGATTGGTGCAGGCTCTGGCAGTTGAACGTAAATGAATGTAACATGTTGCGCATACATAGGAAAAGAATCCACTGCTGTACAACTACACTATTGATGACAAACAGCACGAGACAGCATCTGCCGTAAAATAACTAGTCGTAACTACCCAGAGGGACGTTAAGTGGAATGACCATATAAAAAAAAGACATGGGGAAAAAAGCAGACACCAGACTCCGTTTCACCTGAAGAATCTTAATGAAATATAACGGATCCCCGAAAGAAGTGACTTATAAGCCGCTTCTTCTCCAGATTCCTGAGTATTGTTCATCTATCTGGGATCCCTATCAGGTAGGAATGATAGAGGAGATAGCGAAGATCCAACGAAGAGCGGCACGTTTCGTCACCGGATCGTTTAAATAGCGAGGGCGCATTGCGGAGATGCTAAACAAACTCCACCGGCAGATGTTAGAAGAGAGGCGTTGTGAATCACGGATAGAGTTACTATTTAAATTTCGGGGCAGCACTTTTCAGGACAAGTCAGACAACATTTCACTGCCCCCACATCCATGTCTCGTATGGATTATGAGGAGAAAATTCGAGAAATTGGGCCCATAGACTATTCGCGAGTGGAACAGGGCTGTATGGATCAGATAGTGGTACAGAAAGTACCCTCCACCGCACACCATTACATGGCTTGTGGAGTATGATATAGATAAAAGATCATATGAGGAACTGGAAGAACTAGCAGGCCAAGGAATGAGGACTGAAGCTGTGGCACAGCAGCGTCAGCACCTCGTTTCCCATCAGACCGATGTACCCAGGGACCCACATAAACATCATAGTGGCTCCATCAAGTGAAACCATTCCTGGACTCATTGCACTAAGGGATGGATGGTGTACAGCACATAGAGGCTCTGTAGGGCACAGAGGATAGGAGCACATGACGTTATTCAAAAGCCTACATCGCTGCATGTACTGATACAGGCTGAAGAGCTCTACTGTAAATACTGCGCAGTGTTCCAGAAGCCGATACTGAAAAACGTCAGCGCCAGTGACGATGGCACACTCGACACAAAGGTCAGTCTGAGAACCATCAGTATACTTAAAGGTACCAAAGCGAAGTTCTGTGACGAGAAACTTTTGAGAATATAGAGGGTCTGGAGTAGTGTCCTACTTATGAGAGTAGAGGGAGTCTGGAGTAGTGTCCTTTGGAAGAGAATGAACTGCGAGTTGAACACGGGCAACTGCACAAAGCCAAGGCGATGAATACTTAACACCCACTGGGAAAGTAGCAAGTGGCATGAAGTTATGTTGACGGAGCAATAGCCAAAACAGACTCAAGGAGGCAACAGAAGAGGGATGTGTCTCTTACTGGCGATCAAAGGAGTCACCGAAGAAGGTGGCATAGGATGGATGGCCGCGCCATGGCAGACAAACGGCAGGCGTATTTTCCGGGGCGAAAGTCACGGCGGTATGACACAGGTAGTTCAGTTGCTTCGGCAAAACATCTCAGTCTGGCTAGTGGAAAAGGTGCCACTGGCGAAGCGGGTGCCACGGTGGTGGATAGTACTGAGACAGTGTAAGAGAGACGGACATGGAGATTCATGAACGAAACACCTGTAGTCTAGTTCCAAACGTACAAGGAACCCCTACAAACAGGGTGGTGATCCGTTCCGCCAAGAAACTACCACTGCAGATGAGACTTTCAGCGGCAAAACTATTTTGTACAGATCGCCATATTGCACTGACCGTTCAACCACGCAAAAGTGGTCTACAGATCGTCAAATACATCCCACATACTCACCGCGCCACAGTGCAGCACCAGCGGAGGAAACTGCCGCTGTAAACGCGGCCCATGACTGCAGCCGCGGAAGGGCTCGTCAGCCAGAGAGAGGTCAGCCGGCCGTGGACGAGGACCGCAGTGGTAGCAGTCCGAATGCTATCAACATCCCCAGCACAAACACTCGTTATGTTGAATCTTTTCAAATTCCTGCAGAGTGTACATGCGGCACACACACACACACACACACACACACACACACACACACACACACACTCCTGAAGGCGACTCAACGCAAACTGGGTTTTAGTCCACTATTCACCCAACCAAGTGGAGTCGCAAGCCAAATCGTCGTAATCCGGAAGCTTTCTCGGACTCTGAACTGGTGTACAAAGGCTGGGTCGGTTCCCCTCAGCACAAAGGCGTTACTGTTTCTGGCCCCTACCTGCTTGCCTGCTATACCCATCTCCACACTCTGGGATTACAGGACCATAGTTTTCCAGAATATCATACCATTTTCACGATAATTCTCCACATCAAGCACAGCAGTATTCTACCGATCGCTTGCACGCAACAATTCCGAAGATATGGACTGGAAATTGTTTCTCTAGAAACCTGAAACTTTAGCAAGGTGGAGCATACTGTAAGCAACTGAGTAACTTTAAACATATCCCGTCTGCAAATACCGTTACATGAGAACTCAAAAAATAGAGAAAACTGATGTTTCCACTCCCGAACACCAATGTTGCTGAGCTAACAGATTCCAAATCATCCTTGTAATTTACAAAGTCAACTAAGATGTTCCTCACATCTAAAGAAGCAGCAAACGGGTCTTCCACCCGTCTTTCACCTGCTAGATGCACACAACACAATCGATGTTTTCTCAACAAAATAAAGATAGGAAATATGCAGAAGCAGTTACCGGACAATTACATGGGAGTGAATAATGGTCCGGCGCAAATACACGTCCATATAAAATAATCTAATTTCCACGAAGAAACATGTGATCACGAAGGCTGCCCAACATATACAGGGTATTAGTTCGCTATTTAGCCGTCTAGAGGGCGATACGGACAGGTCAACTACATTCCTGTACCCCAACCGGTCTCTCACTTTGGACGGCTCCTGCTGTCTGCTGGACATGTGAGTAATTCCCGCCACAGGCCACGCACCCCCGCACAGAATCATCCCAGGAAACCGACCACACACTCGTACGTATCTCATCACTATATTTAGAATTAAATATTACGATTATGGTCTCAATACGACAACATTCGACAAAGAGCGAAGTATCAGAAATACCCCTTCTGACGGCTGTGGCTATGGAAATAGAAATATCTGTACCACTGATGACTTTACGTACTTCTCCAAGTAAAAAATAAATAAAATCTTCCATTCCCTTTGTGGCTTACAAACCCACACCTTCCCTTACGACATGTCACATTCATTTTCTTTGCGCGCGCGCACGCGCCCACTCTCTTTATAAGCCTGATGCTCAAAGTTCACCTATCATGCATTCCCTGCTACTACGTACAGGGCGTTTATAAGTAAATATTGGGGTTTCAACGCTTTAAAATATTTACTATATTTAACTTACGGTTATAAATGACATGTCAAATGAAAGAGCAACTCAAACAGTTGTGTTTGGCACCAGTGTGCATGCGCAGCGCGCAATGCTTCCGCTGCAGTCCGCTAGACGAGCGCTGGATGTGTGCTGCATGACAAGTTCTTGGTATAACTGAGTTGCTCTTTCATTTGGCATAGCATTTATAACTAAGTTTAATATAATAAATATTATAAAGCGTTAAAACCCCAATATTCATTGATAAATACCCTGTACAATACTCTGTCAATTAACTGATGGCTTCCGACACAAAATAATGCTGACCGAAAATCAGCAATGAGTGGACATGTATCATAAGTTTTTCTTGTGAGTGGTACCATTGTGTCTTAGAAGGAGAGATGTTCAAATGGTTCAAATGGCTCTGAGCACTATGGGACTTAACATCTGTGGTCATCAGTCCCCTAGAATTTAGAACTACTTAAACCTAAATAACCTAAGGACATCACACACATCCATGCCCGAGGCAGGATTCGAACCTGCGACCGTAGCAGTCGCGCGGTTCCGGACTGAAAGGAGAGATGTAATCGCCTTACAAGCCGCCAGATGTTAATAACACTTTCGCAACGACTATGTTACTGTCACAAGGGGTTCTACAGGTGCGCACAAGCATCGGTAATGATATCTGTGTTAAAAACTATACAAGCCTTATAAATCGAGGTATGGCATTACCTCCGAATAATGTGGTTTTTCCAGACAAACACCGCAACACTGAATATAGACGGTGATTGCCAGGGTGTATATTATCAGACCAACAGTGTGGTTACACGTCGCCGATTCGTTTAAGCTCTTAATAAAAACGCCGATTTTTGAGAGCGATTCAGCTAAGGAACGACGTATGAACCCGATATTTGCTGATCGCCCTTGCAGCCAGTATTTGTAACGCATTCTGTCTCATTGCCACGTCAGGGTTTCTGCGATATATCCACTGGGTTATAGTGTTGGTTGACTGCGAAGGATCACAAACAGTAGATGGTGTGCTGATTGAGGTCGTAAGAAATGTACACTAGCTTTTCAGATCACTGGTGCTACGTTTTCCGGTACAAATGCTGTCTATGAATTGGAGTCAAGTCATTCGATTCAATCACATTCCTACGTTGCATCCTATGGACGAGTCTTTTAATCATATTTCTGGCACTTTCATATCTCGAAACGAGTCACCTTTTCGAACCTGTTCCAGTAAAATTTTAGATTGTCCCTATGCATCCTGCAACTGCCCCATCAGACTCTGCACTGCCACCCTGCAGCTTTGTGCATGTGATCGTTCCAATTTAAGTCAGAACTGAGCAGAAGTTGGAGAGAGCTATATTTACAACATTCTGCAGCCCATGTACAAACAGGCTAAGCTGATTTAGTGCAACAGCATTGTGTTTTGACCTTTTGATGGGGATGGGAATATGTTGTATAAAAGATAGAATGGCAACTGGGAGAAGGACGAGGATTTTGCTACTGTATTGTGGTGCGTCTCCAAACTACATACAGGTGCTGCACTCTGAAGCAGATCCGTGTACCTCAGGGTCCTTTAACGCCTATCACCCCAGCATTTTATCATCGTTGTTCTGTACCACCCAACAGAGAAAAATTAGGAACTGTAAAACCTCTGCTAACTTCATCCGATTAAGAACTCGATAAGAGTTTTACCACATCTCTCTTCCCATATATCGGAAACAAATACCATCTGCGTGATGCCATCGAGTGCACGTGGTGATCCTATAAAAAACACAGGTATTGATCCACAGACCAGTGTGAAGTGTCAACGCCCGTACTATAGGAGGATAACCATATCCCACAGACTATACCGTCAGTCGCAAGAGAGGCTTCCTGTGTCGTCGTTTGAAACGTTCTTTTTCCACTGTAACCGGCTTTGTACACTGCCATACATTCCGTTTTTACTGCCACAAGTTCGAGGTCTGTGTCAGTTTCTAAACTGACGTTAACATGTTCTGATTCGTTGTCTCTCACAGAAAACTAGACATCGCTTGGTGTAAGTCATGTTGTTACTACTGAAGACAGTCACAAAGTAAGAAAACTGGTAGAGTTTCACAGTGTTGTGGAGCCTTTCCAAACTGCTGTCCCAAGGTGACTGACAACCTCTACATTTAAACTCATCTGTCACAGTGATGGGATAGCTGGTGATACTGTGTTCCGTTTCGACTGATTCCTCATGTTGCAGTTATGTATGTGATCACTGTTTCGGTGCTAGCTGCCACCCCTCCACCAAGACTCTTGCTCCATCTCAAACAAGGGACATCAGTCAATCAATATATGGCAATCAACAATTTACCGGTGGACGGGTGGGATGGAAAAGACACCGTCGATGCACTGGAATAATAGGCATCACAGATAGTGTGAACAATTTTACAGTCATCTAGACACCTACCAATTTTGGGACAGTATGCTTCGCAGTTTCAGTATCACTGCTAAACCGCCCCTTCTGTACTTTCCAGGTACCATTGCGAATGTAGATAGATGACTGCAGTACCTCATTCTTTTGTTAATTCTCGAACATATACATCATCTATGTATACCAGACAGCGATCTACATATTTCTAGCACTTTGAGCATAGTTTCTAATTTACGATCTGTCTCTATGCGGATGGGTGTCACAGGGCATTCTCGCAATCTTAGAATAAAGTTTGAAAGATCCCTCGCACTATCTTCGACTAACCCATCCTGCAGCACCGTTACTGATTAAACCTGCAAATGACCAGGGGTAGAACAGTACATCCCGCATCTTGTGGATCAATGGAGCTTGCAAAGTCCGCACCCATCCAAGTGCTAAGATTTCTCTAGATTCCCCCTATGTCGAGGTGGTTAGCACCCCTTATAGATATATAGTAGTAGATTTGAAAGTGTTGTGATGTAATAGACGGTTAAGAAGAACAAGAACCGGGCCGTTATTATGCATGGTCAAGCTCCAGACAGATGGAGTTTGAAGCATTTTACGTAAATCATTTTACGTAAATCAACTGTGCTATCAATTCTGAAGTATTGTCCTAGTGTCTGTGGTCAGTACCAGGAGGTTATTCGTTTGAGAGAACGAACACATGCACTCCTATGGCTACACGGTTCTGCACCTGAAGTAGGTTATAATGTTAGATCGCTAGAGTTTCCGACCTATCAGTTGTGTGGAATGAACCACTGTTAATATTCTAATGTAAGAAATATATTTCCTGCACATGGCACACCTGCATGTTTCTCTACAATTAACTATGGTAACAAACTGTAAAATGGAAACACTACTTCCTTAAAACATCAGCTCTGTGTGATATACGCACAGTCTAGCTTTCCAGAGTCGTTTAGCGTCCTGTGTTCACATCCGATCATGGTTCCGAAATTATACTATGCTCGCATCAGTCCTGTGTAGAATGATCATTAATAATGGAGAATACCTCTTACAAGCAAACAGATAAAAGCATAGCAGCGGTGTCTGACATATGAAATTACACGTCATGCCGCCACTAACTCTGTAAACAGGACATTCGTGAAGCAGATGGTTAAAGGATTGCAGCGCCTTACGAACACTTGTTGCTAACTTGTAATCATTCTTGTCACGAAATTGAAGTCTTGATTTTTCACTCAAGATGCGACAAGGGAATGGAGTGTCATGTAAATCTTCGTATGTGTATAGGGAAGTGTCGAAACAGAGTGGTCACGTTTCATCATACATGAGATGGAAGTCCTCTGGTGACAGACAGGTTTGCTGTTAACGATCGCAATTAGACAGTGCTCTACGTCACACAACTGATGCATCCTGACAGAACAACGGAAAAAAAATGATCAACTGACCTGCAGCAGCATCTCTACCCCCCCGCCCCCCCCTCTAGAATGCATCATCAGTCAGCCGTTAAATCATACCTCGTTACAGCTCCATCTCAATTAATCACCCATCCACTTTGTTATCCCTTAAAGCAGATGCATGTAAGTTTAGAGGCAGATGGTGTTTTCTTGGAAAGCGTCAAATACAGCGGTCAGCTCGGGTGTATCACTGTTACTTCAGTATACATACATTAGAAAGATGCCTCCACAGAAAAAGAAGTGACTGTTCCCTAGTTCCTGGTGCTTCCATGTCAACGTATCTCCGATTCCTCTTGCTGTCACATACTCGTTCCTACATACAAGAATTGTTCTGCACCAGCCAAAAGACACGGAAGTACTTCGTCAATTTCCCCACATTTCAGTGTATTTTTCCTCAATTTATATGTATTTTCCGTCATTTTCGTAATTCTATCGCTTTTATGTCAATTCTACCCATGCGATCATGACATCACTTCTAAAATTGCTCGTAAATGTGAAACACCTGCAACACCTAGCGCAAATGCACTGTTTTCTTCTGATCGGGTGGCGTAGTGTATTACTGGAGTCGTTTGCATCCAATCGCATCTGGGAGTAGGCATTAGGAGTGATTTAAAGTGGAATGACCATATAAAATTAATCGTCGGCAAAGCAGATGCCAGACAGATTCATTGGAAGAATCCTAAGGAAAAGCAATCTGTAAACGAAGGAAGTAGGTTACAGTACACTTGTTCGCCCACTGCTCGAATATTGCTCACCAGTGTGGGCTCCGTTCAAGACAGGGTTGACAGGAGAGAGAGAGAGAGAGAGAGAGAGAGAGAGAGAGAGAGAGAGAGAGAGAGAGATAGATAGAGAAAGAGAGAGAGAGAGAAGAGAAGATCGAACGGAGAGCAACGCGCTTCGTTACAGGATCATTTAATAATCGCGAAAGCGTTACAGAGATGATAGATAAACTGCAGTGGAAGACGGGTTTTGTTGTAGTTTCGAGAACATACCTTCACCGAGGAGTCAAGCAGTATATTGCTCCCTCCTACGTATATGTTGCGAAGAGACCACGAGGATAAAATAAGAGAAATTAGAGCCCACACATAGGCATACCGACAATCTTTCTTTCCACGAACAATACGAGACTGGAATAGAAGGGACAACCGATAGAGGTACTCAGGGTACCCACCGCCACACGCTGTCAGGTGGCTTGTGGAGCATGGATATAGATGTAGATGCAACCAGGCTGTATCACCACAAGCGACTGTACCACCACACCATACCGTTGTATTAAATCGTGTCCTGCGCCAGACACCATCATTTGAGCATCCTGCACAGAACTACCTACCACCAGACACACACGTACCGCGAAGACAGATCGGAAGAAAACCACAGGCACCGTATTTAGTAGTCTCAGCACGAGGTCGGTCGGTCGTCCACAGCGGAGCGGCCGGCCAATGAACACGAGTCAACCGCCCGCCCCCCCTCCGCACGCACACACACTGGCCTGGTGCCAGCATCTTCCACGGACAGCGGTCGCTCTCTGAACAGGTGTACATCGTGTACACAGGCAGGGCTGGTTTCCCTGGCACAAAGACGTCCGCTGACGGTACTGTTTCAGATCTGGCCGGCTTGCTCCTGTGGTTTCTGAACGAGTTGCGTGCGATCATCTCTGAACTCTCGGATTACAAGAACATTTAATTTCTGAACACTGTCGATGAGAAATGCTTCGTCAATCCCGAATTAATTCACCCATCTCGAAACCGATATCAGCTGCAACATACGATTTTACACAAAAAAGAAAAAAACTACGTACTTGTGACACTTTTGTGCTGAAACCATCGAGAAGCATACGATAAATTTCCGGAATGTCGTGTATTTTCACGAAGTTTGCAAGAGTATACCATTTATGCGACTGTTCTCGATACCGACCACATAGCACTTTGCTACAGATCGCTTGCACAGTGTAATATCGAAGATAGAGAGTGGAAATTATATTTGCAGAAACCGTAACATAACAAAGTTCGTTATGTGGGACGCGCTGCAAACCACTGAGTAACTAGAAACTTACCTCATCTGCGAAGATCTTTACATGTAAACTCTAAACTAGAGTAAACTGGTAGTTCCACTCTTATTTTTTAACGAATACCTATGTCAGTGATTTAACAGATTCCAGATCATCTTTGCACTTTACGAAGTCAACTAAGGTTTTAACACTTGTGACTAGAGAACCAGCACATGTGTCTTCCACCAGTTTCTCACCATCTAGATGCATACAACAGACATAGCTATGTTGTCTCAATTAAATGGCATTACAAGCAGTCAGTCGGTCAGTTTACAAATGGTAGGCATAATTATCCGGCGCAAACACTCGCTCATGTTGAATCTTGTCAAATTTACACGGAGAACATTCGCAACACGTGCGATCACGAAGGCTGGCCAACACCAAGTGGCGATGCTGACAAGATTCACCGTGCGCAGGTCAGCATCGCGCACGCTGGAGCTTGACTGCGCTCGCAGCCTTCCACGTTGCTGACAGGGAAGCAGACTGCCTCCCGCCGCCGCAGTGTCTCAAAATGCTGGTCGCACTGATCTGCCGCAGAAGACAGGAGCGAGGGCTGTGTGGGCGCCCGCTGCTGCTGCCCACTACTCGGGCACTCGCGGGTGCTGAGGTCAAGGTGGTCAGACGACCACACGACTACCGGCAGGGCGCGCATCGCTGAAGGAGCTCCAGGTTCAGCACAGAATTTCTCGTTGTTTTAAGTGACCGAATGTTTGCTTACGATAATGTTGAACCAGTGACAACTTCGAAATTTTTCCGTAATTCGCTCCATCTATCTGGAGTAAAAAAGTCTCGCATTGGCAAGATTCTCTTAAAAAATACCAAGGCGCTAATAAACTCATTGTACGTTATAATTCGAAAGTGAATGATTGTAGGTCTCTTCTATAATTTACTGAATTTCCAACGAATCGTGAACAAGGGAAGATCGACCTAACCAGAACTTAGCATATCGCAGGTGCGGAACACCGTACCATTCGCTTGTACGACGTGTGGTCAAAAAGTAACGGTAATTTTTGGTTCACTTGAAAAAACTGTTGTTAATCAACACAACCTTGTGCCCTTCAGATTTCTCCCCTTCATGCGCCAGCCCTTTTACCGAACTTGGAAGCACTTCTGCAACCCGATTTTCGTTATGCCGTTCAACTCCGACAACGATTTTGTTTCTACCTCATCAGTGGTGGCAAAACGTCGTAGAAGTCTCGAGGGCCAGGAAGGGGGGGGGGCATGCCCGGCGAAAACGTTGGCTGGGGCCACGTAAATGATCTCTTTTTTGCCAAAAACATCACGCATTCCTTACTGACCGTACTACTCTTGATGCGCTATCTCATTGTAATCGAAGAACTCAGTGAGAAGAAACCTCACATCTGATCGCGATTGTCGAATTTTTTCGGTGTTTGTTCTTCAGGCAGTTTCCACTGATTTCTTCGATTACAATGGGGTAGTGCATCATGAGTCGTACGGTCAGTAAGGAATACGTGATGTTTTTGGCAAAAAACAGGACAGTTTAGCTCCTATACCCATCATTTGTTACCTGTTAATCTTTATTTAGAAGTTATGTATCGCTGACTTCATTCACCAATTTCTGAGCGACGTCTAAGTGACGTTGCTTTTGGCGGAAGTTCAACAATTTTGGAAAAACTTTCCTGCTAGACGTTTCAAGCCCAAAATATTCGGAAACAATAATACTTGGCATGAGCCGAACGATATGCCGACGTCGTCAGAAACCTCTCTGTTGGTAATTCGGCGGTTTTCCAGAACCGTTTTCTTTGCTTCTTCCACATGTCCAATATATGTGCTAGGTAGTGCAGAACGGTATTCGTCATCAATGTCTCCTCCAAGCCCTTTGGAACGCTTATACCACCGTACACACTTGTATTATTTATAGAAGATCCGCAGTCAACGTTTCAATTGCGGTGCTGCACGTTATTCCTCTTTTCAAGCAAAATTTAATTCAAATTCTTTGATACATCATCTTGAAAAGTAAAAATTCCCCAGCATTCTACAACACTTTTAACCTTTTCGATTGCCAAACAAAACATTCAGAACAGCTGAAAATACGGACATACATAAGAAGCATGTGTAACAACAAGATGAAAGAGTTTGAAAACCGAATCCATAAAGCCGGGGAAATCAGAAAGTTCGTTATTTTTTTATCAAACCTCATAAAGGGGTCTAGTTCTTCGAAAGAAGATACATTATCACAACTCTCTAAACATTCAGTGCTTAAGAATAAATCTGGCCATGCGCTTGGAAAAAAGTAAGTATTTTGGCGCTGGTCGGACGAGTCATTAACTATTTATGTTAGCTCAGTTACGAGGCAGCAGATCTAGTACAGAGCGGTGGTTCGAAGGTTGTCTGATCCCTTCTCAGCATTTTTTTATATTTTGCAGACAGGCTGAAATAATTCTCAATACATCATATTTACGAGTATTAATATTTTGGTAACGGTATGAAAAGGCAGGGCAAAGGAAAATTAGGAATAGGAAATAAATTTCCGGGGAGGTATATGCAATTGGATACTTATATTATTTTATAGTTAATTTACACGTGCTGTGGTAATATTCGAAGTGAAAAGAGGGACGCAGTAATTGTCTCTGCATCTTGCACGTGTCGTACACGCCACATTCTTTCGACTTGGGCGACATGGTTGCCTTGAAGTTTCTATAGAGAAACGAACTTTGTTTACAAACTGTACGATGAATGTAAACAAAGTGATAGCCATTATTTCTCCCAATTTTGATGAGGATAGTTGGTGATGTGGAATTTTGTTTTTGGATTTGTTAGAGTGCACAGAAGCAACTGAGGTCATCAGCGCCGGTGTTGTTGAAAAAAAATTTACTGTGATGATGTCTTCTCGGTCTATGATTCTTTTTCACTCTGGATTGGTCGATTTTAGTTCACTGGGACCATAGTGTTTGCGTTTAGCTGCTGAGCACTATTAAACGCCAGAATGAAACTAATGGAATACCAAGTCCTGTACATTTCAATTACAGTCCTTTCTCGGAAACTTATTTGCAGTATCAAATTTTCCTTTGTCTTTCCTTTTCATGCCTTCCATGAGAATATTAATAAACGTTATTCATTGTGCATTATTTCGGTTGCTTTGCAGTGCCACTTGCGTAAACAAACACTGGAAAGGAAGACTTAGTTTTCACACAGAGACTCGACCCTGCGACCCTCTGATCACCGTTGTGTATCCCTTCCGCTATGCCAATCGTTGCAGGCGGCCCATGCATCCGCCGACCTGCGCTAAAAATGCAATTTTTTTCTAAACGCTTGTCCACTGGGAGCACCTCTTTTCTTCTTTCATTGCGAAGCACTGTATATACCATAAATTTGGACGGAATCTGTGATGAGTAGGGGCGGTCCCCTGATAAGATTTTATTACCGTCAGATTGAGTCATGTGAAAAATTACAAATCCTTCGAACAAATAAACAACAAAAATTGAGATTTAGCAAACAGCGTAAAGAAGTGAAAACTTTTGTTACGCCTTCACTGTCGGTACGCTTTATTATTCCAAGAACCGTACGAAGAATTTCAAGAATGCATTCACTATCATATAAAACGATTTATTTTGGATTAATTAATTTAAACGCGGTCGTACAAGTACCGAAGACGAAGTGCGCTCCATCAGCAAACTGAGGTCACCACAGAGTAAACCGCTGACAAATCCACGATACGGTAATGCAAGACAGTCTAATTAAAATTCCTGAGATTGCTGAGACTGTAGACGTCTGAACTGAGCGAGTGCATTGTATTCTGCACTGAGAGTTGACTACGAAGAAACTTTACGAGATGGGTGTCTCGATTGCTCACTGTTGACCAAAAGCACATCCGGCACAGCATTTCAACATAATGTCTGGCGATGTTTGATCAGAATCCGCTAGAATTTTTACGCCGACTTGTGACTATTGATCAAACCTGAAACGATCAGACCATTATACTCCAGAGTCTAAACAGCAGTCAAAACAATGGAAAAAGGCTGCTGAAAGTGCACCACAGAAGTCAAAGACCATTTGGTCAGTTGGTAAGGTGATGGCTATTGTTCTTTTGTGAATCCCAAGGAATAATCATTTTTCTGTTAAATTTATTATTTTAAGCGATTTTTAAAGAATTTAACAGCTATTATATAGTTAAAATAATTTTAAAATGAGGTATAATGAATGTATATGACGTTGGTAACACTGGTGAAAAACATTTGCTGACAAAAAACCGTCGATTCTGTTTTTATGTTAACAGAGGATGTTTTGTTAACTGTCAACCGAACTTTACTTTCCCGTTTCCTGTACATGTGCTCAGTACAATGTCTAATCGCGGTTGTAAAAACTCTGTCTACAGTTTGTTATATTCGTGTCGAATTTGTGATTTAAAAACACCAAAGACACGTTACAGACTCTGTGAAAATGTTTATCTGTTATACTCTGGATCTAAACTTTGTGATCAAAACAAATCTTGGCGGGGCGTGCATGCGTGCGGTTTTGAAGATCTGAGAAAGTGGTCCAAAAAGGAGAGAAAAGCCTTTAGATTTATTCTTTCTATGATATCGAGGGAGCCAAGAAATCATTCCGATAACTGCTACTTTTGCAGTGTTGATATTACTGGTCATAATTCGAAAAACAAGGTTATAAGCTACCCTAACCTTCCGTCCGCCATCCGACCAGTAGGGCATTTTGTCGATTTGCCGGTTCCTGCACCACCAGATTTAAATTCTATTCCAACATAAGTATTTTCTGATGTACAATCTGATTTACATGAACCAGATTATGATTAATTCCACTGTAATACACAAAGTCTAAAGATTAACGATTTGGTTAGGGATCTGGGCTTAACGAAAGAAAAAGCTGAATTGTTGGGCTCTAGATTAAATAAAAGAACTTATTGGCAGATGGAACTAGCATATACATTTATAGAAAGAAAGAGCAGCAATTTCCCAAGTTTTTTTTTTTAACAAGAACGTGATTTAGTGTACTGCTCAGACATTCCCAGTCTAATGAATGAGTTTGGTATTGAACACAAAAAGGAAGACTGGAGGCTGTTTTATTACACAATGGTAACATGTATACCTGTTTGACATTTTGTGCATATGAAAGAAAGCTACGAAAACCTAGAAATAGTGCTAAATAAAATAGGCTATTCTGCTCGTGGTTGGATGATATGTGGCGAAGTAACATGCATGCCCCTTAGTCAGCAAGGTGGCTTTACCAAATTTACATGTTTCTTGTGTGAATGAGATAGTAGGGTTAGGGATCAACACTGGTGCCGAAAGAACTGGCCTGTGAGGGAGTCTGTAAAACCTGGTGTGAAGGACATTCTACGCAAAAATCTTTTAGATCCATAGTTCTCCTTCCACCTTTACATATAAAGTTGGGCCTAATGTAACAGTTTGTAAAGGCTTTGCCTAAAGATGGACCATGTTTTAAGTATCTCTGCCAAAAGTTTCCACACCTTTCAGAAGCTAAACTGAAAGAAGAAGTCTTTGTCGGACCTGACATTAGAAAATTGATGTCTTATGTTAACTTTGAATCCACAATGACCTTAAATGAGAAAGAAGCATGGGTATCATTCAAGCAAGTCGTTACAAAGTTCTTAGGACATGAAAAGTTCCAGAATATGTTTCTATTATAGCTACAATGTTAAAGAGGTCTAAAACTTTAGGATGTTTAATAAGCCTGAAAATTCACTTTTTGAACAGTCACCTTGAATACTTCCCGGACAATATTGGAGATGTTAGTGAGGAGCAACGATAGCGTTTTCACCAGGACATTAAAGTGATGGGAAAACGCTACCAAGGCCAACATTATGGGGGGACTACTGTGTCACTTCACCGAGAAGTTCAGCAAGCGACTCATCGCAGAAAATGCTACACAAGAAGCTTCAAAGAAAAAAGAGAAAGAAAATACAAACCAATTCCAGCTGACAAGTGAAACTTCTATTAACACGTATCATTGTTTTAAGTAGCTTACTGTAAATAAAACCATGCTTATGTTGTAGCAAAGCGTTTCATTAATTTCCCCGTCACCGTATAGAATACGATTTTTATACTACATAGTAAAAAGCATACTGCTCGAAAACTATGGCTGACACAAAAAACTAAGGCTAGATTTGAATTCAGCTCATAAAAATCTCGTGTAAACATCAGCTCTCAAAGAAAGAAACTTTTTAAAAATTTTTTCGTTGGCCTGTGTAATCTTTTACAACGTGCTACCACTAAACAAAGATTTGCGGCTACACGAAGAATTTCCAATTTCGATGTTTTTTTTATCTTCACTGACAGGATGGTTATCATGCACTGGCTTAGTTGTGTACTTCAAAATGTACAAGAGACGTTGATGTAAATTTCGTCTCGCAAGACCGCTCAAGGCAAACAAACATGGCCTTCGACATTTTCTATTCGACACTGTAGTAGACATTTGTACCATCACCGAAACACGGTTAAAACGGAACGAATCGTTCGCACGCCAGGGCTACTCTGTCATTAGAGAGGATAGAGACAATGGCTACGACAATGTAGCGTTGCTGATAAAACAAGGCAGCCACCTTTCCGCTGTCAGTATGGGCACTCAGCATGACCCATGGCAAAGGATGGGTGTCCGTCTGCGGATCAACGACCTCCCTCTGAATTTGATCTCAGTACACAAAGCACCTAATGAAAGCCTTTCCAGACAGCAGTTAACAACAATCACTGCCTCGCTCGAGAAACGCCTTCTGCTCCTAGGAGACTAACGAGCACCATGCACTGTGGGGGCTGCAGAAATGCCAACACAATGGGGGCAAAATGCTAGTGGATGTACTAGATTGGGAAAACCTTACAGTACTAAATGGCGGCTCATCCACACGAGTAGTCCTACCAAATGAAGCTCTGACGGCAGTGGGTTTTAGCATAGCATCAACTGCACTCTGTACCAGAACAACATGGAAAGTAATAGCGGATACTTTCGGTGCGGATCCATTGCCAACTCAAATTATGAAAAACGTACAATTTATGGAGACTGTCAACCGCGCAATCAGACGGAAATTTAACACAAACAAAGCGAACTGGAACCTATTCGAAATACTACTGGAAGAAAAACTAATCTATAGCCTATACTGAGAATCATGAAAGAGTCTATGACGTGTTGGTGTCGCTTATCGATGAAGCAGCGGTAGTCTCAACACCTGAAAAGCGACATATGCGGACAACTACTCGCCAATCACCCTGATTGTGGGGTTCAGAATGTGACGCAGTCCTCTAGGAACGCAAGGAGACATTAAGAAAATACAGAAGTATCTCTAATGACACAAGCTTTCTTGCCATTGAGAAAGCATAAGCTGTAGCCAAGAAAATATTCACGTAGGAAAAACTAAAAATCGTGACAATTTCTGCTCTCCAGTCGGCGAAGAAACTGTATTAACCTGGATCTGGAATGTAATACAGAACAATAAAACCTATCAGACAAGAGACATCCGACTCTTAGAATCTTTCTTGTGTATGATAGCTCCACCTGGCGTAACAGACAAGGGGCGAGGTGGAAAGAAGAGAGGAGAAGCGGCATTACACAACCCTTTTCGCTGGAGGAACTCCAGACTGCGCTCTCGCAAGGGAAGGTTACTGCTCCTGATACGGATCCGGATTATACCGACTACCCAGGTTACGGCACATCCCACACAAGGGGAAACTGCTGCTACTCAAATTTTGCAATTCTTTATGGACACAAAAGATCAAAATCGACTCGCTGAAAACACGTCGTGTCGTCGCCATCCACAAGTCGGGAAAAAGATCTGATAAACGTGAGTGATATCGGCTTTTCAGCACACTACTGTGTTCGGCGAAGGTAATGGAAAGGATTAATACGGCGCTTAGAATGGCGGTGTAAAAACAAGCTATTACCGGAGAAAATACTTTGATTTTGAAAAGCAAAAGAGACAACTGACACTTTCACAGTTGGTTATTGACATACAGCTAAATTTCTCTCTGTCGAATTATATGATAGTTGCGCATTCATAGATTTCATTAGAACATACAACAACGAATTCTAGTCAATCTTTGGGAAAAAACTGAAGAAACTCCAGATATCAAAACCACTCGTGCCCAACATTGTATGCTTCCTGTGCAACAGGAAGCCAATCATTCTGCAACACGGAATTACTCTGGGATCCAAAAAAAACTAGCAGAGGACTCCCCACAGGGCTGAGTCTTGGCTCATCTTTTTATTCAGTCTCTGTACTGCAGACTTTCATGACCTCTTTGCCAGTGACATACAATATTACAGTACGCAGATGACGTATGCATATATTTTGAAGCCAGTACTCTTTAGTCCTGACACCTGAAAATGCACGCTGTGATAGTACGTCTGCATGAGTGAATTGTAGGAAGTGCCTTCGGAATATGATAGCAAGTCCTCTCTTTCGATAGTCGTCTCTTTCGATTTTTACTCGACTTAGGATTCCACTTCCCCTAACGATGCAACAGCGGCCAAAACAACTAAATACCTTGGGATGATTGTTGTTAAGTTTATATGGGCTCTTCGTATCTGACGTGTAATTACCAGGTGTGAAAACGCCTACAACTGGACTATGGTGGGCCTGTGATCGGTGGAGAGCAACGTCTTTATAGCGGTCCCTACTAAGGGCACAGTGATTTGATGCCATGAATGAGCATCAGACAGCACGCTCCAAACACTAGACACTGTGGAGTATAAAGCCCCGCGTACAGTTAATGGAGCCGGCCGCGGTGGAGGAGGGGTTCTAGGGGCGTCAGACCGTAGCCACGCGGCTGGTACGGTCGCAGGTTCGAATCCTGCCTCGGGCATGGATGTGTGTGATGTCCGTAGGTTGGTTAGGTTTAAGTAGTTCGAAGTCTAGCGGACTGATGACCTCAGATGTTAAGTCCCATAGTGCTCAGAGCCATTCGACCCATTTTTGAACAGTTAATGGGGCGTTTATGTTAAACCCTACGAGCGCATTACTGGTTCAAAGTAATGAACCACCGTTAAGGTTGCGGCGAATATTTCTCTGCGACTGTTTGGACGAATATTAGCACTTTGACGAAAAATTTTGTGTGTGTAAGATGTTGGATAAATATCAGTTTCCACCGGCCACGCCTGAACTTACGCAGTTTAAGTTACCAGGCATGGGAAAGTTGTCTTCTACCGCACTAACGCCGACTTTGCAGATTGACGTCAGGTCCAGTTCAACATGTCAAAACCAGGACCCATCAAATGCAACGGCAATGGAATTCCTGTCTCACTACCATGGCGCGTGCGTGGTGTATACAGAATGGGTCCAAGTTTAAAAATGGTTCAAATGGTTTTGAGCACTATGGGACTTAACAGCTGAGGTCATCAGTCCCCTAGAAATTAGAACTACTTAAACATGACTAACCTAAGGATATCACACACATCCATGCCCGAGGCAGGATTCGAACCTGCGACCGTAGCGGTCGGGCGGTTCCAGACTGAAGCGTCTAGAACTGCTCGGTCACACCGGCCGGCGGTCCAAGTCTAAAGAAGTCGCTGCTAGTGCTTATTGGGTATCCCAAAGCAAACAACACAGCCTACACAAGCTGGGTCCACACTACACGATTATCGCAGCCGAGCTGAATGCTATTTTGGAAGCCCTACAATTCACACAGACGTAGACAGCAAACATAGTCTGCATCCCTGATTTGAAACGATCGTTATAGTTGCAGCAGTTGCAGACGTTGTTTCGCGTGCAGAGGAACTGTCACAACATTGTGATGGTATCGATGAAAGGCCACTCTTGGATACCTGGAATTAAACAAGTAGACGGCCGTGCAAAGCAAGTATCTCTACATGCTGCTCATGGAGCTAGTATATATATATGATAAGCCGTTGAGGAGTGGAACAATCTGGATCAATAGTGAATTGATGAACTTGTGGATAGTATGCCACGAGGAATACAGGCATGCATCAATGCATATGATGACTATGATGACTGCTACTGGGTATTAGAGGTACCAGTGTGTACAGCAATCTGGACCACTACCTCTGAAGGTCTCGCTGTATGGTGGTACAACTTGAAATGTTTCGTATTCATGAGCAATATAAATGGCGGAAAAGAAACTTCGTGGCAGATTAAAACTGTGTGCCGGACCGAGACTCAAACCCGTCGCAGGAGAGCTTCTGTGAAGTTTGGAAGGTAGGAGACGAGGTACTGGCAGAAGTATAGCTGTGAGGACGGGACGTGAGTCGTGCTTGGGTAGCTCATTCGGTAGAGCACCTGCCCGCGAAAGGCAAAGGTCCCCAGTTCGAGTCTCGGTACGGCACAAAGTTTTAATTTGCCAGGAAGTTTCTTATCAGCGCACACTCCGCTGCAGAGTGAAAATCTCATTCTGGCGGAAAAGATGTTTAGGTTGATCTCTGTTCAAATTTTCTGTACAGGTTATGGTGATGCAAAACTTTCTTTGATGTGTGTATTACTCTTGTGCGCATATAACAATTATAGTTTATTTTTACTTGCCGTTTAATCCCATTTACATCCAGTTTCTTGGAACATTTGCGCCGGTTTCTGTAGAGCGAATGGGCACGACATTGCGGACGTGTGACTGTCGTTATACGTTGTATCAGGATAATCCCTGGGCAACGTTTGGTATTCAAAGGACGTTTACATGGCCCATATTTCACGACAGTGTGTGTCCGAAATAGTGTTCCCTGTAAGAGTGCAGCAGTGTGGATGCAACACGTGGGATTTTTACGGTATGTCTTCGCAACATTTCTGTGTGAAGGCGATGATGCAGGCAGTTTCCAAGCTGTTACCGCCATCACCCAACAACGGTGGAGAATACCTGTTGTGGCCCAACACACGGAGACAGCGCTGCTATGCTATGCCTGGCCAGGTAATCGGAGCGCTGACACAGGTGTTATTTCGTGTCAGGTAGAAAAAAAATGGCGCATGTTGTAGACCCACTTGATTTGTTTACGTACAGGAACGTAGATGAGGGCAAACCAGAGATATCCACGAATTTCATGAATGTGATTGGTACATCTGCGTCCAGATACATAAAGTATTACACCTAAAGACTTTAGTCTGAGAAAGGACAGTCCCGCTGCTACAATTGCTACTTATCTGCAGTAGTGAGCCATAAATGTATTTTGCATAGGTTCTTTAGATTTCTGAATTTTCCTGAATTTTCTTCATATGTTTTCTTCTTCATATACACCAGCTTGCCAATTGTTCTTTTATCCCGGGCTTTTTGTAAATTACTTTCCACGTCCTACAAATCTTGTAGACGAATCGCATTTATGAAGTTATAGTTGGCTCACTCTACTTGTGAACCGCAGTAAAACATCTACATAAAGATTTAATTGGTATTTCAAATCATATTAATGAATTGCATGAGACCTTGCACAATTGTTGCAAGAGTTTCGTACCTAGAGGCATAATTTATCGTTGACTAGAAGTGTGTCAAATTTCTGTATGAATCGTCTGTAGCCAAACCCCAATGGATGATCAGTAACCCAATTGTAAACTGGTACAGTCATGTCTTAGGACTGGTATCGCCAATCCTCGTACCAGCTGCTTTTACCACATATTCAAGTGTCTTAATTTGAAACTGCTTTTCTATTCCTGGAGTACAATATTCGTGTTCCACAGTCTTTAATGTAAAATGTGTCCTCAGTGATTCCTGGAAGGTAGAGTCTTCATTTACAGGAATGTTTATCAGCCGTTAGTGGGTGCGTTTGACATAACTGGATAGAGATTGATAGGTGGGACTCAGGTGGTCGCTCTTGGGTTTCCAGACACACTGTGGTCAGGCTACTCTCGCATTGTGTGCCACCCTTGCACCTGCATTACACCATAAATTTGCCGAAGATCTTTCGTAAAGTCATGTTGTACGAAGCTGACAAATGGAATCCTTAAAGGCCCAATAAAATTCCTAAACGTTGGATTTGGCATTTGGCAGGTGCTATACTTCGTTCAGGAATGACCAGTAGAGCAGAAGAAGTGTTAGGTTTGTGGAAGTGTATTGCCGAATGATCCTTGCACGTCCCTGCAGCAAGTGTATGAATACAGCAGAAATTATAAGAGGCGTAACTTTATTTTTTTTTAATTTCTTGGCTTTCGGAACGTGCACTTACAGCCAACCAAACACAGGAAATGTTACTACAGTTGGTTTCGACAGTTCATGCAAGACATTATTTGAATTCTTGTCCTGGTATGATGTAACATAGGATTAAGAAAGGTCAGATCCAACATAAAACAAGATTTACAATCAGAGTACACGAAAACGAGTGAACAGGACGAAAATGGAACACAAGATACACAGTGCTAGTATACTATAAAAATTCTACTGGTAACACAACAAGAAATGATAACTCGCCGTTGGTACACAATTGGGATATTCCCAGGTCAGTCCACATTGATGACTATATATCTAAATTAACAATAAAATTTTCTTTGTATGTTCTCTGAGAATTGTTTCAAAAGCTTCGGATAGAGAATCGAATGCTTGTACAGGTCTGTAAGTTCCATCTACACAGAACAGAACAGCAGAACAGTTCACAAGAACTAAAGTTGTGCATTACAGCCACACGCATTGATACACCAGTACACAGGCAAGTACACAGCGGCATAAATTTAGAGACTGAGCATTCCATATTCTGCAGAGTGGCAGACACTGTCAATTGAGCTTTGGTCTTCCTCTGGCATTGTAAGTACTTTAAGCATTAATTAGCAACTGGGAGCTATGTCCTGATGTTGGCACTGTTGTCGAATTCGTATGGTAGCTTATATGCTGCTACAGCGTTCGGTGTCAACAAGCGTCGGTGGCTGCTTGGGAATACACGACAAAGAGCACGAAGATTACTTTTAAGGACGTTGATGTGATACGTGCCCCGAAGACATTGCATAAATATGTGGTTGGATGACGCTTATGTCGAGTCGATGAAAGTGTTTGTTTTGAACTTCCAATGGTGAAATTTCAGCCGTACTGAAATTTTTGTGAAGCTCATTGATGTTTGTTTCGTATGATGCTCTGGAACTCTCGGAAATGTCGGACGAAATAACGTGTAGTGATCGCCTTCGATTTTAGATGTCTGCGACCATTCCTCTTACCAGTCCAAAGACAACTGCTTCGTGAGCATGGATATCATATATATACTAGCTCCATGAGCTGCTTGTAGAGATACTTGCTTTGCACGGCCGTCTACTTGTTTAATTCCAGGTATCCAAGAGTGGCCTTTCATCGACACCAACACAATGTTGTGACAGTTCCTCTGCACACGAAACAACGTCTGCAACTGCTGCAACTATAATGATCGTTTCAAATCAGGGATGCAGACTGTTTGCTGTCTACGTCTGTGTGAATAGTAGATTCGGCGCAGATCCCTCAGAGTGGTTGGTGGGTGTCGTCCTTAAACAACCCTTTCCAAACTATTCCAGGCAGGTCCGATAGGGTTCTTGTCTGGAGAACATGCTGGCCACTAGTCCAGTGACGTTATCCTGAAGGAAGCCATTGACAAGATGTGCACGATGGGGGCGCGAATCGTCTTCCATGAAGTCAAATGCCTTGCCAATACGCTGCCGATATGGTTGCACTATCGGTCGGAGGATGGCATTCATGTATCGTATAGCCGTTATGGCGCCTTCCATGACCACCAGCGGTGTGCGTCGGTCCCACATAATGCCACCCCAAAACAGCAGGGAACCCCCACCTTGCTGCACTTGCTGGACAGCGTGTCTCCAACGATTGTCTCGAAGGCATATGCGACACCCATCGGTGAAGAGAACGTGATGCCAAACCTGAGCGGTACATTCGGCATCATGTTGGGCCCATCTGTACCGCGCTGCATGGTGTCGTGTTTGCAAAAATGGACCTCGCCTTGGAAGTCGGGAGTGAAGTTGCGCATCATGCAGCCTATTGGGCACAGTTTGAGTTGTAGCTCTACGTCCTGTGGCTGCACAAAAGCATTATTCAACATGGTGGCGTTGCTGTCAGTGTTCCTTCGAGCCATAATCCGTCGGTAGCGGTCATCCACTGCAGTAATAGCCATTGGAGTGGGGGGGGGGGGGGTGAGTGAGCGATGGGTGCCATCGGCAGTTCCTGTCTCTGTATCTCCATGTCCGAACATCGCTTTGGTTCACTCTGAGACGCCCAGACACTTCCCTTGTTGAGAGCCCTTCCTAGCGTAAAGTAACAATGCAGACGCGATGGAACGCCAGTATTGACCGTGTAGGCATGGTTGAACTACAGAAAACACAAGACCTGTACCTGCTTCCTGGTGGAATGACTGGAACTGATCGACTGTCGGACCCCCTCGTTTAATAGGCGCTGCTCCTGAATGGTTGTTTACATCTCTGCGTGGGTTTAGAGACATCTCTGAACAGTCATAGTACTGTGTCTGTGATACAATATCCACATTCAACATCTATCTTTAGAAGTTCTTGGAACCAGGGTGATGGAAAAGGTTTTGTGACGTGTTATTTTACTGTATACGTATACGTATATTTTTTAGTGAGAGTTAGAAATGATACCAACGTGTACATAGATGATTCATATTTCTCATCACGGTACACGTGAAAGATTGTGAGCGAAACTGGATGAACAGGACAGGGCGCAGCCCATACGCTAGTTCGGGAACTACGGATTGAGGATGAGCACGTAGCCGGGACATTCCTCCGATCGACGAGCGGCGAGGTGCGGTTTCTTCTAGACTCCGTCCATAACGAGACAAAAGTGAGACGAGCAGTAAGATTGCACCACAGTGATTGTTGCCTACCGTTTCACTGTGAAAGCTTGGACTACCTTACCTTAAAATATTTTATTTCACAAGAACGGTAGATTTAAATGTACTGCGTTCCGATAACAATCAGCATTTTTCATGTGATTCGTGCTGCAACCTACAGTATCCCTTTCGAGACCCTGTTTGCAGAATAGGCAGGATCATTAAAGAAGCAGCTACGGTGGTCTGTAGGGATGTGAACATCTAAGCAAACAATCTGACTGGAAAAGAAATAAATCTCATTATTTGTTATGAATTCCAACATTGGTAATTTTTCCATTGATATTTTTGGAAGTTCTGGTTCTGTATTTGCTTTGTCGTGTAATACGTGTTCATTATTTTTTCAACTATGCTCAAAATACAAAGAAATTCCGGCTACACATGCCTAACAGATTGCTGAAAACGCAGTTACACTACATAGAATTTCTGCAAATAGTTAAATCTTACTGACAGCTCTTTCTCATCGAGAATGGTGGTTTGTTACATATCCAACAAAGCGCGGAAGACTGGCCACAAAGATACAGCGCCTACTCGTCATCACCGATTTCGTCTAAATTTATGGTGTACGTAGGTCTTGGCATGAAATAAAAAGGCCAAGCGTTGAGAAAATATTACATGCACTTTGCTATTGCAACTCTGCGACGTCTATTTTTATTGCAAGAAAAAGAATTTGATCAAAAAGCTACAAAACTGCTCTTACCTCACAGAATGATAAAAATAAATCACATTCCGAGAAAACTGCATCTTTGTGCTTCACCAGCTATACTATTTGGCGAAACGATGAGTTACGCAACAAACTGTGCTGTAGAGAGAACCTTTCACGAATGTGAATCAAGTTTGCTTCGCTATAGAAAATTTTAAGTAAAGTTGTGCAATAAAAAAGAGGCGTTCATAACGTGTGTAAGATACTGAGAAAATTAGTGCTCCTTGCTTTTACGATGAGTATCACTACAGCAAGTGTAAATTACTAACTGTGCAGTAATGAAGTATTCAGTTTTTTATACGAAGTTCTTGTGTACGTCTTACAATCCTTACCTGGAAATTTGTTCGCAGTACCACATTGTCCTCTGCTTTCCCTTTACACGCCTTTTATGAAAACATTAACAAATGCAATATATTGACCTATACTTCGGTTTATTTGCAGTGCAAGTGACGTAAAATTCGAAGGAAAAATTGTTGCACATACGAACTCAACCCCACGACCTTCTGATTACCGTTCTGCACGACATGCATCGTCCAACCAGCACCAAAAATACTGTTTTTCTGAACGTTTGTTGATCTGGAGTTCCCACTTGCGTCACTTTAATTTCTAGTCAAGTCCTGCATACATCATGTACCTGAACGAAATCGTGGTGAGCCAGGGCGGTACCCTTGTCATTGCCACAGCAGATTTCGAGAGAAGCTGAATTTTCCCTCATCGTCTCGACGCGCTACATGGAAAGCACGTGATAACAAGCTCGACTAATAGTGGGAGCCTTTTTATAAACGTAAACGGCGACATAGAACTGTTCTTTTGGAAATGGCAGATGCAAACTATATGTTTGCGTTGACTATGGTTGCAATGTGCGAGTATCTGACAGATGCATTTTCTAACAGTGCTTTGTTTAAGAAGCTAAAACAGTGAACTATTCTCCTGTCGAACGCCTCACCACTTCCTGGTAGGAGCATTCCAGTTTCATAAATTATAGTCAGGGATGATACTTGAGCAATTAAGTCTTTCTTGCTGAATCTAGGCTCTATTAGACGTCAACCTGCCGCAGAGCGTGCTTTTAACCGCAGGCTCTACTAAAAAGTTTCGGAATTTTAGTTATTAGTTTTAGGGTATTTAGAATGCCATTGTACTTTAACCCAAACACAGTATCAAACAGTCCTGACTAAGTGTTCAGTCCATAACTTCTTACTGGTTCAAAACGTGTCCTCTTGTATGGGTAATGGGATGCGTGACTGTGGATTCCATAAACAGAGATCTCGTGCCAAATCTCAAGCGTGATGGATGCAATAACGGAAATTGCTTTTCCACTGCAACAAGGGAAACTAAAAAACGCGCCTATATCGCGAAAATATGCGAGGGACGGGTTTAGGGACTACAGCTATTGAAAGTGAACGGAGATCTCAGCGAGCCAAGAACTGCAAGGTTTCTGGGAATAAAGGCTTTCGGGAGACTGAAATAAGGCCAAATACTACTGTGATTTTCGTTTTGCCTGTACCTACTTGCTCGGTTTCTCATACTACCTAGTTCTTCGTCAATCTCATAATGAGAGCAAAACGAGGGTGAGCGTATTTACTACCAATCCCGTGCCTGCTATCAGTGTAGTTTACTGTGCAGCTGCCTCTGAAATACCCTGCGGAAAACAAAAATTCATCTTTAACTACCTCCTGAGCTTCATTTCCCTCCTCCTACGGAATCAATAACAGAACCGCAAACTAACGCAAAACAATTATGGACTTACCCACGTACTGTATAGCGCAATAAAATTTTTACGTGATTCTTAGGCAATCTGCTGAATGTTTGTCCTCAGTATTTCGAAACATGTTCAAGTTTCTTGAGGGAAGTCATTGCCCTGCGTATGCGATTTTTCATTTTGAAACGAACACTTATTTCACGATTTTTCGCTATTAGCTAATTTTGTCACATTGTTCATTTTCAAGCTACCTGGTTGTCACATGACGAAAGTTGCAGCAGCTTCAAGAACAGATAAGAGTCAGAAATCTACGTAAAACCTTCTACAAACCGCCATGACTGCGAGAAACTGTTGTCACATATCTTCCACATATTTGTGTGAGGGAAGCTCCGTCTAATCGCATATTTAAGAAGTCACTTGGGAAAGCGGTGGTAACTGGCACAACCTACAGACGCATCACTAGACAGCACACTCCACATAAAATGTAAAATTATGAATTACATTTGGTATCACCGTTAAATGACGTTACAGGTTTCACAGATGCCAATTCTTTATGTCAAGTGATTAATTGCAACCCTTGTAAGGGTCTTTGTCGCTGTTCCACCATAAAACGCATTAAAATCCGTTGGTTCCTACTTCAAACAGATCGTCCAAACAATAAGACGCAACTTTATTAATGTTTCTACCACATGCAGTATATGATTAGCAGACGTGAGAATTTTTTTCTTTACAACGTAGTCGTACCTCCATCCGTAGTTCAAGACAGTATTTTGTCTAGAAGCTTCGCATATCTATCAAACATTTTAATCATTATATTTTCTGCCTAACTTAGTTCAGGCATAAGTAGTAATGAGCCTTTAGCCAAGGGTTTATTTCTTTTGTTTAAGCTTTTTATATCTCTGACGAAACACTCGTGCAGTTGAATTCGCTGAAATGAGTCATTTAATTTTAAAACGTTGACAGTGTCATGTGCAATTTTATTTGAAATGCGAGCTAACGGATTTTAATGTGCTTTTGGCTGGCATAGCGACAAAGACCAGTCATTTCAACCTGCAACCAGCGTTTTACGAATTGTTTTTTAGTACCTGTCCCTTTGGCATGAAACCACCGATTCTGTGGCAAGACCGACCTTGTGAAGATTCTACAGTTTCAGTGACGAAATTAAGCAGACTGGTTCCAATGACAATGTACTTTGAGACAAACATTGATGTCAGCTTCAGCAAATTAGCTGTCATGAAACTCAGCTATATTAAGATCATACAACCGTAAAAATATACTTTCCTTTGACACCAGGGTCTCACAGCTTCTAGATCTACCTGGATACATCACGCAACAATTCTCAAAATTGCTGGTGACACTGGTTAAGTAACGTGGACTTCCCATTACTCAAACTACCTTCCACAACACACAGAATAAATAACAGTTCTTACAAAACAACAAAAAGTGTTGAAAAGAAACGAGCTTTGAATAACAGCAAGATCAAATTTCATTAAAAATAAGGTAGCTAGGAGGGATTGGATACACTATCCCACGCAGAAGCGTCAGATAAACGGGATAAGCTTAGTGCAAAGTGCAGTACGCTAATATCGTAAAAATATCAAAAGAAGTATGTATTCTTTTTGATAAGAATTTCTTATCACCAGCAGAAAATGTTATGGGCATCTACCATGAGATACCAAACCATACCACTCAAAACCGTGAAGTTTCAACCTGAGAAGGTTATGGGAAATGAAACAAGCAAGGTAATCCTAACATTAAAGAACAAATACTCAGCTGTGACGTCGAGCCCTGAAGAAAGTGCATAGAAGGAACCACAACTTGCCTCAATCTGTAGTATTAAGGAGAAAATCTTAGTAGTCTAAAAAAAAAAAAAAAACACTGTTAAACCAGTGCTAAGAAGCGAAGTAACCTACAATAAAGGCTTCAAACTAGGGCTCAGTATCATTGTCCCTAGATTTAATATGGTTTTTGAAATGGTTATTTTAAATAAATAAATGCAGCATGGCTTTAGGAAAGAATGGATGAAGGAATGAAAAGAAGAGGTATAATATTACATCTTTCCAAAGCCTCTGAAAGTCAGCCGTGGGTCGCTCATGAAATTTAAGGCATACAACATTCAGTCACTGTTAACTTACTATAGCAAGCAGTGCACCGAATTACTACTACTACTACTACTACTACTACTACTACTACTACTACGACAGTTCTTCCACCTTCATCTGGTAAGCTATGCTGAAGACACCACCACCCTTCTATTTTACCAGCAAAGCTGAGGGATTAGAGGCATTTGAAACTGAAGGAGTGACAGAAGTAACCACGTATTTTCCTACATTGAGGCCTAAATCCTCAAGTCAGTAAATCTGTTACTAACATTAAAACAATTTGCTCTAATGAGGATAAAATAATATATGTGATATTAAATAGGAAGAAATAGGTAACAAATTTCTTTGTGTCCTTCTGGACAAAAATTTTCGTCACGTAAACCACATCTATTCTGTGTGCGAGAAAATAAGCGGTAGGTTCCACTTGATACGCGAAGTGGCAAAAACAGTTCCGGCTCAATCCCTAAACATGGGATAATTTGTTAATCACGATACTGAAGTGTGCGGCCGCGTGGCAGGACAACACCTGAATACACTGTTGGTATTGTAGATAAAGGCAATGAGGTTAATGCACAGACTAAGGTCCGGAGAGTCCTCGTGTGAAATCCTTGTCTGACAAATATTTAACAATATATTCCTTATATTTGTATTAACTTACTATAGTTTTTGTGAACAGTAAAAACAAAGCAAGCAAATGTGATACACGCAACTACGACACTAGAAGTGGGATAATAAGATCATTCAGAGGACAAAAATATAAGAATAGTCCATATTTTAATAGGTATGTATGGTTCAACAAGCTGCCACATACTTTAAAAATTTGTGAAACAGGGGGTTAGCTTTCCTAGTAAATACCTGTTTGCACTAAATGAATTCCAAGCTGAAGGCCCTCGATTGCAATATGTAATATGTAAAGATGAATGTATTGTGTATCACTACTGTATGTATTGTTTATATTAACTGATCACTCAACTAACGAATGACGTTTGGAAAAGGGACCAGCTTAATGATGGTAACAGTACTTACTCTACCCAACACCACATCGAAAGTAGTTCACAGGTGCGACTTCTGAAGCATTCCATATAAAAACTGGCTTCAGACAAAGTGACAGGCTAACACTACTGCTCTTCAACTGTGCACTGGAATATGTAATGAGTGAATGGTAAGAAGATAATCAAAAGAAAATAAGAATTGTGTGTGCGACAAATGAAGTTTCAACTTCTTGGGATTTGCTGATGCTCTTGCTCACCTAGCCAACAATACTCAGGAAATAATACAAGTTAAATCGCTACAAGAAACAGCACAGGAAATTGACCTTAAAATATCATTCGGAAAACAAGATTACGTTGTCTTATCCGACTTGCAAATTAAATTACAATATAACAGGGAATCGAAACTGAGTTACGTATTGGACACCTCCCCTCCCCCTTGAATTTGTGGCCGTGGCGACAAAGATTCGTGGAACATTCCTTTGTCTAGTTTATGTTACAAGGTGGCAAAGCCAACTAATGTGACAGTAGAATGTATGGTCGAGGTAACAAATTACCTAGTAGCGAAGACTAATATCTACATCTGTGCCATATTGAAAAACGGATGGGGGGGGGGGGTCCAATACGCAGCTTTTACCCAAAACTGTTAATAAATTTGAATATTTAGGTGAAATCGTAACAAACAATCTAAATGAGAACTAAAAATGGCAAAATACAGCAATTGAAGAAAGAAAAATACATTACTAAACAACTAAAAAGCGTGTCTATAGATGCTAAATTAAAAAAACTATGAAACAGTTACACGACCAGAAATAACATATGCAGCTGAAAAATCTTCAAAATTACTACAGCAGAAATGGACCAAAGACAGAAAGAAGAATTAGGAGACCAACAATATCTCAGTAAATGGGCATCGGAGAATATACATAGACATACATAAAATCATTGGATAGTAACTCCGAAGTAAACAATACACAAGAAAACAGAACTAATAACTAACACCATCAGCAAGTATCGCGTATCGTTCTTTGGACATCTTATGAGAACACCACAGAAAAGAATTAGTACAGGAGTAATAGAAAAGCTGTGGAATAGTAAGAGCAACATTAAATGCGTCACACAAATTTAGGAAGACATAAGAACTGCAAATTATAGAGGATAATTAAAAAACCAAAATACTGGAAGACAGGCAAACGAAACCCCAAACGAAGATCAGGGGAAGAACTACAGGAAGAGTCGTCTCGTAAGAAGAAAGAAAACATCCGAGAGAACGAAGAAATATCGACCAGACAGATTAAAGCACCCTTTACGTAACAAATTTTAACACTCCTTGCACAACCACTGTGTTATTAATCGCCATATTTAATTATTACTGAACAATTGTATTGCAGAACACCACCAAGAAATTCTATAAACCTTCGTAAATTTAATGGAAGTGCTTACATCAAGTACATAACTTAATAATTATGATTAAATAGTCCACGGAGCCGGTCGAAAATGGAAATAATTCGTTTAGTCTCAAATTTTCGAGCAATGGTAAAAGGGAGCGCCGTGAGCAACATACTAAGAATTCTGATAGGAGGAAAAGCGGTGGGGGAGGATAGAGTGTGAGGAAGTTAGTGTAGTTGGAGACCACTTTTGTACGCGTTTCTGTAACAACTCGAGAACAGACTACTATTACAAATGCATACCGTTAAAACATTGAACTGCATTACATACGCTACAAAAATGCTCTACTCATTTTGTTTCAGTCTGCGCGAATACAGCTAGAAAATATTGAAGATCTCGTATTACACGGAGGCCCTGTAACTTTGGTGTTTCGTCTAGGTAAAGCGTGGTATTGCCGGCACCCCCCCCCCCCCCTTCTCTCTCTCTCTCTCTCTCTGACTGAGAATAATAACACCTTTCCAGACCAATATTAACCAAAAAATTTAGCACACGAAGTTCTGCACAGTAAGCACAATCCAAATACGCAAAACCAAAACCCGTGGCATTGTAACTTCGCTTGACCTGTATTGCTTGAACGAAACCCTCGATACCAGATACTCACACACATCTCTGAAAACTGATACCGCACATTTCTCTTGGTCATTATAGCAGAATAAAGAAAGCCCATAGTGACGAAAACAAACACATTGAAATCGTAAAAACCCATTACGTAAATCTTTACATACCATATCTAACACGAAGTCCACAGTAAAACAAACGGAAACTCTCCAGACATAGTAGAAAAAATATGACCAACCAATAATGGTAAACTGATGTCGACACCTACCAACCACTAACAACTGCCAAATACCAACAAGAAAACTTCCTAAATTAATGGAAAGAATCGTCCGTTATTGGTCGAACACCCTTCACCCAGAGATTTTCGAGTTGGTTGGATATGAAATCTGAAGTCATAAGATGGAAGGAAAACCTGTAATGCAAAAATAAACAGCGCAGCCACTGCTGACAAAAATCAACCATCTATTGAGTCGAAACAGGCAATATAATAATGTAATATGTCTGATGTTTACTGTAAAAAAAATATTCACAATGAGCAAGCTATTAGACAAGTTGTATCAGAGGGCCGGTTCAATGAGTGAAAGATACCTTAATATCGGCCATTTTTATTTTTACCTGCATAACATGTTTACAAGAACATCAACTAAAACAGGAACACTGTCATTTTCTTAAAACTTAACCTCCCTGCAAAATACAATTTACAAGAAATATCAGAGTTCACTTACCATGGCTGTTAACTTGATGCAAAAGTCGTCCCCTCTCGCAAACAGCAAAAACTCTCCTCCTCTCGCACGCAAACAGCGAAAACTCTCCTCCTCTCGCACGCAAACAGCGAAAACTCTCCTCCTCTCGCACGCAAACACCGAAAACTCTCCTCCTCTCGCACGCAAACACCGAAAAGTCTCCTCCTCTCGCACGCAAACACCGAAAAGTCTCCTCCTCTCGCACGCAAACACCAAAAAGTCTCCTCCTCTCGCACGCAAACAGCAAAAAGTCTCCTCCTCTCGCACGCAAACACCAAAAAGTCTCCTCCTCTCGCACGCAAACACCAAAAACTCTCCTCCTCTCGCACGCAAACACCAAAAACTCTCCTCCTCTCGCACGCAAACACCAAAAACTCTCCTCCTCTCGCACGCAAACACCAAAAACTCTCCTCCTCTCGCACGCAAACACCAAAAACTCTCCTCCTCTCGCACGCAAACACCAAAAACTCTCCTCCTCTCGCACGCAAACACCAAAAACTCTCCTCCTCTCGCACGCAAACACCAAAAATTCTCCTCCTCTCGCACACAAACACCAAAAATTCTCCTCCTCTCGCACACAAACACCAAAAACTCTCCTCCTCTCGCACACAAACACCAAAAACTCTCCTCCTCTCGCACACAAACACCAAAAACTCTCCTCCTCTCTCACACAAACACCAAAAACTCTCCTCCTCTCGCACGCAAACACCAAACACTCTCCTCCTCTCGCACGCAAACACCAAAAACTCTCCTCCTCTCGCACGCAAACACCAAAAACTCTCCTCCTCTCGCACGCAAACACCAAAAACTCTCCTCCTCTCGCACGCAAACACCAAACACTCTCCTCCTCTCGCACGCAAATAGCAAAAACTCTCCACCTCTCGCACGCAAACAGCAAAACCTCTCCTCCTCTCGCAAACAGCAACAACTCTCCTCCCTTCCAAACAATAAAAAACTCTCCTTCCTGTCAAACGACAAAAACTCTCCCCCAAACAACAGCAGTAACAAAACTCAAAACAGTAACAACAAAACTGAAGACAACAGCA
Source organism: Schistocerca piceifrons (assembly GCF_021461385.2). Taxonomy (NCBI): domain Eukaryota; kingdom Metazoa; phylum Arthropoda; class Insecta; order Orthoptera; family Acrididae; genus Schistocerca; species Schistocerca piceifrons. Next base: position 5,876,384 of record NW_025728274.1, read on the forward strand.
ACAAAACTCAAAACAACCGCAGCAACAACAACAAAACTCCTCTCAACAACAAAACTCCTCTCATCAACAAAACTCCTCTCACCAACAAAACAACGCCGTAATATTTCGATCTCTCTTTCTCTAGTCAAGTAAGACGAATAACCCTCAGCTGTTCGTGTCATCCGTTGCAGCCGCCAGGCAGATCACGTGACTAGATAACAGCGCCTCTTGTGGCGCCCCACCAACTGACCGTCTGACAAATTGGCAGTGTGTCGGTGTTTTGACTGACCGACCGACGAACTTTTATTGTCGGGATGTCGGGCGCGTCCGACCAGTCGACAACCGAACCAAGAAATTGTGTCGTGTGTAGCACGATCGTGCCAATCGCATCAGTAAAACTCCTGTTCTGACACAGCTCTCGGAATTAAATACTGTTGTAATATACATTTCGACGTCCGAGGCGGACGAAACTTTAAGGACAAAGTTTTTAGTGAAATTCAAAGACTGCATATGATTTCGCGACACATCGTGAGAGGAGTATAACAATAGAGATGCAAGAAATGATGCACTTTTTTCATTTTCTAACGAATCCATAGTGGTTTCTCTATGCGCAACACATGATTAAGTCTGTCTATCTTCTTTATTTCTGTTTTTACATTTTAATTTCCCTGTAATCCAAAGTGTGGGATCTTTCATTTTTATTTATTTATTTATTACAATTCTAACGCCAAGCGAGTTGGCGCAGGGGTTAGCACACTGGACTCGCATTCGGGAGGACGACGGTTCAATCCCACGTCCGGCCATCCTGATTTAGGTTTTCCGTGATTTCACTAAATCGCTCCAGGCAAATTCCGGGATGGTTCCTTTGAAAGGGCACGGCCGACTTCCTTCCCCGTCCTTCGCTTATCCGATGAGACCGATGACTTCGCTGTTTGGTCTCTTCCCCCAAACAACCCAACCCAACCCAACAATTTTAACAGTCACAAAATGTTTTATTTCTTATGTATCTGTACGGATGTAGATGTAGCAGATGTATTTACTAGATGATGCGCGCCGCCCTCATGTGTAGTCCTTCTTGTTCAAATATGAAATGAGATTCTGACATTTGCAGGTCATCTTTTGTACTACATCCGTAAGTAAATTAATAACGTTTTCGTGAACGTCTTTTGTTTTATTTATTTTAATTTATCATGATTTATTACCTCTGTCAGCTATAAATCTCGTTGTACGTTTCCCGAATAATTTTAGTTAATAATTGTAGCGGTATGAGAGTACTGAATCTTAGGTCTGCCACCAGTGGCGAGAAATCGTAATACAGCTAACAGTCTCTCCTCGAAGTTTAGCACCTCTCTCAGGACTGCATTATTTTTCCTTTAACAAACGTTTTATGATGTCCAGCAGCTTCGAAATGCATTATTCACCCTTCTAAAATAATCAGGAAAATTATAAGCTCCCAGCCTGAACATGGGTGTATTTCTTCCCTTGCATTGGCCACTTCTTCGCCCACAGCTTTCTTTCTGCATTTTTCCCTTCTTACCTTTAAAACAGCCAATGCAAACCCCGTTATTATTTTTTATGAAAAACCAGGCCGGATCTCTTAGAACAAAAACGCAGTGAACTGAAGATAAAACAAACAACAGGGCGGCACTATAATCGCCGAGTACAGTCGGTTCGGACGTGTGTAGGCTGCGATCAATTTGGTCATTCTGTCATCCGATAAATTAGTGTGTAAGTGCAGGAGCCTTGTATACTCAAATATTGTTCATTTAGACCCTAAACCGATGACAAATCCGTATTTCCTGCTTTCCGACGCTGAGCTGTCTCTGTTTCCTTTGCCTGGTCTTTGATGATAGCCAGCGCAGCTGGATAAATCTTTTCGTTCTGGTGCTAATTTTAATTACTTCCGGTTGAAAAGTGGACAATTGTTCCCAAAGTACGGAGCACAGGTTCTTAGTGACACCAATTTCGTGGACAAATTGTGGTTCCCTATATCGGGACCAAATTAATTCCAATTTCGTAGGTGGGGGTGTAGGTTAGAGTTTAACGTGCTGTCGACAGCGAGGCCATTAGAGACCGAAAAATGGCTCTGAGCTCTATGGGACTTAATATTTATGGTCATCAGTCCCCTAGAACTTAGAACTACTTAAACCTAACTAACCTAAGGACATCACACAACACCCAGTCATCACGAGGCAGAGAAAAACCCTGACTCCGCCGGGAATCGAACCCGGGAACCCGGGCGTGAGAAGCGAGAACGCTACCGCACGCCCACGAGATGCGGACATTAGAGACCGAGCACAGGCTCGGACTATGGAAGGGTGGACTAGGAAGCCGGCCGTCCCCTTTCACAGGAACCATCCCGACATTTTCAGTACGCAATTTAGGGAAATCACGGAAATCCTATACCTAAATGGCCGGACGCAGGTTTGCACTGTCAACCTGCCGAATGTGAGTCCAGTGTGCTAACCACTGCGTTACCCCACTCGATAATTTCATAGTAGTTTGAAGGAACGATTCTGAGGTTACAAGCAAACCTCCGAGAGAAACCGTGGTCAGCCACCCAACCGAACTTTCCTCAAGCATTGCCAGTAATCTGTCGTAATGTTGCTTCGGTATACTACATACCTGGTAAGATATAGTATTGAAACCGTTCAACATTGAAGTCAGAAGCCTATTAGGAGACATCGGAATCTGCTACTGCGAAATCTAGATTTTCGAGCTCTTTCTCTTATTCAGTTACTATCAGTGTCCCACTGTCAGTAAAGGACCCTATCCTACACATGCCCAGTTCACCGACCGACCGATAAATTGTGCGTGTGTAGCTTGTTGACCGACCGACCGACCAACTGTACGCGATTTTTCTTTGCGGTTGGTTTGTTAGGTAAGACTAGCAGACAGCCGCACCCGCCTCCCCGCGACCCCATTCACCGTACAAATTGTGTAGTCTGTCCTGCAAGCCGCCCCACAACAGTTCCTTTTCAGTCACCACGCGCGGGGTTCAGCGCACTCCGAATGTGGCTAACACGGTGGTGTGCGAGGTAGACGAAATTTTTATGACAGAGTTTCTGGAAAGTTTTCGAGTCTTCAGATGTCTGTGGGACGTGCCGCGCGAGCAGTATAGCAATAGAGGGGTAAGAAATGAAGTGCTTCTTTCATTTTTAACAAATCTGTAGTAGTTTCATGTGGCAAACAGAGAAAATAAAACATACACAGTTTTGTGAATAATGGTTAGTCGTTTGTCTGTTTCTCGGTTTTATTTCCAATACTCACCGGAAATGAAGTTAGATAACGTTAAATAGAGACAGATTGGATTTTTATTTCGTTTCAGATACGTATCGATAGTAGGAACTAAAAACCGAATTATAGACAGTACACGGACTTTCATTCATGAAATCCACTTGGTTCATTATTAGAAGTGTTACAAAAATCCTACCTATCGTCGCCTGTTCTGCTATGAAGAGCAAAGTGAAGGACTTTTCTAACAACTGTTAAGTGCTTCACTTCTTATGAATATGTTGCTGAATATATAATATGCGCCGCCGCCATTTGCAGTCGTCCGAATCTGAAAGGAGTTTCTTGAAATTACAGGGGATATTATTACTACATACCAACATAAATTCATAAAGTTTACATGAATATAAGTTTCGTTTCGCTTCTGCTTTATCACGAATATTTCCTCAAGCAACTAAGAATCACCCTGCAGATTTCAAGAATCATTTTAGATAATAATTTTGGGGATTAACTGCGCTGAATCTGAGGTCCTCGTAAATTCTGCCAGTGGCTAGAAATTGTATGTGGCTATCGTTTGACGACGTTCAGGAGCTCCGAAAAGCATTTTTCATCCATTCTTAAATAATTCCGAAAGTCTTCGGGTCTCTGCTCCGTAAGTAACAAAGCGTAGGTGCATTTGGTCCATTGCATTAGCCATTTCTTTACCCACAGGTTTATCACGGCTTTTTCTGGCTTTGTTAGTTCGAACAGCCAAGCCAAAACCCAATTCTTTTCCTGTGGAATACTAACAAGGGAACCTCCCCATCGCACCCCCCTCAGATTTAGTTATAAGTTGGCTCAGTGGATAGACCTTGAAAAACGGAACACAGATCAATGGAGAAAACAGGAAGAAGTTGTGTGGAACTAGGAAAAAATAGGCATAATATACAAACTGAGTAGTCCATGTGTAACATAGGCAGCATCACGGATAGTGTGAGCTCAGGAGCGCCGTGGTCTCGTGGTTAGCGTGAGCAGCTGCGAAACGACAGGGCCTTGATTGAAGACTTGCCTAGAGTGAATATTTTAATTTTTTATTTTCAGTTCAGGCACTCACACAAAATCAACTTCGATCTACAAAATTCCAGGACATGTTCAGATTTGCTTGGACATATGCAGGATTTGACTGTCTACACACGGAAAAATTTGAAAACGTTAAAAACATATGTTTTGACAGAGCATAGGGAAAACTGAGCGACTGTGAAACTGTTGCATTCATTTGTTGCAGTTTGTGACAAACTCTTATGTTTTCATCACTTTTTTTGGGAGTGATTATCACATCCACAAGAAAACCTAAATCGGGCAAGGTAGAAGAATCTTTTTACCCATTCGCCAAGTGTAAAAGTTAGGTGGGTCGACAACATATTCCTGTCATGTGACGCACATGCCGTCACCAGTGTCGTATAGAATATATCAGACGTGTTTCCCTGTGGAGGAATCGGTTGACCTATGACCTTGCGATCAAATGTTTTCAGTTCCCATTGGAGGGGCACACTAAACTTATTGCAGTGAACAGAAACGTCAATGAACGAAAGGACAGATCACACTTTGTGAAAATAAAGTAAAATTTTCCCTCAAGGGAAGACTTGAACCAAGAACCTTTTGTGCCGCAGCAGCACACGCTAACAACTGGAACACAACGATCCTGAGCGTACACTATCATTTATGTTGCCTATTTTGCGGATGGACTAGTCAGTTTGTATATTTTGCTTATTTTTTTCATAGTTCCATACAACTTCTTCCTGTTTCTCGAGTGATCTGTGTTGAGTGTTTCAAGGCCTATCCACTGTGCCAACTTATAACTAAATCTGAGGGGGGTGCGATGGGGAGGTTCCCTTCTAAGCGGTATCGCGTAGAACAGAACGTCATAACCAGCTCTAGGAGCAGGGCGGCGCTGAAATCATGAAGTGGGTCGGGACGTGCGTTGTGTAGACTGTTACGAAATTTGTCGGTCAGTCAAACTGTGTAGAAGAGCAGTTGATGTTCGGGCGGGCTAGTTTTGCATGACGGAGTAATCGAGCACAGACTGCCTGGACAGACTGCCCGAACCAGTCAACAGTGGCCGAGCGTAGAGGCCATGGCGAAGTCATACGTAATGTTAGTTCCAAAAACGTTAAACGTACCTTCATCCCTGCGCAACTACATCCAGCACAGGATTCTCATTCGTGGTGTATTTGTAATCATGCAGAGTGAGGAAGTATTTGCAGTAACAAGTAAAACTGAAACCAATGCGTAAACGTAGAGGAAACGGGAGTGTCCAAAAAGAGAAGTAAGGAATAAATATTTGTTGTAAACTAAAGAAATTCTACAGCATATGTGTCACGCGTAAGCTGACCAACGTTTCTGTTTTTCCAGTCGCGAGCAACTCATTTAAAGAAATACAGTTGTATGAAATTCCACACTGACATCTCCTTCAGGAATGTAGGTTGTAATAAAAAAACGAAGTTTGTTGCAATGTGTGCTAAAGAGGTGACACGTTTTAGAGGTGAGAGGTGTTTCTGATGACAGTTCCAAAGAAATAGGCTAAGAATTAATTCATCAAGTTGCAAATTATCGAGAACTCAGCGTTTCAGATGTTACGTCAAATATTTCTACTGTAAGTGTGCATGTCAAAGAAGAGGCTTCTTGCAGCGTGAAACCGTACAAGATCTTCTGTTATTAAGTAAGTTATTAATAAAAAATTGTCTACGGCAGTTGATATGCGTGGACTGATTGGTATAAAACAGGGCCGGCCATAAATTCTGCACGCGTGCGGTGCTCCTGCACATATGCAACTTTCGGGTCACATCGTGCACGCCGCAGCAGTCAGCGTTCATGTAGTGCATGTTTCTACGCACAGATGTCGCTTTATCCACTTGCTGGGATACTCTGAACCGGCGCATTCTAGTGCTCTTTCCACAGCTAGCAGGCCAACCATGGGAAGGTATTTAGCGTATTAAACATTTAAAATACTGTCACAATCTACTCATTGAGACGTCTACTTTTATGTTAACAGTTTAACTCAGTAAGACAAGTAATACAGTTAACAACCGTGGATTTTTATTAAGGCACCTTGACTGACGGCACGTAAATACGCGTAATGCTTTTGATCTAGTATTTAAGAAAGAGAGTAATTAGACTCCCAAGAACCTAATTCATGATTTAAAATAACATTAAACTAATGCAAGGTTTCCTATAACTAATTCTCGGTGCCCTCAGTTACACTCACATAATTTGTCTCACTGACCTCTGAACAGAATAACAGCAGACCTCTCGATGATCACCTGTTATTTCAATACCATTATTGCTATATCTTTCATCAGTTACGTCTGAAATCTGCATAATAACCGACAATTAGATGAATGTTATGTTTTATCGACTTCAGCTGAGCGTAGCCCTTCACGCATTAAAAAAGAAACCTAAATGTAAGTATACATTGGAAGAATCGCTTTAATGACCAACTTTCCTGACAATAATGTAACATGGAGCAGAATGAGGCAATGATGCACAGTTAGTAAACAATAATTTTTAATTATGAAAGGAATAAATCCAAACACGTTTATCACTGGTCATGAGAAATGATAACCGAGTTGATGTGTCTCATCCATTTTCTTAAGCACATTTAATTTTGCTTGCCGTTCTTCACTGTTGAGTACACTACACTCGTCTTTGTGATATGTATTGTAGTGTCTTTCAATTGAAAACTTACACTAGCCGCTTATTATTCGGCGGCACAGCATACACTGAGAGTTTTCACCAACGGCTACAAAAAAGAATTGCAGTTCCCAGTCATTTTTAAACGACTGAGAACATAGATCTCCCGTCATTTAATTTTTCACAGTATTTGCCATTTCTCAGTACTTCTCTGTTAAGGTTAAGGTTACGGTTACCAGGGGTAAACGAGACTGGGAATGTTGCGCTCTTGCTTGTACCACATAAACAGGGAAGTGGAGCCCCCTCCGTTCATTTAGGACACATGTCCAATAACAGATGCCGCTGTCGCACATGTGCAGCACTTCCGCACGTCTGCACACTGTGCAGCGTTTGGCCGGCCCTGGTATAAAAAGTGCATTATTTGACACAGCACATTACGTAAGCACAGATTGGTCTCTTGTTAAAAACATTCTATTTATAACCGAATTCCCGGACGTTAAGCTGACAGGAGTAAATACAGGGTGTATAAGAGGACAAGAAAAAAAATTCCCGGATTTCTCGGTTAAAATTACACTTTCTCCCGGGAGAAAATCCACTTTTTCCTTGTTAAGTGACAGGGTACTTTTCCTCGAAACTGTAAAATTTATCAATCCCTTGAATGGTTCTGGTTTTATACATCAGTGTAGTACTTCTCGGCTCTTTAGAAAACCACATTCAGTAAAAAAAAAAAATTTGGAAACGTGTATGCTGCATATTTTCGTGTTACGAAAGTGTAAACTTAAATTCCGCATGTCACTTTCTGAAGCATTGAAATCAAGCTTGCAATGCGCTTTTGTAGCCAGTCATAGCTCATGTCACGTGATCTCGCCAGCCGATGACATTGTATATTCGAGCATAGGACACGTGATAGCAATACCACCGTTAAGTAGTACGTGCACACAGATAGGAAACGTTAATGGTTTAAATTAATATACATATTGTTACTACAAGAAAAGCAGAGTTTTCACATATAATCTTGGTCTCTGTGATTAATAAGCTGCAAGAGAAGCTAAGCTTTCCCATATCATGTTGATCTTTTTTGCGCACGTTACACTTAGACACATCCCACAAATGTGCCAGTAAAATTTTTTAACAAGGACATGACTGATCTTCTGAGCTCGAATTTTTTCTAAATGTTCGTACCAGACTTGATTTTTAAATGAGTCAAACGCTCTGTGATTTAAGGAATTCATCGTAAATTCTCGCACATAGTTCATCTTACATAAAAGAAAATTTACTTTGAAACTAACGCTTTTCAAATAACCATTCGCAATATTTTCCCGCGACCTGTTAGAAATAGGTTAGTCTCAGTAGCCAGCGCCAGATAACAGGCGCCAGATAACAGGCGTCACCGCGCTTGCGCAGCTACTAGGATTCTGGAAGCTCGTATGTTCGTAGGTGTAAGACATTAAAAGATCTTACATTGTCATAAAAGAAAGAAATCAGAGGATACGCAAAGAGCATCGGAATTTCGTGAACCACACTAAAACGCGTAATTCGCCTTGAAGTGCACATTCGTATGTCCAGATTCGAATGTAAATTTTCTTGGCGTACCAGTAATGTATTATTTCATCTTTGGTTCTTCATTATAACATAATTTCATACGTGCTAGAAGGTGAAAACATGCACTTTTGAAATGCAGCAAACAGTTGAAACCAGCCAGTAGTGTGGAATTAAACAGTTCGTTTCAAATAAATTGACTGCCTCAGCGGAAAAGATTAATAAAAGCCAAATCTCCTTAGCAAAACGACAAGAATAACTTGATTGTTCTGTAAGGCTATTGATGCTTGACTGTCTGAAAGGTGGAAATAAAATAAAATCTGAAACTAGTAACATATTTTAGCCTTCCGTACTCATGTCAATGTATTTTAATTTAAATCACTTGATAGCTCCCAACCACAGAAAACCTACCCCTGCGGGTCCGGGGGTTAGAATAGGCCCGAGGTATTCCTGCCTGTCGTACGAGGCGACTAAAAGGAGTCCATCCCCCTCACGGGGGTAGTTAGCGCCTGTGTCCGGAGACGGACGGTTCCACGACCTATAATTGTGGTCTTTTTGGATTTTCACTTCTCGTTTCTTCCTTCCTTTTGTTGGTTCCTTTCTTTGCTCTTCTCCACCTCACTGTCTTCCTTACTCTTTCCCTTAACTTCTCCTTGCCTTCTCAATGCCTTCTTCTCCTTGCCTTCTCAATGCCTTCTTCTCCTTGCCTCCTCACTGCCTCCCCCCTCCTCACTGCCTCCCCCCTCCTCACTGCCTCCCCCCTCCTCACTGCCTCCCCCCTCCTCACTGCCTCCCCCCTCCTCACTGCCTCCCCCCTCCTCACTGCCTCCCCCCTCCTCACTGCCTCCCCCCTCCTCACTGCCTCCCCCCTCCTCACTGCCTCCCCCCTCCTCACTGCCTCCCCCCTCCTCACTGCCTCCCCCCTCCTCACTGCCTCCCCCCTCCTCACTGCCTCCCCCCTCCTCACTGCCTCCCCCCTCCTCACTGCCTCCCCCCTCCTCACTGCCTTGCCCTCTCTGGTCTCCGCCTCGGCGTTTCAGACAGTCTGTCCTCTTTCTCCCTCTCTTTCTATTTCCTCTTCTTCCTTCCTCTCTGTGCGTGCCTGAAGGCCGACCCACGCGTACGCACGCGTAGCCGGTGACGGGGTAACGCGTAATTCCCCGCCCTGGGTAGACATGTAAGGCACGCGCATACCACCTGGTAGAGGCCAGGCCCGGGGAGGGGTGATTGCCTGAGCTGATACCTTCTGACCATGCCGATTGGTCCCTCCGTCTGTTTCTCGGGAGGTGTGACCTGAGGTGTAAACATTCACCTAAGGTGGGAGTGCCCTCTGAGAGGGTCCCCACAAGGAAGGAGCGCGCCATCGGAGACGCTGGCAATCATGGGGGATTCCTCTGCAATGGATTCTACTCCATCGCTTTCGACTTCTGCCCAAAAACGGAAACGTGACCAGCCACCGGTGACAAAAGTACTACCGCCTGCCCACAGTTCCTCGTCGTTTCTCGATCTGAGGACGGAAAGGATTTTTCCTCTGTCAACCCTTTCGTTATCCAGAAGGGCGTAGATGCCATAGCCGGATCTGTCAAATCTTGTACCAGGTTGCATAACGGTACCTTATTACTAGAAACTGAGAGTGCCTTTCAGGCACGAAAACTGCTTCGGGCCACACTCGTGTACACGTTCCCTGTCCGGGTGGAGGCCCACCGAACTTTGAATCCGTCTCGTGGTGTAGTCTATACTAGCTCCCTCGACGGATTGACTGACGAGGAGATTCAATCTTTCCTCGCTGAGCAGGGCGTGACGGCTGTCCATAGGGTCATGAACAAGGTCAACAATGACCTTGTACCGACCCGGACACTTTTCTTGACGTTCGATAGTGTTAAGCTGCCATCGCGCATCAAGGCGGGCTATGAGGTTATTTCTGTTCGCCCCTATGTCCCGACACCTACGCGCTGCTACCAGTGTCAGCATTTCAATCACACTCGACAGTCTTGCTCCAATGCGGCTAAATGTGTCACTTGTGGCAGGGATGCCCATGAGGGTGACTGTTCACCTCCGTCTCCTCGTTGTGTGAACTGTCAGGGTGACCATGCCGCGTCCTCCCGCGACTGTCCTGTCTATAAGGAAGAACGCTATATCCAAGAAATTCGGGTCAAAGAGAAAGTGTCCACCTCGGCTGCTCGCAAGCTATTGGCTAGTAGGAAGCCCACGCTGCTCCCAGCGGGGAAATACAGTACTGTCCTCGCCTCTCCTCGGACTACCAGGGAGGTGGCAACCCAGACATGCGATCTAACCTTCAGCACCATGGTCGTCCGTTCGGCCAGTGCTAAGATCGCGCGGTCGACGTCTCCTCTTCCTCCCATCACCCCACAGACACCAGCACCTTCATCAGCTTCTGCTAAGATGAAGACCCCGAAGTCAGATGCATGGGCCTTAAAGAAGGAACCATCCCGTGCAGACTTCCTACGTACCTCGATCTCCCAGCCTTCGACTGGTACTTCCACCAAACGTCCTTCCAAAAAGGCTCATAGGAAACACAGTTCTCCTTCTCCGCCACGGCGCATTTCTTCTCCTGCGCCACTCAACGGTTGCCGCGCCAGGCCGTCATCCGTTTCGCCTGGCCGGACCGCTGGTAGCCGTACATCTGGCCGTTCACCGGCAGAGGAAGCTTCCCCTTCCGGCCATCCTCCCGAGATGGCCGATGAACCTATAGACCCAATGGACGATGACTGTCCGCCTATTGATAGCGGCGGCAGTGCTCGCTCGAAGCCAGGCCCTCAGCGGCCTTCGAGGTGACCCCTTTTTTCATCTTCCTTTTCTTCTCACGATGGCACTTATTCACTGGAATATTCGCAGCATTCGCTCCAACCGAGAGGACTTGAAGTTGCTGCTCCGCTTGCACCATCCGCTCGTCGTAGCCCTCCAGGAAACGAAGCTACGCCCATGCGATCAAATTGCCTTGGCACACTACACCTCTGTGCGTTTTGACCTACCCCCTGTGGTAGGTATCCCAGCTCATGGAGGGGTTATGTTGCTGGTCCAGGATGATATTTAGTACGATCCCATCACGTTGCACACCGGCCTGCAGGCAGTTGCCATCCTCATTACTCTCCCCACTTTTACGTTTTCCTTTTGTACCGTCTACACTCCATCGTCATCTGCCGTTACCGGGGCAGACATGATGCAACTTATTTCTCAGCTACCTGCACCATTTTTGTTAACTGGAGACTTCAATGCCCACCATCCCCTTTGGGGCTCTCCAGCATCCTGCCCGAGGGGCTCCTTGTTAGCAGACCTTTTCAACCAGCTCAATCTTGTCTGCCTCAATACTGGCGCCCCTACTTTTCTTTCGGACACATCTCACACATATTCCCATTTAGACCTCTCTATATGTACTCCCCAACTTGCACGCCGGTTTGAGTGGTATGCACTTTCTGATACATAATCGAGCGACCACTTCCCGTGTGTTATCCATCTCCTGCAGCATACCCCCTCTCTGTGCTCCTCTAGTTGGACCATCTCCAAGGCAGACTGGGGGCTCTTCTCTTCCAGGGCGACCATTCAGGATCAAACCTTCACAAGCTGCGATCGTCAGGTCGCACACCTCACGGAAGTCATTCTCACTGCTGCTGAATATTCCATCCCTCACCCTACTTCTTCTCCACGTCGCATACCGGTCCCCTGGTGGACCGCAACATGTAGAGACGCTTTACATGCTCGTCGACGTGCTTTACGCACATTTAAACGCCACCCTACAGTGGCGAATTGTATCAATTATAAACGATTACGTGCTCAGTGTCGTCGTATTATCAAAGAAAGCAAGAGAGCAAGCTGGGCTGCTTTCACAAGCACCTTCAACAGGTTTACTCCTTCTTCTGTTGTCTGGGGTAGCCTGCGCCGGCTATCTGGCACTAAGGTCCACTCACCAGTTTCTGGCTTGAAGGTCGCAAATGACGTCCTTGCGGCCCCCGAGGCTGTCTCCAATGCCTTCGGCCGCTTTTTCGCAGAGGTTTCGAGCTCCGCTCATTACCACCCTGCCTTCCTCCCCCGCAAACAGGCAGAGGAGACTAGGCCACCTAACTTCCGCTCCTCGAATTGTGAAAGTTGTAATGCCCCATTCACCATGCAGGAACTCGAAAACGCACTTGGCCGATCACGGTCCTCCGCTCCAGGGCCTGATTCTATTCATATTCAGATGCTGAAGAACCTATCTCCTGCGGGTAATGGTTTTCATCTTCGTACATACAATCGCATCTGGATTGAGGGACATGTTCCCGCATGCTGGCGCGAGTCTATTGTTGTCCCGATTCCTAAGCCGGGGAAGGACAAGCACTTGCCTTCCAGTTATCGATCTATCTCGCTTACCAGCTGTGTCTGTAAAGTGATGGAGCGAATGGTTAACTCTCGATTGGTTTGGCTGCTCGAGTCTCGACGCCTACTTACCAATGTACAATGTGGATTTCGTTGGCGCCGCTCTGCTGTTGACCATCTGGTTACCTTGTCGACCTTCATTATGAATAACTTCTTGCGGAAGCGCCCGACAGCGGCTGTGTTCTTTGATTTGGAGAAGGCTTACGACACCTGTTGGAGGGCGGGCATTCTCCGCACCATGCATACATGGGGCCTTCGCGGACGCCTCCCTCTTTTTAGTCGTTCCTTTTTAATGGATCGACAGTTCAGGGTACGTGTGGGTCCTGTCCTGCCTGACACCTTTCGCCAGAAGAATGTGGTGCCACAGGGCTCAGTTTTGAGCGTCGCTCTCTTCGCCATCGCGATCAATCCAATAATGGATTGCCTCCCAGCTGATGTATCAGGCTCCCTCTTCGTGGACGATTTTACCATCTATTGCAGCGCGCAGTGTCCATGTGTCCTGGAGCGCTGTCTTCAGCGTTCTCTTGACCGCCTCTACTCCTGGAGTGTCACCTATGGCTTCCGTTTTTCTGCCGAGAAGACGGTCTGTATTAACTTCTGGCGCTACAAAGTTTCTCCCACCGTCCTTACGACTCGGGTCCCGTTGCTCTCCCAATCGTGGAGACAACAAAATTTTTAGGCCTTACATTTGACAGGAAACTTAGCTGGTCTCCACATGTGTCATATTTGGCCGCCCGTTGTACCCGTTCTTTAAATGTCCTCCGTGTTCTCAGTGGTATGTCGTGGGGAGCGGATCGAACCGTCCTACTTCGTCTATATCGGTCGATCGTCCGCTCCAAGCTGGATTATGGGAGCTTCGTATACTCCTCTGCACGGCCATCCATCTTACGCCGCCTCAACTCCATACAACATCGGGGTTTACGACTTGCGATCGGAGCATTTTGTACTAGTCCCGTAGAGAGTCTTCATGCTGACGCTGGCGAATTGCCACTCACCTACCGGCGTGATATACTGCTTTGTCGGTATGCCTGTCGGCTACTGTCAATGCCCGACCATCCGTCTTATCGTTCGTTTTTTGACGACTCTCTTGACCGTCAATACAGGTTGTATGTCTCTGCCCTCCTAACCCCTGGAGTTCGCTTTCGTCGCCTCCTTCAACACCTTAATTTTTCACTCCCTGCAACCTTTCGAGTGGGCGAGAGCCACACGCCACCTTGGCTCCAGGCTCAGGTCCGCATTCACCTTGACCTCAGCTCGCTCCCAAAAGAGGTTACCCCCGGTTCGGTCTAACACTCCCGTTTTTTGGAACTTCGTTCGAAGTTCATCGACATGACTTTCATTTATACAGATGGCTCTAAGTCCAATGACGGGGTCGGGTGTTCCTTTATTGTCGGTGCACAAAGTTTCAAATACCGGCTCCATGGCCATTGTTCGGTCTTCACAGCTGAGCTCTTTGCCCTCTACCAGGCAGTTCTTTACATCTGCCGCCACCGACATTCTGCTTATGTCATCTGCTCCAATTCCCTGAGCGCCATCCACAGCCTCAGTGATCCGTACCCGGTTCACCCTTTCGTACACCGGATCCAACGCTCTCTTCAGCAGCTGGTGGAGGTCAGTTCTCCGGTTAGCTTTATGTGGGTTCCTGGCCATGTCGGTATCGCTGGGAACGAAGCTGCAGATGCCGCGGCCAAGGCTGCGGTCCTCCAGCCTCGGACAGCTTCTTGTTGTGTCCCTTCGTCCGATTTTAGCAGGGTCATTTGTCGGCGCATTTTATCGCTGTGGCATGCCGATTGGGCTGCACTTACAGACAACAAGCTTCGGGCCTTAAAACCTCTTCCCGTGGCTTGGACGTCCTCCTCACGCCCTTCTCGGCGGGAGGAGGTAGTTTTGGCCCGGTTACGAATTGGACACTGCCGGTTCAGCCATCACCATCTGCTGACGGCTGCGCCGGCGCCGTTCTGCCCATGACGGTCCAACACATTTTAACGTCCTGTCCAGATTTTAATACACTGCATCTTGATCTTGGCCTGCCATGTACTCTAGATGCTATTTTAGCGGATGACCCAGGAGCAGCTGCTCACGTACTTCATTTTATCAACCTGACAAACCTGTCTAAGAACATTTGATTATGCTGTTTTTAATCCTATGCCTGTCAATCTGTCTTTTATCATGTTTTCCATTTTAGTTGCTGTTTTAAACTTGTGCCTCACGGTGCATTCCTAACATAGTCTGGGCGCTAATGACACTTGAAGTTGTGCGCCCTAAAACCACAAAAAAAAAAAAAAACAAAAAAAGAGCCGTCTACCCCATCTAACATTTTCTGCAGTAACTGGTACTTGGGTTTAAGCAGTGTTTCAGAGTAGACAAAAAGGTGCTTGAAGCGGACTCAGTCTGTGTGTGTTAACAGAGCCATCAAGACATTTGTCTAACCACAGTTGGAAGGACCTACAATTATAGCTCGTATGCTGTTGTGAAGGAGTGCTCCATTCTTCTTCTTCTTCTTCTTCTTCTTCTTCTTCTACTACTACTACTTGGTCTTCTGGTCTTGATCATCACAGAACCAGTCACCAACAACAAAGTCTATGCAGCAAGTGTGCATCACCCAGCCTGCCATGATACCTATTGTGCTATGTACTGGCGTGCAATAGGCTTTTATATGATAAATAGTGTGTGTGTGTGTGTGTGTGTGTGTGTGTGTGTGTGTGTGTGTGTGTGTGTGTGTGTGTGTGTGTGTAGCCACTATAGTGCAATCACCTTACCAACTGAACTAAAACGGCTACACGGCAGAATGAATTCCACATGGTGTATTTAAAGGGAAGTGTGTCACATACAGTACATTAACGTACATAAAGGTGTACTAACGTGCATTAACAATTGTGACATTTTTGTCTAGAGAAATGAAAAAGACAAAGAGAAATTTAATATTATAAATATATTTATTTACTCGAGACATAAAATTATGATCAGCATGGAAAACAATAAGTTCATTCTTTTTCAAATGGTGCAACAGAAGTACAGTATTTCGAAAAGAGTTGTTTCTTATATCCCTCAAATTCAGCAAATGTATCTCATAATGTTATAGACCCATTGAAATAGTTGGGTATGCCATCACTAAATTTGAGTTCAACATTCACAACACTTATTTGAGGAATAGCACAAGACTTCGGCGCTGCCGTTATACAGGTGCTGAAACAATGGTCTATATCTTCTATGTGAATGCTACATGTCTGAAGCCAGTTAATGATGTTACTGTATAAAGCTTGAACACATGGGCGCCATCTATTTAGTACTAGTTACTGCCATGTCTAGATTGAATAAGTTATCAACAGTCGAGTGCTGCATGAAAATACTATGACCCCCAGCACATTTGATATCCTCTCTACTTCGACGATCATCAGTTATTTTGCTCCCCAAATAGCAAAACTCCTTTACTACTTTAAATGTCTCATTTCCTAATCTAATTCCCTCAGCATCACCCGACTTAATTCGACTACATTCCGTTATCCTCGTTTTGCTTTTGTTGATGTTCATCTTGTACCCTCCTTTCATGACACTGTCCATTCCGTTCAACTGACCTTCCAAGTCCTTTGCTGTCTCTGACAGAATTACAATGTAATCGGCAAACCTCAAAGTTTTTTTTTTCTTCTCCATGGATTTTAATACCTACTCCGAAATTTTCTTTTGTTTCCTTCACAGCTTGCTCAATATACAGATTGAATAACATCGGGGATAGGCTACAACCCTGTCTTACTCCCTTCCCAACCACTGCTTCCCTTTCATGCCCCTCGATTCTTATAACTGCCATCTGCATTATCATACTCTTCTATAAATGATGTAGTGAAATGTGGCTAGTCCTCCCTCAAATGTCTACATCCTTCACATTCATCTCGATGAACGAACATGTGACGATGCTTTGACGATGACAACACAGCAAAGACTGAATGTGCACCGCCAATCAGGTCATCTGAGTGGTGAAACAAAATAAGTCGCCGTCCTTGATGACAGTAGTTGAGTGGACGTGACGCAGTTGGCCTTCATTCCAACAAAATTCAAACTTCCCGCCAAAATCCGACATCTTGAATGACGCCCTCTGCTGGTGGCTATGTGACTTAGCCAGTTGGACCTCGTGGCGAACACACCTGCATGATATTGTTGAAGTAATAATAAAGACAAGTCAAGTTTTACTGTCATTATTGTGCTGGAATTTGAGCTTGCCGCCGCTTTCTACGGGGTTGGGGTTTAGGTTAGTGGACGTACCCCAAGTGGTCTATTTTCCCGCTATTTTCGTGGTGTGATGCATTATCCTGCTGGAATTTGAATTTCCAACCAATTTTTTTCTGGAGGGTTAGGTTAGTGGAGGTAGCGCAATTGAGCTATCTTCCAGCCAAAATTCAAACTTCTCACCAAATTCCGCCAACTTGGATGACGTCATGCGCTGTTGCTAAGTCTAGAGCCGCCATCTTGGATGACGTCATCGCCGTCATTTTGAACAAATTTGCAACAATGGAATGTCGGATAGAACATACCTTGTCCCCCTACTGTTGGTATCCATGTAAATGAGGCAGCCGATATAGCAGGCAATGCTACAGTCTCCCTTCCTCGGCCCACTGTTCGCGTGGTGCCCTTCACCGATCTGCATTGTGTCTTATTTCGTCGTGTTGCTCTTCTATGGCACGCTCATTGGTCTACACTTCCCGCTAATAAATTGCGGGATGTGAAACCTCTTCTCAGTGCTCAGACATCTTCCTCCCGAACTTGTCATCTGGAGGAGGTAATTTTAACTAGACGCTTGATAGGGCACTGACTTTTTCGCCATTGACATCTTTTAAGTGGCGATGCTCCCCCACTTTATCCCCACTGCTCTCAACTGTGGATGGTGAGACACCTTTTTCTTGAGTGCCCCTATTTTACTCCACTATGAGCCCATGTACAGCTGTCGCCTGATATGCCTTCCATTTCAGATGATGACACGCGCTCAGCTGATCGTGCCTTCGAGTTTATCAGTGTCAATGAGATCACGTCTGTCATTTGAAGCTCTTTTTGGGAAAAACAACCCCCTCTCCTACAGTGGTTTCCTAAGTTTCCCTTTGGTTTTTTAGTTTCCCCTCTTGTTGAGTTTAGCTTTCATTGCTGCAGATTTCCCATTTGGTTTTTGTACCCTTCCCTAAGTCGCAGAATGGGCGCTAATGACCGTAGCAATTTTGCGCCCTAAAACTGTAACAAGATAAACTGTGAAATGAAAAAAACTACTTCCTTAAGACATCGATTCCCTGTGATACATGCACAATATGGTTTCGCAGAGGTGTATGGCATCCTCTGTTCATATCCGATCACGGTTTAGAAATTATACTATGCCTGCATCAGTCCCATACAAAATGATCTTTAGTAACGGAGAATACCTCTCACAAGGAAACTGACCAACGCATAGCAACGATGTTCGACATGTGAAATTACAAGACATGCCGTCACTAAATCTGTAAACAGAACATCTGTCAAGCAGATGTATCCATGGGAATTCAGTATCTCACAAACTGTCACTAACATAGAATCAATGTAATTATGAAACTGAAGACTCGATTTTATGCCAAAGATGCGGCAGGTTAATGGAGTACCTTGCAAATATCTTCGTTCATCTAGAGGAAAGTGCCGAAACAAGATGGGAGTGTTTCGTCGTCGTCGTCGTCGTCTTCGTCGTCGTCATAACCACACACATGAGATGGAACTCCTCTGATGGCAGATCTGCTGTTAAAGATCGCGAGTAGATAGTTCTCTAAGCCTCAGACATAACATACAGTTGAATACGAGTCGAACACAGGTTATGCCACACAACTGATGCACCCCAACAGAAGGGAAAATTTTTTAAAATGATCTGACGCAACATCTTCCTCTCTCTAGAATGCATCTACCATTCAATCATCTACCATTAGATCATACTTCGTTACAAACTCATCTCAACCGGTCATTCCATCCACTTTCTGTCATCCTGCACAGATGCAAGTAAGTTTAGGCGCAGATAGAAAACTACCAACACAAACAAATCTTCACAAGCATCCCATACTTAGGCATAGTATCACAAAAAGTAGCTAACTTATTAAAAAATTTTAAAATATTTTTCTCCATAAACGGCAAACTTGGATACCACTTACCTCACGCAGGGAACACAAACAAGCCAATAACATAACACAGTGGAATATATAAATTACAATGTAACAGTTGCCCTGCATTTTACATAGGAAAAACTGGAAGAACCTTCCACACACGGTATAAAGAACACACCGACACCTTTCGACTACACCATTTTGAAAAATCTAAAATAACTAACAACATGTATATTAATAAACAGACTTGACGACATCCACAACAGCCTAACTGTACTTCACACAGAACCCAACAGTAAAAAATTTAATCTACTAGAACAGTTAGAAATAATGCTACACAAAGAAAAATGTTCCGAAAACTTGTTGAATGAACAGAGTTTAACAGCCACAATTTTTTTTACACCTTCAAAAGTTTATTTTTTCCTGAGAAATCAAATCCATAATAGTACGAACAACTGACAACCTACAACATGGTGCCAAATAATTATTTTCATAATACCTGTGTACTAATACTATCACGTTATCTTCTGTGAAACAAGAAAATCGATTATATTTATAAGTAGAACATCTGTATGAACGAGAATCTGTGGCAGGTTTACGTTCTGCTACTACAATGTGCGAGAAAGTGTGTGACTATGTATATATCTCAGTATGTACTGCAAAATTAAAGACGTATATTGTGTATACCAACTGCACAACAGAAGCAGACATCATACAATGTTAAACTGTAAGTTATTTTCATATTATTAACGATGTTAAACTTACATCTAGAATATACCATGTTGTAACAGAAAAATGTAATATCAACAGGCAAACAACTAAAAAACATTATGTAAATCACTAAAAAGCACCTGAAGATGAGCCTCCAGTGCTCGAAATGCATAGTGCAGTAAATAAACGCAACTTGTGACTGAAGGCGGTTTGTTCTTCATTTTATTAAAGAATTCTTCCAATATGAGATGGCACCCTTGTCATCGATGGATTTCTTCTCCAGTGCGTTGTATGGAAGAATGGTGAAACACTTAAGTTAATGCTAACCAAATACGTTGAATACTTAAGAAGACACTACAGCGGAAGTGCGACAAGTGTGGTGGTCGATGGCTACCCAGAAGACTTGCCCACCAAGAGAATCAAATATGCTAAGCACCTCTGCCGAAGCAAAAGACACACTACTCCTGAGGTCATACTTACCGAGCTAATGATGGTGACTGACTCAGGAGCAGTTCCTTTCCAGAAATAAAGTACATCTCATTAGCTTGCTTATTTCGAGGCTCGAAGATGAAGGCTTCTCAGTAAGGCAAGCTACTGAAGACGCAGACCACCTAATTGTTGCCACAGTGCTTGAGGTTTCACAGGAGCATGAGAAGGTTGTGGTTGTTGGTGAGGATACGGACCTTCTCATCGTGCTCAATGCCCTAGCCACACCATCAGCAAATATATATTTCTTGAAACCTGGAAGAGGAAAGACCTCATCAAAAGTATTTGATTCTAACAGTTTCAAACTGGCAAAGATCAGGTCACTCATATTTCTTTACCCCATAAGTGGATGTGACACAACTTCAGCACCCTTCGGTCAGGGCAAGAAGAAGGTGGTCAGTCTACTGGTCAAAAATGTCTTCTGGAAGATATCAAACCTTTCTTAGAGCATGACACTCAAGCTGAAGCTATTGTCGAAGCTGACCTCTGATTTACGGAGGTATGGCAGGAGAGACTTCAGACAACTTGCGATTCGACCTGTTTTCCAAAGTGATTATGAAATTCAGATTCACCCTAGCATTCCTACCACCAACGTCGGAAGCAGATCGCCAGCATTGCTTGTGGACCTACTTACAAGTACAAATGTGGATAGGACACCAGATGGATCCGCTCCTCTGGGGATGGCAGGCTTCAGAGTTTGTCTTGGCCTCATTCCTACCTCCAAAGAACCAGCTCCACATTCTCTTCTCTCAACAAGACAGTCAAACGTTGACGTATGTGAAATTTGTGTACATACCTACTTTTACCTTCTCATCTCATACATTCACGTAAAATTCTGTAATTACGAAATATAATAATCACTACTTAATTTCAAGGAGTGTGTCTCTCTTCCTGTGTCCTTCATATCAGTTGAATGGGTATCACTATATTATATTGAGGGTTATGAACGGATACCACGTACCTGACAAGACAAATTTCACAGGGGAGCTAAAAAAATAACCTTTAATAAAAATTTTGATTGTTTTGATTTTTTATTTAGAGATAATCACTTATTACTCACAGGTTGTGCATTGTATTTTTTGCATCATTTTGTTCTAACATGTATTTTTTCCAATTGCAAGTTTTTTTTGAGTCAGAACTTTCTCTGACATCTGTCAGATACGAGGTCTCAGTTCTTAATCCTCGACATATGAAAAACTTTAATATTTTTCAAATTTTACAAAATTTTAGTATTTTATTCTATTACTATATTACATAAGTACAAGAAAATTGGTTGCTATAGTTCTGTGTTTAAAAGACTGTACATAAGAATTACTGAAGAACTACATTTGAAATTGATGAGAAATGGTCCAAATTTAATGAGGAGCAGTACACAAATGGGTGGTTCAATAAATTCACTTTTGGTTTCATCGAATGCCAAATTTCTCTCTCCATATCTTTTTTCTGAACGACACTATTGATAGGTGGGTTAGTTTCTACGATAATACCAAAAAACAGAGGTTAAAACGAAAAATTTTTATGAATATGTGAAATTGGTCCAATTTTGAAGAACACTAGTATGGAAACGGGTGGTCCAAGAAATATACGGATGGTCTCGTTCAATGCAGAATTTCATGCCCTACAATTTTTAATTGCACTATGTTTTCGATTTGTGAGTCATTTACGAGATATAATCACGAAACCCAAAAATACCACTTTCTCGGGTACATTTTTGCCCCCCCCCGCCTCCCCCCCCGCACTTTTCCACAACTCGGCTGTGGGGGGAAAACCTAGGATAGTCATACTGGGACACAAACGAAGCCATTAAAACAATAAAATTTTTGTAGCAATTATTTCCGATTGGAATGCTAATTCTACTGGACTAATTGTAAATACTGTTTGTTAGGGTGTGTGTGGCAACGGCGCAGTGCCGTATCACGCGAATGAACGCCACAATAGATAATAACATATGCACTAACCGTCGCATGCAGACGGCCGACATAGTAACCAAAATATTGGACATTGATTTACTCCAGGGTATAACTGCTCTCGGAACACAATTCATAGGTTGCAATCACATTCTAGGAAACTGTCGATGAATAACAATGACAGAAATAATGGACGCAGTATATCGGGACAAAACACGGGGCCTGCGCCTCACTGGACGCCACTCACGCAAAATCATACCGTGAGCACTTTAGAGGTGTCCCAGGAATGGTCCTCAAGCAACGCTGGTGGGTCATACTAAAACCGCCCCCATCGTACTCACTACGACAGTCAGAAAGGGGGGCGAGTGGTAGACGGCATGAAGAGCAGTGGCAGCTGTTGGGTAAGAGCACAAGAGCACATGAACACCGTACCATTTGGCACCTTGCTGATTTATTGGTTATTTTTCTTTGAACGCTTTAAACATAATGTAGATGGGGTAACCCGAAATAAATGACACCTACCGCGCTACGCTACATTGTTCCCCTGACTCAGTGAAACTGAAACTTTGTATCACGATAACGGGCGCACATTCACGGGCCAAATACATACGGATTTGATAAGCAATGTGCACGGTTCACAGCACTCATCTACAAGTTTACATCAATGCCACCAGGTGACAGCGCACTGCAGCAGTCGTTTGCTTGGCATAAATCCCACTAGGCAGTTGGCACACTGCACAGATACGCCAATTCACCCGCTATATGGTAACATTAGATCGGACATTGGTGTATTTTATAGATATACTGGCAAAAAACACCTACTTTGTGAGATTCTGAATGAGATAGAGTACATTAAGTTCTGGATTTTATCCTACAGTAATCCATTTGAGGCACTCAGAACCATAAAGCACATCATCGTCAATTGTGAGTGTAGAGCATTTATTCAATGCTTCTGAAATCTGTTGACCTTTCGGTGGGTCAGGTTTATCGGCACTGTAGGCCCACATTACATGTATATCAGAACATTCAAGAAAAGCTGTCTCACTGGTTTCTCTGATATTCACTTAAATTTGGGGGTCAAGGACAGTGTGCTTTTGGCCCTCGTGGCTCTCAGCGCCTTATTCATGTTCTGGTCAAGTGACCTCATTGGTAGATGGCTTTAGTTGAATTTAATAATTTCCGTGAAAGGCAGTGTGTGTTTGGAGTTGGCTGTTTACTGCGCAGGAATCGGCTTTCTTGTGCAGTGTCAACATCAGTTCTGTTGAACCTGTCGTAATGAGCGTACAGCATTGTGAGCCGGGAGTCCCCCATTTGGGGAAGTTCGGCAGCCGAGGGCAAGTACTTACTGCATTCGACGCCCATATTGGGCTAAATGATGGTGACACAAAACCCAGTCCCCAAATGGAGAAAAATCTTCTGCTCCAGCTGTGAATCCAACCTGGGCCCCTTGAACCTGTATTAAACGCTAACAGAAAACAGAATCACCAGGAAAAGGAAGCAGGGCCTCTCAGACGACATTCGTTGTTTGAGAAAGTGAGGAAATCAAATAAGCGTGACTAGAAGCGAACATTCAACAAAGAAGTGTATAATACGCGTAAGCTGTGTGCGTGCATCGTAATAATTCCAGATTATCGGCCTGGAAATCAATTCATTAACTAATACACGAATTGTACATACACGAATTGTACATACACGAATTGTACATACACGAATTGTACATACACGAATTGTACATACACGAATTGTACATACACGAATTGTACATACACGAATTGTACATACACGAATTGTACATACACGAATTGTACATACACGAATTGTACATACACGAATTGTACATACACGAATTGTACATACACGAATTGTACATACACGAATTGTACATACACGAATTGTACATACACGAATTGTACATACACGAATTGTACATACACGAATTGTACATACACGAATTGTACATACACGAATTGTACATACACGAATTGTACATACACGAATTGTACATACACGAATTGTACACACATGAATTGTACATACATGATCTTGTACATTTTTCAGAAAAACTAAAAAAGACGCGAAAACTGCCACTTACACAAATATATGAAATGGAGAGTAGTGAAAGACTAAACATTGTTTCATTCTTGCCATTAACTGCACTAAATAATATACAAAATAACAAAATTCCATATACATAATTTTTTCAGACAAGTTGAAAATTATTATTATTATAGACAGCGGCGGAAGTTGTACAAATATCTTGATAAGCGTAACTGTTTTACAGTAGATGCTATTAATTTCACACTTGCGTATTTAACTGACTTTAAAAATTTGTGAACACCCAGAACATACACCTACGAGGAAACCTGATGAAAAGTTTCGTATGCTACGATATAAAGAGGATACAGATATTCGAGAAGAACTGTGAGGAGATTTTAAATCGTGCATGAAAATTAAAGAACTAGTTCAGGCAGCCGTGAATGCTGTAGTGGAGAGCATACCCACGACAGTTGTACTGGACAGAGGAGCAGGTATTAACGTCCGTGACGTGAAATTTTCAAAAGTGTAACTAGTAAAACTAGTGTACCGATAATGCCATTCCAAAACTGTGTAGTCTCCGGTGCTACTGGTGCCAAGGGACAATTAGTTAGGTGACTGTGGAACGTGAGGTTCGAACAGTAGTATCATCTACATGATAATGTGTGCACATAATTTCCTTAATAGTCATAGTTGAATATTTGCATGGAAGTAAGGCGCTGCACGAATTTCAAAAAAGTTTGCATTGAAAAACAAGAGTCGCTATGATAACTTTCGGTGCATACTACATTATATTATAGCGGTGTATTAAATTTAGCTAACATACTGAATTTTTGTTTAGACTTGGGACTTGGTGTCTGTCATCGATCTCGAAAAAACTGCTCTGACGTATCAATGAAGCCACAGTGTAATATCAACATCATCTCTTATATTTCCTCAACTGTTTGAGATATCGAAATGAGATTTTGGCAAATGATAAAACGCAAAGAGACTATTTTTCCTTATGTTTATTATGCAGAACTTCATTTACCGTGTTATTCCACGAACTAGACTTTCTCGAAGAAAGCACATGCTATAGGTTTCGGAACAATATTAGACAGTACACGTTTATATTTATACCTCGGGTGTGGTTTTTCATAAGCTACCGATCTTACTTTTCCTTAGTTCCTTACTTAAACTTCATGAGCCACTGTTTCGGAATTCTCTCTGCACAACATGTTTGTGAGGTGAAACTGTAAACTCTGCTGTGCTCTGGCAAAAGAAGCAAGTTTTAACAGGGCAACAAGTTAAAAGTACAGGTATTATTAAAATTCGGCACTCATGATGCTTCTCTGAAAATTACAAATGGTTAATAAACCAGGCGAAAACCAATTCAGCGGAATTCTTTTTTGATATTAACGAAAGCAGAGGTGGCAGAGCTTTTCGAATGGTCACCATACAAGTGAGGGCTCCACTTAATACTAAACGAAAATTTTGAGCGTACGCTTCAGTTTAGAACGCACTCCCTCTCCAGCGCTCTGAAGTTCCTCTACAGGGCGTGCCCGTAACCCCCACCACCACCAGCACCACCACTCTCCCCAAACGTGCCCAGCCGTTCGCGCAGCGTTATTCGGCGCGGGCTCAACGTTTATCATTGTCAAGAATTTGTCTGTTTCCTGTCTGGTAGGCATGGGATTTCTGCGAAGAGGGGACGCAAAGATCGACCATCTGAACGGAACAAGTTGTAAGTTTCTTAAGGAAAACATCATGTCATGGTAGGTATTGCGAAAAAGTGAAGGCCAAAGTCTCAAACTGATAAAAACTAAGGCTCTATCCACTAGTGGTGGGCAGTACTGTGTTCATAATGCACTAGAATGTCAGAATACAGGAGATGCCATGGATATTTTATCCCATATTCAAACGAAAATAGGCGAATCAGGGCATTTAACAGCACAACAAAAGGCTGAACTAGCTGATTTGCTGAATAAATATTCAAATGTCTTACCGCATAAGCCTGGTATCAAGGGGTACGAATATCATGCGCAGGTAGTCCCTTATCAGATGTATCATAGGCGCAAACTAAGTTGACACTGCGCGCAGTGGCAACTGTATTTGCGAAATGCCTTCAGGTCATTCACACCAGTCATGCGCCGACTACCAACTTCGTCTGCACATACAGTACTGTCATGTGACGTATTGCTTTCCCTGGGCCTAAGGAAAGGTGGTGCAATTTCTATTGAATTTAGCTTCATATATAGTATTAATAGTTAGGATGGCATTATGTAGTCAGTCCGGCGAATTTCTCTTCTAAAAATGAAAAAAAAACTTTTCTAATTTTAAAGCATGATCCTTCAAAGTTAAGTGAACCTCTTGTAATTATAGATAGTAAATATTTCTGTTTAATTCATGACAGTCTCGGACAGATGATCGGCTGTACTAATCTCATGGACTAATGTATATATGCAAATATGTTTGTATAACAACTGATCACGATTTGGACACAAGCTTTGAAGCAGTAGAAGTACGCTTTGTTTCATGGACTAACCACAGTGGCGTGTAAAGCTAGGAGTTTTAAATATGTTCTGAACAGTACAATAGTTAATTCAAAATAATTTGGGAAAGTACTAATTTATGACAGATACATGGTATGGGAGTGAATAATAAAATGTACACCATAAAATCACACTTTTACTGTAAGCACAACCAGTATGGGTAGGATATACCAGCAAGCAAGAGAAATAAAAATCTTTAGCTATGCAAGCAAGGCACAAATCTGTAATTGTGTATGGCTTATGTTTAGCTTATTTTTACAAACGTAGTTGCTAAGTTATGGCAGGAGCCAGTAATTATTTTTCTTGTTAATTTTTCTACATAAATAAAGCAAGCACATAGTACTAATAGAAAAATCTAGGAAATGAGTTGCTTATTGAATCTTGTCAATCTCGTAGTTACACAAAATTTCTCTTTGTGTGTGTCTGGATGCCCATGTTTGATTCGCGCACGCGGCGGACGGTTTATTTACCCATTTTTTCCTGTGGTAATTTTCGCTTATTGCGTAGACACCGTAATTTCTATGGAAGTAAAGGTCGTATGTCGATGCCATGTACGAAAAGAAAAAAGTTTTTCTTTTATGAAATATATTTCACATGTAAACATCAGGCCACTAAACCAAGTAACTAAGTACATGAGCGAATACTATGAGAACATATAAATCTTGTTACATAGCTCCACCGCTAAAATCACAAAAGAGAGATATTAATATACAAATAATTCTAGTGTTGTATTAAGCTTCACCTTGCACGAGAACAAAATACTTGCACAGCAACTATTTGTCAACGTACACAGAAGCTCCTGAGAAAAGAGACACAATGATTCTGTAGATAGTGCAGTTTAAAACCCACTGTGGAACTCAGCACATACTGAAAGGCTACGCAAGCATAAGCAAATACAACATGTGAAAGCCCATAGTAGTACGTGAATCTGTACTCACCTCTGCTGCGTCGGATTATGGAGGTAATCGGATGAAGTATGCACGAACGCTTTTAACCAAGTGAATCTTCATAAGTGTCCTCGCACCGAACCACAAATAAACGCGTCTGATAAACGTGGTACTAACAAAGCGAACTGATGTCAGCCGTTGTGGTATTCAGTAACAGTGCTTAACAAGTCCACAATTGTCACGTATGGTTGTGCGCGTTTAAAGTACAAAAACTTTAAGGACTGAATAAATAACCTGTGCCCTACAAGAACGCTAAACTACCGTTTGTCGTAGACAGTTTTATAATATGATTCGCTGAGAGCTGAACTATGTGCAACAGGCTAACAGTAATTCTGTAGTGTAGTGGATGTCATGCAGCGCTCTGACCGCTGACAGTGTTGCCAACAAGGAAACGTGTTCTTACTTTGAAATGAACGAACAGTAGTAACTGCGTATAAACTACATTAAACAACTGACTAGACAAATATGCTAAGCAAAACTCTTTTCAGTGCCGTATAGTGGATAACAAATGTTTTGTCTCTGTGATGCTGCACTTAATTTGTTTCGTATAAACGATGCTGAGGTGAAAAGCAGAAGCGCAGCCTGCGACACATCGCGCTAACCTTGGTACCAGCAGCAGGCATTTGTTCCTATGAAGCAGTTGGTGTAGCGGCAGAGCCGCAACAGAACAGATGATTGGAGCCGCCGACCGTGTGATGTGAGCTCCGTATCAATTACATAGACAGTCGTATCAAATGAAATTTACAATTAAGACTTCAACGCTGATTTGTATCACACTTAAGTTTAAGAACTTTACTGCAGTTTGTAAACTGTTGAGCCAAAAATAGCTCGGACTTGAAAACAAACAGTACAATAATATTGATAACATAATTAAAGCAAAACAATTTTGTGTGTAATTCTATTACGTAGCGGTTGTAAATATGAAGCAAACTTTATGTTAAACAAAACTGGATGGAAATTTTATCCCTCGCTGAGTTTTTTCCCGTTGGGAGGAATGGAAACAAAGTATAATGCCACGTAAACACAACTATTCACTTTCGCCTCAGTCAAATGTAAATATTGAAAAAAAGTTCTCATCCAATCCTGAAAACTAAGCCTTATAATAATGACAGTTTATTGATCAGTGCGCAAGTAAACTTTATTTGGTTATTATACAACTCAAGCAAATGAGAATATTTCTGAAAATAATTTGCCAGCAGAAAATCATACATAACCAATACATTAAAAAAAGAGTAAAATTATTTTGAAAAATATTTAAACGAACAATTAAGTACTAGATGGTAACTGATTGAATGCATAAAGTATGTTCTGTTCATCATATAACTTCATTCATTCATTCATTCATTCATTCATTCATTGGGCTTATAACACATAATATATCCTCATTATCTGTGAAAGACGTTTATGCCTTGCCCCCAAAGTGATTTCAAAAACGTATTTATAGAAGTCTATTAATACTGTAATTTATAGAACCGAAAAATGTCTTCTGTTTTTTTTATACAAAGAAATGTTTTGTAATTAAAATCGTTTGGATAGACACTTGGTAAGTGAGCGAAGCGGCAAATGCAAAATACATAGTGACGGTGAAGAAATAAGCGATCGTTACGTACTTCATCTATCCTCGCCTGATGGTGGCGTTTTCTCTGTCGGATTCTACAGAGGGTAAGCATCTGCTCCTGTGGTCCTTTGTATTTAGTTAAACATACGATATTAAGGGAAATGTATGAATCGCGTTTATTTAGAAAAAGCACACCTCTTGAGTCCTGTGATAACAACTAGGATTATATACGAATATTTCTGTCACCGTTCACAGCCAGTAAATAAAATATAACTGAAGAATTGTTCGAGGGTAGAACCACCGGATATATTACGTGTCTTTCGTTACTTACTTGAATATCTCCAGGTCGAACCACTCAGAGATCAAATTGCCGATCATTTCTTTTCATTTGTTGCGTATATCTTTACATAAGAATAGTATTAAGCTGATCGGTCCATTAACGTGGGACAATGACACAGGTTGTCGTTTCAGTGGACTGGTGGTGTTCTGCTTCATGATGTTATTGGACGGTGATGTAAACAGATGCTTAATTTGCATCGGTTATCAGAAATACACTACTGGCCATTAAAATTGCTACACCAAGAAGAAATGCAGATGATAAACGGGTATTCATTGGACAAATATATTATACTAGATCTGACACGTGATTACATTTTCACGCAATTTGGGTGCATAGATCCTGAGAAATCAGTACCCAAAACAACCACCTCTGGCCGTAACAACGGCCTTGATACGCCTGGGCATTGACTCAAACAGAGCTTGGATGGCGTGTACAGGTACAGCTGACCATGTAGCTTCAACACGATACCACAGTTCATCAAGAGCAGTGACTGGCGTATTGTGGGGAGCCTGTTGCTCGGCCACCATTGACCAGACGTTTTCAATCGGTGAGAGATCTGGAGAATGTTCTGGCCAGGCAGCAGTCGAACATTTTCTGCACCCAGAAACGCCCGTACAGGACCTGCAACAAGCTGTCGTGCATTATAATGCTGAAATGTAGGGTTTCGTAGGGATCGAATGAAGGGTAGAGCCACGGATGGTAACACATCTGAAATCTAACGTCCACTGTTCAAAGTGCCATCAATGCGAACAATAGGTGATCGAGGCGTGTAACCAATGGCACCCCATACCATCATGCCGGGTGATACACCAGTATGGCGACGACGAATACACACTTGCAATGTGCGTTCACTGCGATGTCGCCAAACACGGATGCGGCCATCATGATGCTGTAAACAGAACCTGGATCCACCCGAAAAATGACTTTTTGCCATTCGTGCACCCAGGTTCGTCGTTGAGCACACCATCGCAGGCGCTTCTGTCTGTGATGATGCAGCGTCAGGGATAACGGCAGCCATGGTCTCCGAGCTGATAGTCCATGCTGCTGCAAACGTCGTCGAACTGCTCGTGCAGATGGTTGTTGTCTTGCAAACGTCCCCATCTATTGACTCAGGGATCGAGACGTGGCTGCACCATCCGTTACAGTCATGCGGGTAAGCTGCCTGTCATCTCGACTGCTAGTGATACGAGGCCGTAGCGATCCAGCACGGCGTTCTATATTACCCTCCTGAACCCACCGATTCCATATTCTGCTAACAGCCATTGAATCTCGACCAACGCGAGCAGCAATGTCGCGATACGATAAACCGCAATCGCTACAGGCTACAGTCTGATCTTTATCAAAGTCGGAAATGTGATGGTACGCATTTCTCCTCCTGAGACGAGGCATCACAACAACGTCTCACCAGGCAACGCTGGTTAACTGTTGTTTGTGTATGAGAAATCGGTTGGAAACTTTCCTCATGTCAGCACGTTGTAGGTGTCGCCAGCGGCGCCAGCTTTGTGTGAATGCTCTGAAAAGCTAATCATTTGCATGTCGCAGCATCTGTCGGTTAAATTTCGCGTCTGTAGCACGTCATTTTTGTGGTGTAGCAATTTTAATGGCCAGTAGTGTAATTAATTTCATTTTCTCATATTTTTTGCTTACGTTTGTCGTCTATGGTTTCCTCGCGCCCGACGCGGACGAGTACAACAGCCAATAAGTTTCTTACCGTGACATACTGGGAAAACTATGCTTACCAGTTTTCTCCCAGGATATTCTCATTCACTAAAAATTCAGAGAGAGGTGTGGGCTTCGTCACTACTCGGAGGTCGCAAAAGTCAAGGGATACCTCCTAAAATTGTCGGATCTCCTTCCGCCTGACGTAATGCAGCTATTGGATGTGACATGGACTGAACACGATGTTCGAAGTCCCCTGCAGAAATAATTAGCCATGCTGCCTCTATAGACGCCCATAATTGCGGGAGTGTTGCCAGTGCAAGATTTCGTGCACGAACTGATCTGTCTATATGTCCCCTAAATGGGATTCGTGTCAGGCGATCTGGGCAATCGAATCATTCGATCGAATTGTCCAGAATGTTCTTCAAACGAGTCACGAATAGTTGTGGCCCAATAACGTGGCGCATTGTAATCCATAGAAATTTGACCGTTATTTGGGACCTCGAAGTCCGTCAGTGGCTGCTGATGATATGCAAGTAGCCAAACATGTCCATTTCCAGCCACTGATAGGTTCAATTGGTCCTGAGGACCCAGTCCGTCCCATGTAAACATAGCCTGCACCGTTACACCAGCTTGCACAACGCCTTGTTGACAACTTGGGTCTGTGGGGCCCGTGCCTTAGTCGAATCCTACCATCGGCTCTTATCAACTGAAATTGGGACTCATCCGACCACGACACAGTTGTCCAGTCATTTAGAATCCAACTCAAATGGTCACTAGTCCAGGAGAGGCGCTGCAGGCGATGTTGTGCTGTCAGAAAAGGCACCCGCATCGGTCGTCTGCTGCTGTAAACAATTAACTACAAATTTCTCCGCTCTGTGTCTAGCGGATACATTCGTCGTACGTCCCACATTGATTTCTGCGCTTATTTCACTCAATGTTGGTTGTCTGTTAGCACTGACAACTGTAAGCAAATAGTGCTGCTCTCTGTCGTTATGTGAAGGCTGTCGCCCATTGCATTGTGCGTGATAAGAGGTAATGCCTGAAATGTGGTATTCTCGGCACACTCTTGACACTGTGGATCGCAGAATATTGAACTTCCTAACGCTTTCCGGAATGGATTTCCCAAGCGCCTAGCTCAAATTACGCTTCAGTGTCAGTTAATTCCCGTCGTGTGAGCATTATGATATTGGAAACATTTTCACATGAATCACCTGGCTACAAGTGACAGCTCCATCGATGCACTGTCCTTTTATACTTCATGTATGCGGTACTACATCCACCTCTATATGTTCGTATTGCTATCCATGACTTTTTTTACCTCAATGTACCTTATCAATGGAAATGCATTACTATGCTTTTCACAGTAGTGTACCCGCATTCCTATTTTCTTATTCGTTACCCCACAGGGGGTCCACAAATCTTTTGTGGATACGTACGTGGTGAGCACGGGGCTCCGAGCCATTGCAGCCTTCTTTCTCTCCAGGGCTGCATTTCCCCTCCCTTCCCCCTCCCTTCCCCCTCCCTTCCCCCTCCCTACCCCCATCCCTACCCCCATCCCTTCCCCCCTCCCCTCCCTCCCTCTCCCTACCTTCACCTCCCTGACCCACCCTGAACCTCATTTCCCCTCATTTCCCCCTTCCCCTCGCCCTCTCTTCTCCCTCTGTTGGTGTCCTTGCTTATGTTGGCCCCCGCTATCCTCCTGGTTCTTTTGGTTTTCCAATTCGGCTTTGTTGCATAATCATCTCCTCTTTTTGGCATTCCTAGGTCTCCTCTGGGGTTTGACCTCCATTACAAAATTTCTCCTCCATAGTGTGAGCCATTTGGGAAGAGCACCTTACCTAGTGTCTCAGACGTGCGCCCTCCTGGTACATTCCACCTTTTCTTTCACGTCGTTGTCTGATACTAGGGTGCATAGCCAGCACGGTAGCCAGCCCGTGTGGTGGGGTCGCTATGTACCCTTTTGGTTGAGCCCCCTGAACACACACGGATCACACTTCTGATACCTGAGCTGTGACCTCCTCATGCATGCCTTGGAGTGGTTGCTCGTCATCCTGGAGCATCGGAACCCCCAGCAATGGCCGGTGTGCCAGACGGCCCTTGCTGTGGCTGGGTGCTCCCCGTGAGGAGAGCCCCTGATCAGAGTGGGCGGACGCTATGCAAATGAAATGCGTACGGGTCCAGAACTCAGGCTGTTATTCTGCGGCCATCTCTCTGCATGGAACTGATTCCTCAAGTGCTGCTTCTCTTGCCCCTTCGGCCTTCCCTTCCATGGCTACCCCCTGGGAAGAGGGTCAGTCCCGTCGGCTAGGGGCAAAACCTTTCCCCCGTTATCTAGTTTGCACCAGGACTGATGGAGATACTTTCACCAATACCAAACCTTTATTCTTTGTGGAACACATTGAAGACAAGCTTGGCGAAGTGGACTCCCTGAGCAAGATGCAGTCGGGTTCGTTGCCGATAAAACTAGTTCAGCTGCCGAATCTGCGGCCCTTCGTGCCTGTACCCATTTTGGCACAATTCCTATGTCCATTACCCCCCACCAGTCTCTAAATATGGTACAAGGTGTGTTTTTTCACAGGGACCTCATCCTTCAAACTGATGAACTTCGGGACAATCTCGGACGGCGTGGTGTTCACTTTGTTTGGCGTGTTCAGATGGGTCCTAAAGATAATCGTATTGATACTGGTCCCTTTATCCTGGCTTTTGAAGGGGAGAAAGTTAAGATTATGGTCAATCGCTGTGATGTGAAGCTGTGCATCCCACCTCCTATGAGGTGTTTTAAGTGCTTGCGTTTTGGACACATGTCTTCCCGCTGTTCACAGGCCCCTCTGTGGTGACTGTGGACGTTCACTCCATGAGGTGAGTCCCTGTGTTCCCCCTCCTGTGTGTGTAAATTGTCATGGTAGTCATTCTCCACGTTCACCAGATTGCCCAGTATATAAGAAGGAAAAGAAGATACAGGAGTAGAAGTCCCTCGATCGTTTAACCTACACAGAGGCCTGTAAGAAATATACACGACTTCACCTTGTGTCCATGACATCTAGTTACGCCTTGGTTACATCTACAACCCTTCCTCCCCCTTCCTTACACCCATCGCGGACCCCTCTCCTCCCCCCCACCCCTGCGGCTCCCACACCACCTCCTATGGGCGCTGCTCCCCCTCCCCAGCCGGAGAAGTGTCCCACTCCTTCGGCGTCTGCCGGTCAAGGGCGCCTCTCCCGGGATGCCCCTTCCCGGCACCTTCCAAGCCAAAGGTCTGCTGCCGCGCGACGACCGCGAGAGCCGCGGTCTGTCGGCCCCCAGGTCGCCCGGTCTCTTTCTGTTCCTGATCTTGCTGCAGCTGGCTCCTTTATGCCACACAGCCCTCCTCGATTTCAGCCTGAAATGAAGAAGAAACACAAGTCCCGGGACAAAGAGCCTCTGGTGTCACCGGAGGTCCCTTCCCCACTTCACAACCGGATTCTGACCTGTCGTTCATGGATGTCGCCCCCTCCTTGTCGGTGACGGGTGGGGACACGGCGGTATGACTAGATTTAGCGTGTTCAGCCCCCATTTAAACCATCGTTCTGTGGTTCTCCAATGGAATTGTAATGGATACTATCGTCACCTTCCGGAATTGAAATCCCTTCTTTCGTCCTACTCTGCAGCTTGTGTGGTTCTCCAGGAATCTCATTTTACTGATGCTCGCTCACCGACCCTCCGTGTGTTCTGTGTTTTCTGTCGAAATCGGGTTGGACCCCTGTGAGCTTCTGGTGGCGTTTGTACGTTGGTCTGTACAGACATTGCTAGCACATGGATTCCTCTTCAAACTATATTGGAAGCGGTTGCTGTTAGGGTCCATTTAGACTCTGCGGTCACAGTTTGCAATCTTTATCTCCCTCCTGACAGCACTCTTACACCTGCTGCCTTAACTGCCCTTCTTCAGCAACTTCCTCCTCCCTTCCTCCTCCTTGGGGATTTTAATGCTCATCATCCCTTGTGGGGCAGTGCCTTTCCATCTAGACGAGGTTATCTTATAGACCAATTTATTGCAGACCACGACCTGTGCCTTCTTAATGATGGCTCCCCTACTCACTTCAGTGCTGGTCATGGTACCTTTTCTGCCATTGATCTCCCTCTTTCTTCTCCCTCTTTCTTCTCCCTCTCTCCTCCCTTCATTACGCTGGTCGCCACACGACGACCTTTGGATAGTGACTATTTCCCGTTGATTATCCCTTCCCGCTCCCCGATGGACAGGTTACCTCGTTGGTCTTTCCGACGCGCCGATTGGCCTCTATACACTGCAAAGGTCGTGTTTTCTCCCTCTCTTTCGGGTCGTATTGATGACGTCCTACGTGACGTGTCTGAGGCGATTGTTCGCGTTGCTAGCCTTGCTGTCCCGCGCTCATATGGACCATTTCGTCGCTGGCAAGTCCCATGGTGGAGTACGGCCATTGCCATCCATGATAGCCGTCGAGCTTTGCAACACCTTACGAGGCACCCATCCATAGCCAGCCTTACTAGCTTTAAACGCCTCCGCGCTAAAGCTCGTTATTTAATCAAACAGAGCAAGCGCATATGTTGGAAACGATTCGTTTCTTCCCTTGGTTCTACTGTTCCTCTGTCATGGGTATGGGCTACACTTCGCTCTCTCCAAGGTTGCCATCGGCCGTCCACCCTCCCAGGCCTTCACCTCCCAGATGGCATTTGTACGGACCCATTAGTTCTTGCAGAACATCTTGCAACCCATTTTGCTGTGGCATCAGCGTCAGCCTCCTATCCAGCTGCTTTCCTTCACCAAAAACAGCGAGCTGAAGCTGTCACCTTATGTTTCACCCCTTTTGAGTCAGAATCTTCTTCTAATGATACGGCCACTGGCCCAGATTCCATTTATAACCAACTGCTTCAACATCTCTGTGCTCCACAACGGCAACATCTTCTTCGGGTGTTTAACCATATCTGGCTCCAGGATGACTTCCTTCTCAGTGGAGGGATAGCATTGTGGTTCCTGTCCTTAAGCCTGGTAAGAACCCCCTATCTGTTGACAGCTATTGGCCAATTAGTTTGACCAATGTTGTTTGTAAGTTACTTGAACGGATGGTAGCCTGTCGGCTCAATTGGGTCCTCGAATCTCGGGATCTCTTGTCCCATTACCAGTGTGGCTTTCGAGAGGGACGGCCTCCAATCCATCATTTACTTCGCTTGGAATCCGCAGTTCGGCAGGCTTTTTCCCAGCGCCGCCATTTGGTTGCAGTGTTTTTTGACCTTCGCAAGGCCTATGACACGGCTTGACGCCATCACATCTTACTTCCCTTCATCAGTGGGGTCTTTGGGGCCCACTCCCGATTTTTATCCGGCAGTTCCTGATCCATTGGTCATTCAGAGTTCCGGTTGGTACTGCTTTCAGTTCTCCACGGACCCAGGAGACGGGCATCCCACAGGGTTCTGTCTTGAGTGTCCTTTTCCTCATTGCTATCGATGGACTTGGGGCCTCTGTCGGTCCCTTGGTCGCCCCTGCCCTGAATGTGGATGATTTCTGCGTTTGGGTTAGTTCCTTCTCGATGGCATCTGCAGAACGGCAGCTCCAGGTGGCTATACGGCGTGCCTCTGCATGGACCCTCTCACACGGGTTTCAATTCTCTCCTTTAAAATCGCGGGTGTGCCACTTCTGTCGCCGTACTACGGTCCACCCTGATCCAGAGCTCTACGTCGCTGCACAGCAATTGCCTGTGGTCCCACAGTTTCGTTTCCTGGGTCTTCTTTTCGACAACAAGCTCACTTGGCTGCCCCATATGAGACTCCTGAAGGTAGGAAGTTTCCGTAAACTCACTGTCCTTCGCTCCCTTGCCCACTCCTCTTGGGGTGCGGACTGTTCCCTCCTTCTCCGTCTTTATCATGCTCTAGTTCTGTCTCGCTTGGACTGTGGTTGTCAAGTTTATGGTTCAGCTGCTCCTTCCACACTGCACGTGCTGGATCCAGTCCACCATCGTGGTATCCGTTTGGCCACCGGTGCCTTCCCTACTATCCCTGTTGATAGTCTCCTGGTTGAAGCTGGGATCTCCCTCACCCCCCCACCCCCCCCCCCCCACCTTTCTGTTTGGCGGTCCCAGCTTTTGGTGTCTTATGCACTCACTATCCGTTCCTCTCCAATCATCCATCCTATTCTATCCTGTTCCCAGACCATGGACGTCGCACACCCGACTCCCGCCCTTGGGCGGGTTTACCGGTTGGGCTCCGCCTTGCGTCTCTTTGCCGTGATTTTCAGCTTCCTTCTTTTTCCTGTCTTCCTCGCTCCCTCCCCTCCGCCCCTCCTTGGTTAGTTCCTCGGCCTCGAATTCGGATGGATCTCCACGGAGGTGCGAAGGATTCCATCCCCCCGGAGGTGTTGCGTTCCTTTTTCCGCCAAATTTTATGGGAGTTTCGTGATCCTGTTGTTCTTTACACTGATGGCTCTAAATCTGCTGATCATGTTGGGTATGCCTTCAAGTCCTCTGTTGGAACGGAAAATCATCTGCTGCCACACACATGTGGGGTGTCTACTGCGGAATTGATGGCAATTTCCCAGGCCCTTAGCTTTGTTGAACAGTCCAACACAACCGCGTTTTGTTATGTATGGACTCGATGAGTGGCCTTCTTGCTATTGACCGGTGTTTTTCGCGCCATCCCTTGGTCTCTGCCATCCATGAACATCTCGCTGACATTCACCATGCTGCTTGTTCTATTGACTTCCTTTGGGTCCCTGGCCATGTGGGTATCCCGGGTAATGAGCTCGCTGATCGTTTGGCTGGGGGAGCAGTTACTTACCCCCGTTTTCAGTAGCCCCTCCTGCAGCGGATTTACGGCTTCACGTAAAATCCCACTTCGCACAGTCATGGGCCAATTCTTGGGAGGCTACTCCACTGTCTAATAAACTTCGTGCGATTAAGGTGACACCAGGCCCGTGGCGTTCTTCCTTTCGCCTCTCCCGAAAGGACTCAACCATACTGTGTCGTCTCCGCATTGGCCATACCAGGCTGATCCATGGTTTTCTTTTGCGTGATGAGCCACCCCCACTTTGTGGTTGTGGAGCCCTCCAGTCAGTAGCCCACATTTTGGTTGAATGCCCCCTTCTTTTGGCTCTGCGTGCTAAGTACAGACTCCCCCGCACTTTACCTTTGATGTTGGCTGACGATTCCCGGATGGTCTCTCTGGTTCTCGGTTTCCTCCGGGAAAGTGGTTCTTATTCTCAGTTTTAAGGTTTTTAATCTCTCTGGTGTTGGGGCAGGGCGGTGAGTGAGTGTTTGGGTGTCTCCCACTGTAAGCCGTGTTGGGAGATTCCCGATTCACCTCCCTGACCGAGATCCTCTTTTCTTCCCCTTTTACTCGGTTTTTACCTCTTTGTTTTTTAAGGATTGGTTAGTCTCCTTTTCCCATACGTATTTCTACATTCTAGTGGTTGCACCTTTTAAGTCACAGGTGGTCTTGCCTATGCTGCTTCAGCATAGCGTTGGGTTCGTTCTCTTGCCGACTTCCCTCATTTTGTTTTTACCAATGACAACATGTCTGCCCCATTACGTATTTACCTTTTTCCGTTTTGTTGTTCTGACTTTCCTGAGATGTCGCATTAGCGGAATGGAGCATATTTGAAACAAGGGACTGATGACCTTGCTGTTTGGTCCCTTAAACCTCAAACAACCACCCATCTTATTC
The DNA here is from genome assembly GCF_021461385.2 of Schistocerca piceifrons. NCBI lineage: Eukaryota > Metazoa > Arthropoda > Insecta > Orthoptera > Acrididae > Schistocerca > Schistocerca piceifrons. The sequence goes on from NW_025728274.1 coordinate 5,915,115, forward strand.
GTTACTAAACCATTCCTGCATTACCCATATTTGACTTTGTAATTACAACCCTTTTATTCGCCGGACCAGAAGCCCTCATCCTCCTGCCACCAAACCTCTCTAATTTCTGCTATATCTTCAACCTTTCCATTTCCTTTTTTAAATTTTCTAACCTACCTGCCAGATGAAGGGATCTGTTTCCACACTCCGATCCACAAAGAGCTATACAAACCGAAATATACATTATGGACATTTAATTGAAACTATCTGAACAGCATTACCCGCAATTACCTTAATTTTTATTGCACTCCCATCACTACGACTATTATATTTACTTGATGAGTCAGCAGACGCAATAATCACAATCAAAACAATTGGACGACAATGATACTGAAGATATGAATATTCTTGTTTCTCTTGATGACGTGAAGTAACAGCTTCGCTAATGTGATGCTCGAGCAACAATAGCTGGCTGCTAAGCGGTAACTGATCAGGATCATAGCCTGGCATCTTGTAATAGCGATAGTGGCGCCTCGTTTTCTTATTGTGTTCACTGGCGCCGCTACGTTTGCTCGCGTTGTCTGTCCGTGAGTGGCAGCAGCAGCAGCGCTTATCGATAGCGCTTACTGTGGTACCATCTTTGGAGCAGCCTGTAGTATTTCCGGGCCGTCGTGTGTCGAACAAGAGGATTTGGGAGAGAGCAGCAGTGAGGTCCGGACAGCCAGTGCTCGCCCGACTGCTGGCGACACACATCCACTGTCCGGCGGAAGGGTGTGGTCGCGAGAGTGCACGACCACGTCAAGGACCGGATTCAGCGAGTTTTAGTTGAATGGGTCGTGATATTTGAGTAGTGCAACTTTCACGTGTGTGTGTGTGTGTGTGTGTGTGTGTGTGTGTGTGTGTGTGTGTGTGTGTGTGTGTGTGTGTGTGGGGGTGGCCGGCCGTCGAAGTGATCCCATGGAAATAAGTTGTCAGTCGAAGATTTATACTGGAATCTTTCCTCTGCCTGACTTGAGTGGAGACGACTGTTGGTTGGTCGTTCGGTCGGTCGTCGCAGCGGACGACGTACATTTGGTCTTCCGACCGCTTCTGGCTTCTCTGTGTTCGTGCCGACTTCTAATTCGTCCATGTTGTTTCATAGTGACTCGTTTTAGTATTGTGAATTGTTGTCGTAATTGTTTTCCGGGCTCCGTGTGTATCTCGTGGTTTTGAATGAGCAGTTATTTTAATGCTGTCTGCGTACTGGATTTGGTGTGAGTGGGAGGGTGAACGGACATGAGGTCGTTTGGGGGCGCAGCAGCGAGCAGGTCCATGCAGCGCGAGGGGCAAGCAGGGGTTGCTGGCGGCGTGCTGCCACTGCCGGATCGAGGAGGGGTAGCTGCGAGAGCGACGACTTCGTTGCACACCGAACCCTGGACGTTTGAGTGAAGAGTTAAATGCTAATGCAACCTTGACTATTCTGAGATCTCGACTTTTGCAGGCGGGTTGTTGCTTCCAGGGCCGCTGACCCTGGCGCCAACAAGTGAAGTGTTCAGAGGCGGTGAAATATTGCAGCCGTCTTTCTCTATTTGTTATTCATCACTGAATTTGGTATTATTCTTGTTAGTGAAGTACAACCAGTGGTATTTTCTGCCTTGTGGCCGCTAACGCCCCAGTTACCTGCCCTGGAGGTGGTGTGCCTTTCCTCGTCGTGTTGATGCTGTCCGACACGGCGTGTAGTTTGACAACTTCTTGAACTTCTTGTATTGTACTGTGCATATTTTTGTGTGTGTGTGGGGGGGGGGGGGGCGTGGAGGTCTACTACGTCGGTCCTGGTGTTTCCTTCGGCCTTGGGTGTTTTCTGAAGACGTAGTGCTGTCTGTCTCTTCGCCCTTGCCTAAAAATATTCCATCGTTGTACCGGTGATTGGACGTTAGGCAGACTGGTTAGTCGGTCGGTCGGAGCGTTTGTGCCCCTAGTTTCAGTAGTTTTGTCATCCTGTTACGTGAATACAACTCTTGGCTGCCTGCCTCACCGTACCTTACGTTTGATTTACCTTCCAAGGCCCTTGGAACACTTGCTGAGAACCGCTTGTCTTGATTCCTTAGATTGTGATGTTTGTTTTAAAGATATTTGTAATTCTCTTATTATTGACATGACCTTCAGCCGAGCAATAATTTCACTTCTTTGGTGATAAGGCCTTCAGACGTGTTACAGTAAGGTTTTTAAGCAAATCTGTTTTAAAAGCAAGCTATTTATTTTAAAAGCAAGCTATTTATTTTAAAAGCAAGCTATTTATTTTAAAAGCAAGTTATTTATTTTAAAAGTGCTATTTAGAATTGTTCTTCAGACTTTTATTTCAGGCCTTCCGCCGTTTGTTGTTTGAGGTTATTGTTGCTGGCCTCCAGCGCTAAAATTGTGGAATTTTTTTCTGTGCTATCATAGTCAATTGTGACTTTAAGAGATTGTTTTAAAATTATAATTTCTTTAAATAAAGTTAACGTATTTCTTGCGCAACCGAGAGTAACTGATTACGGCCCCATCCTCAATCGTAACCTTATCCTGCCGCATCCAGAGAAACGAGCTCTCAAAATCCGCTGAATTTCGATTGCGCCAAAAGTCGCACAAATCTGGAGGCTGTAACTTCAACTAAATACTTAGAGATTGCAATTTCAAATAAAATACATTGGAACGATCACATAGAAAATGTGGATAGAGGCAATCAAAGACTGCGATTTATTGGCTCAAATGGTTCTGAGCACTGTGGGGCTTAAATTCTGAGGTCATCAGTCCCCTAGTACTTAGAACTAATTAAACCTAACCAACCGAAGGACATCACACACATCCATGCCCGAGGCAGGATTCGAACCAGCGACCGTAGCGGTCGCACAGTTCCAGACTGTAGCGCCAAGAACCGCTCGGTCACTCCGGCAGGCTGCGATTTATTGGCAGAACACTTAGAAGGTGTAGCAGGTCTACTTCTCCGCCCTATCCTGGAGTACTGCTGTGCGGTGTGGTATCCGCATCAGGTGGAAACGACGGATGACATCGAAAAAGTTCAAAGAAGGGCAGCTCATTTTGTATTATCGCGAAATAGAGAAGATAGTACCACAGACATTGGAGTGGCAATCATTAAAACATAGGCGTTTTTCGTTGCGCGGGATCTTCTCATGAAATTCTAATCACAAGTTTTTGTTGTGGGTTGGCAGGAGAGCCAACACCGTATTATTAGTGGAAGCCGAAAGGCACGCGTTTTAGCTCACGCAGGCTGGCGTGAGGTCTGGAACAGGCCAAGGAAATTAGACTTCAGAAAAACGGACGTTGCTGGTGGAATACTTAACTTTAATCCATTAATGAGGAGCGGCGCTCTTGACTGTACATGATTCAGTATCAATAGTAACTGGTAATGGCGCCTTCCTAGGTCGTAGCAAATGACGCGGCTGAAGGCTATGCTAACTATCGTCTCGGCAAATGAGAGCGTATTTTGTCAGTGAACCATCGCTAGCAAAGTCGGTTGTACAACTGGGGCGAGTGCTAGGAAGTCTCTAGACCTGTCGTGTGGCGGCGCTCGGTCTGCAATCACTGATAGTGGCGACACGCGGGTCCGACGTATGCTAACGGACCGCGGCCGATTTAAAGGCTACCACCTAGCAAGTGTGGTGTCTGGCGGTGACACCACAGTTTTCTCCTCCAATTGCGAAAAGATTCTGTTGGCACCCACCTACATAGGGAGACATGATCATCATGATATAATAAGAGAAATCAGGGCTCGCACAGAAAAAATTGTGCTCGTTTTTCCCGCTCGCCGTTCGAGAGTGGACCGGTAAAGAGACAGCTTGAAGGAGGTTCATTGAACCCTCTGCCAGGCCCTTTATTATGAATAGCAGAGTAATCCTGTAGATGTGGATGAATATGGCAAAAAAATTTAGAAAATAATTCTGATACCGCAACGATAATTCGTGGCTGCATTACTGGTTACGATATAGACCAAATTATACCTTCCTGATAGGTTACGTTGGAATTGTTTGTCGAGGAGACTTAGGCCGTTACCTATTAAAGCTTTCATATAAAGACATGTAGCCCAAAGATCGTCTTGCACTTTGTCTACTGGGGCAGTAATACTCGATTAGATGTTGTTGACCGTGACGTCTTTTTATTGTTATGATTCATGAGACTGGAATACATCTGATACTTTGAGATGGATGTGTAGATGTTGTAAAAGGGTGTAGTTTTAACGCATCATTAATTTCAGTGCGTTTTTATTGATAAAGAATTCTCTGTACTTTCGGCAGGTACCACGTTGTTAGCCTTATCGAAACATCCTCCTGCGATTGGAGCGCGTCGCTAGTGTGTGTGGGTGTTGTTCAGATATGGCTCCTTAACGGCCGCCTTGGAGCCATAGTCTTCTGACACACAGGTGGAGATGAAAGAAATCTCTTGTCCGTTACTCCTAATGACGCACACAGGTCGCTGCGTCCCCCCAATTTTCCAGCTTTGCGTAGGCCGCTTCAACACTTTCTCTCAACCAGTTTAGAGGTAGCGGCAACACATTCGGAGATGTGACGAATGGCTGCCGCCTTCAGTATTCCCACAGCTGACCACAGGCTCGCAATGGCGACGTGAAACCTCATGGTTCACTGCTGCAGCAGTAGCACCTGCAGAGAGGAACAGCATTTCATCACAAATATGGTGCCGATTGCAGTGTTATCGGGTATGTGCAGCCTGTTTCTACAGAGCTCATTGTGCGTGTGTTGTGCGCTGTTTGAATCCACACAGTCTTTGGAGAATAGTGTTATCGACAAACGGTCCTCAATCTCTGCAACTCTCTAAGCTCGCGATTTATTGTACTGTGACTCTGTGAGTATATGACTTCGCGTACGTAAATAGTTTCTTTTTCCTACACTGTGGTCTTTACTCAGTTTCGTTTGTGTGTGGTGAGGACGCGTTTACTTCGGAGTAGTTCCGCATCTGTTCATGAGTCTTACTGTGACATAGCGATGTAATATTGTGAGAGCTACATGTTTTTACATTCTGTCTGGGAACACGGGAAGATACAGCCCACCGTCAACGTAATTCCAGGACTATATTTTGTCGCTAAATTTTCTCCCGATATACCCGGTATGGTTGACGTGTAGTGGGGTAATACGTCAGCTGCACTGGTCCTGCTCACAACTGAAGGACACTCATGTCCTGTCTGCCATTGGGTTCCCCTAAATGGCAGGCAGCACCGCATAACAGCCACGCTATGAGGGAAACAAACCAACAGCTAAAGACATCAGGTAAACACGCCGAAGATTCAAGTTGATTAATAGGAACCTTTCCTTGCAGAGGTCACCGCGACATATCCGGCCACGGATTCCTACGCCGCGTTTCTATTGGGTCCAGCTCTCTATATAGGCCCGACCGGTCAAAGGCAGACCAGTCTTCGTCCGCTGCTAATGGCAACCGTTGTAGCAGAGTCTCCGAGAAGATATCACTGAAGCCGCGGTACTGTACTGCCGATCGAAGTACCAGTCGATCGAGAGGAACCACATCTCTGGCTAGATCGACGGAAGTCTACATCTATTGTACAGCCAGTTATTGTATTGTAGAAGTAGTTACGTTCAATAAACTGTTGGAGAATACAACAGTGGCGATGAGTAAGGATTCGACAACCCAAAGAAGATGGAACTACAACAACAACAAGCGCAATCACAACTGCAGCAGCAGAATCTATCAGTGCAGCAGGTACTGAATCAACTTTTTCAACATTTCGCAATACTGCAGCAGCAACTGATTGCTGAAATTCAAAGTCTTCACCACCGACACCGCCAGCGTTCCCAGCATTCGATGAAGACGCTGAAGATTGGGAAACATATGAAAAGAGGATTCGTCAACATTTCCGGATTCATCAGGTATCCCAGGAAAATGATCAGAGAGCCTATTTTCTTTCTTGGAATGTCTCCCGTATGTACGAGCTCCTGACGAAACTCAAGCCATGTGATCCTGACAGTCTCACCTTCACCGCCATATGTGAGTGTCTCACCTCCTATTATCGCCGCAGATATCACGTCATGGCAGCAAGAGTGGAATTTTACCAGAGTCGAAAGGAACCCGATCACACGTACCGACAATGGACTGCTGAACTCAAAGGTATCTCTCGGAAGTGTAACTTTGTCGCCCGCATATCCCGGGAATCTTACGCAGATGACGTGGTCTGGGATCACCTGATCCAAGCTGCCCCAGACGCGGCTTTCTGCCACGACGCCTTAAAGTTGGAGGACCCGTCGCTAGATCATAGACCTTGCATTCAAGTTTGAAGTTCCCACTGCAGCTGACCACAGATTGGAAACGTGGACCGACGTCGCAGTCGTCCGAGAAGAGAGTTCCGACGTCCAGGAGGACATTGCGGCCGTATACGCACCTTCACACCGCACTCCCCAGCGCACCGCCCCGGCATCTTCTCGGCGTACGGAAAACAAAAAAAGACGGTCGTTCAAGGAAGACAACCAGCAGCTCTCACGGGGCCAGCAACGCCGCCGCAGAGAACCCCTGGGCCTTCCATCATGTCCAGGATGCTATTCCCAGCATGAACAGGAGCATTGTCCTGACCGCTGGGCGACGTGTCGCCGTTGCAGTCGGGACGGGCACCTTGCCTCTGTCTGTCGCTCTGCCACGGCGCCAATCTCCAGGCACTCTGACACCAGGGCGTCCGTGGACATCAACCAAGTTGTGTCTTTGGCGTCCCCCAAACTGTATATTGATGTCACCCTATTGGGTAAGCCAGTTCGACTGCAGGTCGATACAGGGGCTGCGGTATCCCTGCTCAATTACACTACCTAGACCGTTTTAGGAGCGCCAAGCCTTCATCCGGCCCCTCGACGCCTACTTACATACAACAGACAGGAAATCGCCTTGTTGGGGCAGTTCACGACGGTGGTCGGTCATACGATTTCTTTTCAGGCAGTCAACAGTTCCAATGCTACCGATCTGTTTGGGTTGGATGCTTTCCAAATGTTCGGGTTCAGGATCGATGATCATGTACATCTGGTTTCTTCAGAGCTGCCGTTTCCCAAAGTTGACTCCCTCTGCACCGAATTCCAGGATAGCTTCTCCCCCGGCATCGGGTGCGCCAAGGGGTTTGCAGCAACGCTCCACCTCTGGCCGTCAGCCTGCCCTCGATACTTCCAGGTTAGGCAGGTCCCCGTCGCTCTCCAGCAGCCACTGCACGACGAATTGGACCGTCTGCAAAAGGACAGGGTGCTACAGCCTGTTCAGTTCAGCCCCTGGGCAACACCTCTCGTCATCGTCCAAAAGCCAGGCAGGTGTCTCCGTCTCTTTGGGGACTTTTCGGCGACCCTCAACATCCAGCTCCAGGTGGACGACTTTCCACTCCCTCGGTCTGATCATCTCTTACATCGATTGGCTGGTGGTCGTTACTTTACCAAAATTGACTCGCTGAGAGGTACCTCCAGGTTCTTTCGGATAAAGCTTCTCAAGCCCTCACTGTCCTGAATATGCCCGCTGGCCTCACGTTCGACCTGGCTAGCGCCCCGGCCATTTTCCAATGCTTCTTGGAACAACTTCTGCAGGACATTCCCAGTTGCATTAATTACCTCGACAACATTGTTGTTACAGGCCCTACTGCTGCAGCCCATTTTACCAATTTGCTTCAGCTGTTTCTTTGCCTCTGCCAGGCTGGGCTAAAATGCAATAAGGTGAAGTGCTCCTTCTTTCAACCTTCTATTTCCTATTTAGGACAGGTTATTTCACATAAAGGCATCTCTCCGTCATTTTCCTATATGGACGCCATACGCCGCCTGCCTCCCCCACGGGACATCCATCAGCTGAAATCCTTCCTTGGAAAAATATCGTATTACCGGAAGTTCCTTCCATCGGCAGCTCAGGTGGCGGCCCCCTTATCACTTATGCCGCAAAAATGTCCCCTTCAGTTGGACCCCTGCTTGTGAGACGGCCTTTTCCACCCTCAAACGCCAGTTGCAATCAGCCTCCCACCTGATGCCATATGATCCGTCTCTGCCATTACTCCTGGGCACGGACACGTCTGATTACGGGCTCAAGGCTGTCCTCTCCCACAAGCTTCTGAATGGGACAGAACGTCCAGTGGCTTTTCTATCCAAGGCCCTAACTGCCACCCAGCTGAAGTACTCTCAGATCGAAAAGGAGGTATTGGCTATTGTATTCGCCTGTTCCAAACTCATGCCTTTTTTATATCGACGGGACTTTCATATTGTCACTGACCACAAGCCCCTCCTCTCCCTGTTTTCCCCGGAGGCCTGGCTTTCTACGAAGACGTCGCAGAGGCTTCAACGATGGGCCCTGTTCCTCTCGCAATTCCGTTACACCTTGCATTTTAAGTCCACCTCCCAGCACGCCAATGTGGATGCTCTTCCACACCTTCCTCTTGGTCCCGACCCTGCGTTCGACTCTTCGGACGTCCTCATGTTCCAAGTTGATGAAGCGATCTACGACACCCTGCGCGGGTTTCCCATCATGGCCTCCACAGTGGCAATTGCGTCCATGCGTGACCCATTGTTGTGCCGTGTCCGCTTCTATGTTCAGCGTGGGTGGCCCAGCAGTTCCCCCACCCGCGACCAGCAGCACCTTCAGATCTTTTTTTCTATCCGCCATCAGCTGTCGGCGGTGGATGGTATCCTATTGTGGGTAGTCCCTCCGTCCACGCCGCGTGTGGTCGTTCCCCAGCATCTACGGACCGAAGTCTTGCGTCTCTTACATCGAGGCCATTGGGGAATCCCTCGCACCGAGGCGTTGGCCCGGCGTCACGTCCTTTGGTTCGGGCTTACAAGGGACGTCGCTCCTACGGTTCACAATTGCTCCATGTGCGCCCAACAGCTGTCCCGGCCCCCTCAAACGTTCCTCTCTTGGCCTAAGCCGGCGGGTCCCTGGGATCGCATTCATTTGGACTTCGCCGGCCCCTTCCCCCGCTACCAGTGGCTCCTCGTCACTGATGCCTTTTCACATTTTCCGTTCGTTATGCCGCAAAAATGTCCCCTTGAGTTGGACCCCTGCTTGTGAGACGGCCTTTTCCACCCTCAAACGCCAGTTGCAATCAGCCTCCCACCTGATGCCATATGATCTGTCTCTGCCATTACTCCTGGCCATGGACACGTCTGATTACGGGCTCAGGGCTGTCCTCTCCTACAAGCTTCTGAATGGGACAGAACGTCCAGTGGCTTTTCTATCCAAGGCCCACTTCGGAAGCGACCCTCGCTGCTCTCCAGAAAGTTTTTCCTCGGATGAGTTGCCGCTAACAATTGTTACCGATAACGGCCCTAAATTCCGGAGCCAGGAATTCGCGACGTTTTGTTCTGCCAATGGCATCCAACAGGTCCTCACTGCGCCCTTTCACCCGCAATCGAACGGCGAGGCCGAGCGCCTCGTCCGGACATTTAAGACCCAAGTGACAAATTATGCCTCCGCCCACACTTTGGACGAGTCGCGCACGTTGTTCCTCAGTTCCTATCGGTCGACGCCCATCGGCCTCGTTAGTCCAGCGGAACTTTTGCACGGCCGGCAACCTCATACCCTTAGGCACCTCCTCCGGCCTGGACCCAAACGAAAGGTTCCGACTGCACAGGCTCCCTTTGTTCCTGGATCCCTTATCTGGACGTGAGGTTTCGGCCTGAGAGCTGGATGGATTCAGGGGGTGATCGTCTGGCCGCAAGGCCATCAGCTCTTTGATGTCTGCATCGCTGACAAAGTGGTCCGCCGCCACCGCAACCAACTCAGGCGCTGGTATCACGGTTTCCCGACCGCCTCTTCTTTCCAGCAAACAGCTCCGCCGCCTTTTTCCAGCCGCCCGGATGCGCTCCCTTCCACCCGTGGTCGGCGTGCAGGGCCGCCAGACCCCGTCCAGCAGCAACAGCCGTCGTCTCCACAGCGGCTGCTGGCTCCACCGGCTCCTGCACCGGCCCAACCGGCTGCGCCATCCACCATCGTTGACGATGCCCCCGTGCCCTTGGCACCGCCGCCGCCGGTGTCGCAGCCTAGCCAGCGACGCCCGCGCAGTCCATTTTCCGGGAAGCATCCCGCGGACGTCGACGAATCTATGCCCGTGGCACCGTCGCGGCCGGCTACCCCGTATCTTCCGCAACGCAGCCCCGCCCGTCTGGCCCACCGCGCCGCGCCCTACTCTGCAGGGGCGAGTTTTCACCGCCTCCTCCACGAGGCCGCCAAGGCCAAGCAGGACGATGTCGCCCTCCTCTCCCTCCCCCCCCCCCCACCCCCCAGGAAGAGTGGTGTGTACTGTCTGCCATCGGGTTCCTCTAAATGGCAGGCAGCACCGCATAACAGCCACGCTATGAGGGAAGCAAACCAACAGCCGAAGATATCAGGTAAACACGCCAAAGATTCCAGTAGATTAATAGGAACCTTTCCTTGCAGAGGTCACCGCGAGATAGCCAGCCATGGATTCCTGCACAGGGTTTCTATTGGCTCCAGCTCACTATATAGGCCCGGCCAGTCGAAGGAAGACCAGTCTTCGTCCACTGCTAATGGCAACCGCTGTAGCAGTCTCCGAGAAGATATCACCGAAGTCGCTGTACTGCACCGCCGATCGAAGTACCAGTCGACTGAGAGGAACCACATCTGACTCGATCGATGTACATCTATTGTACAGCCAGCTATTGTATTGTAGAAGAAGTTAAGTTCAATAAACTGTTGTAGAATACAACTCATTATATTCATGCACAGTTAAATTTTTGTAGAAATGTTTAAATACCACAATGTACTAGCTGTCCAGCGTGTGTCTTTGCATTTCTATGGATCAGTCAAATAATGTTAGTAGCAATGATCAAACTCTGGTTTTCCGCCGCATATACAAACAATATTGCAGGGTTTACTTTGTTTAGACAGCGTAATCACATATCTTCACTCAACATGGGGGTCCACCTGGCTGAAAATGGAGTCACCCATGCAATTTCAGCATAACAACAAACTGGAATGCGAAATTATTTAACATCGACGATGCATTTCACCCTTTTGTAGCATCACCAGATTGTGTAAAAGAACCTGTATATGTAATCCATCTGTCATAAAGCCATATAAAATGGAAAATGGACACAACAATGGCAGTAGCCCACAGAGGTTTTAAAAGAATGATGGTAGGCGGTAGCAGAGCAAGCCTGTTTCTGATTGGTCTAGAGAAAAGGGGTTGGGAAAGGGAGTACTCGGCGCTAAATTTGTTAGCAACATTTATCTGCAAGGGCGTCGGTACATTACGACAGGTTTGCTGTGGCGGACTGTCCTCTCCCCCAGTGACTGAGTGCTATTTGTGGCAGCCACTAGGTCTCTTGCGTGTGCACAGATACGTATTGTTTAAATAACGAAAATTTCTCCACCGTACTGTTAGGCAGACATGCATACACCGTCTGGTGTACTGTTAGGCAGACATGCAGTGCTCTCCCATTCGCGACTCTGTGGCCGTGACCGCACAGGGAGTTCGGTACCCTGCTGGCATTATCCAGTGAACACAGGGGAGGAGATCCACGTCATCCAGGTGTGTATTTGTAGCGTTCTTTGAATTTACACAGACATGTTGGAATCTGTTTGCTTTTGTATTACAGCGGGCAGGAGACGTTTCGGCCAAAACTGATACGGCAGCAGTGTGAGCCACCAGGCTGGGGATGACTACACCCCAACGTTCTCAGCAGTTGCTCCGCATGTCCGCGGTCATATTCCAAGCAGCAGTTTCCGCGGCTATCCATCCACAGTTTGCAGTCAAAGGGGTAGGCTACTGTCAGCGAACTGATGTTCGCTGAGGTGGTTTCAGTAATTGGACGGTTGTATCTCTAGGTGCGTATTTGATAGCGCTGTACAGCGTCTCAAACAGTATCTTCCGTTGGTGGCGTCGGTATTTTATTATGTCGTCACACAATATAGTAATGTAGTGGTGGTTTGGAAGGGGTTTGTTTATTGGAGTGTGGTATTTCTTATGTTACATATTTGGTTAGACATCTGTATCACTTATACAAATTGCTATGACATAATTTCTACCAATACATTAGTTTCTAACACATACACCATGACATCCCAAAAACGCGCACGTCCCTGTTACCGTCACTCCCCACAGTAGCTTAAATATGGTCCAGGGGATTATTTACCATCGTGACCTCTTGTTGCAATCCTATGACGAGCTGAGAGCCGACTTGAAACGACGTGGTGTGCATTTTGTCCGTCGTGTACATAAAGGACCCAAGACAAACAGGGTGGCCACCGGTGCCTTTATCTTGGCCTTCGAGGGTGATGTCCTGCCCGAGAAGGTCAAGGTGATGGTTTACCGTTGCGACGTCAAGCCATACGTGCCTCCCCCGATGCGGTGCTTCCAGCGCTGGAAGTTTGGGCATATGTCCTCCCGTTGCCCATCCAGCGCTACATGTCGAGATTGCGGACGCCCCTCTCATCCCGATTCTCCATGTGCGCCTCCGCCTGTATGTGTCAACTGTGGGGAGCACCACTCTCCATGCTCGCCGGATTGCCCCGTTCTTCATAGGGAGCGGAAGATAATGGAATTTAAGACCCTGGACCGGCTTACTTATCGAGAGGCTAAACAGAAATATGAACGGTTGTATCCTGCTTCCATTCGAACATCTTATGCTGCAGCCACGTTATCGTCGCCCACGCGAGCGACGGTTGTCGCCTCATCTCTGCCGCCTTCAGTGGGCCCTCGGAGCCGTGTATCTCTGTCTGCCCCCCTCGTGCCTGGGGGCAAGCCTTCCTCTGTTGCCCCCTTAGCAGTTGGGGGCAAACCCTCTTCTGTCGCTCCCCCCACGCTAACTTCGGGAGTGACATCTGCTCCACGACCGGGAGGCTCGATCCCTCCCCCTCTTTCTCCGCCGGCGTTGCCTCCGCCGGTTCCTCTCTCGCGGAAGGGGTCCCTTGGGACTCTCCCTTCCTCCGTTTCTTCTCCTACCCAGCCGGATGTCCGCCAGTGGTTGAAGGTTCCGCCACCTGCTGGTCGTAGGGCTTCTGCGTCGTCGTCAGCCTCCGACGCTCCTTCAGAGAAGCTCTCCCAGCCCTCTCACCCTAAGGGCCGACGTGAGAAGAAGGAACGGCATGTGTCCAAGAAGGAGGACGTTCCGGCGGTTTCGGCACCGCCTGCTGTACCTAGTCCAGGCTCCGGGGATGAGGTGGAGATCCTCGCCTCTGCCGCGGATCTCGCCCTCACGGAACCCATGGGGGCCTCTCCTATTGACTCAGCTGACTCTGCCCCGGTGGCGGCAGTTGGCTCTGAGGCGCTGTCTGCCTCTTAGTCGCATTCACGCCCTCCCAGTCCCTTCCTCCTTCCATTCTCCAATGGAACTGCGGTGGTTATTTCCGCCACCTGCCTGAGCTCCGGATGCTTCTGAGTGATTCCCCTGTTCTCTGCATTGCTCTGCAGGAAACTTGGTTTCCGGCACTGCGGACCCCCGCCCTTCGCGGTTATCGGGGATACTATAAGAACCGCGCTGCCTGTCAACGAGCGTCAGGTGGGGTTTGTCTTTTTGTTCACCACTCTGTCTGTAGCTCGCCAGTACCCCTTCAGACGCCTTTAGAGGCAGTCGCTGTCAGGGTTGAGCTCCCGCCGGCTATTACTGTTTGCTCTGTTTACATTCCTCCGGATGGGGAGCTCCCCCGACATGTCTTGGCTGCACTGCTGGCTCAACTTCCGCCACCTTTGCTGCTTCTAGGCGATTTCAATGCCCACAACCCTCTTTGGGGTGGGACTGTCTCCGATGACCGTGGTCGGGCCATGGAGCATGTGTTTGCTCAGCTCGACCTTAGCCTCTTGAATACCGGTGCTCCCACGCATTTCAGTGTGGCCCATGGCTCTTTCTCGGCCATCGATCTCTCTCTTTGCAGCCCCGGCCTTGTCCCATCCCTCCACTGGCGAGTGCATCCTGACCTCTGTGGTAGTGACCATTTTCCCATCTATTTGTCACTGCCCCAGTGTCATTCTTCTGGGCGCCTGCCCCGCTGGGCTCTCCACAGGGCTGACTGGCCGGCCTTTACTTCTGCTGCAACCATTGAGTCTCCCCCCAAGGTGACATTGACGGGGTGGTCCGTGTCTTAACCACATCCATCATTTCGGCGGCCGAGGCTGCCATCCTCCGCTCTTCTGGACTCCCTCGGAGGAAGGCTGTACCCTGGTGGTCGCCGGAGATTGCTGAGGCTATTCGCGACCGTCGGCGGGCTCTCCAGCGTCATAGGCGGCACCCGTCTCTCGAGACCCTCATCGCCTTTAAGAGGCTCCGTGCCTTGGCCCGCCGTCTTATTGCACGGCGTAAGCAGGAGTGCTGGGAGCGGTATGTCTCCTCCTTGGGCTCCCGTGTCTCCCCCTCGCTCGTGTGGTCCCGGATCCGGTGGATTTATGGATACCAGACCCCTATGGGTGTACCTGGGCTCTCCTTGGACGGCGCTGTCTGCACGGACGCTGCCGCCATTGCTGAACACCTTGCCGCGCACTTTGCGACGAGCTCGGCGACTGCATCTTATCCCCCCGCCTTTCGCTCTCTCAAGGAGCGAGCCGAGCGGACGCAGTTCTCATTTCACACGCGTCGTTCTGAAAAATACAATGCTCCTTTCAGCGAGAGGGAATTCCTCGCTGCCCTCGCCGATTGCCCTGATACAGCACCAGGACCGGACTGCATCCACGCGCAGATGCTGAAGCATCTCTCCCGGGACTGCCAGAGACACATTCTCGCGGTATTTAACCGCATTTGGAGCGAAGGCGTGTTCCCGTCGCAATGGCGAGAGGGTGTTATTGTCCCCATCTTGAAGCCCGATGCGGACCCACTGGCGGTGGACAGCTATCGTCCCATTACCCTCACCAACGTTTTGTGCAAATTGCTCGAACGTATGGTGGGGCGGCAATTGTGTTGGGTCCTTGAGTCGCGTGGTCTCCTCGCTCCATCCCAGGGTGGCTTCCGTCGGGGCCGGTCTGCAGTGGACAATTTGGTGCGGCTCGAATCTGCTGTCCGTACGGCCTTTGCCCGACGGCAGCATCTCGTCGCTGTATTTTTCGATCTGCGGAAGGCGTATGACACCACATGGAGGCATCACATCCTCGCCACGTTGTATGAGTGGGGTCTTCGTGGTCGGCTCCCGGCTTTCCTTCAAACCTTCCTATTGCACCGCTCTTTCCGGGTGCAAGTCGGTGCCGCCTCTAGTTCTTCTTATACACAGGAAAATGGGGTCCCGCAGGGCTCGGTGTTGAGTGTGTCCTTATTTCTAGTGGCCATTAATGGTCTGGCTGCAGCTGTGGGGTCGTCGGTGTCTCCGTCTTTGTATGCCGACGACTTCTGCATCTCATTTAGCTCCACGACTACGGGAGTCGCCGAACGCAGGCTGCAGGTAACCGTTCGGAAGGCAGCATCATGGGCTCTGACTCACGGTTTTCAGTTCTCTGCAGCCAAGACTCGAGTTATGCACTTCTGCAGGCATCAGACGGTCCACCCTCATCCTGAACTTTACCTCGACGGCCACATGCTTGAAGTGGTGGACACTTGCCGCTTCTTGGGAGTCGTGTTTGATGCCCGGCTCACATGGGTTCCTCATATTACTCAGCTGAAGCAAAAATGCTGGCGGCACCTCAACGCCCTCCGCTGCCTTAGCCACACGTCTTGGGGTGCGGATCGCTGCACGCTGCTGCGATTGTACAGAGCCCTTGTGCAGTCTCGGCTTGATTATGGGAGCCTGGCCTATGGGTCTGCATCACTCTGTGTTGAAGTTGTTAGACCCCATACACCACTGTGGGGTTCGGCGCTTTTCGTACGAGCCCCGTGGATAGTCTACTGGTGGTGGCCGGGGTTCCCCCGCTGCGGATTCGCCGCCATCGTCTGCTCGCCGACTATGCTGTCCACGTGCATTGCTCGCCAGGCCATCCCAATCGTCGCCTGCTTTTCCCTGCCATGGTCCTCCATCTGCCCAAACGGCGACCTAGGTCTGGGCTTTCCGTCGCTGTCCGTGTTCAGTCCCTGCGGTCAGAATTGGGTTTATTCCCTCTTCCGCCTCCCTTCCGGGTCCGTGCACCTACGCCTCCCTGGTGTTTGTCCCGGCTGTCCGTCCGTCTGGACTTGGCACAGGGACCCAAGGACTCGGTTCCGCCTGTGGCCCTCCGTCGCCGTTTTCTTGCGCTCCTCGCCTCATTTCCGGGCTGTGAGCCTGTCTACACTGATGGTTCCCTGGTTGATGGTCGCACTGCCTACGCTTTTGCTCACGCTGCCCATGTTGAACAGCGCTGCTTGCCAGCTGGCTGTAGTGTTTTTACTGCAGAGCTGGTGGCCATCTTGCGCGCTCTTGAGCATATGCGTTCCTGCTCAGGTGCGTCCATTGTCATCTGCAGTGACTCCCTGAGCAGCCTCCAGGCCATCGACCGCTGCTATCCCTCTTCTCCTCTGGTGTCCTCTATTCGGGAGTCTGTTTCCACCATTACCCACTCTGATCGTTCGGTGGTTTTTGTTTGGACGCCAGGTCACGTTGGCATCCCAGGGAACGAACGTGTTGACAGGCTGGCCAAAGGGGCGATCGACGCCCCAGCTTTGGAGATCGGCCTTACGGCTCGCGACCAGCAGCTGGTGTTGCGCCGTAAGGTGCTTGGGATGTGGGCTGTTGAGTGGCGTGGCATGACAGCCCCAAGTAAACTGCGGGCTGTCAAGGAGACGACCGCTGTGTGGCGTTCCTCCCTGCGGGCTTCTCGCAGGGACTCGGTGGTCCTGTGTCGGCTGTGCATCGGCCATACGTAGCTGACGCATGGCCATCTGTTGCGTCAGGAGGATCCCCCCCTGTGTCGGTGTGGGTCCCGGCTGATGGTCGGCCACATTTTGCTGGAGTGTCCTCGACTGCTCACACTCCGGCAATCTTTTAATCTCCCGGGCACTTTGGCTTTGGTTTTATCCGACGATGCCTCCATGGCTGATGAAGTTTTAAATTTTATCTGTGGTAGTGCGTTTTATGGTTCGATTTAGGGCAGTCCTGCACCTTTCCCTTTCTGTGTCTTTTGTCCTTGTGTCTGTTGCTGTTCTGGTAGGCCATGAGATGGTTGCCTCTTTCCCTTTTTTGATCTCGTGGTCAGTCAACCAGTCTCCGGCCCTCTTCCTTTCTTCTGTTTCTTTCTGTCTGGTGTTCCTCTGTTCTGTTCTTGTCTGTAGTGTTTGTTGCTGCATTTGTGTTCTTTTAGCGCCTGGGGGGCGTCTCCTCCCCCTTTGGTTTTTACCTGCTCCGTAGATTTTCGGCTCGCCTGATTTTGGACTGGGGGACTGATGACCTTCGCTGTTTAGTCCGCCTTAAACATCCCAACAACCACCACCACCACCACCACCACCACCACTGGGGAGAGATCTGGTGACCTTGCTGACCCAGGTAGGGTTTGGAAAACACGATACAAGTAACAGAGACTCTACCTGCATGCAGGTCATTTTGCTGAAATGCAAGTACAGAATAGCTTGCCACGAAGGTCAGAAAAAAGGGGAATAGAATACAGGGTTATTACAAATGATTGAAGCGATTTCACAGCTCTACAATAACTTTATTATTTGAGATTTTCACAATACTTTGCACACACATACAAAAACTCAGTTTTTTTAGGCATTCACAAATGTTCGATATGTGCCCCTTTAGTGATTCGGCAGACATCAAGCCGATAATCAAGTTCCTCCCACACTCGGCGCAGCATGTCCCCATCAATGAGCTCGAAAGCATCGTTGATGCGAGCTCGCAGTTCTGGCACGTTTCTTGGTAGAGGAGGTTTAAACACTGAATCTTTCACATAACCCCACAGAAAGAAATCGCATGGGGTTAAGTCGGGAGAGCGTGGAGACCATGACATGAATTGCTGATCATGATCTCCACCACGACCGATCCATCGGTTTTCCAATCTCCTGTTTAAGAAATGCCGAACATCATGATGGAAGTGCGGTGGAGCACCATCCTGTTGAAAGATGAAGTCGGCGCTGTCGGTCTCCAGTTGTGGCATGAGCCAATTTTCCAACATGTCCAGATACACGTCTCCTGTAACGTTTTTTTTCGCAGAAGAAAAAGGGGCCGTAAACATTAAACCGTGAGATTGCACAAAACACGTTAACTTTTGGTGAATTGCGAATTTGCTGCACGAATGCGTGAGAATTCTATACCGCCCAGATTCGCACATTGTCTGTTCACTTCACCATTAAGAAAAAATGTTGCTTCATCACTGAAAACAAGTTTTGCACTGAACGCATCCTCTTCCATGAGCTGTTGCAACCGCGCCGAAAATTCAAAGCGTTTGACTTTGTCATTGGTTGTCAGGGCTTGTAGCAATTGTAAACGGTAAGGCTTCTGCTTTAGCCTTGTCCGTAAGATTTTCCAAACCGTCGGCTGTGGTACGTTTAGCTCCCTGCTTGCTTTATTCGTCGACTTCCGCGGGCTACGCGTGGAACTTGCCCGCACGCGTTCAACCGTTTCTTCGCTCACTGCAGGCCGACCCGTTGATTTCCCCTTACAGAGGCATCCAGAAGCTTTAAACTGCGCATACCATCGCCGAATGGAGTTAGCAGTTGGTGGATCTTTGTTGAACTTCGTCCTGAAGTGTCGTTGCACTGTTATGACTGACTGATGTGAGTGCATTTCAAGCACGACATACGCTTTCTCGGCTCCTGTCGCCATTTTGTCTCAATGCGCTCTCGAGCGCTCTGGCGGCAGAAACCTGAAGTGCGGCTTCAGCCGAACAAAACTTTGAGTTTTTCTACGTATCTGTAGTGTGTCGTGACCATATGCCAATGAATGGAGCTACAGTGAATTTATTAAATCGCTTCAATCATTTGTAATAGCCCTGTATAGTCGACGTGCCATTGTGCTGTAAGGGTGTCACAGCTGACAACGAAAGGGCTCCTGCTACGAAAGTAAATGTCATCCCAGGCTGTCACTGTGTCAGACTGTACGGAGTGTGGAAGACAGGTCGATATACCACTACACTCCAGGGTCTCAAGATGTGTACTCGCTGGCCATCGGGACTTAGTTCGAATTGGGACTCCTCACTGAAGACAATTCTACTCCGGTCAATGAGATTCCAGGCCCGAATGAACAGCGAAGACGTGTCTGGCGACGCCCTGGACAGTGATGGGATACCAACTTTACTGCCGCCCGCCACACAGCCTACCTACCAGAAGTGGTGGTCTGGGTGGCATTTCATTTCACTTCATAGCAGAACCCCTTCGGTTGTCAACCGTGACACCCTTACGGCACAGCGGTGCGCCGACCACACTGTGTGCTCTGTTTTGTTCCCCTTCCTGGCATGCCACTCTGGGTTTACATTTCAGCAAGATAATGCCCGCCCTCATAGGGCGAGAGTTTCTACGGCCTGTCTTCTCGCCTTCCGAACCGTACATTGGCCAGCAAGGTCGTCAGATGTCTCGTCAGCAGAGAACGTTCACAGCATTACACGCAGGGCCCTCCAACCAGCTCGGGATTTTGACGATCTAACGTGCCAGTGTGACAGAATTTGACACGATGTTCTTCAGGATGACATCTAGAAAGTCTGTCAATCAGTGGCAAGCCGAATAACTGCTTGCATAAGGGCCAGACATAGACAACCGCATTACTGACTTCCTCAGTTCGTGAAGCTCTTTCTCTGGATTATATTATCCAAGTTTTCTGAAACAGTACTCATTTGTTTGTCTGTACTTGTACGACACATCTGCCGATTTCTGTCCTATTCCGATGACCACTTCATGATGCGTCTTTTTCTGTCTTATAGTATATATTTTGGATCATAATTAGCAGCTTTTGGCTGGTAAAGAAGTACTTTTCCCGTCGATGCCATAAAGGAAAGTTTTCGCCAGTGAAAACCACTCGTCTCCAAAAGTGGAGGGTTGTGTCGCTATTAACAGGAGCAAAGGCTGCGCAGGCTTCTCTGTAGCAAGTAGACAATGTCTCTTAGAGAACAGTGTTTCTTGCTCTCAGTTCTGCTTTCCTTAGAAGACGAATGACTGTCCTGCTGATAACAGTGAAGCTTAAAACTTGCTGAATATGTCGTGCGTTGAAGAATGGAGGGCTAATCACTGAAAGAAAATATCCACCGGTCGTGAGCTGCTGCTCCAGAATGATGTCGCATTTTCGGGTTACCACTCCCTTCCTTTCTTCTAATGCACCTGGCAACCGTCAACCTGCGAATGCACATGGTCACGGTCGTGTTTAGGGGATGAGGTGGGTGGTGCAAACTAGGCAACTGCCCAGGGTGGCAGGGTTAATAGGTGCTGCTTTACAATATTTTGGTAATCACTGAAGAAACGATTAAATGGGGCTCAGTATTGATCTCCAGCAAAAGGAAAAGAAAGTAAGCATTGAAGATATTTTCTCGACGTTTTTATAAAATCCTCAAAGAATTCAGGTAGACAATAAACGCACTCTCCAAGTGAAATTGTAGAAGACCAGGAGGAAACACACTAAAGATGAACACACTACATTTTCACCATACGTAATTGGAAAATGGACCGCCCAGCATTGTCGAGGAACGTTTCACGGTGTTGATACTCTTCGTTCTTTCTTTTTTTAAAAAAAATCTGAAAAATATGGAACTGCATTGCTATGAACGGGATAAAACAAAATAAAGAGACTGATTCGTTAAAATAAAAACGTACGTTACAAGGAGTTACTACTGTTGTTAACGAACTTTGCACTCGAATTCTGCCTTTCCGTCGTGATGATGATGATGATGATGATGATGAACGTGAAAGTGTTCAGAAGGGCAGCTTCTTAATGGGCGTGGAACGTATTGCTGAATTTGGATTATTTCTTGCCAGGCATCTGTCACAAAAGAAAGATTCTGGGAAGGAAAAAACGCCATACTTGGCTTTCACTACATAAGAGGATTTAATAAGGATCATGGGGAAGAGTAGTTGAACAAATAGTGACAGTAATTTTTGCAGCTAAATATTACATTGTTATTGTTGACCCCAGTCTTCATATTGCGCACAATGATTAGTTAAGCTGTGGTGCTATATCAAATAACTATGGTTAGCAGTAGAACGTATTGCTGAATTGATAGCCGATTTACGACATGGTGGCGAGGAGCTGGCTGACGCGGTACTCCACTTTCTTGACAGATAAGGATTGGACATAAGGAACTGTTGAGATGAATGCACTAAACTTGTCAGGTACTGTTTGGGTATAATTAAAGTGCAGCTGCTCACAGACGTCTAGTGTGGGCTGTAATTGTCATATGGCGGTGGAATTTGATAGATATTCCAATGCGTTAATGCGGAGCCGGTTTACAACGGAAAGGCATTAATTCCAGTTTTACCCATAGGTGCAAATCTGCAATAAATACGAATAGAAGTGTAGTGGATTAGGAACGGAATGTGGGCAGACGAGGTCAAACAAGTCAGGAAGCCATAACGTTGATCTTATTATTAACTGCTGCTTACACAATTTGTTCAATATGAGCACTGGAGAGGACGAAGAGAGGCTACATCCATAATATAACTTGAACATCAGGTGCTCGCAGCAGTCCTGGTGGAATCTAAGCCATGTGTTCCTGTGTAATGGCCTCCTTATTATGTAGAAACCCTATTTTCAACTCGTAAGGGCGTCCTTTTGGATAACCCCCAGAGCAGAAAGTCATACGGATTCAGATCAGGTGATCTTGCAGGCCATGTATCTGGAAAACCTGTGAAAATAACACGTTATTGCAATGTTGCATTAAGCAGGTCTTTCACTGGGCGAGCGACATGAGGTTATTCCATCTTGCATGAAAACAGTGGTTTCCACATGGATGCGCTCTTCCACAGCAGGAATGACATGCTCTGTCTACCAGCAGGTTTCGATAACGTGCAGACTCCATAGTACACCGGACAGGCCCTCTTGGTGTACTCTCTTGAAACGAAGAACGGGTCAAGAAACGACACCATCCAGTCATATACGACGAGTGCAGCGGCTCTACGTACACAACACACGTTTTAACATTGCCCCAAATTCAGCAGTTCTGTTTATTCATTGCTCCCTGTAAAGTAAAATGTGCTTCGTCATTCCACTGAATATTGTCTGGCCACATGTCATATCAACTTCGATCTGTGCCAGAAACCCAAGAAAACATTCAGAACGTTGCTGTGGATCGTGAGGTTTCAGATGATGCAACTTCTGAATCCTGTATGAGTGTTACTGTGGTTGCTGTCGTTGTGGTCTTCAGTTCAGAGGCTGTTTCGATGCAGCTCTCCGTGCTACTCTATCCTGTGCAAGCCTCATCATCTCCGAATAACTTCAACCTCCATCCTTCTGAGTCCGTTAAGCGTATTCATCTCTTGATCTCCCTCTACGATTTTTTGCTCCACGCTTCCCTCCATTACTAAACTGGCGATACCTTGATGCCTCAGAACATGTCCTACCAACCAATCCCTTATTCTAGTCAAGGTGTGCCACAAATTTTTATTCTCCCTAATTCTATTTAATACCTCCTCAATAGTTATGTGATCTACCCATCTAATCTTCAGCATTCTTCTGTAGCATCACATTTCGAAAGGTTCTATTCTCTTCTTGTCTAAACTGTTTATCGTCCATGTTTCACTTGCATACATGGCTACACTCTATACAGATACTTTCAGAAACGACTTCCTGACACTTAAATCTATACCCGATGTTAACAAATGTCCCTTCTTCAGAAACGCTTTCCTTGCCAAAGCCAGTCTAAATTTTCATCCTCTCTACCTCGACCATCATCAGTTATTTTGCCCCCCAAATAGCAAAACTCATCTACTGCTTTGTCTCATTTCCTAATCTAATTCTCTCAGCATCACGTGATTTAAGTAGACTACATTCCAGTATCCTCTTTTTACTTCTGTTGAAGTTCATCTTATATCCTCTTTTTCAAGGCACTGTCCATTCCGTTCAGCTGCTCTTCCAAGTCCTTTGCTGTCCTTGACAGAATTACAATGTCGTTGGCCAATCTGAGTTTTTGTTTCTTCTCTATGGGTTTTAATTCTTACTTCAAATTTATCTTTTGTTTCCTTTACGCTTGCTGAATATACAGATTCAATAACATCGGTGATAGGTATAACCCTGTGTTGCTTCAGACTTTCCCGACGGACATGTTGTATATATGGTTCTCAGGCGAGACGCCGGATGTCATAGTGAAAACTCCACAATATTTCGTCAGCGCAACTGACCGACATCTTCAGGTGCGACGAACACGCTTCTAAGGCAGGACCAGAGCTCCCTATTTATGCCAGTATTGGGCAGGAAGTGCGCAGGCGTGGAGGCGCCAAATTCGATGGCCAATAGCGACGATATCAACCGATAGCTGGAAGGACAGCAACGCCACCTACAGGATGAAGAACCAAAGACTTTGACGCACGCGCGGAGGCTGCCGCCGCTACTCTGCGCTGCCATCGGCCGCCCCAGCGACCTCTGTCGGAAGCCGCAAGCAAAAATGCGCGTCCACGTAGGCGCCTTGATTATCCTCCCGTTGTCAACAGAAAAATTTATGTTGGTGGTGAATCGTCATTCGTCTTATGACCAATAGTACTCCTCTCTGCTCGAAGCGACTTCAATATGGCCAGTGCTGGATCCCAAACTGTACTAAGCTGAAAGCCTGTGTTTCTGTTTACAAGATTTGTCGAGCTACGTATTTCCACTGCTTCCTTAATAACACTGTCCCAGTACGAACTCGTCGATGCGAGAATTTTTGTATGTTGATAATTCATAGAATGGACTGTACTGAGACAATGCTCGGCCACTGCAGACTTTCCTAATTGCTCTAGACGAATGTAGCGTCGGTGTTTACATCTATCTTCTACAGTGCGACAAGTTTGTCCGATGTACGGCATGCCGCATCTACAAGGAATCTCGTAAACACCGGGTCTTCTTAGGCCAAGGCTGTCCTTATATGAGCGCAAGAGAGCTCTGAGTTTTGCCGGCGGACGAAAGACACATTTTGTGGTGTCACCGCCAGACACCACACTTGCTAAGTGGTAGCTTAAATCGGCCGCGGTCCATTTAGTACATGTCGGACCCGCGTGTCGCCACTGTGTGATCGCAGACCGAGCGCCACCACAAGGCAGGTCTCGAGATACGGACAAGCACTCGGCCCAGTTGTACGGACGACATTGCTAGCGACAATACGGACGAAGCCTTCCTCTCATTTGCCGAGAGACTGTTAGAATAGCCTTCTGCTACGTCCATGGCTACGACCTAGCAAGGCGCCATTAGCCTTACCTAGTTTGAGAGTTATCGTATAAATGTCTCAAGAAGAACGTGTAAACCAACAAAGAATGAAGTTAAGTATATTCCAAAGCTACGTATTTTCTTGATAGCAGTCATAACGTATCCTGTTCCAGACTTGACGCCAGTCGGCGTGTGTGTACGCGTGCCTTTCGGCTCCCTTCTCAGTGTGGCGTAGCTAGCTTGTTACGCCTCAACACATTTAACGTTATGCCTCTTCAATAATCTTCCTATTTTTGAAGAGAGACCGCCGATGTATGGCAAGATGACCATTCCTCTTTGTTCATCGCCTTGTACCACTTCTTCACGTTGGGTAACCCGCTTCGGTTGTAAGGCACGGCTAATTTCCCGTTCGGAGTATCTATTTTGTTGGAAAGCGGTACGCAGATGGAGTAGCTCATTGGATAAGCTGTCCGAGTCTGATAAGGCTCGTGCTCTGTGGACCAACGTCCTCAGTACGCCACTTCGTTGCGAAGGATGGTGACAGCTGGTGGCCTGTAAGTATAAGTCCGTGTGCGTTGGTTTACGGTACACTGCGTGACCTAATGTGCCATCTTCTTTCCTCCGTACCAACACGTCCAGGAATGGAAGTTCGCCGTTTTTCTCCATCTCCATCGTGAACTTGATGTGGGATGAAGCGAGTTATGATGCTCAAGAAAAACCTTCAACGATACAAAGCCGTGAGGCCAGATAACGAAGGTCTCGTCCACATTTCGCCAAAAACACGTAGGTTTCAAATCCGACGTCTGGAGGGCTCTCTCCTCGAAGTCTTCCATGAAAAGATTAGCCGCAATGGGTGACAGGGGACTACCCATTGCGACGCCGTCAGTCTGTTCAAAGTATTGTCCATTAAATAAAAAGTAAGTCGAGGTGAGCACATGTTGGAATAAGTCTGAAAGTTCCCCATCCAGCTTCTCGCTAATGAGCAACAACGATTCCTGCAATGGTACTCGAGTAAAAAGTTGTTAACCGGTGACACCTTCAGAATTTGAAAGAGAGTGTTCCAGTCAATATTGTTAAAAGCTTTCTCTAAGTCTACAAATGCTAGAAACGTAGGTTTCCCTTTCCTTAAACTTTGTTCTAAGAGAAGTCGTAGGGTCAGTATTGCCCCACGTGTTCTAACATTTCTACAGAATCCAAACTAATGCACCCCCAGGTCGGCCTCTACCAGTTTTTCCATTCGTCTGTGAAGAATTCGCGTTACTATTTTGCAACTGTGACTTATTAAACTGATAGATTGGTAATTTTCACACCTGTCAAAACCTGCTTTCTTTGTGATTGAAATTATTACATTCTTCTTGGAGTCTGAGGGTATTTCGCCTGTCCCTTACATCTTGCTCACTAAATACGAGGGTTGGAACTTTAATAGTGGTGGTGTGGTGGTGTGTTGCGGCTTATGGGCGCTCAACATCGAGGTCATCAGTGCCCTGACACACATTAAAAGGAACGAATGTGGACAGACCCAAGAAAACTAAAGCACACACTCAACTTTAATAGAGGCAAATAGTTATTTGTAGTTCGTACAAAATAGATACGTGTTTCAAAGTTTAACTGACCTTGATAGTAGTCACCAGGATTGTGTATAACCCGTTGCCAGCGATGTGGAAGTCTTAGGATAGTCTTAGCAGTGCCAGTTGTGTTGACAGTTCGAGCGGCGCGGTCTGTTGCTGAACGAATTTGTAGCAGTTCTGAAGCGAATGCCGTGAAGTGTTTCCTTCAATTTAGAAATCGAGTTGAACTCACAAGGGCTTAAATCAGGGGAGTGCAGTAGGTGGTATAGCACTTAGCAGCCCCATCAGTCAAACAAATCAGTAACATCTTGCACTGTACATGCTTGAGCATTGTCCTGCAGGCAGAAAGTGTCATCGCTTCTGTCCCTAAGCTGGTTGTAGGTTGTGTTCCAAATTGAACAGCATAGTGACAGAAGCGATGACTCTTTCTGCCTGCAGGACAATGCTCAAGCATGTACAGTGCCAGATGTTACTGATTTGTTTGACTGATGGGGCTGCTAAGTGCTATACCACCTACTGCACTCCCCTAATTTAAGCCCTTGTGAGTTCAATTCGATTTCTAAATAGAAGGAAACACTTCATGGCCTTCGCTTCAGAACCGCTACAAATTCGTCCAGCAATAGACCGTTCCGCTCTGTCAACCCAACTGGCACTGCTAAGAGTATCCTACGATTTCCACATCGCTGACAACGGGTTATACATAATGCTGGTGGCTACTTTGAAGGTCAGTAAAACTTAGATACATACTTCAATTTTCTACGAGCTGTAAATAAATAGTTGCCACTATTAAAGTTCCAACCCTTCTAGATGAGTTCTTATCATGGCTGGTCCTCCCCAAGGGGCCTTGTTTCGATTTAGGTCTTTTAGTGCTCTGTCAAATTCTTCACGCAGTATCATATCTCTCATTTCATCTTCATATACGTCCTCTTTTGTTCCCATAATACTGTCATCAAGTACACCGCCCCTTTGAAGACCCTCTATATACTCCTTCCTCGTTTATGTTCTCCCTTCTTTGCTTAGGATGGGTTTTCCATCTCAGGAATCATGATAATCATACAGGTGGTTCTCTTTCCTAAAAAGTCTCCTTAATTTTCCAGTTGGCAGTATCTATCTTACTCGTAGTGATGCATGCTTCTACATGCTTCTACATGCTTCTTACATTTGTCGTCTAGCCATCCTTGCTTAGCCATTTTGCACTTCCTGTCGATCTCACTTTTGAGACGTTTGTATTCCTTTTTGCCTGCTTCATTTACTGCATTTTTGTATTTTATCCTATCGTCAATTAAATTCAATATCTTTCGTTATCCAAGAATTTCTACTAGCCCTCGTATTTTTACCTACTTAATCACCTGGTGCCTTCACTATTCCTTCTTTCAAAGCTACTCATTCTTCTTCCACTGTGTTTCTTTTCCCTGTTCTTGTCAATCGCTCACTAATACTCTCTCTGAAACTCTCTATAACCTCTGTCTCGTTCAGTTTATGCTGGTTCCATCTCCGTAAATTCCTACCTTCTTAAAGTTTCTTCAATTTTAATCTACAGTTCAAAACCCATATATTGTGGTCATAGACCACATCTGCCCCTGGAATTGTCTTAAAATTTAAAATCTGGTTCCAGAATCACTGTCGTACCATTTTATAATCTATATGAAATCTTTGTGTCTCCAGGCCTCTTCCGTGTATACCACCTTCTTTCATGATTCTTGAACCAAGTGTTAGCTATGATCAAGTTATGCTTTGCGTAAAATTCTGCCAGGCGGCTTCCCCTTTCATTCCTGACCCCCAATCCACATTCACCGACTGCTTTTTCCTTCCTTTTCCTACTAACGAATTCCTTTCCCAAATGACCATTAAATTTTCGTCTCCCTTGACTAGTTGAATAATTGCTTTTATCGCATTATACATTTCTTCAGGCTCTTAATCATCTACAGTGGTAGTTGGCATATAAACTTGTAATGCGGTAGGTGTGGGCTTCATGTTCATCTCGGCTACAATAATAGGTTCACTCTGCTCTTCGTAGTAGCTTATCCGCGTTCCTATTTTTTTTATTCATTATTAAACCTACTGCATTACCCCGATTTGATTTTGTATTTATAACCATGTATTCCTCCCCCCATGAACCATGAACCATGGACCTTGTCGTTGGTGGGGAGGCTTGCGTGCCTCAACGATACAGATAGCCGTACCGTAGGTGCAACCACAGCGGAGGGGTATCTGTTGAGAGGCCAGACAAACATGTGGTTCCTGGAGAGGGGCAGCAGCCTTTTCAGTAGTTGCAGGGGCAACAGTCTGGATGATTGACTGATCTGGCCTTGTAACACTAACCAAAATGGCCTTGCTGTTCTGGTACTGCAAACGGCTGAAAGCTAGGGGAAGCGACAGCCGTAATTTTTCCCGAGGGCATGCAGCTTTACTGTATGATTAAATGATGGCATCCTCTTGGGTAAAATATTCCGGAGGTCAAATTGGCCCCCATTTGGATCTCCTGGCCGGGACTACTGAGGAGGACGTCGTTATCAGGAGAAAGAAAACTGGTGTTCTACGGATCGGAGCGTGGAATGTCAGATCCCTTAATTGGTCAGGTAGGTAAGAAAATCTAAAACGGGAAATGGATTCGTTAAAATTAGATATAGTGGGAATTAGTGAAGTTCGGTGGCAGGAGGAACAAGACTTTTGGTAAGGTGAACTCAGGTTTATAAATACAAAATCAAATAGGGGTAATGCAAGAGTAGGTTTAATAATAAATAAAAAAATAGGCGTACGGGTAAGCTACTACAAACAGCATAGTGAAGGCATTATTATGGCCAAGATAGACACGAAGCCCACGCCTACTACAGTAGTACAAGTTTATATGCCAACTAGCTCTGCAGATGATGAAGAAATTGATGAAATGTATGATGAGATAAAAGAAATTACTCAGGTAGTGAAAGGAGACGAAAATTTAATAGTCATGGGTGACTGGAATTCGAGAGTAGGAAAAGGGAGAGAAGGAAACAGGTCAATATGGGTTGGGGGAGAGAAATGAAAGAGGAAGCCGCCTGGTAGAATTTTGTGCAGACCATAACTCAATCATAGCTAACACTTGGTTCAAGAATCATGAAAGAAGGTGGTATACATGGAAGAACCCTGGAGTATAAGAAGAATGGGTAGCTCCGAGGGATGAAGTAGTGAAGGCAGCAGAGGATCAAGTAGGTAAAGAGACGAAGGCTAGTAGAAATCCTTGGCTAACGGAATAAATATTGAATTTAATTGATGAAAGGAGAAATTATAAAAACGCAGTAAATGAAGCAGGCAAAAAGGAATACAGACGTCTCAAAAATGAGATCAACAGGAAGTGCAAAATGGCTAAGCAGGGATGGCTAGAGGACAAATGTAAGGATGTAGAAGCTTATCTCACTAGGGGTAAGACAGATACTGCCTACCGGAAAATAAGAGACGTTTGTAGAAAGGAGAACCACTTGCATGAATATCAAGAGCTTTGATGGAAACCCAGTTCTAAGCAAAGAAGGGAAAGCAGAAAGGTGGAAGGAGTATATAGAGGGTCTATACAAGGGCGATGTACTTGAGGACAATATTAAGGAAATGGAAGAGGATGTAGATGAAGATGAAATGGGAGATATGATACAGCGTGAAGAGTTTGACAGAGCACTGAAAGACCTGAGTCGAAACAAGGCCATCGGAGTAGACAACATTCCATTAGAACTACTGACAGCCTTGGGAGAGCCAGTCCTGACAAAACTCTACCAACTGCTGAGCAAGATGTATGAGACAGGCGAAATACCCTCAGACTTCAAGAAGAATATAATATTTCCAATCCCAAAGAAAGCAGGTGTTGACAGATGTGAAAATTACCGAACTATCAGTTTAATAAGTCACAGCTGCAAAATACTAACGCGAATTCTTTACAGACGAATGGAAAAACTGGTAGAAGCCGACCTCGGGGAAGATCAGTTTGGATTCCGTAGAAATGTTGGAACACGTGATTGAATACTGACCCTACGACACCCCCTGCGGGTCCGGGGATTAGAATAGGCCCGAGGTATTCCTGCCTGTCGTAAGAGGCGACTAAAAGGAGTCCATCCCCCTCGCGGGGGTAGTTAGCGCCTGCGTCCGGAGACGGACGGTTTCACGACCTATAATCGTGGTCTTTATGGTGTTTCGCTTCTCGTTTCTTCCTTCCTTTTGTTGGTTCCTTTCTTTGCTCTTCTCCACCTCACTGTCTTCCTTACTCTTTCCCTTGACTTCTCCTTGCCTTCTCATTGCCTTTTCCTCCTTGCCTTCTCATTGCCTTTTCCTCCTTGCCTTCTCATTGCCTTTTCCTCCTTGCCTTCTCATTGCCTTTTCCTCCTTGCCTTCTCATTGCCTTTTCCTCCTTGCCTTCTCATTGCCTTTTCCTCCTTGCCTTCTCATTGCCTTTTCCTCCTTGCCTTCTCATTGCCTTTTCCTCCTTGCCTTCTCATTGCCTTTTCCTCCTTGCCTTCTCATTGCCTTTTTCTCCTTGCCTTCTCATTGCCTTTTTCTCCTTGCTTTCTCATTGCCTTCTTCTCCTTGCTTTCTCATTGCCTTCTTCTCCTTGCCTTCTCTGGTCTCCGCCTCGGCGTTTGAGACAGTCTGTCCTCTTTCCCCCTCTCTCTCTTCTTTTTCCTCTTCTTCCTTCCTCCCTGTGCGTGTCTGAAGGCCGACCCACGCGTTCGCACGCGTAGCCGGTGACGGGGTAACGCGTAAGTCCCCGCCCTGGGTATACATGTAAGGCACGCGCGTACCCCTGGTAAAGGCCAGGCCCGGGGAGGGGTGATTGCCTGAGCTGATACCTTCTGACCATGCCGATTGGTCCCTCCGTCTGTTTCTCGGGAGGTGTGACCTGAGGTGTAAACATTCACCTAAGGCGGGAGTGCCCTCTGAGAGGGTCCCCACAAGGAAGGAGCGCGCCATCGGAGACGCTGGCAATCATGGGGGATTCCTCCGCAATGGATTCTACTCCATCGCTTTCGACTTCGACCCAAAAACGGAAACGTGACCAGCCAACAGTGACAAAAGTACTACCGCCTGCCCCACAGTTCCTTGTAGTTTCTCGGTCTGAGGACGGAAAGGATTTTTCCTCTGTCAACCCTTTCGTTATTCAGAAGGGCGTAGATGCCATAGCTGGATCTGTCAAATCTTGTACCAGGTTGCGTAACGGTACCTTATTACTAGAAACTGAGAGTGTCTTTCAGGCACAAAAACTGCTTCGGGCCACACTCTTGTACACGTTCCCTGTCCGGGTGGAGGCCCACCGCACTTTGAACTCGTCTCGTGGTGTAGTCTATAGTAGCTCCCTCGACGGATTGACTGACGAGGAGCTTCAATCTTTCCTCGCTGAGCAGGGCGTGACGGCTGTCCATAGGGTCATGAAAAAGGTCAACAATGACCTTGTACCGACCCGGACACTTTTCTTGACCTTCGATAGTGTTAAGCTGCCATCGCGCATCAAGGCGGGCTACGAGGTTATTTCTGTTCGCCCCTATGTCCCGACACCTACGCGCTGCTACCAGTGTCAGCGTTTCAATCACACTCGACAGTCTTGCTCCAATGCGGCTAAATGTGTCGGTTGTGGCAGGGATGCCCATGAGGGTGACTGTCCACCTCCGTCTCCTCGTTGTGTGAACTGTCAGGGTGACCACGCCGCATCCTCCCGCGACTGTCCTGTCTATAAGGAAGAACGCTGTATCCAGGAAATTCGGGTCAAAGAGAAAGTGTCCACCTCGGCTGCTCGCAAGCTATTGGCTAGTAGGAAGCCCACGCTGCTCCCAGCGGGGAAATACAGCACTGTCCTCGCCTCTCCTCGGACTACCCGGGAGGTAGCAACCCAGACATGCGATCTGACCTTCAGCACCACGGTCGTCCGTTCGGCCAGTGCTAAGATCGCGCGGTCGACGTCTCCTCTTCCTCCCATCACCCCACAGACACCAGCCACTTCCTCAGCTTCTGCTAAGACGAAGACCCCGAAGTCAGATGCACGGGCCTTCAAGAAGGAACCATCCCGTGCAGACTTCCTCCGTCCCTCGACCTCCCAGCCTTCGACCGGTACTTCCACCAAACGTCCTTCTAAAAAGGCGCATAGGAAGCACAGTTCTCCTTCTCCGCCACGGCGCCTTTCTTCTCCTTCGCCACCCAGCGGTTGCCGCCCCAGGCCGTCATCCGTTTCGCCTGGCCGCACCGCTGGTAGCCGTACATCTGGCCGTTCACCGGCGGAGGAAGCTCCCCCTCCCGGCCATCCTCCCGAGATGGCCGATGACCCAATAGACCCCATGGACGATGACTGTCCGCCTACTGATAGCGGCGGCAGTGCTCGCTCGAAGCCAGGCCCTAAGCGGCCTTCGAGGTGACCCCTTCTCTCATCTTCCTTTTCTTCCGATGGCACTTATTAACTGGAATATTCGCAGCATTCGCTCCAACCGAGAGGACTTGAAGTTGCTGCTCCGCTTGCATCGTCCGCTCGTCGTAGCCCTCCAGGAAACGAAGCTACGCCCATGCGATCAAATTGCCTTGGCACACTACACCTCTGTGCGTTTTGACCTACCCCCTGTGGTAGGTATCCCAGCTCATGGAGGGGTTATGTTGCTGGTCCGGGATGATATTTACTACGATCCCATCACGTTGCACACCGGCCTGCAGGCAGTCGCCATCCGCATTACTCTCCCCACTTTTACGTTTTCCTTTTGTACCGTTTACACTCCATCGTCATCTGCCGTTACCAGGGCAGACATGATGCAACTTATTGCTCAGCTACCTGCACCATTTTTGTTAACTGGAGACTTCAATGCCCACCATCCCCTTTGGGGCTCTCCTGCATCCTGCCCGAGGGGCTCCTTGTTAGCAGACCTTTTCAACCAGCTCAATCTTGTCTGCCTCAATACTGGCGCCCCTACTTTTCTTTCGGACACATCTCATACCTATTCCCATTTAGACCTCTCTATATGTACTCCCCAACTTGCACGCCGGTTTTAGTGGTATGCACTTGCTGATACATATTCGAGCGACCACTTCCCATGTGTTATCCATCTCCTGCAGCATACTCCCTCTCCGTGCTCCTCTAGTTGGACCATCTCCAAGGCAGACTGGGGGCTCTTCTCTTCCAGGGCGACCTTTCAGGATCAAACCTTCACAAGCTGCGATCGTCAGGTCGCACACCTCACGGAAGTCATTCTCGCTGCTGCTGAATATTCCATCCCTCACCCTACTTCTTCTCCACGTCGCGTACCGGTCCCCTGGTGGACCACAGCATGTAGAGACGCTTTACGCGCTCGTCGACGTGCTTTACGCACCTTTAAACGCCACCCTACGGTGGCGAATTGTATTAATTATAAACGATTACGTGCTCAGTGTCGTCGTATTATTAAAGAAAGCAAGAAAGCCAGCTGGGCTGCTTTCACAAGCACCTTCAACAGTTCTACTCCTTCTTCTGTTGTCTGGGGTAGCCTGCGCCGGCTATCTGGCACTAAGGTCCACTCCCCAGTTTCTGGCTTGAAGGTCGCGAATGAAGTCCTTGTGGCCCCCGAGGCTGTCTCCAATGCCTTCGGCCGCTTTTTCGCCGAGGTTTCGACCTCCGCTCATTACCACCCTGCCTTCCTCCCCCGCAAACAGGCAGAGGAGGCTAGGCCACCTGACTTCCGCTCCTCGAATTGTGAAAGTTACAATGCCCCATTCACCATGCGGGAACTCGAAACCGCACTTGGCCGATCACGGTCCTCCGCTCCAGGGCCTGATTCTATTCATATTCAGATGCTGAAGAACCTTTCTCCTGCGGGTAAAGGTTTTCTTCTTCGTACATACAATCGCATCTGGATTGAGGGACATGTTCCCGCATGCTGGCGCGAGTCTATTGTTGTCCCGATTCCTAAGCCGGGGAAGGACAAGCACTTGCCTTCCAGTTATCGACCTATCTCGCTTACCAGCTGTGTCTGTAAAGTGATGGAGCGAATGGTTAACTCTCGATTGGTTTGGCTGCTCGAGTCTCGACGCCTACTTACCAATGTCCAATGTGGATTTCGAAGGCGCCGCTCTGCTGTTGACCATCTGGTTACCTTGTCGACCTTCATTATGAATAACTTCTTGCGGAAGCGTCCGACCGCGGCTGTGTTCTTTGATTTGGAGAAGGCTTACGACACCTGTTGGAGGGCGGGCATTCTCCGCACCATGCATACATGGGGCCTTCGCGGTCGCCTCCCTCTTTTTATTCGTTCCTTTTTAATGGATCGACAGTTCAGGGTACGTGTGGGTTCTGTCCTGTCCGACACCTTTCGCCAGGAGAATGGGGTGCCACAGGGCTCAGTTTTGAGCGTCGCTCTCTTCGCCATCGCGATCAATCCAATAATGGATTGCCTCCCAGCTGATGTATCAGGCTCCCTTTTTGTGGACGATTTTACCATCTATTGCAGCGCGCAGTGTACACGTGTCCTGGAGCGCTGTCTTCAGCGTTCTCTTGACCGTCTTTACTCCTGGAGTGTCGCCAATGGCTTCCGTTCTTCTGCCGAGAAGATGGTCTGTATTAACTTCTGGCGCTACAAAGTGTTTCTCCCACCGTCCTTACGACTCGGGTCCCGTTGCTCTCCCAATCGTGGAGACAACCAAATTTTTAGGCCTTACCTTTGACAGGAAACTTAGCTGGTCTCCACATGTGTCATATTTGGCCGCCCGTTGTACCCGTTCTTTAAATGTCCTCCTTGTTCTCAGTGGTATGTCGTGGGGAGCGGATCGAACCGTCCTACTTCGTCTATATCGGTCGATCGTCCGCTCCAAGCTGGATTATGGGAGCTTCGTATACTCCTCTGCACGGCCATCCATATTACGCCGCCTCAACTCCATACAACATCGGGATTTACGACTTGCGATCGGAGCATTTTATACCAGTCCCGTAGAGAGTCTTCATGCTGACGCTGGCGAATTGCCACTCACCTACCGGCGCGATCTACTGCTTTGTCGGTATGCCTGTCGGCTACTGTCAATGCCCGACCATCCGTCTTATCGTTCCTTTTTGACGACTCTCTTGACCTTCAATACGGGTTGTATGTCTCTGCTTTGCTACCCCCTGGAGTTCGCTTTCGTCGCCTCCTTCAACACCTTCATTTTTCACTCCCTGCAACCTTTCGAGTGGGCGAGAGCCAAACGCCACCTTGGCTCCAGGCTCAGGTCCGCGTCCACCTTGACCTCAGCTCGCTCCCAAAAGAGGTCACCCCCGGTTCGGTCTACCACTCCCGTTTTTTGGAACTTCGTTCGAAGTTCATCAACATGACTTTCATTTATACAGATGGCTCTAAGACCAATGACGGGGTCGGGTGTTCCTTTATTGTTGGGGCACAAAGTTTCCAGTACCGGGTTCATGGCCATTGTTCGGTCTTCACAGCTGAGCTCTTTGCCCTCTACCAGGCTGTTCTTTACATCTGCCACCACCGACATTCTGCTTATGTCATCTGCTCCAATTCCCTGAGCGCCATCCACAGCCTCAGTGATCCGTACCCGGTTCACCCTTTCGTACACCGGATCCAACGCTCTCTTCAGCAGCTGGTGGACGTCGGTACGCCGGTTAGCTTTATGTGGGTTCCTGGCCATGTCGGTCTCCCTGGGAACGAAGCTGCAGATGCCGCGGCCAAGGCTGCGGTCCTCCAGCCTCGGACAGCTTCTTGTTGTGTCCCTTCGTCCGATTTTAGCAGGGTCATTTGTCGGCGCGTTGTGTCGCTGTGGCATGCCGATTGGGCTGCACTTACCGACAACAAGCTTCGGGCCTTAAAACCTCTTCCCGTGGCTTGGACGTCCTCCTCACGCCCTTCTCGGCGGGAGGAGGTCGTTTTAGCAAGGTTAAGAATTGGACACTGCCGGTTCAGCCATCGCCATCTGCTGACGGCTGCGCCGGCGCCGTTCTGCCCATGTGGGCACTTGCTGACGGTTAGACACATTTTAATGTCCTGTCCAGATCTTAACACACTGCGCCTCGATCTTAACCTGCCTAATACTTTCGATGCCATTTTAGCGGATGACCCACGAGCAGCTGCTCGTGTTCTTTGTTTTATCAATTTGACAAACCTCGCTAAGGACATTTGATGACGTTTTTTAATCCTATGCCTGTCAGTCTGTCTTTTATTGTGTTTTCCCTTTTAGTTGTTGTCAACTTGTGCCTCGCGGTGCATTCTTAGAGTAGTCAGGGCGCTAATGACCATTGAAGTTGTGCGCCCTAAAACCACAAAACAAAAAAAAAAAAAAAAAAAAAAAGAAAGACCCTACGACTTATCTTAGAAGAAAGATTAAGGAAAGACAAACCTACGTTTCTAGCTTTTGTAGACTTAGAGAAAGCTTTTGACAATGTTGATTGGAATACTCTTTCAAATTCTGAAGGTGGCAGGGGTAAAATACAGGGAGCGAAAGGCTATTTACAATTTGTACAGAAAGCAGATGGCAGTTTTAAGAGTTGAGGGGCATGAAAGGGAAGCAGTGGTTGGGAAAGGAGTAACACAGGGTTGTAGCCTATCCCTGATGTTATTCAGTCTGTATATTGAGCAAGCAATAAAGGAGACAAAAGTTCGGAGTAGGTATTAAAATCCATGGAGAAGAAACAAAAACTTTGAGGTTCGCCGATGACATTGTAATTCTGTCAGAGACAGCAAAGGACTTGGAAGAGCAGTTGAATGGAATGGACAGTGTCTTGAAAGGAGGGTATAAGATGAACATCAACAAAAGCAAAACGAGGCTAATGGAATGTAGTCAAATTAATTCGGGTGATGCTGAGGGAATTAGTTTAGGAAATGAGACACTTAAAGTAGCAAAGGAGTTTTGCTATTTGGGGAGCAAAATAGCTGATGATGGTCGAAGTAGAGGGGAAATAAAATGTAGACTGGCAATGGCAAGGAAAGAGTTTCTGAAGAAGAGAAATTTGTTAACATGCAGTATAGATTTAAGTGTCAGGAAGTCGTTTCTCAAAGTATTTGTATGGAGTGTAGCCATGTATGGAAGTGAAACGTGGACGATAAATAGTTTGGATAAGAAGAGAATAGAAGCTTTCGAAATGTATGGATGTGAAACATGGACGGTTAATAGTTTGGACAAGAAGAGAATAGAAGCTTTCGAAATGTGGTGCTACAGAAGAATGCTGAAGATTAGATGGGTAGATCACATAACTAATGAGGAGGTATTTAGTAGAATTGGGGAGAAGAGGAGCTTGTGGGACAACTTGACTAGAAGAAGGGATCGGTTGGTAGGACATGTCCTGAGACATCGAGGGGTCACCAATTTAGTATTGGAGGGCAGCGTGGTGGGTAAAAATCGTAGAGGGAGACCAAGAGATGAATACACTAAGCAGATTCAGAAGGATGTAGGTTGAAGTAGGTACTGGGAGGTGAAGAAGCTTGCACAGGATAGAGTAGCATGGAGAGCTGCATCAAACCAGTCTCAGGACTGAAGACCACAACTACCACCACCACGCTGTATTCACGTGACCAGAAGTCGTGTTCCTCCTGCCACTGTACTTCACTAATCCACAAGATATCTTTTCCAGTCGAAACCCGTTTTTAGTTAGAACCCGTTCTTATTAGTTAAAACTAGTTTTTACTGAGCCACTTCATCGAAACGTGTTTTGCCTAGTTAAAACCAGTTTTAACTGAAACTCCCTGGCAGATTAAAACTGTGCCGGACCGAGACTCGAACTCGGGACCATTGCCTTTCGCGGCCAAGTGCTCTACCAACTGAGCTACCCAAGCACGACTCACGCTCCGTCCTCACAGCTTTACTTCTGCCAGTACCTCGTCTCCTACCTTCCAAACTTTACAAAAGCTCTCCTGCAAGATTTGCAGAAGAGCTTCGTTAAGTTTGGAAGGTAGGAGACGTGAGGACGGGGCGTGAGTCGTGCTTGGGTGACTCAGTTGGTGGAGCACTTGCCTGCGAAAGGCAAAGGTCCCGAGTTCGAGTCTCGTTCCGGCACACAGTTTTAATCTGCCAGGAAGTTTCATATCAGCGCACATTCCGCTGCAGAGTGAAAATCTCATTCTTGTTGTAACTGGATTTCGCTTTTGACCAGCAGTAAATTTTAGTTGTAACTAAGGCTATCAGTATCAACTAGTTTCAACTAGTAAGAACGCTTCCTAACTAAACTAGACAGAACTAGTTTTCAGTAAATTTATTTAGGGGCAAATATTAAAATTAAGAGCAACTACGTGTTGATTGCAATAAAAATAGCTTTTTTGTATTGTGCAACGTAATATTTATTGGAATTTTGATCATACATCCAAACACATTCCATATAGTGAAAACAAGAAGGCGCCGACACGAACAGTTCCAGGCGCCAAAAGCCCCCCGCCGAGCAACGCTGCAGCGACCGACAATAGCCCACCACTGGGCGCTTTTCGCCACAACAAACAACACCGTAGAGGGGTTAAGCACGTACAGATAAGTTTGTACGTATTTATCATGGCACATTTAAATGAAGAAAGTCGATGGAAAGAAGGATTTGTGAGAAGGATGTTACAAATTCAAGAACACGGCACTACAATGTTACGACAAAAGAATCTTACGATAAATTAGTGGACGATATTGAAGAAGCACAATCAGATAAGACGAAGACACAGAAGCAGTACAGAAGATTAAATCGATTCAAGATTATTAATATTTGTGGGACCAGCAAGTCAGTGACAAGAAAAGAGCCTGTGGAGTACTACATTACGTGTTGAAGAAATTTTCGACATTATTGAAGCAGCTCATCAGGCCGTCGGTCATGGAGGTGGAGACAGATTAAACGTTGAAACTTCAAGAAAGTACGCAAACATAACAGTGGACACGATACACATTTATCTGTGTGAAACTTGTCAGCCCAAAAGGAGCATTAAGAAAATGGGGCACATGTCGAAACTTCATTCAGAAATGAAGAGTCGTTGCCAAGTTGATCTGATCGACATGCAGACTCAAGAAGATCGCGGATTTAAGTATATAATGGTGTATCAGGACCACATGACAAAATTTGTTTTGTTACGTGCACTGCAAAGCAAGAGGGCAGAGGAAATGGCACATCATTTAGCAGATATTTTTGACATTTGGTGTTCCTTGTATTTTACACCCTGACAGTGGCACAGAATGCGTTAATTCTGTCATAAACGAGCTGGCTGTATTTTGGCCTGAGTGTAAACTCAGACGGTCCACAGACGCACAGCCAAAGGCAAGGTTTTGTTGAACGCGCCAACAAAGACATTGAAAAAATATTGGCTTCATGTATGAAAGACAACATTACCACCAACTGGTCCAACGGTATTCGCTTTGTACAGTTTACGAAAAATCGAACATATTATTCTGGTATCAAACATACACCTTACAAAGCTGTGTTTGGCAGAGAACCACGAGTAGGGCCTACGACTTCGAGTTTGGCTCCAGACGTTATTAAGGAGATAAAAGATGATCTTGAAGAGGATTTAAATAAAATTAATGTGGTAGACGCAGTAAATGAGACACCTGATGAACTGGAAACCTTACACGACTCAGAGGAGATAGCGGTTATGGTTAGTGGCAATGGACGGGTTACAGCTGCAGCCAGACAAGAAGATGCAGAAGCTTCGCCCAGTACAAGTATACAGTCTCCAACAACAACAACAACAGCAGCAGCAGCCAAGCAAGAGGATCCATAAGCCGTAGCTAGTACGAGTGCAGAGCCTCAGATAACTCCAGCTTGTCACGAAGATCCAGAAGCTGAAGCTATTACGAAACGACAATCTCAAATACGAACTACTAGAGAAAACGCTCATGAAAACCTGACGAAACAGGCCAGAAGGATGAAGATGGCTTCAGATTGAATACACGCCATTGTAGAAATCAGTGACAATATAATTATACCGATTCCTGTTATCGACAGCGCAAAAGCAGATCTCCCCAACCTTATTGAAGTTGTTCTTCAGAATGATGAACAGCGCTTGCACAAGATTAGAAAGAAATATGGGATACTCCACAAATTGTATTGCAGGTATGTATTTCTGAATTTAGTTCAATAATCAAGGACAAATGTCAGACATTCATTACTTAATTGATTTAATGCTCTGATAACGTCGCTGACTATTCAAGTAATTCATTCATATTTTAAGATTGAATACTTACATTGTAATATACATTATATGTATTAAGTACCTAATCGCCTTTCAAACAAACCAATTAAAAGTTCTCTTCCAGATCCGAATTCGACGTGTCCAAAGAGAAATTCGAGCTGCTGGAAGACGTGCCACAGACAAAGGTACCATCAAGAACTGCTGTCAAGATGGCAGCCTTAGGATCAGGACAAGAATTTGTTTGCTGTGTGTTTGTGTGTGTGTTTGTGTGTGTGTTTGTGTGTGTGTGTGTGTGTGTGTTTGTGTGTGTGTTTGTGTGTGTGTTTGTGTGTGTGTTTGTGTGTGTGTGTGTTTGTGTGTGTGTTTGTGTGTGTGTGTGTTTGTGTGTGTGTTTGTGTGTGTGTTTGTGTGTGTGTTTGTGTGTGTGTTTGTGTTTGTGTGTGTGTTTGTGTGTGTGTTTGTGTGTGTGTTTGTGTGTGTGTGTTTGTGTGTGTGTTTGTGTGTGTGTGTTTGTGTGTGTGTGTTTGTGTGTGTGTGTTTGTGTGTGTGTGTTTGTGTGTGTGTGTTTGTGTGTGTGTGTTTGTGTGTGTGTGTTTGTGTGTGTGTGTTTGTGTGTGTGTGTTTGTGTGTGTGTGTTTGTGTGTGTGTGTTTGTGTGTGTGTGTTTGTGTGTGTGTGTTTGTGTGTGTGTGTTTGTGTGTGTGTGTTTGTGTGTGTGTGTTTGTGTGTGTGTGTTTGTGTGTGTGTGTTTGTGTGTGTGTGTTTGTGTGTGTGTGTTTGTGTGTGTGTGTTTGTGTGTGTGTGTTTGTGTGTGTGTGTTTGTGTGTGTGTGTTTGTGTGTGTGTGTTTGTGTGTGTGTGTTTGTGTGTGTGTGTTTGTGTGTGTGTGTTTGTGTGTGTGTGTTTGTGTGTGTGTGTTTGTGTGTGTGTGTTTGTGTGTGTGTGTTTGTGTGTGTGTGTTTGTGTGTGTGTGTTTGTGTGTGTGTGTTTGTGTGTGTGTGTTTGTGTGTGTGTGTTTGTGTGTGTGTGTTTGTGTGTGTGTGTTTGTGTGTGTGTGTTTGTGTGTGTGTGTTTGTGTGTGTGTGTTTGTGTGTGTGTGTTTGTGTGTGTGTGTTTGTGTGTGTGTGTTTGTGTGTGTGTGTTTGTGTGTGTGTGTTTGTGTGTGTGTGTTTGTGTGTGTGTGTTTGTGTGTGTGTGTTTGTGTGTGTGTGTTTGTGTGTGTGTGTTTGTGTGTGTGTGTTTGTGTGTGTGTGTTTGTGTGTGTGTGTTTGTGTGTGTGTGTTTGTGTGTGTGTGTTTGTGTGTGTGTGTTTGTGTGTGTGTGTTTGTGTGTGTGTGTTTGTGTGTGTGTGTTTGTGTGTGTGTGTTTGTGTGTGTGTTTGTGTGTGTGTTTGTGTGTGTGTTTGTGTGTGTGTTTGTGTGTGTGTTTGTGTGTGTGTTTGTGTGTGTGTTTGTGTGTGTGTTTGTGTGTGTGTTTGTGTGTGTGTTTGTGTGTGTGTTTGTGTGTGTGTTTGTGTGTGTGTTTGTGTGTGTGTTTGTGTGTGTGTTTGTGTGTGTGTTTGTGTGTGTGTTTGTGTGTGTGTTTGTGTGTGTGTTTGTGTGTGTGTTTGTGTGTGTGTTTGTGTGTGTGTTTGTGTGTGTGTTTGTGTGTGTGTTTGTGTGTGTGTTTGTGTGTGTTTGTGTGTGTTTGTGTGTGTTTGTGTGTGTTTGTGTGTGTTTGTGTGTGTTTGTGTGTGTTTGTGTGTGTTTGTGTGTGTTTGTGTGTGTTTGTGTGTGTTTGTGTGTGTTTGTGTGTGTTTGTGTGTGTTTGTGTGTGTTTGTGTGTGTTTGTGTGTGTTTGTGTGTGTTTGTGTGTGTTTGTGTGTGTTTGTGTGTGTTTGTGTGTGTTTGTGTGTGTTTGTGTGTGTTTGTGTGTGTTTGTGTGTGTTTGTGTGTGTTTGTGTGTTTTTGTGTGTTTTTGTGTGTTTGTGTGTGTTTGTGTGTGTTTGTGTGTGTTTGTGTGTGTTTGTGTGTGTTTGTGTGTGTTTGTGTGTGTTTGTGTGTGTTTGTGTGTGTTTGTGTGTGTTTGTGTGTGTTTGTGTGTGTTTTTGTGTGTTTGTGTGTGTTTTTGTGTGTTTGTGTGTTTGTGTGTGTGTTTGTGTGTGTGTTTGTGTTTGTGTTTGGGTGGGTGTGTGGGTGTGGGTGTGGGTGTGGGTGTGTGTGTGCGTGGGTGTGTGGGTGGGGGTGTTTGTGGGTGTGTGTGGGTGTGTAAGAAGGCATATATTTCAAAAAGGTGCTTTTGTAGGAAAAAAGGGAAACTTTGTAACTCAAAATGTCACGACAGTTTGCCTTGCAATAACAAATAATCAAAATTTAATTGTTAAATTTTTTGGCACATTTCTCCTTTATTAAGACTGTGGCAACTTCTGTCAAATGTGTCAGTAATTTATATACTTTCACTGGATGATTACTTTGTTTCCACTTTCGTAACTAATACTGTTGAAATGGCTCTGTAATTTTCCTTAAAATGTTTCTTCAGTGTGTGGTTATTTTTGTATTGCTGTAGTTAATATTAACGACTTAGAAGTATTATCAATATTCTCAATAAATATTGCACAATACAATTTTTTTATTTCAACGGAGAAGTACTTACTTTTAATATTAGCCCCTAAATAAATTTAGTGAACACTAATTCTGTCTAGTTTAGTTAAGAAGCGTTCGTACTAGTT
Organism: Schistocerca piceifrons; assembly: GCF_021461385.2. Lineage (NCBI taxonomy): Eukaryota > Metazoa > Arthropoda > Insecta > Orthoptera > Acrididae > Schistocerca > Schistocerca piceifrons. The sequence continues at coordinate 5,957,520 of NW_025728274.1, forward strand.
GAAACTAGTTGATACAGATAGCCTTAGTTACATCTAGAATTGACTGCTGGTCAAAAGCGAAAGTCATTTAAAAAACTAGTTTTAACTAGGCAAAACGCGGTTTGATGAACTTGCTCAGTATGCACTAGTTTTAACTAGTAAGAAAGCGTTCTAACTAAAAACGGGTTTTCACTGTAACATATTTACGTTTAACCTATCCATTTCCCTTTTTAAATTTTTTCACTTGCATGCCTGATTAAAGGATCTGACATTCCACGCTCCAATTCGTAGAACGCCAGTTTCCTTTCTCCTGATAACGACATCCTGCTGAGTAGTCCCCGCCCAGAGATCCGAATGGGGGACTGTTTGACTTCTGGAATATTTTACCCAAGAGGACGCCATCATTTAACCATACAGTAAAACTGCATCCCATCGAGAAAAATTATGGCTGTAGTCTCTTGTTTGCAGCCGTTCGCAGTACCACCACAGAAAGGCTGTTTTGCCTGATGTTACAAGGCCAGATCAGTCAGTCATCATGACTGTTGCCCCTGCAACTACTGAAAAGGCTGCTACCCCTCTTCAAGAACCACACGTTTGTCTGGCCTCTCAACAGATAACGTTTCGTTGTGGCTGCACATACGGTATGGCTATCTGTATCCCTGAGGCACGTAAGCCTCCGCAGCATGTGCAAGGTGTGTGGTTCATGGGAGGGGATTAGAGGGTATAAATATATCGCAAAACTTTCTGTACTGTTGATCATGGGATGGATGATTCTCGTGACACTGCAAATGCACTAGCACTTCCCACAGCACATACTGCGTGGTCAGTTACAGCAACAGCAACGTAACCAGTAACGTCCACTGTATAGGAGGCCTTCTCCTTCCAGATGCCACATCAAGCTCAGCCGTTATCAGGAGAGATTCTGTGAATTTTGGAAGGTAGGAGACGAGGTACTGGCGGAATTAAAGTTGTGTGGACGGGCCGTGAGTCGTGCTTGGGTAGCTCAGTCGGTAGAGTACTTGGCCGCGAAAGGCAAAGGTCCCAAGTTCGAGTCTCGGTCCGGCACACAGTTTTAATCTGCCAGGAAGTTGCAACACAGCCGTGTTTTCGAATTTTATTACCATCTTCATTATACGATGTATTGACAACAGGCCTGTCCCCAGACCTTTCCGTCAGCGATACTATCTCAGTGCAACATGCGAGCGGCAGCAAATTTCAATTTCACTCACAGTGCACGTCTCTCGTCTCGATAGCCACACTGTTCACTCACGTTACGGCTTGTCAGATGACAGCGTGGATGTCACACCGTCATACAGTTTACAGCCCCAGATTTGCACCTGGAGGAGAAAACTGAAACTATTTTTCCCGTGTAAATCGGCTTCACATTAACGCATTAGCATATCTACAAGTTTAGTTGCCATACGATAATTACAGCCCGCAATGGACCTCCATAAGACATTGCACTTTAATTATAACCACCCAATATTTACCCTGGCATGCAAGCTATAATTAAAACTGTCTCTCTCTACACTCGCTATATTCCTTATTCAGCACATATTCTATTTAGTGGGCTAAAGTACAGCAAAATGTTGTAATCATTCCACTTCTTTTTTGAGATTTTCTGGTAAATCCATCAACGTTTACCTTGATACCAAAACAATGTAACTGTTCATTGAATACAACAAATGAAACATTTGTTATACCACATAGGTCTCTACTCATTCATTTTCGAACATTACACTGAAATAACTTCACCATGTGCGCTACTGGTAACACGCCAAATATCAAGGCAGTATTTAATCTCTTGCCACACATTCTGCAACACGTGTGGTGTGATTGTGCTAATGGCTTCTCTGATGCGGTGTTGCATTGTCACAATATCAGGAACTGCTGTTTTGTAGACATATCGCCAAAGAAAGAAATCTAAGCGGGTAATGTCAGGTGATCTAGGGAGCCACGGAACTAGGATGTCTCTGGCTATCCACCTGTTGGGGAAGCTTTCATTAAGGAAACCCCGGGCTTCTCGAGCCCAATTATGGGGAACGACATCTCGCTGATAGATGATAGTGTGTTGTATATCCCATAGATGGGGTGCGGCATAATTCACCAACATGTCCATGTACACACAACCACATACATTGATTTCAAGGAAGGAGGTGTGGGCGGGTCGCAGTGGCTGCCGTGGCGGCTCGCGTGTTGCGTTGCGGGCCACCAGTGGAGGAACTCGGACACGGACGGGTGTGCAGTACGAGGTACACGCCCGCCCCCGGCTAGCCGCGCGGGCTACCGCCGTGCTTCCCGAGCGGGAGGGCGTGCCGGTCCCCGGCACGAATCACTCCGGCCGATTCGTGTCACGTCCGGTTTGCTGGCCAGCCTGTGGATGGTTATTAAGGCGGTTTTCCATCTACCTCGGCGAATTCGGGCTGGTTCCCCCTATTCCGCCTAGTTACACTATGTCGGCGATTGCTACGCAAACACTGTCTCGACGCACACGTACACCATCATTACACTACCAACCACACATTTGGGGTTCCACTCGCACTCGTCTGGTATGAGACGTTCGTGGGGGTGGGGGGGGGGGGGGTGTCCACTGGGAGCGAACCGCACAGTAACTCTGGGTTCGGTGGGGGGGGGGGGGGGGCGGTGGCAAGGTTGGTGGACTGCTGTGGGGTTGTGAACCACTGAGGGTTACGGCGGCAAGAAGCCTCTCCGTCGTTTCTAGGACCCCAGTTAGTACACAATACTCGCGGTACACACCCCGTACATATAGTAATAATGATGTTGTCGACACAAGTGTCACGGGACATGTGGACACGACCGAGGATTGCGCGCACTAAACAGTCAGAGCGAGTCCACACAGCTGCCCTAGCTGGTCAGCGACGTCGTCGTTCCCACAAGCATTTGTACTCCAGTTACTGCACTTCTTACGCTACACCTCTCAAGTAAGGAATGAAAGTGAGTCACACTCTTTCAGGATTCTGCGACATGCCAAAAGGTAGCAACTTGGCGAATCTTTAGCCAAAACTGAACATTGCACTTCAAATACACTCGAGAACACTCAGCAGTAAGGTATTTTTCACAAAAACGGGATCGTCTTAATTATATCGGTGGCTCTGCTATGGAATCAGACTTGACAGTGAAACTCAAGTACGCAAAAATCGTAAATTTGTTTGCAAATGACAGAGCAAAAACAAAACTACTCCTTATTCCAGTAATCAGTGTTTTGCATCCTGATACTTTTCTAAATTTAATACAAATTGTTTGTATTGTTTCTGTTTAATTTCAGTAAAAGCACAATTTCAATGTTTACATTAATATTTATTGCGTCAAAGTACATTAATTTCTTGTGTTTGTATTTTTGTAAAAATAACTCTTAAGTTTGCAAGTCAACCTTCAATAAATACCTGTATTTCATATCGTTGGGTGGTTGGATGGGTGGTGGGGGTGAAGCAGCAGAGATATTTTAGCTCAGGGGCGTCTCATGAATTTCAAGTACAGACCTGTCCAGTCACTGATCTACAGCCATTCGAACGGAACTCGAAGAAACTACGTTCACATCTACGCCACCAATCCCCAAATCAGATCTTAAAGTATTACTTGTTACTAACAGTATCAACGATGAAGGCTTGAATATGTCAGCGTGACACCGATCTCCAACCCAGCTATAGATCACCGCACACCCTATCAATGTAGTAAACACGCCATTCGTATCCTGCGCCGTACAAAATCAAACTGCGAGCGGGAAACCCGAGCATTTCATTTTTTCTGTACGAGCCCTGATTTTTTTTATCGTGATCATCATTTCTCCCTATGCAGTTGGGTGCCAACAGAATGTTTTCGCAATCGGAGGAGAAAACTGGTGATTGAAATTTCATGACAAGATCCCGTCGCAACGAAAAACGCCTTTTTTTTAAATGATTGCCACTCTAATTCACGTATCATATCTGTGGCACTATCTCATCTATTTCGCGATAACACAAAACGAGCCTCCCTTCCTTTAAACTTTATCTTTGTCATCCGTTGGTCCCACCTGATGTGGATTCCACACCACACAGCAATACTCCAGAATAGGGTGGACATGCGTGGTGTAAGCAATCTCCGTAGTAGACGTGTTGCTCCTTCTAAATGTTCTGCCAAAGAATCGCAGTCTTTGGTTTGCTCTAGCCATAACATTGTCCATGTGATCGTTCCAATTTAGGCTATTTGTAATTGTAATCCCTAAGTACACACATCAAAAAACTTTTGCATCACCTCTGTTCCGAGAGTTCTGGAACCTGTACAGAAAATTGGAATAGAGGTCAACATAAACATCATTTCCGCCCTTCTTATTGCTCGCGAAAACCGCAGGTTGCATGTCGTCCCACCATATAGCGAGACTTTCAGAGGTGGTGGTCCAGACTGCTGTGCACACCGGTACCTCTAATACCCAGTAGCACGTCCTCTTACATTGATGCATGCCTGTAATCGTCTTGGCATACAGCCCCCAAGTTCATCAAGGCATTGTTGCTACAGATTGTCCAACACATCAACGGTGATTTGGTGTAGATCCCTCACAGTGGTTGGAGGGTCACGTGGTCCATAAATAGCTCTTATCAAACTATCCCAGGCATGTTCGATAGGGTACATGTCTGCAGAACATATTGGCCACTCTAGTCGAGCGATGTCGTTATCCTGAAGGAAATCGTTTACAAGATGTGCACGATAGGGGTGCGAATTGTCGTCCATGAAGACAAATGCCTCGTCAATATGCTGTCAATATGGTTGCATTATCGGTCGGAGGATGGCATCCACGTATCGTACAGCTGTTATCGCACCTTCCATGACCACCAGCGGCGTACGTTGGCCCCACATAATGCCATCCCAAAACGGCACGGAACCTCCACTTTGCAGCACTTGCTGGACAGTGTGTCTAAGGCGTTCAGCCTGACCGTGTTGCCTCCAAACATGTCTCTGACGATTGCCTGGTTGAAGGAATATGCGACACTCGTCAATGAAGAGAACATTATGCCAATCCTGAGTGATTCATTGGGCATGTCGTTGGGCCCATCTGTATCGCACTGCGTGGTGCCGTGGTTGCAAAAATGGACCTCGGCATGGTCGTCAGTGCATCATGCAGCCTACTGCGCACAGTTTGAGTCATAACACGACGTGCTGTGGCTGCACGAAAAGCATTATTGAACATCGTGGCGTTGCTGTCAGGGTTCCTCCCAGCCATAATCCGTACGTAGCGGTCATCCATTGCAGTAGTAGCCCTTGCGCGGCCTGATCGAGGCATTTCATCGTAAGTTCCTGTCTCTGTGTATCTCCTCCATTCCCGAACAACATTGCTTTGGTTCACTCCGAGACGCCTGGACACTCCCATTGTTGAGAGCCCTTTCCAGCACAAAAAGTAACAATGCGGATGCGATCGAACCGCGGTATTGACCATCTAGGCACGGTTGAACTACAGACAACACGAGCTGTGCACGTCCTACCTGGTGGAATGACTGGAACTGATTGGCTGTAGCACCCCCTCTGGCTAATAGGCGCTGCTCATGTATGGTTTTTTTACATCTTTGGGCGGGTTTAGTGACATCTCTGAATAGTCAAAGGGTCTGTGTCTGTGATACAATATCCACAGTCAATCTATCTTCAGGCGTTATGTTGACCGGGTTGATGCAAAACTTTTTTTGATGTGTGTATTTAGTTGAATTTACAGCATTAAGACTTGTGTGACTTTTCCTGTAATTGAAATTTAGTGGATTTCTTTTAGCGCTCATGTGAATAACTTCACACTTTTCTTTATTCAGGGTGAATTGCCGCTTTTCGCACCATACAGATACCCTAACTACATCATTTTGCAATTCGTTTTCGTCATCTTATGACATTAAAAGACGGCAAATGACAGCGTCATCTGCAAATAATGCAATAAGGCTCTTCAGATTTTTTCTGTCGTTAATATAGATCAGGAACAATGGAGGGCCTATAACACTTTTTTTGGGAACGCCGGGTAATAGTTTTGTTTTACTCAAATGGCTCTGAGCACTATGCCACTTAACTTCTGAGGTCATCAGTCGCCTAGAACTTGGAACTAATTAAACCTAACTAACCTAAGGACAGCACACAACACCCAGCCATCACGAGGCAGAGAAAATCCCTGACCCCGCCGGGACTCGAACCCGGGAACCCGGGCGTGGGAAGCGAGAACGCTACCGCACGACCACGAGATGCGGGCTTGTTTTACTCGATGGCTTTCCGTCTATTACTACGAACTGTGACCTTTCTGACAGGAAATCACGAATCCAGTCGCACAACTGGGTGATATTCCATAGGCACGCAATTCGATTAGAAGATGCTTGTGAAGAACGGTGAATCCGTGCGGACTATGAGCGCACACACACACACACACACACACACACACACACACACACACACACGCACACACGAGATACCATAAAGACTGTACAAACAGTTACGGGTGTGTTTCTTATCGGGAAAATTGGGAAGACTCAACATCATACAGGTTCTGCAGTTGAAGCAGATGTGCGTCTCTCAGGGTCCATTCACTTCTATCACTCCAACGTTCTACCGTCCTTATTCTGTGCCATTCAATAGAGAAAAATGTCAAACTATAAAAGCTCTGCTAACTTCATCCGATAGAGAACTCGACAAAGTTTTTACGGCATCTCCCTCTTCCCATAAATCGAAAAGAAATATTGTCTTCCTGCATCGAGCACATGTGGCGACCCTATTAAATATATAAGTTTTGGTCCATTGCACAGACCAGTGTAAACTGTCAACGCCTATACTGTAGGAGGACGACCGTATCCCACACTCTATGCCACCAGTAGCAAGAGAAACTCTCTGCGACCTTGTGTAATTGTTTGAAAGGTTGTTTTTTTCTGCTGTAACACTTTCTACACTGTCATATATATATTGTTTTTTCTGCCATGACTTCAGGGTCTGTGTCAGGTTCAAAACTGACACTAACACGTTCTGATCCATTGCCTCTCACAGAAAACTAGACGTCACACAGTGTAAATTATGTTGTTGTTGTTGCTGCTGCCACCACAACACACATAAGTACTGCGGCAAGGGGGATTCTGGCCTAAAGTACCATTATCCAAGATGGCATCCATGACGTCACCCAACCCCAAGGGTGATTCTGGCGCAAATTACCGTTATCCAAAATGGCGGGAAAGTGCCACGCCCCCTTGCCACTGCCCCCTGCCAAGCTCCCACAGCTGGGAAGTTCATATTCCATCAGATCAATGCAACTTCTACTATCCTAAGAAAATGGTGGGAAAGATTAGATTAGATTAGATTAATACTAGTTCCATGGATTATGAATACGATATTTCGTAATGATGTGGAAAGAGTCGAATTTTCCAGTACATGACATAATTAGGTTAATTTAACAACATACTTAAGTTAATATAACAACTTTATTTTTTGTGTTTTTTTGTTTTTCTTTATTTTTTTATTTTTATTTCTTAATATTTTTTTAAATTTATATCTAAAAATTCCTCTATGGAGTAGAAGGAGTTGTCATTCAGAAATTCTTTTAATATCTTCTTAAATACTTGTTGGTTATCTGTCAAACTTTTGATACTACTTGGTAAGTGACCAAAGACTTTAGTGCCAGTATAATTCACCCCTTTCTGTGCCAAAGTTAGATTTAATCTTGAATAGTGAAGATCAGACACTTGGGCTACCTCCACTAACCTATGTCACCTGACTCACCTCATCCTATGAACTGGCGCCAAGTTTGAATTTTGGCAGTAAAGAAAGGTCACTTCGGCTATCTCTGCCAACCTAAGAAAATTGTGGGAAACAAAGCTCACCTCCGCTAAACTCAGTCACTCAACCAGCACCTCTTCCTAGGGATTCGTGGGGTAAGGTGTGTATTTATTTTAGAACAATTTATTTAGGGATGGAGTATATTTATCACAGTGATACAGAACACACGCTCTGACATGCCACACACCATACAGACCTGCAAACTAATCCTAAATAACTCATGTATAATGCTTTGCACATGCGCTTTCCAATTGTAAACTGTCAAAATAACGCATTCCACTGCGTACAGACATGCAAACCACTCGTAAATAATGCAATACATTTACGTACAGAGAGCCAAACAATTCGCAAATTGTCAAAATAATAATCCATATAAAGGACTCTGCAAACATGCTTGGTAATTGTCAATTGTCGAAATCATGCACCAGTCTTTATTTAAACAATTAGAGACAGCACCAACATCCAGTGTGTTCACCAGGAGGTCCACACTCCAACTGACCTAGCACACAGTACCACCACCAGAGTTCACTGTCGTCCATTCTGTGATGTAATCCAAGATGGTGGGTGGGAAATGATGGGAAAATGACTCTCCCTGTAATGGATATGTCTTTATTTTGCAGACAATATCTCCACCACAGATCTAGACTCCAGCTGGCCTAGTACACAATACTGCCACCAGAGGGTGCTGTCATCCGTCCTGTGAAGTAATCCAAGATGGTCTGGAGGAGGAAAATGGCGCAAAAATGACTCAGCCTGCATTGGGCTGCTAGACAGAGTAAGGAAGGAGTGGGAAAAGGACTCAGCCAGCACTGGGCTGCTGGAGAGAGGAAGGAATGTATTTCATTTATTTTGGAACAATTTATTTCGGGAGTATATTTATCACAGATATGAAACACATGTTTGGGGTCATGCTACACAGCCCACAGACCTGTAAACTACTCCTAAATAATGCTCTGCAGACATGCAAACAACTCCTAATTTACCGAAATAATTTCAGTGCAGATATGCAGAGTCCTCCTAAATAATGCAGTATACAGATGTGAAGACACGAAATCAACCCATAAACTACCCAAATAATGCATAGCACAGTCTACAGACCTGCTTGCAAAACAATGCAACAATCGTGCAAAAAATGTATTCAGACATCATCTTGCCACCCCCTGCAGACCGCAAAAAAGGCTACTTGCAGCCCTGCAAAGTGACGCGGCCGTCAGCTGCTAAACCACGTACAGATGCCCACACACATTAGGCGGCGACATCTATTTCATACTTGAAACTTGAGAAATTCCTCTCCAAATACGTGTTCACCTAGGCACCACTGCTGACGCGATCGGGCAGGACTGAAGGCGCTCAAGAGGCGACCGCTGTCACAGCCACGAGCCGCCGACGGATGCAGGTGGAAGTTGTCTCTATTTTCAAGTACACATCCAGTGTTTTACTGACATCACATAACTCCAAGGCACGCTCACGCTGGTCTCGTAAATGAGACGCCTCAAGGCAGCAAGTGTCTTTACCGTTGATGACTGAGTAGCATTGCTCCTAGCGTGACATGAGACGTGTCTAACCGTGCTTAACTGCAAATAGCGCAGAATAACATCGAATGCACTCTTCCCAGCGGTCCTAACGTCATACCCCAGTCCATCATGTGTTACTCTTCCTTCTTTCAAGACACACAAACGTACCGACAGCTATGCAGAGGCTCCTATATCTCAGCACACGGGATGTGAATGAATCGAGCGTAATATTTGGCTCTTATCGAAATTTACTCTCCGATAACTGATGCCGTCAGTATCGAAGCACCATCCACCTTTTCTTTCTTTCTGCAGACAGGACTTTCAGTGGTGAAATTATTTTGCACAGACCGCTAAATAGCATTTACAGTTAAACCCGTAAAATTGTCTACAGAGCATCAAATACATACGATACTCACTCTAATATTGGAAGCCAGGAACATACTCACCAGTGTAACCACAGTTAAATATTACAATGGCAGCTACAGTCTGACACCAATTGATGTACAGGTAATGTCTCCTCTTGACAGCTGTGCTTTTGGAAGTAATGTCAATATCTATAGCGTACATAATTTTCCACATAAAAAATCTCTCTCATACCCTCATGGTTAAGGATGTGCTAAATCTATACGTCCCTCACAGTCATCCTCTCTAGTCATGCCACAACATAAACCACAGTAACTATGCAATGCAATATATATATACACTCCCGGAAATGGAAAAAAGAACACATTGACACCGGTGTGTCAGACCCACCATACTTGCTCCGGACACTGCGAGAGGGCTGTACAAGCAATGATCACACGCACGGCACAGCGGACACACCAGGAACCGCGGTGTTGGCCGTCGAATGGCGCTAGCTGCGCAGCATTTGTGCACCGCCGCCGTCAGTGTCAGCCAGTTTGCCGTGGCATACGGAGCTCCATCGCAGTCTTTAACACTGGTAGCATGCCGCGACAGCGTGGACGTGAACCGTATGTGCAGTTGACGGACTTTGAGCGAGGGCGTATAGTGGGCATGCGGGAGGCCGGGTGGACGTACCGCCTAATTGCTCAACACGTGGGGCGTGGGGTCTCCACAGTACATCGATGCTGTCGCCAGTGGTCGGCGGAAGGTGCACGTGCCCGTCGACCTGGGACCGGACCGCAGCGACGCACGGATGCACGCCAAGACCGTAGGATCCTACGCAGTGCCGTAGGGGACAGCACCGCCTCTTCCCAGCATATTAGGGACACTGTTGCTCCTGGGGTATCGGCGAGGACCATTCGCAACCGTCTCCATGAAACTGGGCTACGGTCCCGCACACCGTTAGGCCGTCTTCCGCTCACGCCCCAACATCGTGCAGCCCGCCTCCAGTGGTGTCGCGACAGGCGTGAATGGAGGGACGAATGGAGACGTGTCGTCTTCAGCGATGAGAGTCGCTTCTGCCTTGGTGCCAATGAAGGTCGTACGCGTGTTTGGCGCCGTGCAGGTGAGTGCCACAATCAGGACTGCATACGACTGAGGCACACAGGGCCAACACCCGGCATCATGGTGTGGGGAGCGATCTCCTACGCTGGCCGTGCACCACTGGTGATCGTCGAGGGGACACTGAATAGTGCACGGTACATCCAAACCGTCATCGAACCCATCGTTCTACCATTCCTAGACCGACAAGGGAACTTGCTGTTCCAACAGGACAATGCACGTCCGCATGTATCCCGTGCCACCCAACGTGCTCTAGAAGGTGTAAGTCAACTACCCTGGCCAGCAAGATCTCCGGATCTGTCCCCCATTGAGCATGTTTGGGACTGGATGAAGCGTCGTCTCACGCGGTCTGCACGTCCAGCACGAACGCTGGTCCAACTGAGGCGCCAGGTGGAAATGGCACGGCAAGCTGTTCCACAGGACTACATCCAGCATCTCTACGATCGTCTCCATGGGAGAATAGCAGCCTGCATTGCTGCGAAAGGTGGATATACACTGTACTAGTGCCGACATTGTGCATGCTCTGTTGCCTGTGTCTATGTGCCTGTGGTTCTGTCAGTGTGATCATGTGATGTATCTGACCCCAGGAATGTGTCAATAAAGTTTCCCCTTCCTGGGACAATGAATTCACAGTGTTCTTATTTCAATTTCCAGGAGTGTACATTTTACACAACATAAGCCGCAGTAACTTTACAATGCAATATGTATGTACACACACAGCGCAGTTATCTTTTATATCTGCGCAGCACCCAAAAAAATTGTGTGCCTACACTCACACCAGTTCTATGTCATGATGCTCCTCAGTTCTAGGGAAGCAGCGTCTACTATTTCTTTCTTTCTACAGATGGACATACAGCCGCAATAAACTATTTTACACTGATCGCCATATTGCACTGACAACTAAACCTCGCAAAGTCCCATACATATCGTCAAATATGGAAAGAATCTTACTCAATTACACTGCTATCCCAATGAGAACAGGAGCTTGAATATTAGAGCGTGAAACCAATCTCCAACCCAGCAGTATATCACTGTGTACCGTCTTGATGTAGTAATCCAACCCAGCAGTATATCACTGTGTACCGTCTTGATGTAGTAAACATACAATTCGTATCCTTCGCCATACAAAATCCATCAGTGGATCTAAGTCACTCTCAGAACAGTTGTGCAAAGACTGGCTCATTGTCCCCCTCGGTACAAACGCGTTACTGTTTCTGGTCCAGACCTGTCATCTTGCTCGCATTTCTACACCCATCTCCAGACTCTGGTATTACAAGAACATATCTAATTTCGCTTGGTTCGCACACAGCAGTATCCTATCGATCGCTCAAGCAACATAATTCCAGAGATATAGATGGGGAGTTATTTCTGTACAAACTCGAAACTTTAGCTACGTGGAGCATGTTCTAGACCACTGAGTAACTAAAAACAAACAGACGAAAAATGAGATTTCTGCACGCAAATACCAATCTTGGGGATGTAACAGATTCGAAATCATCCCTATAATTTATAAGATCAACTAAGGTGTTCCTCATGTCTAGAGCAGAGGCAAACATGTCTTTCCCATGCTAGATGCACACCCCACAATCGATCTTCTCTCAATTAAATAAAACCGCAAAATGTGCAGAAGCAGTCAACTGAACAATTTATAAATCATTCATCCTAAGAAATCGGTCACATATGTCTTTAATCCCTCTACTTACAACTAAATGTTAAGATCGCGGTCTCAGTTGAATGACATTCGACAATGAGTGCAGTTTCGGAAATACACCCTTTTGATGGCTATGGCTCTGGAAATAGAATTATCAGTACCATTCTTATGACCCTTTGCTATCACAGTACTAGACGTCAAATCCACACTTTCCTCATGAATGGACATAGTCATTTCCTTTGCATATGTTAAAAGACAAACACATACTTTGTAAGCCTTAGGCTCAAGGTGAACCGATCATGCACCCCCTACTACTAAGTACAATAATTTGTCAATAGGTGATTGCCTATGATACGAAATACTGACCGAAAATCAACGATGGGTGGACATGTCTCTTAGGTTTCTCCTGCGAGTGCTACCACTGTGTCTTAGAAAGAGAGACGTAATCGACAAGATGTTAAAAAACTCGATCCCAACAACTACTGTATGTTACTGTCACAAGCGATCTTGGTTCTACAGGTGCACACAAATATCCATGTTAAAAGCTATACCCACTTTACGAATCAAGGTACGACATTACCTCTGAATGAGGTGGGTTTTTTTCCGGACAAATGCCGTTATAGGTACAGAAAGCTGGCTTAAGCCAGAGATAAATTCTGCCGAAATTTTTACAAAGGTACAGACGGTGTTTAGAAAGGATAGATTGCATGCAACCGGTGGTGGAGTGTTCATCGCTGTTAGTAGTAGTTTATCCTGTAGTGAAGTAGAAGTGGATAGTTCCTGTGAATTATTATGGGTGGAGGTTACACTAAACAACCGAACTAGGTTAATAATTGGCTCCTTTTACCGACCTCCCGACTCAGCAGCATTAGTGGCAGAACAACTGAGAGAAAATTTGGAATACATTTCACATAAATTTTCTCAGCATGTTATAGTCTTAGGTGGAGATTTCAATTTACCAGATATAGACTGGGACACTCAGATGTTTAGGACGGGTGGTAGGGACAGAGCATCGAGTGACATTATACTGAGTGCACTATCCGAAAATTACCTCGAGCAATTAAACAGAGAACCGACTCGTGGAGATAACATATTGGACCTACTGATAACAAACAGACCCGAACTTTTCGAATCTGTATGTACAGAGCAGGGAATCAGTGATCATAAGGCCGTTGCAGCATCCCTGAATATGGAAGTTAATAGGAATATAAAAAAAGGGAGGAAGGTTTATCTGTTTAGCAAGAGTAATAGAAGGCAGATTTCAGACTACCTAACAGATCAAAACGAAAATTTCTGTTCCGACACTGACAATGTTGAGTGTTTATGGAAAAAGTTCAAGGCAATCGTAAAATGCGTTTTAGACAGGTACGTGCCGAGTAAAACTGTGAGGGACAGGAAAAACCCACCGTGGTACAACAACAAAGTTAGGAAACTACTGCGAAAGCAAAGAGAGCTCCACTCCAAGTTTAAACGCAGCCAAAACCTCTCAGACAAACAGAAGCTAAACGATGTCAAAGTTAGTGTAAGGAGGGCTATGCGTGAAGCGTTCATTGAATTCGAAAGTAAAATTCTATGTACCGACTTGACAGAAAATCCTAGGAAGTTCTGGTCTTACGTTAAATCAGTAAGTGGCTCGAAACAGCATATCCAGACACTACGGGATGATGATGGCATTGAAACAGAGGATGACTCGCGTAAAGCTGAAATACTAAACAACTTTTTCCAAAGCTGTTTCACAGAGGAAGACCGCACTGCAGTTCCTTCTCTAAATCCTCGCACAAACGAAAAAATGGCTGACATCGAAATAAGTGTCCAAGGAATAGAAAAGCAACTGGAATCACTCAATAGAGGAAAGTCCACTGGACCTGACGGGATACCAATTCGATTCTACACAGAGTACGCGAAAGAACTAGCCCCCCTTCTAACAGCCGTGTACCGCAAGTCTCTAGAGGAACGGAGGGTTCCAAATGATTGGAAAAGAGCACAGATAGTCCCAGTCTTCAAGAAGGGTCGTCGAGCAGATGCGCAAAACTATAGACCTATATCTCTTACGTCGATCTCTTGTAGAATTTTAGAACATGTTTTTTGCTCGCGTATCATGTCATTTCTGGAAACCCAGAATCTACTATGTAGGAATCAACATGGATTCCGGAAACAGCGATCGTGTGAGACCCAACTCGCCTTATTTGTTCATGAGACCCAGAAAATATTAGATACAGGCTCCCAGGTAGATGCTATTTTTCTTGACTTCCGGAAGGCGTTCGATACAGTTCCGCACTGTCGCCTGATAAACAAAGTAAGAGCCTACGGAATATCAGACCAGCTGTGTGGCTGGATTGAAGAGTTTTTAGCAAACAGAACACAGCATGTTGTTATCAATGGAGAGACGTCTACAGACGTTAAAGTAACCTCTGGCGTGCCACAGGGGAGTGTTATGGGACCATTGCTTTTCACAATATATATAAATGACTTAGTAGATAGTGTCGGAAGTTCCATGCGGCTTTTCGCGGATGATGCTGTAGTATACAGAGAAGTTGCTGCATTAGAAAATTGTAGCGAAATACAGGAAGATCTGCAGCGGATAGGCACTTGGTGCAGGGAGTGGCAACTGACCCTTAACATAGACAAATGTAATGTATTGCGAATACATAGAAAGAAGGATCCTTTATTGTATGATTATATGATAGCGGAACAAACACTGGTAGCAGTTACTTCTGTAAAATATCTGGGAGTATGCGTACGGAACGATTTGAAGTGGAATGATCATATAAAACTAATTGTTGGTAAGGCGGGTACCAGGTTGAGATTCATTGGGAGAGTGCTTAGAAAATGTAGTCCATCAACAAAGGAGGTGGCTTACAAAACACTCGTTCGACCTATACTTGAGTATTGCTCATCAGTGTGGGATCCGTACCAGGTCGGGTTGACGGAAGAGATAGAGAAGATCCAAAGAAGAGCGGCGCGTTTCGTCACTGGGTTATTTGGTAACCGTGATAGCGTTACGGAGATGTTTAATAAACTCAAGTGGCAGACTCTGCAAGAGAGGCGCTCTGCATCGCGGTGTAGCTTGCTCGCCAGGTTTCGAGAGGGTGCGTTTCTGGATGAGGTATCGAATATATTGCTTCCCCCTACTTATACTTCCCGAGGAGATCACGAATGTAAAATTAGAGAGATTAGAGCGCGCACGGAGGCTTTCAGACAGTCGTTCTTCCCGCGAACCATACGCGACTGGAACAGGAAAGGGAGGTAATGACAGTGGCACGTAAAGTGCGCTCCGCCACACACCGTTGGGTGGCTTGCGGAGTATCAATGTAGATGTAGATGTAGATGTGATGGTGATCATAGGAATGTGTATTATCAGACCAACACGTAGCCCACGAACCAAACAAGTGATAAAATTACTGCATTTTGAAAGTGATTCGGCTAAGGAACGTGGTATGTAGGCAGTATTTGCGACTCCCTCCCACCACCCCAGCTAGATAATTCTATGGTATTTATATTGCATTCTGTCTCGAGACCATATCAGAGGTTCCGCTTTATATCCCCTGAGCTATAGACCATGGTTGATTGAGAAGGATCACAAACATTAGTAGATGGTGTGCTAATTGAGGTCATAAGTAAATGTACACTAGCTTCTCAGATATATATTGTTGTGCTATCTGCTAGAAATGATACCCATGATTTGGAATCAACTCTTTCCATTGAAGCACGTACATATGTTGGGTCCTATTGACAATTCCTTTAATCATTACAACCACTACTCAGTCAGATTTCTGGCACTCCCATATCTCGAAATGAGTCACCATTCCTAAACCTACCTGCTTCAGTAAAATTCCAACACATCTCGCAACTGCTCCTATTTCTACAGCCTAGCGCATGTGATCGTTCAAGTTTAAGTCGGAACTGAGCAGAAGTCGGAGAAAGACATACCCACAAGCTTCTGCAACCCATGTAGAAACATAACGACCTGAGTTAGTGGAACAGGACTGTGTTTTGACCATTCGGTGGAAATGGGTGCAATGTGGTACATCTCCGAACTAGATACAGATACTACAGACCGAAGCAGATCCGTGTCGATTCAAATCTACCAACCCAACATGCTATCATCGTTATTCTCTACCCACAAACAGAGAAAAATTAAGAACTATAGAAGCTCCACTAACTTCATCCGATATAGAACTCATCTACTCACCTTTCCTCGTGCAATGACGCAAGGCTGTGGTGCGGCTCCAGCGTGGGGAGGGAGATTTCACAATGCTCCCCAGAATAGCGCAGCATGCAGCCTTCCAAGCATTCCTAACGGTATACACCGTCCCTCACCGAATAAAGACACTGCAGAGTCCACTTTAAAGTTTCATCACCTATACTCTAGGTGAATGATCGAATCCCACAGATTATACTAAGTCGCAAAAGACGCTCCCTCTGGTCATGTTTAGTTGTTTCAAACACTGTTTTCCAACACGCTTTTGTACATTGCCAAACATTTTGTTTTTCCGCCACGGCTTCGAAGCCTGTGCCAGATTCTAAACTGACATTAAGAAGTTCTGATCCACAGCCTTTTACAGGAAACTAGACATTGCACAGTGTAAATCATGTTGTTACAGCAGATACCATAACATGCCACACATCGGCTGATTTTAAATAAAAGACAGTTACAACATGAGGACTTAGGAAAAGAGTGTTTGCAGTGTGTAGAGTCTCCAAACTACAGTCAAAAGGTGATTCTCGAGCTCTACATTTAGATTCGTCTCTCACACTGACGGAATAGCTGATAACTCTACATTCCATTTCGACCGATTCCTCATATTGCAGACATGTACGTGATCACTGTTTCGGTGCTATCCACCCCAGATGGTATAGCCCAGCTGGCAAAACTCTCTCCCCATCTCAAACAAGCGATGTCAGTCAATCATTATGTGGTAACCAATAGTGTACCAGTGGAAAGATGGGATGGAAAAGACAACATCGATGTACTCTAATAATAAGCATCATAGTTGATAGTGTGAACAATTTTAGCAATTTTACAGCAATTTCAACATCAACCAATGATCCGACAGCACATTTCCCAATTTCAGTATCATAGCTAAAGCACCCTTTCTCCAGATTATGAGTATCACAGCAAATGTAGATAGATGACTGTGCAATACGTCCATTCAATGTTAATTCTCGAGCACATACATCATCAAAGTATATCAGAAAATGCTCTACATATTTTTAACACCCTGATGATAGTGCACAATTTATGGTGATGTCACAGAGCATTCTCGTTGTATTAGGGTAAAATCAGATTGTGGAAGACCCTCTCGCACTGTCGTTGACCAGCCCACCCTGCAGCACTTCTACTGATTTAATCTGCATCCTACCAGAAATAGGTCGCTACATTCCACATCTCAAGATTGAATGGAGCGTACCAAGTCCTCGCCAGGCCAAGTGCACAATATTTCTCGAGATGCACCCATGTCAAGGAGCTTAGCACTCCGTATCGATGTATAGTAACAGATTTCCAGAGGTCATGTTGTAATACTACACAGTTAAGAAAAACAAGAAACGAATGATTTTGATGCGCGATGGTGATCCAGATGGATGGAGTTCGATGCATTTTTACCTAAATAAACCAAGCTATCAACTCTAAAGCCAGCCGCAGTGGCCATACGGTTCTAGGAGCTTCAGCCTGGAACCATGCAGCTGCTGCGGTCGCAGGTTCGAATCCTGCCAGGGGCATGGATGTGTGAGATTTCCATAGGTTAGTTATGTTTAAGTAGTTCTATGTTCTAGGGGACTGATGACCTCAGATCTTAAGTCTTGTAGTGCTTACAGCCATTTTTATCAACTCTACACTAATGTGCTAGAGTCTAGTATCGGTTCCTGGAAGGTATCGGTAAGAGAGAACATAAACACATACACTCCTAAGGCTACAACGTTCTGCATTTAAAGTGGGCTATAATAACATTATAGCTTTAGCTATGATACTGAAATTGGGAAATGTGCTGTCAGATCATTGGTTGGTGTTGAAATTGCTGTAAAATTGCTAAAATTATTCACACTATCAACTGTGATGCTTATTATTAGAGTACCTCGCCTGCTTCTCCAGCCTATCAGTAGTATTGAATGTAGTGCTGTTAATACTCCAATGTAAGAAATATATTTCAAGCGGATGACATACATCTTTCTTCCCGGTTTCACTATAATAAACTACCACAATAGACATACAATATAATGCAGCCTCGATGGAAAAAATTGACTGCCCCCCTGATTCCCTTCATTTTGATCTCGACTTTTCTCAGATAATTCTTTTTTCCACATACTTGTTCCCATGTACAAATTGTTCTGTGCGAACCAGAAGAAACCCAAGTACTTCCTCAATTACCCCGCATTTCGGTTTATATTCGGTAAATATATACCTATTCCCTCGTTATTTTTCGCAATTCTATCGATTTTATGTCAGATCTATCCATGCGATTATGACATAACCTCACAACTGCCAACACCTAGCCCAAATGCACTGATTGGGAGGCGTAATAAAGCACTGTACTAGACTATGTACAGTCACCTCCACATTCAGAGTGCGTTTGCTCTGTTTTCTGTATGTCTGTGTAGATTCATGCCTCACAGACGGCCCCCAGGACCCAGCTTCCCCCCCCCCCCCCCTCCCCCTAAGGTTGTGGACCAAACTTCGAACATAGAATACGTGTCCAGACATAACACATATTTGGTCCCCGTGAACTCTATCACAGATGTGATATGTGGTGGATCCGCCTCCGAACATAGGTGTGGATGTATATAGTCCGTGACAGATCCACACCCAAACGCAAACTTGGATGTGGTATATTGTGATCAGATGAAGCGCCATCTGTCGGACATTTTTTTAACTTTTGTATTTTTTTGGTTCTAATAAAACCCATGTAACTCCAAGCATGTGTGCCAATTTGTACCTCTCTATCCACATTATTCCGTGATTTATTCAGTTTTCAAATTTATACTGACTTTTTGATCACCCTGTAGGTGACTGTGCAGTACTTCCAGCCATTGTTAATTCTTGAATATATATATAATCAAAGTACACCAGACAGTGGTTTACATGTTTCTAGCACCTCGAGAATAGTGCGTAATTTACGATATTTTTCTGTGCGGATGGGAGTCACAGGATATTCTCGCATTCTTGGGATAGAGACTGAAAAACCCCCTCGCACCGTCTTTGACCAACCCGCCCTGCAGCACCGTCACCGATTTAATCTGCAGGTGAGCAGAAGTAGGCTGTTGCGTTCAGCGTATTGTGAATGTATGGAGCTTGCCGGGTCCGTAACTGGTGTTCCGCACTCGTCCAAGTGCACAAGATTTATGCAGATGCTCGCATGTCGCGGACGTTAGCACTCCTTGTCGGTGTAGAGTAGTAGATTTGAAAGTGTTCTGATGTAATAGCAGACTGTTAAGAAGAACTAGAAGAAGGTGGCTTGTATGCACGAAAGATCTCCAGACGGATGTAGTTCAAAGAATTTTTATATAACTCAATTACGTTATCAATTCTATTGTTCTAATGTTTGGAATCAGTACCAGGAAGGTACTGGTAAGAGAGAACACGAACAAACGCACTCCTGAGGCATCATGGTTCTGCACTTAAGACAAGCTATAATGTTTGGTTGCTGAAGTTTCCGACTTATTAGTCGCGTGGAAGGTAACGCTGTTATCATTCCAATGCAAGAAACCTATTTCCAGCCCATGACATATATGCTTCGTAAGACACTGCAAAATGAAAAAACTACTTCCTTAAAATATCGATTCCGTGTGATACATGCACAACGTAGCTTTCCAGAGATGTATAGCGTCCGTTGTTCACATCCGATCCCAGTTCAGAAATTATACTGTGCTCGTATCAGTCCTTTACGAAATGATTGTTAGTAACGGAGAATAGCTCTTACAAGGAGACATAAACGCATAGCAGCGGCGTCTGACATTTGAAATTACACGTCATGCAGCCACTAGCTCTGGAAACAGGACATCCGTCAAGCAGATGTATATGGAAAGATTGCAGAACCTCACAAATACCTGTCTCTAACTTAGTGTCACTACAGTTACGAAGCCGAAGTCTCGATTTTATACCCAAGATGCGACAGGGGAATGGAGTACGTCAGAGAAATCGTAGTTCGTATAGAGGTATGTGTCGAAACGGGATGATCACGTTTCATCCCACATGAGATGGAAGTGCTATGATGACCGAGAGGTTCCATATTAACGATTGCAAGTAGACAGTGCTGTAAGTCACACACAGAACATGTGGTTGCATATGAGTCGAACTCACGCTGTATCACACGACTGATGCATCCTGTTAGAAAAACGAAAAAATGGTCTGATGACCTGCGGCACCATCTCCCTCCATCTCTAGAATGCATCATCAGTCGGCCATTAAATCGTACCTCGTTACAGCTCCATCTCTTCCGATCACTCCATCCAGTCTCTGACATCTTTTAATGCCTCTTTAACTGTCTCTTATTTAAAATCATCCAGTTTGTGAGTGTGTGTGTGTGTGTGTGTGTTAGTTTTGCTGTGGGAGTAGCAACATGATTTACACCGTGTGATGTCTAGTTTTCTGTGAGAGGCAATGGATCAGAACATGTTAATGTGTTGTGAGAGTAGCAACATGATTTACACCTTGTGATGTCTAGTTTTCTGTAAGATGCAATGGATCAGAAAGTGTTAATGTTAGTTTGGAACGTGACACAGACTCTGAAGTCGTAGTGCAAAAAACAATATGTCTGATGACCAGTAGTTCAGTGTAACGCTCCTTCAGTCCACGCCTTCTGCAGGTATAATCTGCCTCAGACTCTTTAAGGAACTTATGTACTGGTCCTTGTGTTTTATTATTGTATTATTTATTACAATTACTGGTAATGCCTACGTTAAAGGTTTTATGTGTCCAGTCAATAGTTTCGATCGCCTTCTGGAATAAATCTAACAGTGTAGTGTTCAGTGGATGTTAAGGGTTGTGTTACAAAGTTTACCATCATCTTATTTCACCCATTTGGTGATCAGTTGCTTGTTTTTTTTAATTAGCCTTTGCTATTGTGTTTGCTGTTTTACAACAGGTTTCAAAATTTTTTATATTATTGCCGTTCCTGGCGTGTAAGGCCTTCAGCTGCGATTGTGATCACTTGCGTTAAAATTCTAATTTGGTAATTTGGTAATTTGTATTTACGCAGTAAGCCTTTAAAAACTTATTTACTGCCATTCCTCGCGTCTGATGCCTTCTGGTGTGTTTGTGGCGACTTTCCTATAATATTTCAATACCTGAAATTCGTAAGTTGCAGCGAGTTTTAAACAATTCTCAAATTATTGCCATTTCTGGCGTGTAAAGCTTTCTGCCCAGATCATAGTGGCTTGCTTTTAAACATTACTTGCTGTATCTGTATTTGATGATTTGCTAAATTGTAACTCACTGAAAACAGTATTATTTACATAGTTGTTTATTCGTTCATTAGTAACGTGTGGTATTATTATTTATTGTTGAGTCTGGAATTACCGGTTTAAAATAAATTGTGTATAACTGTGAAAGGCAACCAGTAGTGACTGATCACGACCCCATCCACAATCGTGACCGAATCCTGCCTTCCCCTGACTACCAGGTTTCAACTACAGCTTTGTACACCACCATACCTTTTGTTTCTTCCACCATGACTCTGAGGTGTGTATCAGGTTCTAAACTGACATTAACGTGTTTCGATCGAGTGGCTCTCACAGAAAACTGGGCAGCATACGGTGTAAATCGCGTGCTGCTGCGTCCACAACGCACACACTGCATGACTGAAATGAAAGAAAGTCACAACATTAGGAATCTGGAAGAGTTTTGTGGCACTGTGGAGCGTTTCCAAACACCAGCCTGAATGTGAATGATGACCTCTGCATTTAAACTCATGCTTCACAGTGACGGGGTAGCAGATGACTCAGTGTTCCATTTCGACTGCTTACTCATATTGTGGTCATGTACACAACCACTACTTCTGTGCTGGCCTTCCCCGGGAGGTGCTGCCCCTTCACCGAGACTCTTTCCTCATTTCAAACAAGTGTTGTCAGTCAATCATTATGTGGTAATCGACAGTGCACCAGTGGACGGATGGGATGCAAAAGACACCGTCGATGTACTGTAATAAGCGTCACAGTTGAAAGTTTGATCAGTTTATTCCATTTTACTAGTTTTTTTCCGTAATTTTAACGCCGACCAATGACACAGCAGCATGCTTTACAGTTTCTGTATGATCGCTAAACCGCACCTCCACTACTTTGTGCTTAGCACTGCGAATGTAGATAGATGACTGTGCAGTACGTCCATTAACTGTTAATTCTCTAATGTACACACTAAAGTATGCCATTCAGCCATTTACATATTTCTAGCATTTAGAGCATAGGGCATAACTCACGATTACGATTGCCCCTCTTTCCCCAGGCAGATGGGAGTACAGAGCACTCTTGCATTCCTAGGAAGAAGTTAGAGATTGAAAGACCCCCTCGTATTGTCTTTGAGCAAGTCTCGCTGCAACACTGTCGCTGATTTAATTTCCAGCTGACCAGAAGTAGACCGCTACGTTTCACGTCTCGTGAAGGAACAGAGTCCGTAATGATGTTCAGCGAACACTATTCCGAATAAAATTTACTCGTGGCACCCATTCATGTGCACAAGATCACTCCAGATGAGCGCATGTGTAGTAGGTTAGCACTCCCTACCGGTGAACAGTAGATACGGGAGTGTTGTGGTGATATAACAGATGGTTATGAATAAGAAACGTGTGGTTTATGCAAGATCGGACTCCAGACGAACGTACTTTGAAGCATTACACGTAAATCAACTGCGCTATAGATTCAGAAATATTGTTCTGGTGTCTGAGCTCAGTACCAAGACGAGACTGGTAAGAGGGAATTTATTGTGGAACATAAACACATGCATCCCTAAGGCTACACGGTTCTGCACTTGAAACACGCTACAACGCTAGGGCGGTACAGCTTCCGACCTATTAGCCGAGCAGAATGCAACGCTCTTAATATTGCAATGTAAGAAGTATATCCCCAGTGCATGGGATACATTCTCCATGCAGTTTTCTCTACAATAAACTATGTCGACAATCTGTAAAGGGATAAAACGACTACCTTGCACACCAAAGAAAACAGCGATTCTTTGTAACACAAACCCTACACATGTGTCGAGAGGTGTATGACACGCACTGTTTACGAAGTTTACGTTCGGTTACGGTTCGAAAAATGATCCTCCACAGCCGACAGACAGCGGCAACCTACGAGGTAATAAACACTAACGCCCGTTGTCAGAGGAGATGTAAGTGCCTTACCACAGTTACCACCGCCACTGGTAAGCTTCCTCTTGCACACAGACTTCATGGTCCGATGTTAGGTCGTATTGCTCATTTGTGGGGTAATATTGCCGTTTGGCCTTGACGTCACGTCTCTAGATGGCCTTGACGTCACGTCTTTAGAATGCCGCCTCTCTTCACTATTAAGATGTGTATATGTAGCATCAATTTAATCTCCTCCTACAGAACACGCAGTCTTATTGATTTTACACAGGATTCTTTTCACGGTATTTGTCTCTAATTTTATGTATTCGCTGTCAATTTCCGAAACTTTATAACCGTGACGGTATAAATTCACGTCGAAATTTGACATTCCAACTATCATTTCATACATCACCGCTTCCAATTGTGACGTCAAATAATAATAGGTATGGATTATTTAACGAAATTTCTCGTCAAAAACATAACACAGATGTTTATGCACGCAAACTACTGAGCTTTGTCGATCTTTTTTTTTATTTCAAGTAGTTTTAAACTGTGTGGAGCAAACTGTTCAAACACCTATACTAACAATTTAATTAACATTTCCTGTGGCACGTCTTCTGAAGCAACATTTGTGACATGTTCAACATGAGATATTCTGCACTAGATTTAATAACTCCTGAAGCAGTTCGTGAAAATGCGCCAGGAAGGCCGAGGCTGGTTAGATCCCACGGAGGAATGAAATATCACATCCTAGTTCCTATGTCATCTGGAAAGAAAAACTGCAGCTCTGTCTCTCTCTTTGTGTGCACCGATATTTTTTTAAACTCTATTTCGAGTCAGCCTGCTACTGACTTTGTGAGATCGTCAATTTGTGTGTGTGATAGCAGATACCGCATCTGCCTTGTATCCCCTGCATCACGATCATGTGATCGAGCTTTGATTGTTTATTAACTTGAGCAGATTTCTGTATAGATTGCCTGTCAGGTATTCGCCCTGGAAGGGCGTGCGCAGGTACTGGTAGACTGCGTCACGCGTGCAGACCACGTGAGGTGGCTGTGGGCGCCGACAGGAGGTGCGCTCAGAACCACTGCACGCCGCCGCCGCCGCCGCCGCCGCCGCTTCTCAGGCTGTCGCCAGTGTTGAGCGGCCAGGCAGCCGACGCGACGCGGGCCCCGGGGTGAGCGGCTGGGGCAGCGTGCGGGGGTCGCGATGTGCGAGAAACTTCTTCACATGTGTTTCAGCGATCTGTGACGGTGTAATTACGCGTTTCCTTACACGATCGGAATGCAAAAAGCGACGGAATAATTTAAATATTAAAATGTTCAAATGTGTGTGAATTCCTAAGGGACCGAACTACTCAGGACATCGGCCCCTAGACTTACACACTGATCAAACTAACTTACGCGAAGAACAACACATGCCCGAGGGAGTACTCGAACCTCCGGCGGGAGTTTAAATATTCTACACACACTGCAATCGATTTCCTGACAAACTGTACTCATACACCACCTTGTACCCCGTAAATTTCTTTAAATAAACAATATTCCACATGCTGTCTAAATTGCTCACACAATACTTCATACATTGCAATAGATCCATCAATATTTACAGGAGGAGGACGGAGGCAAGGAAAATTGAAGGATATCGCTTTAAGTAATTAATTAGTCAATCAAATTGGTTCAGTCGAATGGGAATCTATTTGAATAACCTGAAGCACTTCGTGAATACCGAAAGTGACTCAACTGAACTATTTATCGCCAATTTTTCAATCAATTTAATTGTACTGTATGTTAACCGGGGACCTAGAAACGACGGAGAGGCTCCGTCCCCGCCGCAGCCGCAGTGGTCGGCAACCCCACGACGACTACCGCAGTCCACTTCACCCCTCCGCCGCCCTACACCGAACCCAGGGTTACTGTGCGGTGCGGTCCCCCGTGGACGCCCCAGGGAACGTCTCACACTAGACGAGTGTAACCCCTATGTTTCCGTGGTAGAGTAATGGTGGTGTACGCGTACGTGGAGAACTTGATTGCACAGCAATCGCCGACATAGTGCAGCTGAGGCGGAATAAGGGGAACCAGCCCGCATTCGCCGAGGCAGATGGAAAACCGCCTAAAAACCATCCGCGGACTGGCTGGTTCACCGGACCTCGACACAAGTCCGCCGGGCGGATTGGTACCGGGGACCAGGCGATCCTTCCCGCCCGGAAAGCCGTGCGTTTGACCGCACGGCCAACGGGGCAGGCATCAATTTAATTAATTAGTTGATTAAAATGAAGGGCAAGTATGTCGATGGTGGAATGTAATTCGTGGAAAGAAACCCAGCGCCACTTCTAATATCAAATTATGTTCCATGCGAAGAAGCAGATACGGGCAGTGTGATCACTTCTACATCTGCATGGCTACTCTGCAAGTCACACTTATGTGCCTGGCAGACAGCTCATTCAAACCACGTTCACATTCACTCTCTGTCACTCCCCTCTTGAACAGCTCCCACGGAAAGATATAGCGGTTCGCTTTTTCCTCGCGGATAAGGCATATAGAACAATTTAACAAGGTTTCCTGTCCCTACTACACTCATTAATCATTTCAATCTCCGAGATAAGTTGCAGTCACCAGCTGATACTAATTTCAGAACGCAGTTGCACAGGAGTAAATTAATAGTAAATTTACTTTCACCAGCTGTTGTGTAATAGATCGCTTGATATGGTGGTAATCACGCCCACGTGACTTTTTTAGGTGACCATTTTTACTAGGTGAGCATCAGTGATTTATTTCATGATAGTAAGGTTTCATTCAGCCTGACTCATTGTTTTATGCTGCTCATTAGAGATTTCATCATTGCATACCGAATGTCTAAGAATGAAATTCTGCATTTATATACAAGGCGTCTACATACTGCAACAAGCGATTGTCCTTTCAAATCTCAATTTCGGGGTCACAGGCAGAACAATAGTTACACAATATAAATCTGTGAAGACTGCCTTTGCTAGTTGTCCTCTGTACAAACACGTTATCGTTGTGTTTGGGTAGTAATATTCTGCGCTAATGCCTGATGTAAATAACTACGAAAATTCTTCTTAGTGGATAAAATAGAGCTCATAACAACATATGAACTCATTGAACCTGATCAACATTAAGAAAAAAAAGCATCAGGATACGGTGATATACGAAAAAGTATGCGTGATAAGCTAAAGAATAACATTAAAATTGACTTAATTGGCAATGGAACAGCATCTTCCAAGGAAACCCAAAAGAAATCACTCCAAGTGTTACTGGGTAAAGATCTTTCAGAGAGATTCGTAAGAGTTATGCAATGCACGACACAACACGATTGTATCAAAATCATTCGGGGTTGATGGAAATTGAAATAATACAGAGATTTAGATGACGATACTCCATACCAGCAACCACGTTTAATTTATGTGGCACGAAGAAACTGCACGTATTTCTTGTCAACACACTTTAAAATCTATTACACATCTATAGACTCCATGTTATTTGGAAGTGACCGAAGAGGTTTAGCTGGTACGCAATGAAGTCTACAACGTGAGCTGCATCTGTTACCGAAAGCGGAGCCTTATTGTAACGCCACAGTCGTGTAACTGCTGGAATGGCTACCACTTCACAGATGTCAGAAAACGGCAGTATCGTGATGCAAGAATGGTCACAGGGATTATCCGTATGTCATCGACCAGGGAAAAGGATAAAGAGCAATTTGCGATACTACTAAATACACAGTTTTGACCAGTGACAGAATGTTATTGGCATCTTGTCACGTCACCTCTCGTAGTACAATTAGAATTTAAATGCTCTATGCCGTTGTTCGACTTCACATTTTTTCTAAAGTTGAAATAAATCGTTTTGTCTGCGCAATGTGTTAGGAACAATAGTGTTCTGTGGTCAAAATAAAAATTTGTACCGCTGTGCAGCTTTCTTCACTGTACTCGATTCGTCTTTTCTGTCTCGTACTAATAATCTACGACTGAAGACCGTATTTGTAACTGATATTGTCATTCACTTCTTAATATAATTCCTGTAATGAAAACTCCACCTTTCATCAACAGCCCAAAAGATTGCCAGACATTTGTTGTCGCGTTGAATACGTAGCCTGACGCACAGTCGCCTTCTTAATTACATCGCTGGTCGATATACGAGTAGACATACAGTATCTCAGCTCCCACTTTATGCCATTAAACGTCTGTCACACTTTGAGAATAATGCAATACACTATATATATATATATATATATATATATACCGTCGAATATTTAGTAAGCAGGTCACACAAATTAAAGCAACAAAGTTCTTTAACTGTGTGACGAGCTACCAAGAAGTGCTGCAATGTACAAAACGGACTTAAAAGTTTATCATATGAATTCCAGTTACCAATTAGGTGACCGGAACTTGCATCTGCATCCGAAAACAAACCTTTAGTTTACCAATAGTAACTTTCTATACACATAGTCAAAGAGAAGCATCTACGTTGTGACGCCTGCAAATACAGGGTGTCCATTGATCGTGACTGGGCCAAATATTTCACGAAATAAGCGTCAAACGAAAACACTACGAAGAACGAAACTAATCTAGCTTGAAGGAGAAAAACAGATGGCGCTATGGTTTGCCCGCTAGATAGCGCTGCCATAGGTCAAACGGATATCAACTGCGCTTTTTAAAATAGGAACCCCCATTTTTATTACATATTCCTGTAATACGAAAAGAAATATGAATGTTTTAGTTGGACCACTTTTTCGCTTTGTGATAGATGGCACTGTAATAGCCACAAACGTATAAGTGCGTGGTATCACGTAATATTCAGCCAGTGCGGACGGTATTTGCTTCGTGATACGTTACCCGTGTTAAAATGGACCGCTTACCAATTGCGGAAAAGGTCTATATCGGGTTGATGTATGGCTATTGTGATCAAAATGCCCAACGGGCGTGTGCTATGTGTACTGCTCGGTATCCTGGACGACATCATCCAAGTGTCCGGACCGTTCGCCGGATAGTTACGTTATTTAAGGAAACATGTGTTCAGCCACATGTGAAGTGTCAACCACGACCTGCAACAAATGTTGATGCCCAAATAGGTGTTTTAGCTGTTGTCGCGGCTAATCTGCAAATCAGTAGCAGACAAACTGCGCGAGAATCGGGAATCTCAAAAACATCGGTTTTAAGAATGCTACATCAACATCGAATACACCCGTACCATATTACTGTGCACCAGGAATTGCGTGGCGACGACTTTGAACGTTGTGTTCAGCTCTGTCACTAGGCACAAGAGAAATTACAGGACGAAAACAGATTTTTTGCTCGCCTTCTATTTAGCGACGAAGCGTCATTCACCAACAGCGGTAACGTAAACCGGCATAATATGCACTATTGGCCAACAAAAATCTACGATGGATGCGACAAGTGGAACATCAGCGACCTTGACATGTTAATGTATGGTGCGGCATTATGGGAGGAAGGATAATTGGCCACCATTATATCGATGGCAATCTAAATGGTGCAAATGTATGCTGATTTCCTTCGTAATGTTCTACCGATGTTAGTACAAGATGTTTCACTGCATGACAGAATGCCGATGTACTTCCAACATGATGGACGTCCGGCACATAGCTCGCCTGCGGTTGAAACGCTATTGAATAGCATATTTCATGACAGGTGGATTGGTCGTCGAAGCACCATACCATGTCCCGCACGTTCACCGGATCTGACGTCCCCGGATTTCTTTCTGTGGGGAAAGTTGAAGGATATTTGCTGTCGTGATCTACCGACAACGCCTGACAACATGCGTCAGCGCATTGTCAATGCACGTGCGAACATTACGGAAGGCGAAGTACTCGCTGTCGAGAGGAATGTCGTTACACGTATTGCCAAATGCATTGAGGTTGACGGACATAATTTTGAGCATTTATTGCATTAATTTGGTGTTTACAGGTAATCACACTGTAACAACATGCGTTCTCAGAATTGATAGGTTCACAAAGGTACGTGTATCACATTTGATCAACAGAAATAAAATGTTCAAACATACCTACGATCTGTATTTTAATTTAAACAACCTACCTGTTACCAACTATTTATCTACAATTGTGAGCTATATGTTTGTGACTATTACAGCGCCATCTATCACAAAGCGAAAAAAGTGGTCCAACTAAAACATTCATATTTCTTTACGTACTACACGAATATGTAATAATAATGGGGTTCCTATTTAAAAAAAAAATGCAGTTTATATCCGTTTTACCTATGGCAGCGCCATCTAGGGGGCCAACCATAGCGCCATCTGGTTCCCCCCTTCAAGCTAGAAAAGTTCCGTTCTTTGTAGTTTTTTCGTTTGTCGCTTATTTCGTGAGATATTGGCCCAGGTCACGATCAATGGAACACCCTGCATATAACTCGTGTTGTAAGAAGAATAACAGGGTGACAGCAAGCCTCTTGGGTCGTACCCGTTGTTGTTGTTGTTGTTGTTGTTGTTGTAGTCTTCAGTCCTGAGACTGGTTTGATGCAGCTCTCCATGCTACTCTATCCTGTGAAAGCTTCATCATCTCCCAGTACTTACTGCAAACATCCTTCTGAATCTGCTTAGTGTATTCATCTCTTGGTCTCCCTCTACGATTTTTACCCTCCACACTGCCCTGCAATGCTAAATTTGTGATCCCCTGATGCCTCAGAACATGTCCTACCAACCGATCCCTTCTTCTAGTCAAGTTGTGCCACAAGCTCCTCTTCTCCCCAATTCTATTCAAACCTCCTCATTAGTTATGTGACCTACCCATCTAATCTTCAGCATTCTTCTGTAGCACCACATTTCGAAAGCTTCTATTCTCTTCTTGTCCAAACTATTTATCGTCCATGTTTCACTTCCATACATGGCTACATTCCATACAAAAGCTTTCAGAAATGACTTCCTGACACTTAAATCTATACTCGATGTTAACAAATTTCTCTTCTTCAGAAACGATTGCCTTGCCATTGCCAGTCTACATTTTATATCCTCTCTATTTCGACCATCATCAGTTATTTTGCTCCCCAAATAGCAAAACTCCTTTACTACTTTAAGTGTCTCATTTCCTAATCTAATTCCCGCAGCATCACCCGACTTAATTCGACTACATTCCATTATCCTCGTTTTGCTTTTGTTGATGTTCATCTTTCACCCTCCTTTCAAGACACCTATTAGCACTGATGTGTCCCGCGCCCCAGAAGGTGGAGCTAAGACTTCCTGAAAAACTCACAATCCCGAAAAGAGTTTTTAAGAGCGGCTCTCGTGCTGTGAGATAAGCTCCATCACTTCAGTGAGCAATATCGACAGCTTCTTATCGGTGTCAGTGAGCGCACGATTTCGCACCGCCGCTGTTACAACCTCTGCTGAAATCGCAGTATTGCTAATCAACGACACACTCCCCTTCCACCGACTGTGCATTGTTGCGAACTTTCCTAGGGATCGTCACCGCAGAAAAATTGTGCTGAGTTATACAGACCACACCGGAAGCTTTTATTACTGGTGACGTTATGCAGGAGTTTTGTATTCACGCCTGTTTAGAAATGTATAACAGATAAGAAACCAGACTTCATTATGCACGAGGTGCTGATGACATCGGTCCTTAAATTACACGCTATAGACCGATCTGCATCATTAAAGGGAACGTGTTTCTGCATTAAAACTAGTTACAAGTGAACAAAGAAATTAACCAACCGAGTATTTCAAATATTTAAATACCGACAACATTTACCCTCGCATAGAACAGAGGGACAATAGTTAGTAGAAATTGTTGCGGCTGTAAAAAGATCGATTCCCGAAGCATACGCCAACTACCACCGTCATACCTTAGCAAAAGATCTTATCGAGAAACCGAGAAAAATCTGTTCATAAGTAAACTCGCTAAGCGGGTCTAACGCTTCTATCCAGTCACTCGTTGACCAGTTTGGTGGGGCTATAGAAGATAGCATAAGGGAAACCCGAGTTTTAAAATTCGCATCTAGGATATCGTTCAGGCAGGAGAATCGTACAAACATACCGCTGTTTGACCGTCTTGTAGTACGTACTAATGCGCATCCGCGGCGTGGCAAAGTATCTGGAAGAGTTGAAAGCAAATAAGTTGCCAAGTCCGGACGGATTGCCAGTCCGGTTGCACAGAGTACTCTACGGTAATGATTCCTTACTTAGCCTGCATTTATCGCGAATCTCTCGCCCAGCGAAGGAAAACAGAGCATGTTTTTCCCGTATATGAGAAGGGTAAAAGAACGGTCCTGCCAAATTACAGATCAATATTCTAGCATCGGTTTTCTGCACAATTCTTGACATATTCTAAGTTCGAATATAATAAATTTGCTTGAGATGGAAAAGCATGTGTCCACGAATCAGTACGATTTTAAAGTGCTTCGCTCCTGCGAAACTCAGCGTGCCATCTTCTCACGTGACATCCTGCGAACAATGGACGAAGGGCAACAGGCGGATTCGATGTTCCTAGCTTTCCGAAAAGCGTTCGACACGCTGCCCCGCTGCAGACTGTTAACGAAGGTACGAGCACACGGAATACGTTCCCAGAGACGTGAGTGGCTCGAAGCCTTATAGTGACAGAATCCATTACGTAGTTCTCTGACAGCGGGCGTTCATCAGAGACGGGGATATCATCCGGAGTGTGGTAGGACCGCCGTCACTTTCTGTCTACTTAAACGATCTGGCGGACCGGATGGGCAGCAATCTGTAGCTGTTTGCTCATGACAATGTGGTGTACAGGTACGTGTCGTGGTTGAGTGACTGTGAGTCGACGCAAGATGACAGACAGAATTTCCGTTATGTGTGATGATGTAAAGAAATAGGAGTTAATACAGATTAGGAGAAACGAACCCGTAATGTTCGAATACAGCGCTAGTGGTGTGCTGCTTGACAGAGTCACGTCGACTAAAAACCTAACCATAACGTTGCAAAGCGATATGAAATCGAACGAGCGTGTAAGGATGGCATGAAGAAGGCGAATGGCCGACTTCAGTTTATTTGGAGAATTTTAGGAAAGTGTCGTTCGTCTGTAAAGGAGGGCGTATATATGGCTAGTTCAAATGGCTATGAGCACTATGGGACTTAACATCTGCGATCATCAGTCCCCTAGAACTTAGAACTACCTAAATCTAACTAACCTAAGGACATCACACACATCCATGCCCGAGGCAGGATTCGAACCTGCGACCGTAGTGGTCGCGTGGTTCCAGACTGAAGCGCCTAGAACCGCTCGGCCACAGTGGCCGGCATGGCACTAGTCTGACTTATTCTTGAGTACTGCTAGAGTGCTTGGTATTGTCACCAGGTGGGACTGAAGGAAGACATCAAAGCAATTCAGAGGCGGGCTGCTGGGTTTGTTATCAGTGGGTTTAAACAATGCGTAAGTGCACTATGTGATCAAAAGCATCCGCACACCTCCAAAAACATACGTTTTTCGTATTAGGTGCATTGCGCTGCCACGTACTGCTAAGTACTCCATATCAGCGACCTCAGTAGTGATTAGACATCGTGAGAGAGCAGAATGGGGCGCTCCGCAGAACTGACGTACTTCGAACGTGGTTAGGTGATTGCGTGTCACTTGTGTCATGCCTCTGTACACGAGATTTCTACCCTCTTAAAAATCCCTTGGTCCACTATTCCCGAGGTGATAGTGAAGTGGAAACGTGAAAGGACACGTACAGCACAAAAGCGTACAGGCCGATCTTGTTTGTTGAGTGACAGTCCGCCGACAGTTGAAGAGGGTCGTAATGTGTAATTCGCAGACATCTATCCAGACCACCACACAGGAATTCCAAATTGCATCAGGATCCACTGCAAGTACTATGACAATTAGGCGGGAGGTGAGAAATCTTGGATTTCATGGTCGAGCGGCTGCTCGTAAGCCACACATCACGCCAGTAAATGCCAAGCGACGGCTCGCTTGGTGTAAGGAGCGTAAACAATGGACGACTGAACAGTGGAAAAACGTTGTGTGGCGTGACGAATCACGGTACACAATGTGGCGATCCGATGACAGGGTGTGGGTATGGCGAATGCCCGGCGAGCGTCATCTGCAAGCGTGTGTAGTGCGAACAGTAAAATTTGGAGACGGTGGTGTTATGGTGTGGTCGTGTTTTTCTGGGGCAGGGGGGGGGGGGGGGGCGCCTTGCAGACCTTTTTGTCCTACATTGATGTTTTAAGCACCTTCTTGCTTCCCACTGTTGAAGAGCAATTCGGCTATAGGGATTGCATCTTTCAAAGCGATGGAGCACCTGCTCATAATGCACGGCATGTCGTGGAGTGGTCACACGACAGTAACATCCCTGTAGCCAGCTGCTGTGGCCGAACGGTTATAGGCGCTACAATCTACAACCACTCGACCGCTACAGTCGCAGGTTCGAATCCTGCCTGGGGCATGGATATGTGTGACGCCCCTAGGTTGGTTAGGTTTAAGTAGTTCCAAGTTCTAGGGGACTAATGACCTCAGACATTACGTCCCATAGTGCTCAGAGCCATTTGAACCATCCCTATAATGGACTGGCCTGCACAGAGTCCTGACCTGAATCCTAGAGAACACCTTTGGGATATTTTGGAACGCATACTTCGTGCCATGCCTCATCGACCAATATCAATACCTCTCCTCAGTGCAGCACTCCGTCAAAAATGGGCTGCCATTCCCCAAGAAATCTTCCAGCACCTGATTGAACGTATGCCTGCGAGAGTGGAAGCTCTCGTGTAGGCTAAGGGTGGGCCAACACCATATTGAATTCCAGCATTACCGATGGAGGGCGCCACGAACTTGTAAGTCATTTTCAGCCATGTGTCCGCATTCTTTAGATCACATAGTGTGTTACGAGAATGATTCGTGGACTCAAATGGGAATCGCTGGAGGCAAGATGGCATTCTTTCTTTCAAGGAACATTATCGAGAAGGTTTAGAGAAGCGGCATCTGAAGCTGACTGTAGAACGATTCTTCTGCCGCCAACATACATTTCGCGTAAGGGTCACAAAAGTAAGAGAAATGACTGATCGTACAGAGACATTTAGACTATCATATTTCGCTGGCTATGTCTGCTAGTAGAACAGGACAGGAAATTAGTAGTGGTACAAGGCACCTCCCGCTACCCACAGTATGGTGGATTACGGAGTATCTATGTAGATGCAGGTGTTGATGTAGTATCTACGGGTGCGACGATGGAAGTGTGGTTATCCACAGCTATATTTGTGTGTATATATAGTATATATATATATATATATATATATATATATATATATATATATATATATACACAATTTGTTTTTCTTTACAAAAGCTATCCCAGAGAGAAAAGTCATAACTGAATACTGTTGCACTGGGGGATAGTGACCACAAAGGAAGATCACATGACAAGGAACGCTGGACAGAAGCAAAGCTAACATTGCATCGACAGTGAGCAACTGTTATAAGACCTCACATGTATTCAGGTCACGTGATTCGTTTCTCGGGGGACGCTGTTGCACACAAGCGATTGCATGCCTCCATGACTACCGCAATGTGTAAAATGGCGACGGAGATCTACAACTTGATTTACTGAGACACTTATTCTGTAGTCGTCCACACCACGTAGGCATTGCAGGGTAACGTTACGAAACGAAGCTAAACACGATGAACATAATTAAGAAGTCTATTAATGGTTAGGAGTTGAAAGCGACGCCACTAATATTAGAATAGGAAATTTATCTATGCAAGTGCCGTCTCGTGGTGATATAGTGTTTGTCAAATTAGTACAAGAAAAACATTAGTTAGATACACTGAAGAGCCAAAGAAACTGGTTCACCTGCCTAATATCGTGTAGAGCCCCAGCGGGCGCGCAGAAATGCCGCAACACGACGTGGTATGGACTCGACTAATGTCTGAACTATTGCCGGAGGTAACTGGCACAATGTAGGGCTATCCATAAATCAGTATGAGTACGAGGCGGAGGAGATCTCTTCTGTTACGGGGTAGAGTTAAGCGCCGGCAAGCCAGTAGGGAACGACAAAGAAGAGACAGCTGTGAGAAGAGATAGCAGTTAGAAGAGGTCAGCTAGTAGCACACTGTCAGACCACTCTCCAGGACGACAACGCGACAGCAGCGGCCCCTATGCGAAGAGGACATAAGCGCCGCGCCCGACTGCTAGCGGCCCAGTTGAAGAGTAGCTTCAAGATTAGCGACTTCTATTGCTGCATCGACACTAGTTACTTTGTTTGTACGATCTATATAACACGGACTTGGGAATTGTTTATACTGAAGAACATTTCTTATTTTGCACGTCGCCCTTTTCTTGCGACACGTCTGTGTAATTGACAAAGTTTGTATTGTAATCTTTTCTTTTTGTAATAAAACTCATTAATATGATTTGTTTGAACGTTGTCTGGAGATCCGAGAAAGCAGGTTTGCTAGACACACCATATTTGACGACTAAAAAGAGCTAAACTCAGTCCCAACAGGCCACGAAGGCCCAACGGTATCGCCCGGCCGCTTTGCCATCCTCGGACAACAGGCGTCGCTCGATGCAGATATGGAGGGGCATGTGGTCAGCACACTGGTCTCCCGGCCGTATGTCAGTTGACGAGACCAGAGCCGCTACGTCTCAATCAAGTACTACTCCTCAGTGTGCCTCACAAGGGCTGAGTGCATCCCACTCGCTCTGTCACCCATCCAAGTGTTAGCCCAGCCTGACAGCGCTTAACTTCGGTGATCTGTCTCCCCTGCGGTTCTGGGGGTTAGAATAGGCCCTAGGTATTCCTTCCTGTCGTACGAGGCGACTAAAAGGAGTTTCACATATTTCGGCCTTTATGTGACGGTCCCCTGTATGGTCTGACTTCCATTCTTCAAAATTTTCCCGAAGAGAAAGCCAACTGGGGAAGGGCGCCTTACAAGGTGCATTGTGTCCAATGTGCGTTGAGATCTTTAGCCCACTTTCTCATCGTCGAATTGCAGTCCTGCCCATTCTCCATCTCTTGGGCGAGGACACCTTCCTGTGTGCGTTTTCCACCAGGCACTATGCAGTGCCGATTTCTGGGTCGACGATGACCATGATATCCCGCACAGTAGCCAGTCCATTGTGTTGGGGCCACTATGTACCCTGTTGTCTGCGCCGTTAAATCCCCATGTATGACAAGGGATAGATGCCCTTCCTCCTCAGGACTCCCGGCAATGGCCATCCTGCCAGGTGGCCCTTTCTGTGGCTGGGTGGCGCCTGTGGGGAGGGCCCCTGGGCAGAATGGGTGGCATCAGGGCAGATTACATGCGAAGCAGCATAGTCCATCATCTCTTGCTGGTGGTGAAACACCAGCAGTCTCTAAGTGATCACGATCTCAATTCAATGCACAGAAGTACAACCCCAAATCGTTCCCCTCCCTGGCCACACCATGGGAGGAACGTCAGGCTAAGGACGGCAGCGGATCTTATTCACTGCGGTACCTTGTATGTTCGAGAGCTGATGGGGAATCTTTCATGACGAAGCTTGTCCAAAATGAGATCTGGGTCAGTCTCGATCAAAACAGCAACCTCCGCCCAGTCACGGGAGTTACACGCTTGTGACAAGCTGGGGGATATTCCTGTAACCATCACGCCCCATAAGAGCTTAAATATGGTCCAGGGTATTATGTTTCATAGAGACCTTCTTTTGAAGTGCGACGATGAGCTGCATGTCAGTTTAGAGTGGCGAGGTGTACATTCCACCCACTGTGTCCACTGGGGTCCGAAGGATAATCAGGTTGCCACCGGTGCCTTCATCTTGGCCTTTGAGGGCTATACATTGCCCGAGAAGGCCAAGGTGATGGTGTACCAGTGTGATGTAAAGCGATACATCCCTCCACCGATGCGGTGCTTTAAGTGCTGGAAGTTCGGCCACACGTCTTCGCGCTGTACTTCCAGAGTCGCATGCCGAGATTGCGGACGCCCATCCCTTCCCAATACTCCATGTGTCATCTGTGGAGAGCACCATTCACCTTACTCGCCTGACTGCAGGATTCTCCAGAAAGGAAGGAAAAACATGGAGTACAAGACCCTGGAGAGACTGACCTACACTGAGGCTAACAGAAAATTTGAACGCCTGAATCCTGTGCATATGACATCATCTTACGCCACCGCTGCAACTTCCTGGCACCATCAGCTTCACCAACCTCCCCCTGCGGGTCCGGGGTAACAATAGGCCCGAGGTATTCCTGCCTGTCGTAAGAGGCGACTAAAAGGAGTTTCAACCGTTTCAGCCTTCCATGTGATGGTCCCCCTTGGGGTTTGACCTCCAATTTTCAAAATTCTACAGAAGTACGAGCCTTTGGGGAAGGACGCCTTACGTGGTGTACCACTGGTCCTTAGTGCACTAAGACCTTGGCACTCAGCATTGCAGCGGCGTTGTAACCATACCCACTATTCCTCAAATTGGGCCTAAATGCCTGATGGGTTGTACAAGTTACGCCCATAGTGCGTACCCAACTGCACCTACGATCATGATGGACTTTCCATGGCACCCGAAATCCAGCACGGTAGCCAGCCCGTTGTGATGCGGTCGTCATGTACCCTCTAGGTTGTAGCCCCCTGACAACACAGGGATCGTACTGCCGATACCTGAGCTGCACCCTCCCCACGCTGGCCAAGGAGTAGATGCCCGTCTCCTTGGGGCATCAGGATTCCCGGCAACGGTCATCCTGCCAGGTGGCCCTTGCTGAGGCTGGGTGGCGCCCGTGGGGAGAGCCCCTGGTCGGAGTGGGTGGTATCGGGGCGGACGTTTCGCAGATGAAACGTCAACACGTATCAGGTCGCTCTGCGGCCGAGTCTTTTAAACGGAAAGGTACTGTCTATGGTTCTGGTTATCCTGCCCTTTCCCCCTTGGCCACTCCCTGGGAGGAAGGACAGGCCCGCTGGCTTGGGGCGAAGTACTTCCCCAGCTATTTGGTCGGTTCTCGAACTGATGGGGGGATGTTCGCCACCTCCAAGCCCATGTTCTTTGTTCAGCACGTCGAGGACATCTTCGGGGAAATCGAGGCTCTCAGTAAACTGCGTTTGGGGTCCGGTCTTATAAAGACAACCTCCGCCGCACAGTCGGCGGCGCTCCAGGCGTGCGACCAACTAGGGGACATCCCAGTGTCCATTGTCCCGCATCTGGCACTGAATAGGACGCAGGGGGTTATTTTTCATCGGGACCTCCTGCTGCAATCTGATGAGGAGCTCAGGGCCAACCTGGAGCGCCGAGGCGTGCATTTCGTCCAGCGAGTCCAGTGCGGCCTCAAAGACCATCGCATCGACACCGGGGCCTTTATCCTCGCCTTCGAGGGGGATGTTCTCCCGGAGAAGGTAAAGGTGATGTGCTACCGGTGCGACGTGCGACCTTACGTCCCGCCTCCTATGCGCTGTTTTCAGTGTTTGCGCTTTGGGCACATGTCGCCACGGTGTGAGGCTGAGCCCCTTTGTGGCGATTGTGGACGTCCTCTTCATGAGGAACATACATGCACCCCACCACCTCGGTGCGTTAGTTGTCCTGGCCTCCACTCGCCTAGATCCTTAGACTGCCCCGCGTATCAGAAGGAGAAGAAGATTCAAGAACTCAAGACTTTGGATCGTCTCTCTTATTCTGAGGCCAGGAAGAAGTATGACCACCTCCATCCCGTGACGTTGACCACTTTGTTTGCCTCCGTCGTGTCCACTCCTTCCATGGTATCCTCACTCCAATCCTGTCCCCCCTCCACCTCCTCCCCTAGTCCGGGGTCTATGCCTCCGCCTCCCAAATCCCTCCCTTCCAAATCCTCCTGCCCACGCCCCCCATTGGGGAGCTCTACAGCGGCATAAGCGGCACCCTTCCCTTGAGTAGCATGTAGCTTTTAAAGGCCTCCATTCCCGTGTTCGCTACCTTGTCAAACAACGGAAGGAGGAGTGTTGGGAGAGATACGTCTCCACCATTGGGTGCCACAAGTCACCTTCCCAAGTCTGGGCAAAGATCAAACGTCTTTGTGGATACCAGGCCCCAACAGCTGTCCCCAGTGTTACAATAAATGGCGTGTTATCTACTGACGCAAACGCGAAAACGTGATTGCCGAGCACTTTGCTCGAGCCTCTGCATCAGAGGACTACCCCACAGACTTTCGCATTCTCAGACAGCGACTGGAAGGGAAAGTCATCTCAATCACTACACGTCACAGTGTATCCTATAACGCCCCATTTACAGAGTGGGAACTCCTCAGTTCTGTTGCACATTTCCCCAACACAGCTCCTGGGTCTGATCGCTTCCAGAGCCAGATGATTAAACATTTCTCATCTGACTAAAAGCGACACCTTCTCGTCATCTTCAACCGGATCTGATGCGATGGCGTATTTCCATCGCAATGGCGGGAGAGCACCATCATTCCGGTGCTCAAACCCGGTAAAAACCCGCTCGATGTGGATATCTATCTGCCCATCAGCCTCACCAACGTTATTTGTAAGCTGCTGGAATATTTGGTATGTCAGCAGTTGGGTTGGGTACTGGAGTCACGTGGCATGCTGGCTCCATGTCAGGGCAGCTTTTGCCAGGGTCGCTCTACCACTGATAATCTTGTGTCCATCGAGTCTGCCATCCGAACAGCCTTTTCCAGACGGCAACATCTGATTGCAGTCTTTTTTGGCTTACGTAAAGCATACAACACGACTTGGTGGCGTCATATCCTTGCCATATTGTATGAGTAGGGTCTCCGGGGACCACTCCCAATTTTTATCCAAAACTTCCTGTCGCTCCGTACTTTCCATGCCCAAGTTGGGGACTCCCATAGTTCCATCCATATGCAGGAGAATGGAGTCCCACAGGGCTCTATATTGTGTGTCTCTCTATATTTAGTGGCCATTAACGGTCTAGCAGCAGCTGTCGGGCCCACCATCTTGCCTTCTCTGTGTGCAGATAACTTCTGAATTTCATACTGTTGCTCCAGTACTGTTGTTGCTGAGCGGCGCCTCCAGGGAGCCATCCAGAAGGCGCAGTCATGGGCTCTAGCCCACGGCTTCGGGTTTTCAGCCGGAAAGTCGTGTGTCATACACTTCTGTCGGTGTCGCACTGTTCATCTGGAACCCACACTTTATCTTAATGACGATCCACTCTGTAGTGGAGACATATCAATTCCTAGGACTGGTTTTCGACGCTCAGTTAACTTGGCTCCCCAATCTTCGTCAGCTTAAGCAGAAATGCTGGCAGCACCTCATTGCTCTCCGTTGCCTGAGCAACACCAATTTTGGCGCAGATCGCTGTACGCTGCTGCAGCTCTACAGAGCCCTTGTCCGATCCCAAATTGACTATGGGAATGTGGTTTATGATTCTGCAGCGCCTTCAGCATTTCATTTACTCGACCCTGTGCACCACTGCGGGGTTCAGTTGGCGACAGGAGCTTTTAGGACGAGTCTGGTGACAAACGTACTGGTGGAGGCTGGTGACCCTCCACTGCAGATCAGACGTGCGTAACTGCTCGCCAGTTACGCAGCAAACATTCATAGTTCCCCTGAGCATTCGACTTACCGTCTCGTTTTCCAGCCCACAGCAGTCCATCTCCCACATCGACGGCCGAGATTGGGGCTAACGATTGCGGTTCATCTGCAGACCCTTCTCTCCGAACTGGAGTCCTTCCCTTTACCACCTCTACTTGCCGTCCGTTCACGTACGCCTCCATGGAGTACGCCTCGGCCGCAGCTTTGCCTTGAACTTTTGCATGTCCCTAAGGACTCCGTTAATTCCGCCGCTCTCCGCTGTCACTTCCTCTCGATTCTTGACGTGTTCCGGGGCTCTGAAATGGTTTACACCTACGGCTCAATAGCTGATGGTCACGTAGGCTTCGCATATGTTCATGGAGGACTTGTTGAGCAGCACTCCTTGCCAGTTGGCTGCCGTGTTTTCACTGCAGAGCTGGCGGCCATATATCGTGCTCTTGAGTACATCCGCTCATGCCCTGGAGAGTAATTTCTCCTGTGTACTGACTCATTGAGGAGCCTACAAGCTATCGACCTGTGCTAACCTCGCCACCCTGTGGTAGCGTCCATTCATGAGGCCATCTATGCCCTGGAACAGTCCCACCATTCTGCGGTGTTTGTGTGGACCCCAGGACACGTCGGAATCCCCGGCAACGAACTTGCCGACAGGCTGGCTAAACAGGCGACACGGAAACCGCTTCTGGAGATAGACATCTCCGAAGCTGACCTGCGTTCTGTCTTACACCGCAGGGTTTTCCGGCTTTGGGAGACGGAATGGCATAACAGCACGCACAAACAAAAGGTGTGTCATTAAGGAGACAATGAATATGTGGAAGTCTTCCATGCAGGCCTCTCGCAGGGAATCAGTTGTCCTCTGCCGGCTCCGCATTGGCCATACGTGGCTAACGCATGGTTACCTACTCCGTCACGAGGACCCACCTCAGTCTCGCTGTGGCTTCCAAATGACAGTCGTCCGCCTCTTGCTGGACCGCCCACTTTTAGCCGCTCTGCGGCAGACTTTTAATTTTCCCAGCATCTTGCCTTCGGGGTTAGGCGACAATGCCTTTACAGCAGCTGTAGTTTACGTTTTATTCGTGAGAGTTGGTTTTATACCTCTGTGTAGGTTTTAGCGCATGTCCTTTGTCCCTCCGTGTCCTCCACCCTAGTGCTTTTATGGTGGAGGTTTTAATGTGTTGCAGAGTGACTGGCTTTCACTTTTTATTCACATGGTTGGCCAGCCACTGTAATCTGCTTTCATGTTTTACTCCCTTCCGTTTCTATCGTCTCTCTCTTGTTTTCTTGTTCTCTTTAGTTCGTTTTAGTATTCGTTGCCTTCCCGTCGTTCTTGTGGCTTTTCCTTTCTTTCCGTTTTATGTTGTATGTTTCGGCCGTTTCATTCTCACCCTTGTGGCATTGTTTTATTAGGGAAAAGGGACCGATGATCTCGTAGTTTGGTACCTTCTCTCTTTAAACCTACCAACCAAGCAACCATCAGTGATCTGTCGGGAAGGCCGTTGGCATATTTGACGACTACGCTGGATTTAACATTTGGCGACGAGGCGTAAGAAGAACCCAGAGCCTGGCTGCCATGAATTTTATTTTGTTGTGGGCTTCTGTGTTTTGCTGGCGCCTTAATTCTGCCTTGTCTTTTCTTTGCAGGGGTGTGTTTACATGTTTTAGGAGTATCTTGTAGTGATTTTGCTAATCCGTGTTTTCAGGCGGGCGTTGCAGAAATTTTCTGTGCTTGTGTGCTTCTTTTCCTTGCTTGCATTGTTTGTTTATTGCATTTGTCTATTCTAGTATGAACAATCCACCCCTTCCACCCCCTACTCAGGTGCCACAGCTGCAACCGGTAGACAATGTAGACCCAGCAGATCGCCACGCTGCTAAACGTGGTACAGCAGCTACTCACCAGTGAGGCCACCAATACAATGCAACAGGCAACAACTGTGGCTCCGACGGTCATACCAGCTTTACACCAGTCTAACAAAAAATTCGAGGACTGGCTCGAGTGGTAGCAATAGTTCATAACGTACCAGGTGCTGTGAAACTACATTACTTTACGTACATGGTAGGAAGTGCAGTCTTCCGCCTCGTTCTGAATTTGTTCCCTAACGCCACTCCGAGTGAACTTTCCTATGATCAGGCTGAAGATGCGCTAACTAACTATTATGATCAACAAGTGAATGTGGTGGCAGCTAGGTGCCAATTCTTTAATTGCAAGAAAAGGTCAGAACAATCTTATCGCGTTTGCACCTTACGACGAAGAAATGAAAATTCAGATGCGCTTGTCGTGCTTTATATTGAGATGAAATGCCGCGTGATGTTATCATGTACAATGTAACTAATATCAGAGAACAGGTTTTGAAACAGCCAGACCCATCATTTCAGCACTTAGTACAAATTGTAGGTCAGTACGATTCAGGTGCCGCAGCGGCCGATACATTTGAGCTGCCACCAATTTGTCATCCCTTGCTTACGACCAGCATAGATAGCAACAGCCCACCTGCACCACCCCGCGTAAACAATTCCGTACACAGGCGAAGAGAATTAAGTCGTGCACACGGTACTATTCACGTCACAAACGCCAAGATCTCCCATCCAGGCAAGCACAGCGTTAAGCTTGTGGCAAGCA
Organism: Schistocerca piceifrons; assembly: GCF_021461385.2. Classification (NCBI taxonomy): domain Eukaryota; kingdom Metazoa; phylum Arthropoda; class Insecta; order Orthoptera; family Acrididae; genus Schistocerca; species Schistocerca piceifrons. The sequence continues at coordinate 6,001,254 of NW_025728274.1, forward strand.
AGGTTACGTAAATCCGTATGTTTGCCATGGAACAAACAAGAATTCTACTCACTCACAAAAAATTCGTCACAAGGCCCATGTGATCAATGCAAGCATGCTACAGGCTTCAGCAAAACTAGCCAGCAAACAGTTTCATCAAAGCTACGCCAGTTCAACAAACCTTTTATTTGCATATTAGTGGAAGACGGGTGAAATTTCAGTTGGACACGGGTGCCTCTGTTACATTGCTGAATTGTGTAACACATATGAACTGTTAGGCTCCCCACAACTGTCTAAAACTAGCACGCAACTGACGGCTTAGAATGGACAAGACATTCCAGTTGTCGGAAAATGTACTTTGCCTGCCATGTATCGCTCGCACACGCGAATTGTGACTTTCATTGTGCTACAATCACGCGATTATGAGAATATATTTCGCCTTGATGCGTTTGATTTGTTGGGATTTCAAATTCAGGACAATGTGTTGTCAGTGACTGCACTCAATGCCAAAGACAGTGTAGCTCGCTTGCTGGATGAGTTCCCTGAAGGTTTAGACAAGTCTGCAAGTTTCGTTGCACATACTAGTAAGAAAGACAATGAGCAGCCGAAATTTTGTCGGGCCAGAACTGTTCCCATTGCGTTACGGGATAAAGTCGCTGCTGAACTTAAAGAATTGCAAGACAGCGAAGCTATACCGCCTGTACAAGCTAGTCGATGGGCGAGTCCATTGGGTTTGTTCCCCAAACCTTCAGCTCGCATTAACCTCTGTGTTGACTGTAGACTTAGTCAACCCACAAACTGTCATTGATATTTATCCATTGCCATGCCCAGAGGATCTCATGGACAAATTAAGTGCTGGTCGCTACTTTTTAAAAATTGATTTGCGCGACGTGTCTTCAAATACCACTAGATGAAGAATCTCAAAAAGTGCGTGATTATTTCGGTATTTGCCTTTGCCTTTGACAGTACTTCCGCACCCGCCATTTTCCGACGGTATTTGGAACAGTTGACTGCCCAAGTGCCCAACTGTTCAAACTACTTGGACGATATTATCGTAGCAGGTCGTACACGTGAAGATCGTATTGCAAATTTGCATGGTTCGTTTCGTTTGTTAGCTGCTACAGGACTAAATTGTAGACTGGATAAGTGTAGCAGTATCTTGCTGATGTCATAAACAGTCACGGTGTAAATTTTCTACAATCACACTTGTTAGCCATACGTGACCTGTCAGTTCCACGCAATGCCACAGAACTGCAGTTAGTCTTAGGAGAAATGAACTATAATATTCGGTTCATACCGAATGCTGCACAAATCGCAGCTCCTTTGCATCGCTTGTGTAGAAAGAACATCCCCCTTTGTTTGTACCTATGAGTGCCAACACGCTTTCCAAAAACTGAAAGAAGCATTGCTCAGTGATCGACGCTTGGTTCACTTTGACTCTGATAAACCAGTTGTGTTGCAAGACGACGCTTCCTCTTACGGAATGGGTGCAGTGCTTTCGCACAGAATTGGTGACAAAGATAGGTCTATTACTTTCGCACCATAAGTGTTGTCCAATGCTCAGTGTAACTATTCACAAGTAGGGAAAGAAGCATTGGCCATCGTGTATGGCAGAAAATTCTGCTTAGTAACGGATCACAAGCCATTGCAGTTCTTGTTGCATCCAGCGCGAACCGCCCAAAAGCTGCAAAGATAGGCTTCGTTGTTGTCTCAATCCCAGTGCGAGATTGTGTATCGGACGACAGCTAAACATGGTAATGTGGACGCACTTTCACGTCTTCCGATTAGCCCTGACACGGACTTTGACCGGCCCCTCGTTTCAGTCTGGAACCGCGCGACCGCTACGGTCGCAGGTTCGAACACTGCCTCGGGCATGGATGTGTGTGATATCCTTAGGTTAGTTAGGTTTATGTAGTTCAAAGTACAGGGGACTGATGACCTCACATGTTAAGTCCCAAAGTGCTCAGAGCCATTTGAGCCGGCTCCTCCTGCCGGAGGTTAGAGTCTTCCCTTGGATATAGGATTGTGTGTGTGTGTGTGTGTGTGTGTGTGTGTGTGTGTGTGTGTGTGTGTGTGTGTGTGTTTGTTGTTAGCATAAGTGAGGTTAAGCTAGTTTAAGTAATGCGTAAGTCTAGGGACCGATGAACTCAGCAGTTTCGTCCCTTAGGAATTCACACACATTTTAACATCTTTGAACAGACTTTGACGCTTCTGAGTTGCTTGAATCCTTGTAAAGGTTACGGAAGCTGATTCAGATCTGCACATTTTGCTAAAATACATTCGTACACCTTGCGCTCGCTCATTGCCTAGACGCTAGGATAAACAACTCCGTAGTGCGCCGATACTTTGCTCGTTGGCATAGCCTTGCTATACAGAAAGGAGTGATTCTTGTTCAGAATGGCAGTGGACAGTGACATGCGTTGATCCCAAAGCTTTGCAAAAAGAAGTGTTGCAGTTGCTTCGCCAAGGACACTGGGGGATTGTTCGTACGAAACAGCGCGTCGACACTGTGCTTGGCAGGGTGTGGGCACCCAAATAGAACACATGACGTCACAGTATCACACATGTGCGCAAAATCACTCCGCTCAGCCACAAAAATTCTCTGCTTGGCCTAAGTCGCAATCACCATGGCAACGTGGGAACGTAGACTTTGCGGGACGTTTTTGAAACACTCTTACAGCAAGTTTCCTTTTGCTGTGGCAATGAACTCGACAAGGTCACGTAGCACAATTCAGGCGTTGCCCTCTATTTTTTACCTCGAAGGTTTGACTGAAATGACTGTGTTGAACAACGGCTGTAAGTGAAACGCCTTGTTAAATCCGCAGGACAGAAAAGGTAGTTGGAATTGTGGAAAGGGGCCAAAAATGAGCGGGTGTCAGTTACACTCTAACACACACAACTTTAGTTGTCCAAACATTACTGTGCAAATTTCCGAGGTTAACTATCGACTGTAAATGTCACACAGGGCACAACTTCTTTAATTTTTAAAACGGCTGAAGGCCCAAGATTTAAAAACACAACTACAATAAATTTTCAGTGGCAGAAGGCAGAAACCTTTAAGCTTAAATAATATTAAAAGAGGAGGCTGAAGGCCCAAACAATCTAAGACTTAATAAGTAAGGAATTTTAAATTTAACACGGATGGAAGTCCATGATTGAAAAACACAATTCAAAAGGCAGAAGGTCCATTATTTAAAACCCAACTAAAAGCATACAAACTTAAACCAACGGCTATGAGCCATTAAAATACACAATCAAACACCAATGAGAAAAGTCAGTACAGCCAGCGGCACTGAGAAGTTTCGGGGGTCGGTCTGCACTTGAAATATTAACGTTCGCTTAGGAGAGACAGGTAGTCGGCCCAACTATATCCGATCTACTGGCAACCCAACCAAGAGACAGTCAACGGACCCACCGACAAGACGACTTTCTTTCTAACCGACCAGTACACAAGGAACTCCAAAGCCAGAACGTAAAAGGCGTAGCCGCCCACAACCAAGTATGCATAAGCTATCAAAACTACACATACATGTTGGACAGCGACAACACGGTGTGGAAAGTTTCAAATGGTTGAAATGGCTCTGAGCACTATGGGACTTAACATCTGTGGTCATCAGTCCCCTAGAACTTAGAACTACCTAAACCTAACTAACCTTAGGACATCACACACATCCATGCCCGAGGCAGGATTCGAACCTGCGACCGTAGCAGTCGCGCGGCTCCGGACTGGGCGCCTAGAGCCGCGAGACCACCGCGGCCGGCGGAAAGGACACTACCTGAATTTTATGCCAGCGGCCAGAACCGGTAACCGGAAGGCTAACGGCCACAAGCCAGAAAATCCGGCTGGTGGACTTGGACTTCAAATAACGAAAATACAATTAAACTCCACCTGATAGTTGCCAAACTTTCACCAACTCGAACATTTGCTGTTGCTCACGGGAATATCCCCAACAGCGAACCATGGAAACCAACGGCACAATGTGAACCGACTGTCTTCGGTAATTAAATAACCACTGAAATTTAATGTCCTGGGTCGGTGAGCCACGAACCTCGTAGCAATCGGAACAGCTCCCACACACTCCGACACTGCGTGTAGACCGCCAGTGGGCCCAGCCCACTGCGCCGCGCGGAGATTTCCTGGCTGATCCACACCAACCGACCGACTGCTCGCACACCAGCACGGAGACAGCACTAAAATATCTGATCAGTTGAGATCACAAGCTGCACACAATTTCACAAAGACTAAGACGAAGATCGCAACCAATGCTAAAAGCAGTGACCGAGCAATGACACGGCCGAACCACAAGTTGAGACACACACCGCCAACCCGTAAGCGACCAGCGAGCAAATACACGTCCTCTGGTAAGACGACCAACCGACGATCGACCGAGACCGTCCCCAGTTCAAGCCACGTGTGCCGGCGACGGCCGGGTGAGTCACGGCTGTCGAAGCCTCACTACTGCTCCAATCCGACTGACTTCCGGGGCGTCCCAACTCTACGGCTGCCAGGTCCGGACTGCACTGCAGGCACGTTCCTACTCGCAGCACGACAGACGTGAACCGGGAAGTAATAGCAGACAACAATGATAATGCGGCAGGGCTATATCGGTAAGCGCTGCTGCTGCCGCTCACGGGCAGGCAAAGCAACAACGCAGTGACAACAGAAATTGAAACTAACATACCGAGGTGGCGGTATTGTTAAAAAAAAAGAAAGAAAAGAAAAAAAAACAGGATGTAAAATACGAGGTGAAGCGAACACGAGCCACCCACTGCTCACTCAGTTCACGTCAAATGAATTTGAAACATTCTGTGAACGCAACCCAGTGGCATACAGCATCTAACTAGTGCACCGTCCCATCCACAGTCAAACGGCGAAGCGGAACGTTTTGTCAGAACCCTCAAGCTGCAGACTGCTAAGCTTCGCTCCACACGCACTAGGATCAAGCATTGCAACTGTTTCTCGCCTCTTATCGTTCGCATCCACGAGATGGACCCTCGCCGGCGGAATCGTGTCACAGCCGCCACGATCGGACACCGCTCTACCTGTTCCACCCTCCTCTGAGCCCGGCGCCGAAGGAAGGTCGCAAGTGCCGTTTCGTGCCGTGTGTTATTGTCTTTTACAGGGTTCTTAGCCGCAGCAGATGGTGGACGCGAGGCGAGAACCTTCGTCGACTTGGCGCATGCCACAGTAGCCGCCAGACGGTGTCATCACGACAACGCGGGACGTCCCCACGGAGACGGAGCCTTCGCCTCCTCCGCCTCCTCTCGTCCTACCGGTGGACCTGGAGCCGCCGGCGCCGCAGCAACCGACGCCTTCTACATCTTGCTATGGGCCTCAGGAGGTGGATGCGTACGCTTCTTGAGGTTTTACGGGCACGTTTCCACCAGAGCGAAAACCGGGTGGTGAGGCTCGGCTGGAGGTGACGTTCCCTGCAGCCACAGCTTCCAGCCCATCAGGACGTCAAGGCGTCCACGCTCCCGACTGGTCGCGGCCCAGTTGAAGAGTTCCAGATTAGCGAGTTCGATAGCAGCATTGACACTAGTTACTTTGCTTGTACAATCTATGTAACACAGACTTGGGAATCGTTTATACTGAACGACATTGCTTATTTTTCATGTCACCCTTTGCTTGCGACACTTCTGTGAAACTGACAAAGTGTTGTAATCTTTTCCTCTTGTAATAAAACTTATTAATACGATTTCTTTGAAAGTTGTCTAGCGATCCGATAATGAAGCTTTCCTAGACACCCATATTTGACGACGAGGTTGGATTTAACATCTTCTGAACAGCACGTTGCAAGGCATCCGAGATATTCTCAGTAATGTACGTGTCTGGGGAATTTGGCGGCCAGTGGAAGCGTTTAAACTCAGAAGAATGTTCCCGAAGCCACTATGAAGCAATTCTGGACGTGTGGGGTGTCGCATTGTCCTGCTGGAATTGCCCAAGACCGTCGGAACGCACAATGGACACGAATGGATGCAAGTGATCAGACAGAATGCTTACATATGTGTCACCTGTCAGAGCCGTATCTAGACGTATCATGGGTCCCATATCACTCCAACTTCACACGCCCCACACCATTACACACCCTCCACAAGGTTGAACACTGCCTTGCTGACATGCATGGTCGATGGATTCATGATGTTGTCTCCATATCCGTACATGTCTATCCGCTCGATACAATTTGAAACGAGACTCGTCCGACAAGGCAACATGTTTCCAATCATCAACAGTCCAATGTATGTGCTGACGGGCCCTAGCGAGGCGTAAAGTTTTGTGTCGTGCAGTCATCAAGGATAGACGAGTGGGCCTTCGGCTCCAATAGCCCATTTCAATGATATGGTGACCCGGCATTGAAATCTGCAGCAGTTTGCGGAAGGATTGCACTTCTGTCACGTGGAACGATTCTCTTCAGTCGTCGTTGGTTCCGTTCTTGCGGTATCTTCTTCTGGCCACAGTCATGTCGGAGATTTGATGTTTCATCGGATCCCTGATATTCACGGTACACTCGTGAAATGGTCGTACGGGAAAATCCCCACTTCATCACTACTTCGGAGATGCTATGTCCTATCACTTGTACGCCGACTATAACACTACGTTCAAACTAACTTAAACCTTGATAACCTGTCATTGTAGCAGCATTAACCGATCTAACAACTGTGCCAGACATTTGTTGCCTTATATAGGCGTTGCTGACCGCAGCGCAGTATTCTGCTGTTTATATATCTCTGTATTTGAAGACGCATCCCTATACCGGTTTCTTTGGTACTTCAGTGTACAAAAAACATAAATACACTCTAAGACCAAAAAACGACGCATCACGAAAGATTTATGCAAATTGGTTAAAAATTTATATGTATACACGTATCGACGGACAATGCAAAATTGTAAACTTTAGGGAAAAGCGCAATTTCAGGGCGCAGCTGACACGTACTGTAAACGGGGGACATGTCGATTCCACGGTATTAGGCCACTGCTAATTTCATTCCACGTACTCAGTTGCACAGTAACATCGATGACACCCGCGTTGATAATGTATGCTGATGTCAGTAAATGAGAGAAGTGCAGGTGGGCTCAATGAAGGCAATTAGAATAATCGGTGAACTTCTCGACGTTTGAATAGGAACAATGCCAGTAATGTGGATAAAATAGTGAGTAATTTTAAGCAGCGCAACCACAAAGAGAGCGCAAGAGACATAAAATGTGTTGGGTTATCCGCTAATGATGATATTGGGCTGAAATGGATTTCTCGAAACTAAAAATGGTGTTCCAGCGGTAGTCACAAAATTTGTCTGCAAACGCAAAAGTCCTTTGGTGAAAAGGGCTCGAATTACAGCAGGCGAAAGGCGGAAAATGTGAGAATCAAAAGATATCCAAACCGGCGAGGTAAATATTGTATGTGACAACGGCAACAGAGTTGTACCTTGCGGACGAAGAGTGTAGTGTGAAAACAATTGTGTATAAATAAGGGTCTTTCCATGTGCAGTTGTTAAGATTTTATGCTTTGCATAATGTAATGATGAATTGAAATTGTATGTGATAAAGTAGGGAGGCACAATTTAATAAAAGAAGGGAGTATATATTGGTTGTGCAATTCCTGGTGCGCGGAGGTCGGCAGACCAAAATTAATTTCATTATTTGTATAAGAGAGGAATCAACTGTTCTGTTCATAAGACCTACAGATGAAATTTCAAGGGGTGTCTTAAATGTGTTGCTTTTACTAAATCTAATTTTCTTGTGATAACTGTTCGCACAAAAACTGGTGTGAAGAGGTCATCAGACATCACTAAAATTTTAATAGTTTGTGAGAGTAGAACATGTAGTAGTAGTAGTAGTAGTAGTAGTAGATCATAGCCAGCGTCACCCCACTCTGAATTGCTGCCAAATTTATTCAAGATGGCGAATCCAAGACGACAGCCATAGCTGTGGCAACGTTGCACTGATGTGACGGGAAATTCACATTTTGACGGGAAAATAGGACATTTGGGCTATCTGCACTATCCTAACGCACTTTCCCTCCCCTCCCCCTCCCCCTCCCCCTCCCCCTCTCCCTCCACCTCTCATCCCCTCACCTGCCCTATCTTCCCTGCACCATCTGAAAATTGGCAGGAGGAGGACTCAGTCTGTGCTGGGCTGCTGGATAGCATGGACGTTAGCCTCTATTTTGCATGCATTGTTTATTTAAACAATTTGAGTTGTTACAGACAGTAGTTCCACCCAGTGTGTTCACCATGAGGTCCAGGTCCAATTGTCCAAGTTCACAGTATTACCACCAAAGGCCACTGTCGTCCCTCTCCCCTCCCATGACGTAATCAAAGATGGTGGTCTGGGGGAAAATGGTGAGAAAGGACTCACTCTGTGTCTAGCTGCTGGACTGGGAGGATGGACGTAACTGTTTACTGTGTTCAATGGACGAGATGCTGGAGATGGAGTATTATATTAGCATCTGAGGACTGTGTCGATAGCATTGATATTTGGTGAAGTCAAATACAGACTAAGTTACGCTTCGCAGCTCAAACTGATAAATGCGTGTGCTGTAAATGTAAAGTGTTTGCTAAAAGTCCAGCTGAATCACGAGAGGTGAGATGCTCTCCCACTCTGGCACATGCATCCATGTGAACAACTGAGGAAATGCTGACGATGAGCAGGGATGAATTTAATATGTGTACTACATGCAAGCCCACAGCTGAGGGCAGTATCCATAGCTTTGCCGTATTCCACATGAGCTATAGGTGTTCACCCTGAGGGTTGGAGACCGACTGAACTAGTTCACAACACAACCACCAGAGAGCAGTGTGCCTCCCCCCCCCCCCCCCCTCCAACACCACCTCTCCCATGATGTAGTCCAAGAAAGCGGTCCAGAGAAAAAGGGCAAGAACCAATAGCAACCCTAAATCTGGTCGTGTGTTAGACTTCAGCCAGTAGGATGGTGGTATCTGGCGACGCCACTGGAGGGGGTATGGGGCAGGCTCAGCAGCTCTGTGACCCCAGCCTCGCTCAGTCAGCCAGCAGCAGCAGCAAAAGAGGATGAAGATTAAGGTTATCCATTATGGATATTTTAGAACCCATGACCATTACCTGAACGTAAATATATGAAACAGCACCCAGTCACTTTTTTAATAGTTTTTTATTATTGCGTGAACCGATTTTTGAACTTTTTCAGGTTCATCTTCAGATGGTTTTCTAGAAGTTACTTCACTATTTCTAGCATAATGCTGGTTGCAGGCTCTGTGACAAGAAGATGGAACACACTTTAAAGTATCGCCATGCATATTGTTCACCTGTCAATATGGATGCAAAATTTTGTTTCTTACTTGGACAGTGTGGTTCGCCTTTTCCGTTAGTGTCCATCAGTTGGCTTCCATTTTGTTGGCCACTTGGTACATCACTTCGCTTACTTTTACACAGCCTGTATTTATTTACGCTGTGGCAACGAAACTTGGCCAGCATCCAAGTGTTGCTTCTAGCAAAGATCTTGACAGAAAGATATGGAGTAGGTCCATTTTGCTCAGAGATGCAATTTGTTCTTGTTTAAACGTGTTAAGTCGATGTAATGGCAAATATTTAAATCAGACTGGCGATAACATGAGAGCACAAAATAAATAAATAAATAAATATATATATATATATATATAAACTACAGGAGCAAACTTCAAGTGATCTGATGTCTTACAAGTCCAAGCTTGCAGGGGCGAGCGCCAACATGTCGATCTTTGCGGTGGCCAGACTTGTAGCAACCTCAGCTGCCATCTTGTCGAGACCTGCACCGACCTCTGAACCTGCGGCAGCAACAGCCTCCAGAACGTCAGACCCGTAGCGAGCACGTGGGATTCTGTAGCATACGTAGCCCATTTGCTGGAGCAGGGCAAGGAGCTGTTATTGTATGACCCACTCATCGATTTGTGTGATGAGGACGCGCAGTCTCGTCCCAACACATCGAACGCTGCTGGTGCTCCTAAACAACAGCAAGATACAGGACAGTACTGGTCACTGATACACGACCCATGCCAGCAGAACATCCCTTTGCTAGTGCCGGCACACAGGGCAGATGCTGTGGATAGGAAGGTATCGATTGTACCCATGCTTTTCAGTTCAACATACCGATTAACTCCCAGTGGAACAAAACGTGTAAACGTGAGCATAGAAGCACATCGTTACTGGGCCTTGCATGTGGGAATATAAATCGTAAACGCATCGATAACTTTATTTTTGAGTTTGGCTAGGACGAAATATGTCTTGCAGAGTGCTACATCAATCAGCAAATGACTTATCCAATTCATACCACCCCCGCCCCCCCCCCCCGCACCCCCGAAACCCCTCCCCGCCCCCTCCCCCGGACATTCGCCTTAGTAGTGTGACATTGTGACATTATCTGTTACAACAGCGTCACTCTGCACTACGTGTGAAATCGGCTGACAAGTGTGTCTATCTACGGCACGCCTCAGTTATGAAGTTACACGACCTGGATACTGCGCTACCCCTTGCATTGGAGAGCGTGAGTCATTGGTTGTCGAGCCTAGAATCCGCATACAATGATGTAAACTTCCCACGTCTGCATAGTGTACATTATGATGATTTGGAGCAGTAACTTTGTTTGCACATGAACGCAGAATCAAAACAGAACCTGTACAGGTGCGAAGAAGAAGAAGAAGATAGAGAGTCTGATGATTTTTTTTTATACTGCACCTGATGTATGAAATTTAAATAAATAATGTATGTATATATAATCTCAAACAGTGTTCGTGTTTTATTTCATACCTCTCTCACCATAGTCCAAGTACTACACCTATTAATATCATTATTTTCAATTCTACACCTATATCATGCCCCCCTCTCTTCACCGTCATTGAATGAATGATGAAGTGACTCTTCACGGGCAAATTAAATAGCTCATTTCTCTACTAGCCAATGTAGCTAAGTTGGTTAAGTGATGCAGCTATAGTGGCTACACATACTATTGCCAGCCTTACAAGTTTATATATGCAAACTACATGTCAGTACCTGCCGCAGTGTCATGGCAGGGTGGGTGAAACATCATCACCACAAGGACTTTCTCATTGTAGGTCCATCCAAATGTGACAAGGCTTATGTCGTCATGGTGTCGGCCGTGCTGGCCGAGCGGTTCTAGGTGCTTCAGTCCGGAACCACGCGACTGCTATGGTCGCAGGTTCGAATCCTGCCTCAGGCATGGATGTGTGTGTTGGCCTTAGGTTAGTTAGGTTTAAGTAGTTCTAAGTTCTAGGGGATTGATGGCCTCAGATGTTAAGTCCATTTGAACCATCTTATGTCATGACGCTGCTAACACATGTAGATGGAGTCCGATTTGAACATGTTTCCGTATTGTCAAAAAAGCGTTTCAGCCCAAGTATGAGCCATTACAGGAGACATCGCGCGCTATAAAAGGTGTTACGTACACGACGTTCAGCGAAAGCAGTGATATCCTCCCACCTGACGATTTTCCTGTGGAAAACCAAGAGCAAACTCGAAAATATTTCTGTTGCAGTCGTCATATGGGTGCTGAAATATTTTATATAGGAAAAACATATTCCAGATTCCGGAAACCGTTGGTTAGGGATAATTAGAACCTCATCATTACCTTCAGAAAAGAAAATCTGAATTTAAAACACATTTACCATGCACATGTACGAACTGACATGTTGTTCAATGATTTTCTAAAAATATGTGCAGATTGCTGGAATCATTCACAGTATGGGTTTGTCGTTATTGATAAAACAAGAAAATTGAGTGATTGTTGGTACAGGAGAAACTTCCAAGAGTTTCTGTGTATATAACCTGGTAAGAGAGGTGAGTACATGATTATACGCTGCACCATGGACAAATTCTGGTACACGTCTAGCTCTCAACCCGAGAGGATGGGTGTGCGCAGACAGAACACTCGCTTGTACATGGATTCAAGCTATTGGGCATAAAGTTGGAGGTATGAGCAGGGAGCTAGAGACGTATTACCAGACTGTTCTGTGAATGGTCATTGAATTAAATGAGGTAATTAATGAAATCTGTAAGAAAGTAACAGACTTAACTGAAAATATCGAGGCTATTGAGGAGAAATTAAATATAGAGGTCTTTGTTGTTGAGAAGGGGAGAAGGCAGATAACAAGAGGAACAAGAGCGGATGTGTAAAGTCTCAGGCTATAGAGACGTCTGAGTAGTATACACCGAGATGTCATCGAAGCAGAAAGTCATTCAAGCGCGGGAAGCCATTCGAGAGAAATTACGGTTATTAAGGTTAGGGCATATGGATCGACAGCAAACGCCAAGAGAGGCCTTTAAGCCGTTTACTGTATTTCACAGGCAGCTCTTGGCAAAAACAAAACCACGTGATAACGATGGAGTTGCATTGACGAATTCATTATCCGTCACGTCCCTGGTTAGATAGACAGAACATTTGGCGTTAGCAGGGGAAGACTGCACATGTTGGGCACGCAGCATATACACGTAACTGATGACACAACACAGATTGGTGATAACGGTTTGAGAGGACACCTGGGTTTATAAATATTATTTTCCTAAGACCCACCAAAAAGAACTATAAATTATTCAGTTACTGATGGGGAAATGTATCGAGAAATACTGCATTTGACTGATGTACATACGATCAGCAAAAATCTTGAGCAACAAGAAATATAAAACCATTATAAAACTAATACCTAATGACGAAAACAAAAACAAGAATAATAACAGTAACGGCGATGGTATTGACATTGTGCATAAAGTAGTGATGCCACAGTATATATATATGACGACCCCGACGAGAGAATAGATCGACTATGACTACTAATGGCATCAGCTGCAGCAGGCTATACAGCTCATTCGGATGAGGCCGTTTCAATAATTTATGAGCTTGGAGGGAGAGACATCATCGAATAAGTGTGGAGACAATAGTTCGAGAACTTTACAAAGCAGCACTCAAAACATGCCCTCGTAAGCATGTTATGATTGAAGGTTTGGGTGACTTACGGCAGGCTGATCTTATATATATCAGGGAATATTCACATAAGATTAATGAATTAAAATATATTTAAATGTTTATTCATACAAACTCCTAACCTGCCTGGGCATTACCTGTTAAAACAAAAACGGGTAGAAATCTCGCGAATGTGTTTGAGTGCTAGCTGCATACAGGGACGAATCGATCCCCAGACAACCTCAAAACCGATCACGGTGGAGAGTTTTACAATAGGTTTTCCAAGACCGTGATGCAGCGGTATGGAATACGTTACAACATTCACCTACCTGAAAGCAAGTATCGTGGAGCGTCCGAAAAGAACAATAAAAGGTCAAATGTGAATGCGTTTTAATCTTCGCGTATCATACAAGTGGACAGATATCCTCCAAGAAATAATTGCTCAGTATAATCGAACCAAACATACCACAATAAAAATCAGACATCGATGTTCGTGATGCCGTGGACTATCACATTAAAATACCGGATTCATGCAAACAGAAATTTAATCTAGATCATTTGTTAGGTATCTCAAAATATAAGAAAACATATGAGAAATCATATCTACCGAAGTGGTCAACAGAGATATTTACAGTTTGCAAAGTGCAAAGAACGAATCCTAGAACTTACATCTTGAAGGATCGTAAAGGCGAGGAAACTGCAGGTTGCATATACACCGATGAGTTGCAGAAAAGCTCAGAACCGGATATGTTTCTTGTAGAGAGAGTCATACGACGTCGGGGAAATAGAGCACCAGTCAAATTGCATGGGTTTCCTGCAGCACAAAACAGATGGATTAATGCTAACGATTTGCAGATGCACAGTCCACAACCACCGCAGTAGCATAACATGCGTGCTATGAGACGCATTATAGGAGGAGTGGTATTCGAGACAAGGCAAACTGCCACTAGTATTACACATTCCGGGGTATAGCTACTGTGGACATGCAACAAAGATTCGGAAACGCTTGGCACGAGGTGATAAGTGGGTTAATCTGCTCGACGAAGCGTATATAGAACATGACATTGCATATGTAGCAAATAAAGATCTCTCAAGTCATCACATCGGAGATAGGATTTTAGCAGATAAGACTAAGGCGATACGGAAAAGAAAGGATATTGTTGTACATCACTGCATTGCAGCATTTGCAGTATAAGAGTGATGAACCTCAAGCGAGTTATGAATGCTGCACGTTGTGCAGTAAACAAGAAAAGAAGAAGGGTGATAGCAGAGCTGTTTGAAGAACTGTATCCTGACAGCGAAGTATGAAGCTAAAACCGCTCTGAAAGGCGCGAGAAGAAGAAGAAGAAGAAGAGGAGAAGGAGGATCCCTTAAAGCTCCTCTAATTCTACCAATACCCAAGACGTCTGGTGTTTTCTTGTTCCTCATCCCCGCACTCTCGGCGGTAGGTTCCCTCGCTGGTGGTGCTGCAACTATTGCTCGAACAGTCAAGAACGCGCAGAACTCCGAAGAGCAGTTAGAAGGGGCAAGAAGACATAACCACTTGATGGAAGCCAGAGCCATCGGGAAAGGACTATACTTGAAATCGTACGGGAAAGGGCTTGCTGTATCCATAAATTAAAGGAAAGTCCGTTAGCAGTTCTACAGGATCACAAATGCTGCTCTTCTCAAGTTTGTTAGAAAAAATTCAACATTCCGAGATTCCATGATGCGTTTATGCGGGATACATTACCGAAGACTATGTGGAAAACTGATGAATGTGCCATTGTAAATTTATATGTTGCTGAAGGTCCTGGCACTCACTGGGTGTCACACGCCATGATAAATGTGGATACGTCTACTATATAGGCTCATTTGGTGACCTGCAACCGCCAGAATGAATACAGCGATACTTCACCCACAGAACACGTGCGCTCTACAATTATCGGAGCTATCAAGACTTTAATGCATACCTCTGTGGACATCTGTGCATCATGTTTCTCTTGACATTCACAAAGAAAAAGAAGCGTGCTACTATATAAGGAGGAGCTTAAAACATTCTTTCATCAGTTGAGGTTCAGATGTAATGTCGTACACTTTGACGTTAAAATAACGATAATCTATATTGCGTGCAAATTACTTCCCTCCAGTTGATTTGAGCATTGGTGTTTGAAGTATTGCATTGATTGGACTGGAGCCGTACAACGGTATCCCAAATATCACTGAGACTAACAACAAACTACATCTGGATATTAATGGTGAAAAAGGCATTGTGGAAATAGAACCGGGCGCATACGATATCGACGACTTAAACGAAGTCTTAAAACAGTCTGGAAAATTTATTGAGCTGATTTATTGAGTTGATTTGAGCATTGGTGTTTGAAGTATTGCATTGATTGGACTGGAGCCGTATAACGGTATCCCAAATACCACTGAGACTAACAACAAACTACATCTGGATATTAATGGTGAAAAAGGCATTGTGGAAATAGAACCGGGCGCATACGATATCGACGATTTAAACGAAGTCTTAAAATAGTCTGGAAAATTTATTGAGCTACATGCAAACATCAATACACTTAAATATGAAATAAGGACTGTAAATGCAACGATTGACTTTCACTAGAAAGGTTCAATAGGGCTTATGGGGTTTCACAAAATGACATGTTTTGAAGAAAGATCCAAGTAAATATTACAAGTCAGATCAGGCTGTGGATATACTGCCCGTCAGCACAATCGGAGTGTTACGTTGCAACGAACTCCTATCACAACGACCGTCTGATTCATATTATTTACGGATTCTTCCCCTGAGTTGCAACGAGGTACAAGACTGTTGAAACTCCTTCCATTGCAATATACCTTCCAGTGACAGTTCAGGCACTGGACTATTTGGAGTAGCGTATTGTGAACCAGAATAATCAACTTGTTGACTTTCGTGGCGAGGAAATCATTGTACGATTACATCTAAGCCGAGATCGGCACACAGTACAAATCCACTGCACGCAATCCATCGCACGTCACTTCGGCGCGGAACCGCAAAGTGATAACACGTGCCAACTACGAGTTTCTTAAATCAGTTGGCTTGAAACCTCGCAATGATGACGTCACTCAGTATAACCAGTTCAGTAGAGAATGATGAGAGAATTATACTTCAGAAATACTTCTCACATAAACCTTACACTTCAACCACATTTAACAAGAATGGTGAAATTAGGATTGTCCTCCAGCACCAAGAAGCGCTGACGCTTCCATGCAAGTGTTTCATATATTTGGAGGGGTGATTCAATGAAACCGACGGCGGATACAGTGGGAGACAAGTTTACACGTAACGCCTTAGCATCCCTGTTTCAAGAGATACGCTATCAACTCAGTTGGTCTGAGATCGACCGTGCACACAATGTGGCACAACATCAACCCTTAAAGCATATGTCTCTACATCAACCACGGATTTCAATGCCTTAGAAAATGCGGGATGATTCATAGACGATCCGGAGGATAAAGCAGTTGCAGAGTACAAGCGATTTACTGCATGCATTCCTCTAAAAATGTTTATGGGTTACTTTTAGGACATGAGACAGATTGCTAGAAATGCTAAACAGGAACTCACTCTGGTGCGGAGTGCGACGGATAATAACTCATACATTAAAGGAGCTCAAGAGGAGAATATGATCACAATTAGCAAGATAATACGGAAAATACCCCACATCAGTGTATCAGACGAGGAGCGTTTGAAGCTTTTAAAAGACCTGAATTCCGGTACATTTCTATCACTAGGATTTCTCTCTTGGGAAGTTTTCGAGTAGCCAGTGTTACCGACTGCAAGCAGACAAACATGGGGTATTAAAACCTGTTCACATCTACAGACGTCTACATTCATCATACTTGATTTTCAGACTGACAAAAGCGGGAATATATCTAATGATTCCACTGCATTCGACAACTGCAAGTTAACTAACGCCAGAGTCTGCGTGAATTCAGAATTCTACCCATATGCAGTGTGCGATTTGTGCTTTTACCAGTGGGGGGATGTCTTAGGGGGTTAGTATAATTATATGTGTTACTAGCTTGGACCGTGGCGTTACCCATGGTTAAACAGTTATTTATAAATAGATGTTAATGCCGAAACTCACTGCTCACGCGTATGCACTATCAGAAAAGCCATCCCTTGTTATATCTTTAAAAGTACATTATAGGTAAAGCTTATTTACAAAATCATCTACATACAGGTATACGGGGGAATTCAAAAAGTAAAGGCACATTTGTGAAAAGCTGTACTTATTCTGGTGATAGAAAAACATGCATTATTTTTCTACTTAACCTCCCTGGACATCAATGCAGTTTTTCCGACGTTTTACGAGTTTCTTTTTTATTTCATCAGAAAATACGTTTTTCGGTTGCATCGGTGACCAATTTTGCACCGCAGCAATGGCGTCTTCATCACTTTCAAATCTTCTTCCCTGCAGTGCTTTCCGTTAAGGGTCCAAACGTGTGAAAATTGCTTGGAGCCAGGTGTGGACTGTATGGTGGATGTTCCAGCACCTCGAATCTCAACTCTTTTATTGCGTTGGCTGTCCGTTTGGCAGAATGTGGGCGAGCGTTATCTTGCTGCAGGATGACAGCTATTCACAGTTTTCCACGACGTTTGGATCTGATTGCAGGTTTTAGTTTCGCACGCAACACATCACATCCACCATACAATACAGACCTGGCTCTAAAGCCTCGTCTACACTGGGGCGACGTCTTGCAACATTGTGGCATGCTGCGGAAATGTGGCGTGCGTCGTCTTGTAGCATGCTACAGCAGGCAACATCTTACGGCGTATGTTGCATGCGGCAGGTTAATTTATACCAAAGCAGCAGAATTTGTGCCACACGTGTGTCGGTCTTGCAGTATAATGGATGATAAAGTGATCGCAGCGGCGGCCTACTTGGTACTTGCACATGCAGTTAACAACGGAAATAAAAACCAAAAGAAAAGAAAACGATGTTGGAAGAGGAGAGTATTTAAAGAAGGTCCACGAAATAGTATCCTAAGAACTAGAAGCAGAAGATGGTGCGTTATTTAGTAATTTCACGAGAATGTCGACTGAAGACTTTAATTACTTACTGCAGTTAACTACACCTCTTATTGTAAAGAAAGATAACAACTGCCAAGACAGTATTTCACCAAGAATTCTATGGGCCATCACATTACGATTTTTAACCACTGGCGATTTATACAAGTCACTAATGTACTTATTTAAAGTATCATATTCTGCTATTTCCCTCATAGTGTCAGAGGTATGTGAAGCTTTTTCATTAGTGTTGAAGAATTACATAAAGGTATGCACGCAACATTCAATACTGATTTCATTTAAGTGATGTTTTATTGGCATTCTTAAGCAAATTAAAATGGATATTAAAGAACTGTTAAAAACACTTCTTTCTAAAATCGAATTAATTTGAGCTGTTCTGTTTCTGTTTGAAAAAATTCGTCACAATTATTATTGTCCACATATACAATTTCACAGCTACGTTTAGCAACCAATGTTTCGATGCTCGCAGTTTGCTGTTCATACTTCCCTAAGGGCGCTTTAAAAAGAACATTTGAAAATATGTGCTTGACATATGTGGGAGGTACTTGTTCTTCAAGAGATACATTGCCGTCTTCTTTTGATACTGTGTCATCAGTCTGAAAAAAATAGGGAAAGTAATGAGTATGTTTTACTTTTCAGATTCCAAAGGATACTGAAAAATGGCAGAAGGTAGCAAGATTTTTCGAAGTGAAGTGGAATTTCCCTCACTGCATAGGGGCCATACATGACAAACATGTGCAAATTATGTGTCCTCCGAATACTGGAAGTAAAGTGAATACATCAGCTACAAAAAGACATTCAGCATTGTCCTTATGGCAATTGTAGACGCAAATTACTGCTTTCAATATGTAAATGTTGGATGTCGCAGGGACAGAAAGAGAGGGAAGGAGGAGATTGACTTAGAGGGGGAGAGAAATTGACCTTAGCGAAGGGGAGAGTGACGGAGGTTGTAGGAGGTGATAGAGGAGAAAAGCAGATGGACAGAGAGAAGGGCAGAAGAAGATGGGGAGTGGGAAAAGAAGGAGATGGACATAAGGGGAAGGTAGAGACATCCGGGCAATGGAGAGTTTACTTACCTCATTTATAAAATTAATAAATCTTCATATGTAGTTAATTAACAACTTTGTAAATGATTCATGTAATATACGATACTCAAACTATACTAAAATATGAGATGAATAAAATGTAAAATAAAAATTTTGGTTTTGTTTTGTGCTTAACTTTAACACTCTGAAATTATAAGTGAATGTTAATTTGTTGAATCATCGTATTACGACAAAGCCACAGCAAAGTGTGGCCGGCTCAGCTAGTACTAAAGTGTATAATTGTCATTTTAACTTAAAGAGTTTAATTGAAGAGACGAGATGAATGAGACTGCTCCTGAAGATTCGAGGGTTTGCCTGTTGGTTTGTCAATGGCACTATGGTGCTGAGAAGCAAGGCTTCTTTTTCTTATCCACTTTGCTGCAAATTTTTCTACATCGAAGCAATGCAGTGGAGGTGCATTTATTGAAATGAGAAGTATATTTGAAAGTGTCGGAATTTGTAAGTGATTTCTCTGATCAGTCAGTGTTAAATTCATGGCACTAAATCCGCGTTCACATTCAGCCGTAGATATAGGTATAACTTCGACTGCTTTCAAAAGTTCCTTCACAGAATTGGGCATGTGTTGAGGATTTTCTCTATAGATTCGAATATCTTTAACTAGTAACTCACACGTGCATTCACGTAATTTAAAATCCACCTTATCACACAAGCGAGAAATTGACATGTCAACATAAAACACCATCATCTGAAGGCCATGTATCTGAATTTAATACGGCTACACCCGAAAAGAAATCCAAGTCCTCAAAGCGGTTTTTTATATTGTCTACCAAAGACTGAAAAAATTTCTTCCGAAATGTCTGAAATCTGTTATATTCATCACAAGTTGGTTATTTCATTAATACCCCTTTGAATGTGCGCTTTTCCTCCATCTCTTGTGCTATCATCCTAATTCGAGGCGTTTTCAGTGTTTCAAGAGTTCGTATAGCCACGTCAATTTCCTGTTTTGCTTTAAGGACTGAACAATTTCTCTTTTGCATAAAGAATGATAATACTTGCAGAACTTCTAGGGCCTCATAAAGCACAACTAATTCCATTACAAGCAACCATTTTGTGAGATGTTTTAGTAAACCTTCAAATTTAGATCTCTCCTGAGTTGATCATTAACCATCATGAAACTTCCTGGCAGATTAAAACTCTGTGCCCGACCGAGACTCGAACTCGGGACCTTTGCCTTTTAATGTGCCAGGAAGTTTCATATCAGCGCACACTCCGCTGCAGAGTGAAAATCTCATTCTGATTAACCATCATGTCTCAGTTTTTCAAAAAGATGGACAAGAGAACTGTGACTTTCAAGAAAAGCTCGAACAGCATTAAATGAGGAAGCAACCTAACGTACGCGAAAAATACGGCCTAGTTTTAATAGCTGCGAGGACAATTCTTGTGAAACACTTTGTAGTAGTCTCTGATTTTTAAGACTTCGAAAAAACACAGAATATAAGGAATCTAGAAAAACCTGTATATGGTATACATGCAGGGATGGCTAGAGGACAAATGTAAGGATGTAGAGACTTATCTCACTAGGGGTAAGATAGTTACTGCCTACAGGAAAATTAAAGAGACCTTTGGAGATAAGAGAAAGACTTGTATGAACATCAAGAGCTCAGATGGAAACCCAGTTCTAACCAGAGAAGGGAAAGCCGAAAGGTGGAAGGAGTATGTAGAGGGTCTATACAAGGGCGATGTACTTGAGGACAATATTATGGAAATGGAAGAGGATGTAGATGAAGATGAAATGTGAGATACGATACTGCGTGAAGAGTTTGACAGAGCACTGAAAGATCTGAGTCGAAACAAGGCCCCCTGAGTAGACGACATTCCATTGGAACTACTGACGGCCTTGGGAGAGCCAGTCCTGGCAAAACTCTACCATCTGGTGAGCAAGATGTATGAAACAGGCGAAACACCCTCAGACTTCAAGAAGAATTTAATAATTCCAATCCCAAAGAAAGCAGGTGTCGACAGATGTGAAAATTACCGAACAATCAGGTTAATAAGCCACAGCTGCAAAATACTAACACGAATTCTTTACAGACGAATGGAAAAACTAGTAGAAGCCGACCTCGGGGAAGATCAGTTGGGATTCCGTAGAAACACTGGAACACGTGAGGCAATACCGACCTTATGACTTATCTTAGAAGAAAGATGAAGGAAAGGCAAACCTACGATTCTAGCATTTGTAGACTTAGAGAAAGCTTTTGACAATGTTGACTGGAATACTCTCTTTCAAATTCTAAAGATGGCAGGGGTAAAATACAGGGAGCGAAAGGCTATTTACAATTTGTACAGAAACCAGATGGTAGTTATAAGAGTCGAGGGACATGAAAGGGAAGCAGTGGTTGGGAAGGGAGAAAGACAGGGTTGTAGCCTCTCCCCGATGTTATTCAATCTGTATATTGAGCAAGCAGTAAAGGAAACAAAAGAAAAATTCGGAGTAGGTATTAAAATCCATGGAGAAGAAATAAAAACTTTGAGGTTCGCCGATGACATTGTAATTCTGTCAGAGACAGCAAAGGACTTGGAAGAGCAGTTGAACGGAATGGATGGTGTCTTGAAGGGAGGATATAAGATGAACATCAACAAAAGCAAAACGAGGATAATGGAATGTAGTCGAATTAAGTCGGGTGATGTTGAGGGTATTAGATTAGGAAATGAGACGCTTAAAGTAGTAAAGGAGTTTTGCTATTTGGGGAGCAAAATAACTGATGATGGTCGAAGTAGAGAGGATATAAAATGTAGACTGGCAATGGCAAGGAAATCGTTTCTGAAGAAGAGAATATTTGTTAACATCGAGTATTGCTTCAAGTGTCAGGAAGTCATTTCTGAAAGTATTTGTATGGAATGTAGCCATGTATGGAAGTGAAACATGGATGGTTAATAGTTTGGACCAGAAGAGAATAGAAGCTTTCGAAATGTGGTGCTACAGAAGAATACTGAAAATTAGATGGGTAGATCACATAACTAATGAGGAAGTATTGAATAGGATTGGGGAGAAGAGAAGTTTGTGGCACAACTTGACCAGAAGAAGGGATCGGTTGGTAGGACATGTTCTGAGGCATAAAGGGATCACCAATTTAGTATTGGAGGGCAGCATGGAGGGTAAAAATCGTAGGGGGAGACCAAGAGATGAATACACTAAGCAGATTCAGAAGGATGTAGGTTGCAGTAGGTACCGGGAGATGAAGATGCTCGCACAGGATAGAGTAGCATGGAGAGCTGCATCTAACCAGTCTCGGGACTGAAGACCACCACAAGAACAACATGGTATACATCTGCTACATCATTCATAACATCGTGGACAGCTAATTCCATTTTGTGGTTCATACAATGAACGACAGTTAAATCCTTATGTGAATGACTATGCAGTAGAGCGGCTACGCCTTTGTAAGGGGCAAGTATTGTTGAGGCACCATCTGGTGTGATACCTGTGGTGTCATCGCCAGACACCACACTTGCTAGGTGGTAGCTTAAATCGGCCGCGGTCCATGCAGTACATGTCGGACCCGCGTGTCGCCACTGTGATCGCAGACCTAGCGCCACCACCACGGCAGGTCTCGTGATACGAGAGAGGACTCGACCCCAGTTGTACGAGAACCTAGCTACCGCCCCAGTTGTACGAGAACCTAGCTACCGCCCCAGTTGTACGAGAACCTAGCTACCGCCCAGTTGTACGAGAACCTAGCTACCGCCCAGTTGTACGAAGCCTTTCTCTCTCATTAGCCGAGAGACAGAATAGCCATCAGCTAAGTTAATGGCTACTAACTAGCAAGGCGCCAGTTGTATCAGTGCCTATAGCTTACGAGTATTCAAGAGAGATGTATTCCAAAGAACCATTAAAAGATAAGTAATAAGCATCTACATACTTTTCTTCTTATTCATTTATAAGTTCTCATGTTCCAGACTTCACGCCCGTCTGCTTTAGCCTTGCGTGCCCTATCGGCTACAGCGTTAGTCTAGCATTCCTTTTCAGCTAAACTTCACGGTGTCGGTCCAGCTACCGACACAACATTTATTGGCGACGAGCAAAAGAGTTTGTATTAATTCGTTTGCCACATTGGCGACGATTTAAAGTGTTTTCTGATTGCTTACATTTGTGTCATGGCTTCGCCACATTCTCCAGATGTACTGTCCGAATTTTATCGCTTGCAGACTCAGCAGACGCAGGCGTTACTGGATGCCCTTGGACAGCTCGTCCAGGGTCAACGTACCATTCAAACCGATGCGGCCGCCGCTGCTTCACCGCTACCGCAGCCACAACCTGCCGTTGCACCGCCTTTTAGGCACTACGACCCGAACCACGAGACCTGGCAAGAGTGGTCCCGCCAGTTTGCCTTCCACCTCGCTGCCTACAGAATTCAAGGTAATGAGCGGCAGCCGTTTTTGCTTTCTTGTGTCGGTGTGTCCACATACCGTGTGATAGTGAAATTGTTTCCCCGACGAGACGTAGCAACTCTGTCCTACGAGGAAATTTTGTCTGCATTAGATGCCTATTTCAAAGAAACAGTTAATGTGGTTGCAAAACGGTATACGTTTTTTCGTACAAACCGTACGGCCGGTCAAACTAATAGGGAGTGGGTAGCAACATTGCAAGGACTTACTAGGGACTGTGCCTTTGAATGTGACTGTGGTCTTTCTTATTCAGATACAATGGTGCGTGATGCAATTGCACAGAACGTTTCTGATGTTCGCATACGGGAGCAAATTTTGAAACTAGTTAATCCCTCCCTTCAACAAGTGATAGACATATTGGATAGACAGGACACACTTGACTGTGCTCAGGAATCTTTTGAAACTTCGCCAGCCGTGTGTAACATTAACCGGCCCGCTGGACGCGCTGCGCGGCCCGGTAACCGGGCCTTGCGCCCGTCGACACAGCGGCCGCCGCGTGCTAAGCCAGGTGTGCCGCGCCAGCCCACAAATGTAGTGAAATCATGCCCGCGGTGTGCTACTAGACATTCGCGTGAACATTGCCCGTCACGCCAAGCTATTTGCTTTTTCTGCAATAAGAAAGGACATGTTCAAAGTGTTTGCCAGAAAAAGCTCAGATCAGACAATCACATTCATTCCAGGCCCTTTGCTTCGTGCCGGAATCGAACCAAGGACACTCAGGCTCGTGGACCTTCGCCTATGGACATTCATGTCGTTAATTCCACTTCGTCCAGTGACACTTTCTCTAACTGTAACTGTGTTCGTCCCACAAAAACTGTGCGTCGACGTCGCCGGAAATCACGTCAATTAGCAAGTGATTCTGTACCAGTGTCTGTTCCAATTGCACAAAACAGTCGCTCTTGTCGTCAGCAGAACAATAAACTTTTTGTGGACTTAGACTTTGAAGGCAAAGTGATACCATTCCAGCTCGATACCGGAGCTGCAGTTTCATTGCTCAATCACGACACGTACAAACAACTGGGCAAACCTCCGTTGCGTGCCGCACATGTTAAGCTAACTACATATTCCGGACAGAAAATTCCTGTGTTAGGACAGTGCAGCCTTCTTGCAACATACAAGGGACAAACAAAACTTGTGTCATTTTACGTTCTTCGTTCTTCTTCTGCAGTGAACTTGTTTGGTCTAGATTTATTTAAGTTGTTTAACATGTCTATTGTAAATCAGGTCCTATCAGTGAATCAGACTGTGCCTACAGACAGTGTTTCTCGGCTGTGTGACGAATTTGCAGACGTTTTTGCACCGGGCTTAGGTTGCGCTAAAAACTATGAAGCACATTTAGAACTGAAGGTAAACGCGCAACCGAAATTTTTCAGGGCGCGCAATGTTCCCCACGCATTGCGTGATGAGGTCGCAAGAACGTTACACGATCTCGAATCACAGGGTGTAATTGAACGTGTGCAAGCTTCTCTCTGGGCCTCACCCTTAGTCATTTTGCCAAAACCTTCCGGAAAATTGAGACTTTGCGTGGACTTCAAGGCCACAGTGAATCCACAGCTAGTGACTGCTACTTTTCCTTTGCCCCGCCCGGAAGATCTTTTTGCTAAACTGTGCCCAGGGAAAATATTTTTCAAAGTTGGACCTAGCCGATGCGTACTTGCAAATACCGGTGGACGACGAATCCCAGCGCGTATTGGTGGTTAACACGCATCTTGGATTGTACCGCTTCAAAAGACTGCCTTTCGGGTGTGCATCCGCCCCTGCCTTGTTTCAGCAATATTTACAAACTATTTGTGCGTCGGTCCCTACTGCAGCAAACTATCTGGACGATATAGTGATCTCCGGACAGACAGAAGAAGATCATCTTGCGAATTTACGAACATTATTTCAGGTCTTGCGGCAAAAAAGGGTCTTCGCTTGAGGAAGGACAAATGTGTGTTTTTTGCTCGTGACTTACCATACCTGGGACATGTCATTAATGCCCAAGGCATACATCCAAGTCCAGAGCACCTCCGTGCCATACACGATTTGCCTTCCCCTCAAAATCTGAAACAGCTACAGAGTATGTTGGGTAAAATTAACTATTATCATAAATATGTGCGCAATGCCTCTTCCATTGCAGCTCCGCTTCATCGCTTACGCCGTAAAGGTGTTCCGTTCGTCTGGACGACGGAATGCGAACGCGCCTTTCGCCAGTTGAAATCGGCGTTGCTTTCTAATACTTGCCTTACGCCATTCGATCCCCAGAAACCCCTTTTGTTGATGGTAGATGCATCGGATTTCGGGATCGGTGCTGTGCTTGCGCACAAAAGTGGCTCCCATGATCGCCCTATTGCCTTTGCGTCCAAATTGCTCTCGTCTGCGCAAAGAAATTATTCACAGATAGAGAAAGAAGCTTTGGCTCTCGTGTTTGGTGTTACTAAGTTCCATGATTTCTTGTATGGTCGTCACTTTACCATCATCACAGACCACAAACCTTTGACATCGCTTTTTCATCCGACCAAGCCTGTACCTCCACGTACAGCGCAGAAATTCATTCGCTGGTCTATTTTCCTCTCGCAGTACCGCTACGATATCTTGTATCGGTCCACTGCTAAGCACGGCAACGCCGATGCGTTGTCCCGTTTGCCTGTTGCTGAGGATAAAGCATTCGATTCTTCCGAACTTGCTTGCATGTTCATTGATTCGGAAACCGATGAAGTGGTCGAATCGTTTCCGATTGATTTTCGTCGTGTCGCTACAGCCACAGCTGCTGACCCTGTCCTTGCTACTGTTTTACGTTTTGTTGCTACGCAATGGCCTTTGTCAAAGTCTCGGATCGAGGATCCGTTGGTTCGCCGATTTTTTGCTCACAAGGAGAGACTTTTTGTTCGACGTGGTGTTTTGTTGTTGCGTTCTGATAATGATCAGTCCAGAGTCGTGGTCCCACGTTCGTTCCAGTCCTCTGTTTTACGGCTTCTTCACCAAGGACATTGGGGTATAGTGCGAACGAAACAACTTGCTCGTCAGCACTGTACTTGGTTCGGAATCGATGCTGCGATTACGAATATGTGTTCTTCGTGCCCGGCGTGTGCCGAACAACAGTCCGCACCGCCGCGGAAAGTCTTTGCGTGGCCAAAAGCCACTTCCCCTTGGCAACGCTTGCACATTGATTTTGCTGGTCCATTCTGGAATGCTCGATGGTTGGTTCTGGTCGACGCCTTCAGTAATTTTCCTTTTGTTGTCCGGATGTCTTCCACGACGTCCTCCGCCACCATCCAAGCGTTGTCTGCTATCTTTTGCATTGAAGGTCTTCCGCAGACTATTGTTTCCGACAATGGCCCACAATTCATGTCCGCAGAATTTCAGTCATTCTGCCAGGCCAATGGTATTCAACATCTGACATCCGCGCCGTTTTCGCCTCAGTCCAACGGTGCCGCTGAACGTTTGGTCCGGACTTTCAAGTCACAGATGTTGAAATTGAAAGAGTCGCATTCTCGGGAGGACGCATTGTTGCTCTTTTTGTCTTCGTATCGCTCTCAGCCCCGAGATGGTCGCTCGCCGGCTGAGTTGCTCCACGGTCGTCCTCATCGCACCTTGATGTCTTTGCTGCATCCGCCGCATCAGGTTCCTGTGCAGCGGCAGACTCCTGCTTTTGCTCCAGGCGACGTTGTATTTTATCGCCACTATCGAGGTTCACGGCGTTGGCTCGCAGGGCGCATTCTTCGCTGCCTCGGCCGCGCGATGTATTTGGTTTTGGGGGCCTCTGGTGAGGTGCGTCGGCATCTCAATCAGCTGCGCCTCTGTCGTCGCTCGGGTTCTGCCGCTCCCCGTCTGCTTTCAGCGACGGTGCCGTCCGGTCAGCGCCCTGGGGACCCATCTACTGGCTCGCCTCATCCCCAGGTGTTACCGACGATGCCTTCCATTTTGCCCCATGGCGACGCGCCGCCGCCGCCGCAGCAGCAGCAGCCGCCGCCGCCGCCGCTTGTTCTCCCGCCGGCGCCGCCCGCGTTCGACGCTTCGTTGCAGCCGCCAAGCGCCTCCCAGGGTCACGCGCCGCCGATCGCTTCCCGTGACCAGCTGTCCTCCGCCATGGAACTCCCGCCCGCTCCGGACCACATGACGTCATCGCGCGTCGGCTACCCCGACGCCATGGAAATCGACCCTTCGGTCCCTCCTGTCTTATTAAGGGCGCATACACCGCATGTTGACGTGCACCCTGGACTAGTTTTGCAGGCGTTTCCTAGCTCCCCTCGGACCGGATGGCCGGGTGCGGGTGGCACAGCCTCGCCTGTTGTTAGGCTCCCCACCTCATCGCATACGTCAACATGTGGTCCTCCCCACGGCGGGCGGAAGCCTTATCTCACGACCGTTCGCCGATTTGCGGGGGAGGAATGTGGTGTCATCGCCAGACACCACACTTGCTAGGTGGTAGCTTAAATCGGCCGCGGTCCATGCAGTACATGTCGGACCCGCGTGTCGCCACTGTGATCGCAGACCTAGCGCCACCACCAAGGCAGGTCTCGTGATACGAGAGAGGACTCGACCCCAGTTGTACGAGAACCTAGCTACCGCCCCAGTTGTACGAGAACCTAGCTACCGCCCCAGTTGTACGAGAACCTAGCTACCGCCCAGTTGTACGAGAACCTAGCTACCGCCCAGTTGTACGAAGCCTTTCTCTCTCATTAGCCGAGAGACAGAATAGCCATCAGCTAAGTTAATGGCTACTAACTAGCAAGGCGCCAGTTGTATCAGTGCCTATAGCTTACGAGTATTCAAGAGAGATGTATTCCAAAGAACCATTAAAAGATAAGTAATAAGCATCTACATACTTTTCTTCTTATTCATTTATAAGTTCTCATGTTCCAGACTTCACGCCCGTCTGCTTTAGCCTTGCGTGCCCTATCGGCTACAGCGTTAGTCTAGCATTCCTTTTCAGCTAAACTTCACGGTGTCGGTCCAGCTACCGACACAACAATACCTACAAGGTGTTTCTTTATTACATAATTTGTAATGCCATACTTATCAAGAGCTGCCAACAGTGTGCTGAAAATGCATTCTCCTGTCCTACTTTCTAATTCAACAATGTCAAAAAAATAATTGCAAGCAATTTCCTTAAAGGACAAACGTAAATATATTATTAAACAAGTTTTATTGGAAACCGTTGTACTTTCGTCCATCATGATACTGAAGTTTGTACCCGATTCTACAAGGAAGTGAGCAAGATTCTTTTTCATTTCTTTTCCTACGAACATAATGATATTTCGGCATGCATGGTCAGAATGAAGCATATTACCGACTGATAAACGATTAAGCTTTTGTAGTTCGATTACTGCAGGATACGATTTGAATAATAATTTCTGTTTAGCTGTTACAAATGCAGATCTGAACAACGAAGCAGTTGCGATTACTTTTTCTTGATGCTGCTTTCCCCACAACTTTGCATTTCAGTGACGCATTTTTGTAAACTTTTCTTCTCTTTCATACTCGTGTTTTCCACGCACTTCGTGTGTGATTTACACTTTGCATGATCCCCGATTTTATCATTTATTTTTTTGGCGTTGTTAGCAGAAACACCAGCTAAAAACGCGTTATCGATACGCACACGTTCACTGCTTTCCACCTTAAGTTCACAAACTTGTAAACACACTGCATATTACTAAGTTTTTGTCATTTACGGGCAGCCACGCATTAGTCTTTTGGCAGTTTTGAAAACGTGATAAGGTAACACAATTTCCTACTATAATTCCAAGAGAACTGTTACTTCCATTCCTACCTTGAGACGTGTCACAGTTTTCAGTCACCGGAGATTCAGTCTCTTCCCCTGTATTAGCACCATCATTACCGTTTTCTTTTTTACATTCACTGTCTATTTTAACTCTTTTTAGCACCACTGTTAGTATCCTGACTGTCACGGTTTGTACACG
This sequence comes from Schistocerca piceifrons, assembly GCF_021461385.2. Taxonomy (NCBI): domain Eukaryota; kingdom Metazoa; phylum Arthropoda; class Insecta; order Orthoptera; family Acrididae; genus Schistocerca; species Schistocerca piceifrons. The sequence continues at coordinate 6,030,607 of NW_025728274.1, forward strand.
TATCAGGTAATGCACTGCTCTTAAGGAAATCAGAAATTTTTCTTTGTTTGAATGACATCCTGAAATTCCGTAGTTTTTACAGGCCCGGACGCACTCAACTCACTAATGAAGCTACTGAAGCGGGAACGTGTGAAGATCGCCGTGTGTGTGGCGGACGCGCGGCAAAGAACGAACGGCACCAATTAATTTGGAGTACGCGATGCTGGGGAGCCTGTGTTATGCTCCACCCACGTGGTTCGCGGCTAGCGAAGTCAGACTGTCCGATCCCGTCTGACCTGTACCGTTGCTCACTTCGCACCACTTTGTGCTTTCGTCCCTGTTAATCCGCGTCATACCGTTTCCAAAAGGTGGCCTAATTGTAAATGTTCGCACAGGTACCGGGCCGGTCGCCACCCTGTGTCAGGGCCCGGGGTGGGAATTTCAGCCCCCCAGCTCACCCAACTCTGCGGTACGACTGATACGGTATCACTGCCACACTACTTCCCTCGCAAGCTCGCAAGTAAACGGATGACGCACCTTAGACGAAAGCAACAATGACAACATGTTAATGATGATTTAGTTCTAAATGTTTTGAAATGCTTAACTACTACATAACACTTTTTCAAAATTAATAAGCAAAAATATTAATGTTATTAATAGTAAGACTGTATTAAAAACTTCCAGTGTTCGGCTCCACAAATTTAAATTATATTTAAAGTTTTACTCCAGTTCATGGGAAATAAACATCCCAGGTTGGGATGCATAAACTAAAACCAGAGGAGGGGATGGTCTGATGCAGATTGGGGGAAATCCCCGCCCCCCATACCTCTCCCCCCCCCATCCCCCCCCCCGCCCCCCTGCAAATCGCACACTGCCCATATGACAATTTACACCTGCAGTGGGATGAAATTTGTAGTCTAGCACATGACATGTATGCTAGGTATCATGCTTCTTACTATGAAAGTGCTGAAGAAGGGGTTGTCTACTCAGTCCACAGAAGCCATCACCGATCATCGTAATAGGCCGCTCGAAACACAACGAGATAATTACATCTGCACCAGATGTACTTATTGAATTTAAATCTTCTGCAAATTTCCTGAAACACACTGCCATGTATGCTCTAGTTCCACATGACTGTGTGATCAACTACCGCTCGCTCACAGGCGTTGTACAACGAGCTGTATAAATGAACAGGTGCTGTGCCATACCTAGAGCATTCCACAATGGCATCTCAAGGTGTAAACATCATTGCAGACGCTCAGGGATTCTATGATGGTGAGCGTAGACAGTTCATATTTAAAGATGTTGCATTCGTAGTGTACATAGAAGATGCCGTAATAATAGAGACATTCTCAGCAAACAAAGCGTCACCGAGGTCTTTTAAGCATGTGAAGTGCGTTGGAATTCACTGAGATGATACTGGCATACCATATAACGATATGGTGATGTCGCTCTACTATTCAACCACACAGATACCATTATCTACGTGAAGGGGTAGGAGAAGATCTCGTGAATGCATCGAATCCTCATGTTTGTTGCTGTTCAAGACTTGTAATTCTACGGGTGCCCTGCTCTCCATTGACTCAAGAAGAAGAAGAAGAAGAAGAAGAAGAAGATGTAAATTTACTTTTAGGCTGGGTAAAAAATAAATAATTTTTTACTTTACAACCTCTGTGTTCTTTTTTCAACCCTGTTCCAGCTTTGACAGTGTTCATTTTTAACCAGATACTACGTCTGTGAGTTTCTTCAAGCACCAGAGGTATAATTTTAGACATGTGTGCTGTATGTCTTTGGAAGTGGACACTGTCACATGCCTCCTGCTCCCATAACCCAATTCGGGCTGCACGATAGGGATAATTCCACGCAGCCATTCTGTATATTTTGCTATCATCCATCTTAAACTTGATCTCCTTTATAGCACTCACTGTTCAGCAAAACTAATGTCATTTATGAACAGACAGCCTTATATATATATATATATATATATATATATATATATATATATATATATATATATATATATATACAGGGTGAGTCACCTAACGTTACCGCTCGATGTATTTCGTAAACCACATCAAATACTGACGAACCGATTTCAAATACCGAACGTGAGGAGAGGGGCTAGTGTAATTGTTTAATACAAACCATAGAAAAATGCACGGAAGTATGTTTTTTAACACTAACCTACGTTTTTTTAAATGGAACCGCGATAGTTTTGTTAGCACATCTGAACATATAAACAAATACGTAATCAGTGCCGTTTGTTGCATTGTAAAATGTTAATTACACCCGGAGATATTGTAACCTAAAGTTGACGCTTGAAACATCCGACGTTCAGTTGCGTGTTGTAACAAACACGGGCCACGGTCGGCGAGCAGCATCTGCAGGGACATGTTTACGATGACGACCGTGTTTACGAGTGTGGCTGTAGTGCACTGTTGTGATTTGGTCTAGCTGTCGCAGTGTCCGCATGTAGCGCTTGCTGCTATTGTTATTCTGCATTCGTCTCAGCACACAGACCAACTGTAGTACTCCGTGTTACCAGACGTCTGTGATAGTGTAGTGTTGTAGGAACTGTGACCATGGTGTATTCGAACTCTGAAAAGGCGGAGATGATACTCATCTATGGCGAGTGTCGACGAAATGCAGCTGAAGCCTGCAGGGTGTATGCAGAACGGTACCCGGACAGAGAGCATCCAACGTGCCGCACATTGCAAAACATCTACCGCCAACTGTATGCAACAGGTATGGTCGTAGCACGCAAACGGGTCCGTAACAGGCCCGTCACAGGAGAAGCGGGTGCAGTTGGTGTGTTAGCTGCTGTTGCCATGAACCCATACATGAGTACACGGGACATTGCGAGAGCCGGTGGACTGAGTCAAAGTAGTGTCATGCGCATACTGCATCGTCACCGCTTTCACACGTTTCATGCGTCGCTACATCAGCAATTACATGGTGATGACTTTAATCATCGAGTGCAATGCTGTCAATGGGCATTAACAGAGAATGCGTTGCAGTTCTACCTTTTTACCGATGAAGCGGGTTCCACAAACCACGGGGCAGTGAATCTACGGAACATGCATTACTGGTCCGTGGACAATCCTCGCTGGCTCAGACAGGTAGAGCGACAGCGACCGTGGACTGTAAATGAATGGTGCGGAATCATTGGCAACCACCTCATTGGTCCTCACTTCATTGCAGGGGCCCAAACAGCTGCAACATACATCGCGTTTCTACAGAATGACCGGCCAACGTTGCTCGAAAATGTCCCACTGGAAACGCGTCAACGTATGTGGTATCAGCATGATGGTGCACCTGCACATTCCGCAATTAACACTAGGCTGACCCTTGACAGGATGTTCGACGGGCGTTTCATAGGACGTGGAGGACGCATAAATTGGTCAGAACTTTCTCCTGATCTTACACCTCTGGACTTCTTTCTGTGGGTTACGTTAAAGGAGAATGTGTACCGTGATGTGCCTACAACCCCAGAGAATATGAAACAACGTATTGTGGCAGCCTGCAGTGACATTACACCAGATGTACTGCGGCGTGTACGACATTCATTACGCCAGAGATTGCATTTGTGTGCAGCAAATGATGGCCACCACATTGAACATCTATTGGCCTGACATGTCGGGACACACTCTATTCCACTCCGTAATTGAAAACGGAAACCACGTGTGTACGTGTACCTCACCCCTCATGGTAATGTACATGTGCGTCAGTGAAAAAGACCAATAAAAAAGTGTTATCATGTGGACGTAATGTGCTGTTCCAGTCTCTTCTGTGCCTAATGTCCATCACCGTTCCCTTTGGATCCGTACGTAATTCGGTGCTCTCCGATACACACGATCGAACAGCGGAGGAGTGGTACTCAAGCGTCAACTTTAGGTTACAAAATCTCCGGATGTAATTAACATTTTACAATGCAACAAACGGCACTGATTACGTATTTGTTTATATGTTCAAATGTGCTAACAAAACTAACGGGGTTCCATTTAAAAAATCGTAGGTTTGTGTTAAAAAACATGCTTCCGTCCATTTTTTTAATGGTTTGTATTAACCTCTCCTCACGTTCGGTCTGTGGAATCGATTCGTCAGTATTTGATGTGGTTTTCGAAATATATCCAGCGGTAATGTTAGGTGACTCACCCTGTATATATATATATATATATATATATATATATATATATATATATATATATATATTAATATTATTATTAGCGAATGTCCCCATGGGAGAACGATAAGCAGGTGATTAACATTTCTTAATGTTCTTCTTATTTTCCCAGTATTTCTTCATTGCCTCCCCAAAGGCCTTCTTCCTTTCTTCGGTCCACTTTGGTCGGAAAGGTTTAGATTCCGTCTCTGGAGTAAACTTCCACTTGTCGATTTTTCTTCTGAATGTATCCCGGTCTGATGTGTTTGTTATGTCAATTTTTGCCTTTTTCAAATCCTTCTTAACTTCAGTTACCCAGGGTATTGTTGCCTTAAGTGATGTCATATAGTCCAATAGACGTTTAGTTAACCTGTTTCCAGGTAATCTGTCTATATGTCCATAAAACTTCATCCGCCTCTTCCTGATATCTGCCTCGATGTTTGATATTTTTTCGGTTGTCTCGGTAGTCTGCAGCCTGTATCCATCTTGTGTGTATCGTGGTCCTAGGATTTTTCTAATAATTTTTCTCTCTACTTTCTTAATTTCGTGTAAATCTAATTTTCTATTCAGGGTGAGTGTTTCACTTGCATATGTGACTGTTGGTTTGATGACTGTGTTGTAGTGTCTGATTTTAGTGCCTTTTGATAGACATTTCTTGTTATATATATTTTGAATAAGTCCGAATACTTTCTTGATTTTCTGTAATCGGTTTTTTTGTGCTATTTTCTCAAGTCCTGTTGGTTCAATAACTTCACCGAGATACTTAAAGTGCTTGACTCTAGTTATTTCACCATACTTTGTTTTTAGTTTCGAAATATCTAATTTTGAGCAGATGAATTCTGTCTTCTCAAAGGAGATTTGCAGGCCAACCTTCTCAGCACATTCTTTAAGTGTCTCAATTTGTTTTACTGCTGTTTCTTCACTGTCAGTTATAATTGCCAAGTCATCTGCAAACGCTAAATAAGGGATGTTCAATTTTCCTTTACCTCTTCCTAGTTCAATTGGCTTCCAAAAGCTTTGTTTCCTTAGTGTTACTTCCCACTCTTTCATAACTTTGTCCAAAACTATATTGAATAATAGTGGTGAGATCCCATCTCCTTGTCTTACTCCTGTTTTAATTGAGAATGGTTCCGAAATTTCCCCTCTGAATTTAATTTTTGATTTGGTTTCTGTTAGTGTTTGTTCAATTAGTTTTCGGGTTTTAGTGTCTAGGCCTCGTTCTTCGAGAATGTGACATAGAGACTGTCTGTCTATGGAATCGTATGCCTTTTTGAAATCAACGAATGTGCAGATTATTGGTTTTGACCTGATTGCTTTAATCTTTAAAATAGTTTTAAGGTTGAATATCTGTTCCGGGCATGATCTATTAGGACGAAAGCCTGCTTGGTAGTCTGAAATTGTATGTTCTAGTTGTTCTTGTGCCCTCTTTAGGAGACATGCAGATAGAATTTTGTAGGTAACTGGTAAAAGTGAAATGCCTCTGTAGTTGTTTACGTCTGATCTCTCTCCCTTTTTGTGCAATGGGTGAATTAGTGCACACTTCCACTCCTCTGGGATATTTTCTGTCTGCCAAATTTCTTGGATGATGCTAGTGATCTCTTTTAACGAATTTGGACCAAGGTTTATCAGTAGTTCAGCTACAATTCCATCTTCTCCCGATGATTTATTATTTTTGAGTTTTCTAATGTGACTATAAATTTCTTCTTGAGATGGTGGTAGTGAAGTCTCATTCGTGTGTTCTGGTTGTAATCTGGGGAATCTTGTACTTGGTTGTGGGCAATTTAGGAGTTGTGAGAAATATTTAGCTAGTTCTTGGCAATTTTCTTTGTTAGTTAGCGCCAATTTTCCATTCTGTTTCCGGAAGCAGAGATTTTGTGGAGTGTATCCTTTGATTTGATTTGCGAATATTTTATAAAAATCTTGAGTGTTGTGGTTCTTAAAGTTTTCTTCAATTGTGTTTAGCTGTTCATTAAGGTATTTTCTTTTAGTTTGTCTAAGTATTTTAGCTGTTTGTTTTCTCACTTTGAAAAATGTTTGTTGTGTGGTTTCTGATTTGTCACAATTGTAATTTAAAAAGGCTTGTTGTCTCTCTTCTAATGCGTTATCACAATTCGAATTCCACCATGGATGCTTGGATATTTTCTTTAACGGAATCAAATCTCTTGCTTTCTGTATAATTTTCGTTCGGAAATCTTTCCAGTTGTTTGTTGGTTGTTTATCCCATGCTTCTGTAATTCCTGATTCCTTGATATTTTTCAAGTCAAATTTGGGAATTAGTGGTGATTTCCTTTGGCGTTTCCTTTTTGGAGTGAATTTAATTTTAACTCTGGTAAGGTAGTGGTCAGAATCTATATTTGCCCCTCTGCGGACTTGAACGTCGTGTATTTCTTTCTGGAAGTCATAGGAGATCGCAACATGGTCTATTTGAAATTCACCAAGCTGAAGGTTTGGTGATCTCCATGTTTTTTGTTTCTTGGGGTCTTTTCGAAGTGATGTTGTCACGATTTTTAGGTTGTTTTGCTGACATAACTCGATGAGTCTCATGCCGTTCTTGTTTGTGAATTTGTGTGCAGGGTAATTACCGACTGTTTTTTTATATTTCCTCTCTTTGCCAATTTGCGCGTTGAAATCCCCTAGAAGAATTTTTACATCCTCCTCTGGAATTTTGGACATTTCAGTTTCGAGTTTTTCCCAAAATTTTTCTGTCTTCTCCGGTTCTTTTTTGTTGGCAATGTTGGTAGGTGCATGAACATTAATAAATGTATATATTTTGTTAGTGTGCTTGATTCGCATGGTCATTAGTCTGTTACTGATTTGATTCATGTCTATAACAGAGTCAAGGGTGTCCTTATTTACAATAAAAGCCATGCCAAATATTGCAGCTCCTTTGCCAATTTTCTTGTCTGTTTTACTTTTAAAGATACGGTAATTGTTGTAGTCTATTGTTTCTGAATCAGTGAATCTGGTCTCTTGGAGAGCAAGGATTTGAATTTTCTGTTTGTTGAGTTCTGTTGTAAGATTATGAAGTTTGCCTGTCTGAATTAGTGTCTGAATGTTAAAAGTGCCAATAAATGTATGGGACTTTCGTGGACGTTTACTAGAGAACTCCGACTTTCTCTGTCGTACGAGCCCAAGCTCCCCAGAATCCGATAGCTTGGTTGTCGCCACAGGGCGAGTGGATTGGCCACCTGGGGTAATATTAATTTTACTTGTACGAATCATACTGCTTGTAATTAAGTTCCAGCTAATGCTGGGTAGTTAGAACCAGGGATTGTTAGTTCCTGGAGCTTGGTGTTCAGCCGCACCTCACATGGTGAACAGACGCTGGCCAGAGTACCGGTGGTTGCCACACAGACGTGTCTGGGCTTTTCAATATGCTTTATCTTGTTGATAATGCTTGCCTCTTCCGCCAGTTCCGCCGTACCGATGATCTTCATCTCCGTCTTCACTACCGTTGAGGTCTTCGCCGTATCCCTGGCAAGGGACCCTCACAAGGTACTATCACCCGGGCCAGGTGAACCAAGGTTTTTTTACGAGGTGTTACTCCTCCCCCTCCTCCTTTTACAACCGGGCTTGGGACCGGCTTAGGCGGAGTTATATATATATATATATATAACGCTATTGGGGACAGGATTCATGTAAATACTGACGACAAAGACGTATAGTGACAAATTTTTTTCGTTTATTCAGTTGACACAAATATAACATACTTCTTGAGGTACAATATAATTCTTGAGGCACAATGTAGTTTTTGAGGTACGATATAGTATTCTTGAGGTACAATTTCACTCTTATATTCCAGTTCAGATACTTTTACCTTACATATTACAAAATCAAGAATATTTTTTTACAGTTTTTTTCTCCAATAACACTGGAAATTTTTTTTAAATCTACGCTAAAAACTAATGTGGAGATACTTTCTTTACTACAGCTAAATTCCACAGTCCCAGTAGCATAGCTTTTACAGTAATTCTGGTCGACTGTGCTCACTTAGAATCTAAATTGAACTGCCCCAATAGTAAAGATTTTTACAATAACAATTCTTATGGACTCTGAGCTACATAGATACACTCCTGGAAATGGAAAAAAGAACACATTGACACCGGTGTGTCAGACCCACCATACTTGCTCCGGACACTGCGAGAGGGCTGTACAAGCAATGATCACACGCACGGCACAGCGGACACATCAGGAACCGCGGTGTTGGCCGTCGAATGGCGCTAGCTGCGCAGCATTTGTGCACCGCCGCCGTCAGTGTCAGCCAGTTTGCCGTGGCATACGGAGCTCCATCGCAGTCTTTAACACTGGTAGCATGCCGCGACAGCGTGGACGTGAACCGTATTTGCAGTTGAGTGGGTTTCCGGTAAACTGAATGCCCTAGAGGACCATCATTCTTCCTTCGAACCAGGACATCCAAGAAAGGGAAACAACCATCTTTCTCTATTTCCATGGTGAACAGGATGTTGCTATGAATGGAGTTGAGGTGATGTAGAAACTCCATTAATTTATCTTCTCCATGAGGCCACACTATGAAAGTGTCATCCACATACCGCCAGAAAACTGTTGGCTTCAGGGCACTGATTCAAGCCCTCTCTCTTCAAAGTCCTCCATAAAAAGGCAGCCAAGCAAGTCCGCTATTGCTGAACATTGTATTTCTACTGGACATTCAGTGGAGTATGAGAAAATAATGATTTTGTCTACAGCAACGTCTTTCTGGGACTCCATTATTAAAGAATTCGTAGAAATACGACTGGCGGAAAATCTGTTAAACCGTGACAGCGGCTACCAGCTGGACAGTGCATGGAATCCCATCATCTCCACGATTTGCTCAAATCGAGGACGACAGAGTGCGTCGATGGCCGTGGCAAACAGCAACGCAGAGGGCGACTGAGTTCCGCTATTCCACCAGCGAGGGCGCTGCCGGCGGTCAGTGTTGGTTCAACAACAAGTTTTCGACGCATGCGCAGAATAGTTACAGTACGCTATATATTGCGGAGCGGAGAACTTTATCGCCAGTCTGCGACGGCTCACCTGAAGATGACTGGCAGGTGCCCAGTTGAAATATCGTGCGAAGTATTGAACGACGACCGGCTGCAAGCCCGAAATTTGTTTGAACAATTCTTTATTTAATCATTTTCATGTAGTAGGGCCATCCAGTGTGTTCACCACGAGACCTAGTGTACATGGTCACCACCAGAGGTTGCTCCCATCTGTCATGTAATCCAAGATGACGGCAAACAGTGCGTTCACCAAGAGCTCCAGACTCTAACTGACATAGTACACAGTACCAGCACCAGAGGGCGCTGTTGTATGTGACGTCATCTGATGATGCGACTATCATTATTCTAGATGGCGACATACATTGTGGTCACCACGAGGCCTAGTACATATTGACACCATCAGAGAGTGCTACTGTGGAGTTAAAATGAAGTTTCGCAGATGCCACACCCACCCACACTTGGAAGGAAATACCATTGTCCTCAACCAACCACCACGTCCCCTTACCAACCCATGTTGTTGGGCTAATGTAACGTGTACTAATGTGTACTAAAGTGTACTAATGTGCACTAACTTGTACTAATGTGTCTATGATGGACATAAGTTTTTATTTTGAAAGCAATGACTCCACCACGAGACCTTGGCTCCAACTGACCTAGTACACATTACTGCCACTTGTGGGTACTGTCATCCCTCCTGTGACCTAATCCCAGATGGTGGCCTGTATGGGTAAAATGGTGCTAAAATGACTCAGGTTGTGCTGGGCTGCTGAGGAGACTTAGGAAGCAGCGCACTCTATTTATTTTGGAAAATTTTATTTAGCGATGTAATATATTTGTCACACTGACACAAAACACTCGCCCTTACATGCTTGGGGTCAGAGTACACAGTCTGCAGACACGCAAATAACTCCTAATTTTCCCGAATAATTTCAGTACAGACCTGAAAACTGTTGTTAAATAATTCTGCACAGTGATGTGTAGAAACACTCAGTACTCATAAACTGTCCAAATAACGGATATCACAGCCTACAGACCTGCTCACAAATTAATGCAATCAATGTGGGCAGGCACCTGCTGCCACCCCCTGTAAAGTAGAGTGCAGAGGAGATTAGCCGCAACCCTCGCTAAGTGACGCAGCTGTCAGCTGTCAAACCACACACAGCTACCCTCAAGCATGAGGTGGCCACATCCCTTACACACTTGACACCTGACAAATTCCTATCCACATAAGTGTTCACCTGGACACTGGTGCAGACGCCTCCGGGGCGCGCACAGCCGCGAATCGACGCCAGACGCATGTGAAAGTTCCCCCTAACGGAACATATGAGGTGCGTTCAGCCGCGCGTACCCACGAAATGTCTGCATGGCGACTCGCCATCTAAAATTTGCTCAATGTTATTCTTATGTCACATGGCTTTATAAAAAATAACAGCCAGGTCGACCTCTCAGCAATTGTAAACTGTCCCAGAAACAGTTAACGCTCGCTTTCTTCATGTCTCAGCTTGTATGTACAGAAATTCTTGCACTAACAGAACCTGTTCTTGAAAATAATGCCTAATGCACTCTTCCCAGCGCTCCAAACGTGATTCCCGTCTTGCTCTCAACATATGCAAATTTTCTCACCGCTATGTAGAGGTTCCTATATCCCAATACAAAGGATGTGAATGAATAGAGCATTATGATACACTCTTATCGAATTTACCTGTAGAATTACTGATGCCACCGTTATCGAAGCTCCTCAGCCTTTTTTTCCTTCTGCGGACGAGACATTCAGTGGTTATTTTACACAGATCATCATATTACAACGACAACTAAACGTCGCAAAGCGCCATACATATCGCCAAACACGTGAAGACTCTTACTCAATCACACTGCTCCCTCACCGAGGACAGGAGCTTGAATATTAGAACGTGAAACCGACCTACGACCCATCAATATATCACTCCGTAGCCTACATAACGTCAAATACGTGAAGAATCCTACTCAATTACTGTGCTCCCCCACCCAGGACAGGAGCTTGAATATTCGTGCGCAAAACCGAGCTCCAACTCAGCAATATATCACCGTGTACTGTGTCGATGTTGTAAACGTTCAGTTCATATTCTCTGCCAAACAAAATCATCCCTTTTACATCATAGCACCCTCAGTGGACCAAAGTCACACTCAGAACTGTTCTACAAATTCGCGATCGTTATCCCTCGACACAAATGCGTTACTGTTTCTAATCCGAACCTGCTTCCCTGCTTCCTTGCTTTTCTACTCACATCTCCAGACTCGGGGATTACAAGGATATGCCCATTTTCACCATAATATCATACCATCTGGTGATCATCCCTCCGGAATTACAGCTTCGGGTGCTCAGTTTGTCACACTGCAGGTACTGGTGTATGTACCGTATTAAAGTTTTGGCTCACTGGCATGTGTATTGGCCCAGCATCGATGGCGCCTTGTCCATGGGTACACTGTTTGTGTGCATCACCAGGCAAGCAAGTACCCCTCAGTCGTTTACACCCTGGCCTGTGCCTCGCCGGCCCTGGGATCGCATCCATGTGGACGTTGCGGGCCGTTTTTGGGGTCCATGTGGTTACTCATCGTCGGTGACTACTCCAAACACCCATATGTTGTCCGCATGAGATCCACCACCACGGAGGCTCTGGCCCAGGTTCTCGCCACTGATGGCCACCCACACATGTCGGTCTCCAAAATGGTCCCCAATTCACGGCGTCCTCCTTCCACGACTTCTGTGAGGCCAATGGTATCAAACATATCCGTAGCCCCCCTTTCCACCCTTCGTCCAATGGCGAGGCAGAGAGGCCAACCATGTCAGCCCTCACCCCGTTTTTGAGAACCTATCGCACTACGCCAATTGACGGATGCAGTCCGGCAGAGCTCCTCCGTGGGCGACAGCCGCGGCCCCTGCTCCATTTGCTGCTGCCGCCCTCCTCCCGCCCCCACTGCCGGCCCTCGCAGCGGTATACCCCTGGCACGGCCGTGTGGCCCCGCGAGTACGGGCGCAAGGCGGATTGGACACCCGCCACGGTCGTCGCGGCCCGTGGGCGGCGTGTTAAGTCAGTGCAGACGTCGAAATGGTTGGAGCGCCGCCATCATAATCAGCTCCGCCCTCGTACTGCCACGGACTCGGGCCGCCGCCTCCTTCCCTACCTCCTTTGGGTACGGACAGAGACCTCGGGTCACCGTCCCAGCCCCCGGTTGCCGTCTCTCCGCGGACCTGCCGCCGGCCCTCTCAGCCTCCGGGTGGATCGGCGGCTCCATCCCCCGCCCTGGACTCGGGATCGGCTGTCACGGATACCTCGGGGGTCCCTTCCTCCACGCCAATTGCGGTTGATACGCCCAGTTCCTCTTGCCACTGCCGCCCACCTCGGCACCGTCCGCGGCGTTTCCGCCCCCACGCGCAAGTTTCAGGGGGGAGGGATCTGGCACCGCGCGCCGCGGAATTTGAATCCGCGCCAGACGTCGTGGACGTCGAAGACACGTAGAGGTCTCTGCACTGACGCGCCGTAAGCTGTGGCGGCGCTCGCCTCCTGGCCCGCTTTTAGTGTGAGGGCGCCACAGTGGAACATGTGATTCCAGCGGCCAAAAGCGGCGCCCCCGATAGCGTACTTAAGCGCTTGCCTTTCGCTGAGCCAAGAAGTCTAATCTCGAGTACGTCTGTTGACACATCGCCTCTTGTTAGGCAGCTTACTGACTTGATCTGTGTACGACTGGACGTGTTTGTTAGGTTTCCTTGTGAATCTGTTGTTCGATCTTATGGTTGTTTGTTCTGTCCTTCGTTGATCGTGTCCCTCCTCTCCCGTTGTGCTGTTGTCCGCGGGTCACGCCGCGCTTTACGTCATTTCTACCCCGCGGCCGTCCCGGTCGCAATTACAACAGCTGCGGTCACCGCAAGGAGCTCTCTTGGGAGTCCAGTAGTTTGTATCCGATGCACCAGTGTTTACTGTAACTCTCGATAACTCCCAGTAAGAACGCGAAAGAGAAATTTCGTCGCAATTGAGGAAAACAAGATCCATTCGGTCTTTTTCCGAAAAGAAAAACTCAGCTGATTTCGCCGTATTAAACCTCTCCTGGAAATCCATATAGTTTGTAGTTGAAACAGCGTGCGTCTGCCTGTGACACTCGAACTATCTCAGTAAGGATGGGACATAGAAATTGTGTCGCGATTAAAAACTACAGGCCACATGCAGGCCTTTCTCAGGGAGACTAACACGGCTACTATCACCCCATGGAGCACTGTTGGGAGTCCAGTAGTTTGTATCCGATGCTCCACTGCCCACTTACTGTAACCCTCGAACACTCCCAGCAAGCACGCGACACAGAAATTTCGCCGCAATGGAAACGAACGTGCTACACGCCTGCTGCACTCGCTGTATTGCACCTCTCCTGGGAGTCCAACAGTTTGTAGCTGATGCAGCACTGCTGCTCACTGTAACCCTCAAACCATCCCAGTAAGGAAGGGACATAGAAACTGCGTCGTGATTCAAAACTACAGGCTCCATGCCGACTTTTACCAAGAGACTAAGGCGGGTGCAGTCACCGCATGGAGCCTCTTTTGGAAGTTCAGTAGTTTGTATCCGACGCACCACTGCCCGTTTACTGTAACCCTCGAACACGGCCAGTAATGATGCGACATAGAAATTGCGTCGCAATTGAAAACAACAGGATGCATGCCGTCTTTTTCCGAAGAGAAAAACGCGGCAGCGATTGCCGTATTGAACCACTTCTGGGAGTCCAACAGTTTGTAGCTGATGCAGCACTGCTGCTCACTGTGTATGTAAGCTGTATGAACAAAATATGAATCACATTAACTAACAGTAAACACTCAAAAGATGACGTAAATGTATTTTAGAAATGGTTTGTCTTCTGTAATGCTGATACTGCTGGTCACGGTCAGTTTTGCCCAATACTATGTGCTCTGGCCATGCTGCACCTGCTGCTATCTTCCTGACATTAGAAAATGGCAACAGTGAGCATCTGTAAGTAGTGATTCTATGCATGTTATGCCTCATTGTTTCAGTTTTTGCCGCTCGGTGGCACCATAGATGGGCCGCAGTAGTCGCGTTTGGAGAGAAATTTAAAAACGTCCAAGTTGGCAGGCAGTAGCAAATACAAAAGTTAGAAGGAAATTCAAAACAAACCTGCTTCTCGGCGTACTATAATGCAGAAAATTTAGAAGTCAAAGTTTGCAGATGGCAGTAAATTCAAGTAAATTAAAGATTTCAGTGTTGGGAAATTTAAAAAGAACTGCTGGGATATTAAAAAATCCACCTAGCTGAGTTAAGTATTATACCGCAGCCCCCCTCCTTTCATTTCCCAACTAACCACAGCGAATTATTGAAAGAAGGCATCCTGTCAATGTAGTTTTTAAAATACCCACCCCTCCCCTCTCCCCTCTTCACTTCCCCCACACCTCCACCCACCTCTCTGGCCTCCTGTTCTCATCTTCACCAAAGTACAGTACAGTGCAATATTAAAATACCAAGATGACGAAAACAGAGTAATTATCTGGCTTATGCCCTCTCCTCCCTTTCCTCTTTCCAAGCAATGAGAGTGTAATATTAGCAAATAGCCCAGCTGTGATAACGGTAAATTTAAAACACTTTTCCCCTCCCCTTTTTCTGTATTTCCATACAATCATATCACCTTATTAAAAGTCCAACATGATCTAAGAAGACCAATTGTGTGGTTTATAATCAGAGTCCGTTTCTTCTCAACCACTCATAGTGCAATATTAACAACCCAAGATGATGAAAATAGACCACCTGTGAGCCTTATACCCCACATCTCCTTCAGTAAAAGCTAGAGTGTACATTAAACATAATAGTAAACGGGGAACGCTATACGACGACACACTAAACACTAAACGGTAGATGCTAAGTAGTGAACACTAAATAGCAAACTTTAAATTCTAAGCGGTGAATGCTCAACAGTTGACAGTCAACGTCAACTACCTAATGGTGAAAGCTAAACACCACACACTGAACGCAAAATGGTGAATGCCATAAAGTAAGCACTGACTGCCTGAAGGTAGTTGATAACAATAAACGCTAAATGTCTAATGCTAATCGCCTAACAGCAACTGATAAACAACAAGAGCCCAATTCTCTATGGTGAATGGTAAATACTAACCACTTAACAGTAAACCAAAATGCTATATGATGAACGCTAAGAGTCTAATGAGAAACGCTAAATGGGAAATGCTAAATGGTAAACACGAGATGTTTAATCGTGAATGCTAATAACAAGTGCAACATGCAAATATATTACAAATGTCTACGAAAAGTGGTGACGGATAAAGATATTGTTTAGCTGAATCAGTTTATGAAAAGTGAAATATGATTGTCAATCCAAGTAGACCTCCGGTATAATGTTAAAAAGTGATTCCAAGGACTACATTATGCATCATTGACATACAAACATATCTCTGTATTTCTCACATCATTAAGTGCTGTACACTTTACCGTTGTCTCTCTTTGAAAGTAATCATTTCTTTTCTCACACACAACAACATCAAAATTACTTTATTTTTTAATATATTGCAGACGAACAAGGGATGGGAGCATAGTATTTAAACAATTTTAAAATGGTGTCAAATTATAATATTTCCGACGTATGAGTACACTTCCTTCTACTGTCCTCCCTACATACATTAAGCCACAGTTTAGTGTTGAAAGATAAAGATTTTCACCATATCCTTTCAGAGTCCATAATACTCATCATTTCCGTCATAAAAGTGGTGCCATGTTACATTATTTACATATGCAGTTATATCTGTGACATAATATTAATGTGATGTCATTGTTTTTGTATCCCGCTTGGAAGGCAGCGCGTGGCTCTACTCCTTAAAACTGACAAAGAGGCCGAATGAAAGGAAGCGAGTAGGAGCAGGGGTGGTAAAGTACGTCGGTACTGCAAGTAAAGTAAAAGAAGTTTTCACTGGTGCATGAAAATATACAAGTGAATATGTATCTTTGGTACAAATGAGCACGTAGGTGCGAAGCCAAAGTCCGGATAAGAAAATCTCCATAGTAAGCTAAGCTGAACCGATGGTTCTCGGCCGTCTGCTCTTCATGAACTGGGTGAAAGTGGAGCGGCGCTCGAGGAGCTGCACAGCGTCTCCTAGATGGCGCTGTCGTCCGTGTAGATCGTCCGCTCTCGTAGTGCCAACCTACACTGTGGCATCGGAACTGTCGATACCACAAATGTCAAAGTTATACATTATTTACTTCTCGCTAAAGATCAAAATGTCTCCAAGGCCAAATGTATACATTATATATATATATATATATATATATATATATATATATATATATATATATATCTGTGTTAAGTATGTCAAATGCTGCGACCTCTGGTAATCATTTCCCTTTCCCTCCCTCTGCCTCCTTCTTGCTCACACATATCTTGGTACTTCATATATCAAACACAACTAGGCTCCTTAAACACACATGTGATCAGTAATAAGTTCTGGTTGGTTTTACAGAAGTTGCAATAAATTTTCCATGAAGTTACCCTCTGCACTACATTGTAATTTAATTTCCTCATTAAATCAATTCTCTTACATAGCTTGTGTGCATCTGTCTCGTCATTAAATATCATCTCTAGATATCTTTTTTTTCTGCAAAACAATATAAATGCTAGACCTCTGAAACATTGTGCTCATCAGCAAGCCACATTACACGTGTTACTTACTGTCAGTTCAGCTCTTCGCCCGCCACTGCCACACAGCGATAGCAACACAGCCCACACTGAGATGCCTCTGCACGTCTCACCTATCCTGATAGGTTACAGTCCAGCTGAGAGGCAGAGACAGTCACTAACGTTTAATGGGAACAGTGCATAGAACGAAGAGTGTTGCTCACCGTACTCAATTCATGGATGCGTGTATAAATTTTTGTAGCTATTACCTGACGCAAACACCAGAGAATCAGATCTGGTTCACACTGCGAGTCACAATCAGACTCTAGGGGACACAAGGAGTGCACTGTTGCAGTAGGCAGAGCACTCTTCATAGTACATCTCCACACCGAGCCTTGTCGTAATAAAGAGGTGCAGACAGCATCTAACGGCTCATTCTGTGCGCCTTGCGCCGTGTAGCCATAACACGTAAGCTGTATGCTCAGCTACTCCTCGACATCCGAGCACTGAGTGAAATTTCGAATGCAACGCTAACTGAGAATAACTGAGACAGCATGGCTGGGAAAAATCCACTGACACCTCTAGAGAAAGTGGGAAAACGGTGGTCTCTCCTGGTTGGATGAGGCTATGTCCAGCTTAAATACGAATCTTTCCAAACCAACAGTCTCAGTGCTTATATTCAATATATTCTCTTTCATGATTTGTTTTACGTGACACTGAGGTGACAAAATTCATTGGATACTTCCTAACATTCTGTCGGACGTCCTTTTTCCCAGTGGAATGCAGCCACTCGACGTGGCTTGGACTCAAGTAGTCGCTGGGAGTCGCCTGCTGAAATATATTCATCCGTGCTGCTTCTGTAGGAGTCCATAACTGTGAAAGTGTAGGGCTTCGTGTGCGAACTGACCTCTAGACTATGTCCCATAACTATTCAATGTGATTCACGTCGGGTGATGTGGGTGGCCAAATCATTCGCTCAAATTGTCCATAATGTTCTTCAAACAAGTCACTAACAATTGCGGCCCAGTGACATGTTTGGGAACATGTAGCCATTAATGTCAGAAACTGGTCTCCAAGAAGCCAAACATAACCATTTCCAGTCAATTATCGGTTCAATTCGATCAGAGGACCCAATCGATTCCATGTAAACACAGTCCACACCGTAATGGAGCCACCATCATCTTGCACAGCAGTGCCTTGTTGACAACTTGTATCCGTGGCATCATAGGGCCTCCATGACACACAAAACCTACCATCAATTCTTACCAACTGAAATCAGGACTCATCTGACCAGGCTACGGTGTCCCACTGTAGTGTCCTACCAGTATGGCCATGAACACAGGAGAGGCGCTACACGTGCTGTCGTGCTGTTAGCAAAGGAACTCGTGTTGGTCGTCTAATGCAAAGCCCATTAATGCCAAGTTCGCGGCACTGACCTAACGGATACGTTCGTCGTACGTCCCACACTGATTTCTGCAGGTATTTCACTCAGCATTGCTTGTCTGTTAGCACTGACAACTCTGCTCAAACGCCGCTGATCTCGGACGTTAAGTGAAGGCCATCGGCGACTCCATCGTCTGTGGTGAGAGGTAATGCGACAAGAAACTGTTTGGGATCTTTGAACCCATCATGGTTGACCGTTATGCCAATAAATATTCGATTTTTGAAAACTGAAATCCTGCAAACACATTCTAGACAATAATCTCTGGTATCAATACGCCTTATGTATGGGTTACCCATTGTTTATAGTTATATACTTCTTTCTTAGGTCTGATACTAAGAACGGCGGTCATGATAATGATGACGATGTCCAAAAAATTTCAGGTGTTCTTCTGCTATTGCAGCTTCTCATGCTGTTGCTGCTCGATAATTAATATAACATTAAATGACGAAACACACATGAGTGATTAGTAATACTGTTAATAGTGAAATACGTATTAAATAAAAATAAAAACAGGTATGAGTTATCAGGATATATAGGTTGTTCAAAAAATGTCGATTACTTCGAGAGGTCGTCGTATTCACCGAAAGAAGAAAACTAAGCCCGATAAACATGGCTCCAGAAATACATACTTTCCGACATAAACACGTTGTTATAGGAAGGGCTGCATGTCGGTTGGTTGCTGATATTAGCACAGTTCTTGTATTGGCACTCCATCAAAAGCGTCGGCAGGGTATTATGATGTCTGACTCACAGTATCCTACCTACCATTAGGTGGTCTGCTGTCAGTTGTGCGGTTCGAGTCGTGTTGTCGGCTACGCTAGTTTTCGTCGTGTTTCTGTGCCATATTGTACACTACTGTCAACCGTGGGTAGGTATCATGGCGTTTTATCTTCTTCACTTATTGTTTGCTGTTACTGTACGTACAAATGGTGTAGTATATTTACATTTTCTCTCTTCCACCACTTCTTACCAACGGAAGCCTACTACTCGACAAATGAAATGGCGGATGTGATATTCTGCTATGGTTTAGCAAATGGACGTAGAGTGCGAGCCTGTGCCATCTACGCTAAAAAAAATAATAATAAAAAAAATCCATAGTACAGAGTGCTCTCTGAAACTCTGTTCAGCAGACTCTGTTCATCAGACATTTCAAACGTCTGAGGGACTCAGGTACCCTTGCACATCGGAAGACTCATAGTGGAAGGCGCTGCACAGTACAAACGCCTTATATCTTGTTATGGAGGAATGTGTGCTGTGTTTGGTGAAAAACAAAAAAGCACCATATTATCGGCGTGTGACGATTGACAACAGCAGAAGGCGAGTTTCACTCTCCTGTCTGTGGGGTAATTCATGAATAATTGCTATGCTCTTATCATCTACAGCGTGTTCGGGACCTAAGGCCACAGGATCATCATAGTAGACGGTGGTTCTGTAAATGGCTTTGCAGAAGTGTGCCACAGATCCCCTGTCCACATCCAATATTTTATTTACCAATGAGACACAGTTCGTAAGAGATGGTGTTTTGAATTTTCATAACCGTCGCATATGTGCAGATGTAAATCCGCAAGCATTTCAGGAAAGAGGACATTAACACTGATTCTCAAACAATGTATGGGCTCAAATAGTTGGCGATAGATTAATGTGCGACCACGAAAGTTAACTGGGGCACATTATCTAGAACCTTTCATTAATGTATTGTCTACCTTGTTGGAAGCTGTACCAGTGCAGTAACGATTATGAGTGTGCTTCATGCATGGTGGCGCACCAACACACTTTAGTCACAATGAGCACAGACATCTGACGCAGACATTCCAGAACCGCTGGATTGGTCAGGGGAGCCCCACACCATGGCCTGCTTGTCCCCCACATCACCACCCCCTAGACGTTTGGTTTTGGGAAAACTTGACGTACGAACATTGGAGTGTCGCATTTTCAATGCATGTGAGTAAGTAGAACAACAACTGGGTGTACTTCAAAGGATGTGTCATTCCTTGCAGAGGGCAGAGGAGTAAACTGTCATGAATGGACACACACACACACACACACATATATATATATATATATATAACATCGAAACAGTTGGTAAATTGAAGATTTATTTAAACCCCTTTACCACAGTTTCAACGTTCATAAAAACGTCTTCTTTAGAAGCAAATATTGAGAATGTAAACACGTTAACAGTGAAAACACACACACACACACACACACACACACACACACACACACACACACACAGATATATAATGTCTATGTTTAAGTTGCACCAGTTCATTTAAAATGGCTCCATCTTTGTAAGTACAATGTTTAAAATGCCTCTAATTCATCTACTAGATGAAGACTATAACCTCTACCTCTTTTGTGCAAAAGTCTTGAGTCTTCTAGTTTCTGTGTAGTGTTTTACAGAAGACTCCCACTGTCATTAACGTAACAGAGAAGTAGCTTGAGCTTGCTTAGGACTAATGGACACATCATTTTCCCCGTCAGTTAAGGCTAGTGGCACTGTGTTTCTTCGTCGTTATGATGTAAATATATTTCTAGAGGTTTGTTGTTCACAGTTTTTCAGCTATGTTATTTTTGCGTGTTATACTCGTTTTACCATCTTAACCACCCTACCACTATCCCTTCCCCCTTCCTTTTCCTTTCCCCGCCGGCCGAAGTGGCCGTGCGGTTAAAGGCGCTGCAGTCTGGAACCGCAAGACCGCTACGGTCGCAGGTTCGAATCCTGCCTCGGGCATGGATGTTTGTGATGTCCTTAGGTTAGTTAGGTTTAACTAGTTCTAAGTTCTAGGGGACTAATGACCTCAGCAGTTGAGTCCCATAGTGCTCAGAGCCATTTGAACCATTTTTTTTTTTCCTTTCCCCCACTCAACATCTAACTTTCCCACCTTCCCTCTCTTCCCCTCATTACGACCCTGGTCTTTTCGCTATTGCTTCTATTTGCAATATCTCACAGTCTACGTAATTCGTTTTTACCACAGTGACCTTCTTGGATGGTAACTTATTACCTGTTTCCTAAAAACACTCAACAGCCCAAACCATATAAAACATCGCTTTATGTAAGGCAATCGGTTCCGACGGACGTTGCTATCGTTTTCAGGTCTGTGTGAAAGAGCATATAAATGGAAAGTGTCTCATAATATGATTTAAGAGACAACATTTGTGATAAACGTTTGAGTTTGGCATTACATAAACGGGAGTTGAACTGTAAATTTACATATCTTAATTTTTTTGTTTTGAAACGCGCTTATTTTATGTTGCGTGTCACGCGAAGTAGTCATGTTTATAAAAATCAGCACATTATAAAAGGCTTGCCATAACTAAAATATTTTAAAAAAACATAGAGCATCTTTAACAAATGGCTATGTTGCCATTACTTATATATATATATATATATATATATATATATATATATATATATATATATATATATTATGGCAACATGGGCTTTTTTCACTGTTTAGATTACGTCAAGCTTACTTAAATAATGAGCTGCTGTGTTCTGCGTTCATGTGATCTAACAAATATATTACATCACATGAACGCAGAACACTGCAGCACATTATTTAAGTAAGCTTGACGTAATCTAAACAGTGAAAATCCGCTTGAAACGGTGTATAAGGTACACCTGACCGGTAACATTGCAAAAGATAACATCTGTAAAGCGTCCTACAATCGCTAAGTGACTCTTACATCAGCACCGTGTAAGAGACTGTAAAAAATATTCTTTTCACATTTAGATTTAACTACTTTAATGAGTGACCTTTACGAATAACAACAGTTACAAAACTGCACTTTACTTACAACTGAATCACATTTTTATTCACATTTTCCAATTCGCATGTTATTACTACTGCATGCATAATAGAAAAATTAAGGTATTTACTTTGCAACAGTTTACTTCATTTTTGTTGTTGTCCCGCATCCATATATATATATATATATATATATATATATATATATATATATATATATATATATATATATATATATATATATATATATATTATGGCAACATGGGCTTTTTTCACTGTTTAGATTACGTCAAGCTTACTTAAATAATGAGCTGCTGTGTTCTGCGTTCATGTGATCTAACAAATATATTACATCACATGAACGCAGAACACTGCAGCACATTATTTAAGTAAGCTTGACGTAATCTAAACAGTGAAAATCCGCTTGAAACGGTGTATAAGGTACACCTGACCGGTAACATTGCAAAAGATAACATCTGTAAAGCGTCCTACAATCGCTAAGTGACTCTTACATCAGCACCGTGTAAGAGACTGTAAAAAATATTCTTTTCACATTTAGATTTAACTACTTTAATGAGTGACCTTTACGAATAATAACAGTTACAAAACTGCACTTTACTTACAACTGAATCACATTTTTATTCATATTTTCCAATTCGCATGTTATTACTACTGCATGCATAATAGAAAAATTAAGGTATTTACTTTGCAACAGTTTACTTCATTTTTGTTGTTGTCCCGCATCCATACCGCAAAGCAACAGTCGCGAAAGCGCACAGGTCCATTGCTGCAGGTGATGGTGAGGGAGTGGGGCGAGAGTGGGTTTGGTAGGATACGTCCTGAACAATGATGGAGTAGCACTTGCAGTGCATAGGTTCAGTAAATACCCTCAAACTACAAAATATGTACAAATCTTTCCAACTAGTTTATTGTGACCTTGAAGTATAATTATTCACATACAGCTATGTGTAAAAGCGTAGAATGCTAATATTGTGAGCCTGGTGAGACCAGAAACAACCACAGTTCAAGCATGCCACATAGGTAATCGTCCTTTAGATGGACAGAGTTTTTCTTCACAAAAGTTGCTATAGACAGGCGCCAATCGTATTTTGCTATGTGGGGCTGTGCATACTTAGGTGTTGTACTGCAATGTAGGAAAATGTATATGGATATGTATGACAGAGAAATTATCACATAAACAGCAGTATGTGACCAACCATGACAAAAACTAATAGTACCTGTTATTTATGTTATGCAGGTAGCAACATGGCTGCTTTTCTATTTCTGTGTTTGGAGTACAATATTTCTAAGAATAATGATCTTAGCGTAGTGACAACTTGGGGTGCATATTATTTCTGCAGTGGGTAACTGCAGAAGGGTAATTAAAGGTACAACTAAGAAGTCCCGTTATATTTGTGCAAAGAGTCTCAAACATTAAAAACATAAGATTACACTCATTTAAGATAAAGAGTCTTGGTAGATCTTTACATTGTGAGAAATGTGATGTACTCATAATATCAATGTACATATAGTAACATTATGGATACTAGGAGATGGTGTAATCTAACAGCTGACATAGCTTGTCTCCCTATGTGCAGTCAAATTTTCTTTTAATTTTTTAGAACATGGCAAATTACTGACATAAATATACAATAATAACACCTTACGTTATGGGACCCTTCCTTACATCCCGCTGTTGCAAATGGACGTTACACCACGAGACGTACACAAATTTGAATACAGAGAATACAGAGAACAAAATTGTGCTGATGGAGGTTTGAACACAGTCCAACCCTTGAACACTTAACCACGACGCCGCAGCTATAAATATTCGCTGAATATTGAACTTGTTAAGCTTGGACAGCTTATTGTTTCTACTTCGCTTTTTCTTAACAGTTCAGTATACCTTCTTCTTATTTTCATGCTTGATCTGGGTTCAGATTTTGACAGACTTTTCACTGGACCATCTTATCACTAAAACTGAGGGGGATCTCAGAGGGAGATTCCGTTGTTAGGTGAAGCTAGTACATAGGCTAAAAATTATTTCGATATATCTTGCTTCTCACTGGTTCACACAGTAGTATGATTTTACAGCAATTGTAAATTAGTTACATAGATGACTTCAAGATGTAACATATTTGTAAGGAGAGACCATATCAAAGTGCAACATATTTTATAGGCGCCAGAAGTATTTAATATTATTTAGATATGTTATATATAGTTTAAGTAGTGTGCAACATACAGCATGCCTGTATTACAGCATAGTTTTAAAAGTCTGTACTTACGTTATGCTATGTTTCTGTGTGCCATGTGACATGAATAAAATAAAATATAAGGGTTTTTCCAACATATGGAAGATGGTAGAGCAATCATTATCGAAAGTGCTGACGAATATTATCATATAATGTAAAGTCGCTTTCAGGCTAGTCATTTATATCATACTCTGTTACTAATTTCTCATAGAAGAAAAGGCATAAAACTTCTGGTGTTAAAGGGAAGTATTAGAATACATGATTATACAGGATGAAGGAATTGTTATCTACAAATTCGAACTGCTCATTAAGAACATCACTTGCTTGACTTTTTCCTCGGCTATATACTTGTAATTTTAAAAGAATGTCTAATTTTCCAGCTTTAGGGGAATAGCGTAAAATTTTCATGTCATGCTCTATATTAACTATACTGGGCTTGCACTCTCTTACGCGCTCACTGAAGCTAGTGGTATTATAATTTGCACTGTGCTCCGCAAACTTGTGTAAAATATCAAAGACACAAAATCTTTTGCATTTATCACATTTTAATTTATAGCCACCTATGCAGTTATACTTATTCTCATGGTCTTCTATTTTATGCCTAAGTTTGACTCCTAACTTGTTGAGTTGTTGATTTTTATCCACATAACAACTTGGCATAAGGTCCAATGTAAAATGAAAACGTTGCACAACAAGAAGAGTTTTAGGTATGTAAATGTACAGTTCAACTTTTCTGTAATGCCAAACTAAATCTTTTATGTCAAATATTACGTCACAACTCATGTTATGAAACATATTCCATGTATGTGTGTTTTCTTACAGACCTGAAGATGACAGCAAGTCTGTCGAAACTGGTCGTCGTAAATAAAGAAGTGTTTTATGAGATCTAAGATGTTGAATGCTTTTAGCAAGTATAACAGATCACTCCTTCAGGATTCTCAAAGCAGGAAAATTCAATCAAGTTATGCCCCATCACGCACTATAGGAAACCTATATATTACAGGATACGAAACAGAAAATAAAGGAGTGTATCCTACACATTATTTTTAACAAGGTATGTACTAAACACAACGTAACGACGAATTAAACAAGAATTTACCTTAAAAGTACGTTTCACACTGCGGAAAAGGTGAAAAGTAAATTAGAATTAATTTGGGTCAGATTGCTAACAACAAATCTTTACAAAAATCGTCTTCTGACTGAAGAAGTAACTAGGACAGAAAATAGTTTCTAAACCATATTACCGAGAAACAGTTTAAAGGAGTCCCACGAATAATGCAGAACAAAATTAAACAGTTATCTGATGACATTACTGCCACGCATAACAAAAGGTTAGAATGGCTTTTACCTACTCTACCAAAGCATTATGATGCTCAAATAGGAACCTTTCCAACATTTGCAAGTAGAAAAGAAATATTAAAGTCAGTGGATTTTACAGACACCGAAAAAATACTTTCAGAGAAAGTTTTTCAACACAGATTATAGAATCAATGCCAAAGCAAATGAAAGAATAATAGATGACAAAAATACCACTTAAACTGGGCTGGATAGAAAAAAGAGGTTAGTACCACATCTATAAAAAGAGCACAACCATTAAATAACGAAAAAATTATAACTCGCTAAAAACACTCGATATTTAATTTTAAAGATAATAAAAAACTAAATGATACCTACATATCCACATACCTCTCCAATAGGCATTATGAGTTATTTAAAGAATAATTATTAACACATTCCGTATGTGAATGGAATGGGAACGAACACTAATAAATGTTGCAATAGGACGCATTCTCTGCCATGCATTTGAAAGTGGTTGACAGACAGATTACAGGTGTGGATTTAGATTGGATAATGTGTGGGAGGCTTCTTCAAATGAACTGAAAATGTTAATCAAATAATTGAGTCAGGATTACGTTTACATTGTACAGGGCAAGATATGTGAGCAAGAAGAGGTTACAGTCATTGCAAGAGATTACGCCGCAGAATTATCAGCCACATGGCTGCAGCGAATGCTGAGTAGGATCACATTACCATCGAACCTGTGACACGTGCATTGCCACTTCAATTTTTATGGCGTACTCATTAAAAATATGCTTTGCAGCAATACCTTTGTTAACAATAGGTTTTGTTTTGGACCATCAAAATCCGTCTGCTTAACTAGGTTTCCCTTCCAACACACACACACACACACACACACACACACACACACACACAGAGAGAGAGAGAGAGAGAGAGAGAGAGAGAGAGAGAGAGAGACTCCGTCTCCGGGAATGGTACAGGGAGACAATTATCGAACTGTATGAAAGAAACGTAAATTAGCTACAAGCTACGGCAGATACACACTTTATTCAACATGTAAACGTCACTACAGGTATTTGGATATACCAGCAGATTATGACATTCGATATGCCTACCATCATTCGCGATGATGTGTCATAGACATATAGCGAGATCCTTCATGACCCACTGAAGTGCCGGAACATCGATGCTATCGACGACCTCCTCAAAGGCTGTTTTCAACTCAGCAATGGTATTAGGGTTGTTGCTGTACACCTTGTCTTTAATATAGCACCGCAAAAAGGAGTCGCATGTGCTGAAATCCGAAGGATATGGCGGCCAATCGAGGCCCATCGCAGTGGCCTCTGGGTACCCCAGAGGCAGAGCGCGGTCCCCAAGGTGCTCCTCCAGGACATCAGACGCTCTCCTACTTCGGTGGGGTTGAGTTCCCTCTTGCGTGAAACACATCTCGTCGAAATCATGGTCACTTTATGTAATGGGGATGAAATCATCTTCCAAAACTTTCACGTAGCTTTCGGCAGTTACCGCACGATCAAGGAATATCGCACTGACTACTCCGTGACAGGAAATTGCACACCACACAGCCACCGGTTGAGCGTGACGAGATTTCTCGATCACGAAATGCTGATTCTCAGTTCCTCAAATGCGCCAACTTTTGCTTATTGACGAACCCATCGAAATGAAAGCGGGCTTTGTCACTAACCCAAACCATACAGCGCATACTAATTCCAATCATGCCTCGCTGCCAACCGTGCAGTTTTAACGTCCTAACACAAACAGTTCGGAAGCTATGGCAACGTTATTTGATATCGTGATTAACTGACTGATTAATGCCTCTTAATCACATATTTTTCATGCTGATTCAGGAGGAGGGCGTAAGATAAATGCGGGAAAAATTCGTTAGGAAGTTTTCATCTGATGCTGAACCTTCCTGCTACTAATAAGAATTTATACGCTTTGCTAATCGACTACTTATCGTAATACATGAAAACAGGGGTAACACATTACGAAACAGGAAGTGTCTGAGGAGTGCGGTATGCCCTATCGGCATTGGAGAAAGGGCGGGTCCATCCAATAGTGAGCACAGAACATGTTCCCCACAAATTTGGAGCAACGGTGCTGGTTCATCTTAAGGATTGCAAGGTGTATCTGCCATCAAAATTTTCGATCATCAGTCTCACTAAACTATACTTTCTCAAAAGTGGTAGACTGTGCATAATATATCGTAGAAGAGACAAAAACACAGGCACAGTCGATTTAGAAAATTTTATTAGGTAATTTTTTGTCAGAAAATATCAGTTTCTATTCACAAAGTACTACTCTCTATAAGACATGTTAATATTAGATCTCTGATAAGACTGACGTGACTCCTTGCTATATTCACGAGGCTGTCTCACAGAAAAGGTCATTGGTGAGTTAAAAGCCCTTATAGTAGTCACTGAGCACATAAGACAGTCGCTTCAGGGGCAGTGGTTTACTGATTCCAAGTACGGCGCTGTTATAGAAGACTACGATGTTACAAACGACAGTAAAGTTTCAGTTCCAGTACGAGTAGCTAGCAGATACCGATATTTAAAATATGTTATTTGTAATGTGCGCAGATTGCACGCAAAATACTATTCAGTACCGTTTCGATTTCGTTAACGTAGATCCAGCAGTGAAATTCTGGATGCCTACTCGAGTTAATTCAAATACGATCTCAGACCGAAAGAAATTGCTGCTTACCATAGACAATACGAAAAAAGTGTGGAAAACGATTAATAATGTGCATGAAATTCCTATATTTCAACATTATAGATTGTAACAGTTCTCTGAGAAAATTTTTATCTAAAAAAAATCTTAGCTCTTCAGTATATTGTTGGTCTTTCCCTTTCGTCCTCAGTAATCTGTTATTAAATAATAAAGTAATTATGATACAGTATTGTTCCTATCTCTGTCTCTCTCTCTCTCTCTCTCTCTCTCTCTGTTTCTCTGTCTCTCACTTTGTGTGTGTGTGTGTGTGTGTGACAGAGAGAGAGAGAGAGAGAGAGAGAGAGAGAGGGGGGGGGGGGGGGGAGAGAGAGAGATGAGGAGAGAGCCAGTCGGAGAAAGACATGAAATTATTACTTTGCAATAGTGGCAACACAAGAGTATAGCATTTTTTATATAAGAGATACAGATATATGTGTGTATATAAATATGCATAACTTTGATCTTCGAGTCACTTTTTAATATTATTCCAGAGGTGTGTTAATGTACACATACAGCACTGACTTCATAGAAATAATTTAAACACAATTTTTACGCATGATAAATTTCGTAGAGGTCTGTACATACACTCGGATATTTCAACAGTGTTTAACATTTGCCACTAAGCATTTAATGTTCACCATTTAAAGTTCACCATTTATTGTCCATTATTTAGGATTTACTGTTGGGCATTTACCGTTTAGTGTTTACAATTAAGCGTTGTGTGTTTACCGTTAGGTGTTCAAGGTTTACTGTTTACCATACAGCATTTACAATTTAGTGTCTACCATTTAGCAGTCAGAGTTAAGGGTTTAGTATTTACCGTCTAGCATTTAGTATGTACCATTAGCATTCAGTGTTCACTGTTTGACGTTTACCACTTAGTATTTATTGCACAGTTTGTGCTGTGTAGCATTTACTGTTTGCCATAATATGCTTAATGTCTACCGTTTAGCATTTACTGAACGTTGTGTGGGGCATAAAACATAAAACTCATCAATTTCAATCATTTTGGAATTTTATTACTTCCCTGGGATTGGTAGAAAAACACAAGGAGGTATATTATAAAATACACAATCATTCTGTACGTTAGTTGTGTAATTTGACACAATTTTTATGCTGGAAATAATGCACATCTTTGACTTCGTAGTAAACAATGAATATTTTTCACGTTCAAGTGTAGGTTCTACAGATTTTACTACATCTCTGGTACAGCATTTAAACACTACACTGATGAGTTAGAAACATGAATGGTATTCGCGGGAGGGGGGTTTCAGGCACACAATCGATGTGCTTCCGTCATTACAATTGAGTGGAGATTAGGAGAGGAAGAGGCTTCACTTTTTACTTGATGAATGCATAAGAAATAACGTAATTTGCCACCGTCTTTATAGTATGGTTATTTATTGATAGAGAGGAGGGTCATGCGGTATAAACCACGCAATTGATCTCTTCCCGTCATAACGGACTTTTAATCCTGTGTTATGATTCATTAGAAATATGGACTTGGGAAGATTCGTGGAGAGGATGGGGAGATATTTTTAATTTCCCATTCATGCAAATAGGCTATGTTCTCATACTACACTGTGACGAACTGGAAAGACTAGAGAAATGAGGGGGAGTAAAATACGCACTTGTCTGTTTCCATCACCATAGACTTTTAATATAGTGATCGACATAAAGAGTACTTTGCTCTGAAAGGTTGAAGATACGGAGGGGAGGGAAGAGGTGAGGAGGACAGTCTTTCTAAGTTTCCATTACAGGATGCCTTGATTTAATACTTTCCTACGATTTCTTGGGAAATAAGTTGGGGAAGGGGGGTTGGGGAATGAAGCACAGCCGGGCTGCTCACCACACTGTGGGCCACACTGTGCTGCAGTGTTAGCGGTCCCGTGTGCCTCAGCCGTGACAGGTGCCGCAAAGCTCATCCGTTCGCAGTGTCAACAATACTGCCCTGTAGCTTACTTCTTTAGCACACCGGGTGTGCTCATCGCTACTAACTGACTACGGCTGGGTGAAACTTAAAAAAAAAAACTATATTTCCCACACAAAACTTTTTCGAGGCGCAGCGATACGTAGTTTCATTTCTCCCATTCAGAATTTCGTGCTACACAGTCATTGATCAGCTTTGTACATCATTTGGCCCAGCAAGCACTAACATTTCTACCGAGAGTTCGCAGATCCTGTTCTGAGTCCTTAAGAAACGCTATTCGGCCGCTGTGATCGCTAAAATTGCCACAGAAATACTGGGGCAGTTGACTTTGCGTTTTGTGAACGAACGACAAAAGATGGTACATCGTAAATATATAAAAAATTAAACTGTGATGGAACAGGAAGATTATATGATTAAAGGCGACTGTCATTTATTAGCCATCCACTATATTAAGAATGAATCTGGAGCCGCTTATTGATTCCAGCTCCACGATGAAACAGAAAACAACAACCATTAGTGTGATGTACCAGAATTCTATATGTCATTCCATCATATTCTTTATCTATATTCATGTAGTGAGTCTCGTACGCACATTTACTCAAAGGCTTTTATACCAGTGTATTATTTTACAGTTGGACACTGTCTTTCGTAACATAATGTAGACAAACAAATATTGCGCCGTGTCTTCGCCTAGGTCGTGGTCACCGCGTAAACATAATTGCAGTAGAAACTACAAATGGCATCGTTTATGAGATAAAGAAGACATCAAGAAGCCTTGTTGATTACAGACGGTACGTCAATGGCAATTTGCAAACTTGAAGCGTGTGGTTGGCTGAGTTTAGAAGTTAAACAACAAGTTTATTTCAACGCCTCACCTCGTGCACACACTGTCTGTGGTGGTTCATAATGAAGCTAATAAATCTCTCCTACTTGGCGTCTCGGTTCAATACGAGATGTGGTCCTGCAGCAAGGCATACTTATCGCTCCAGGTGACCACATACCAACACGGCAGCGATGTTCCTGCGCTTATGACGGTCCACTAAGCACAGAAAGCAGAGTTACACGTTGTTCGCTGCGGCTTCCTTTCTCCAAAAGTATGATGTGGTTCCGGAAGGCTCCTGAAAGAATCCGGTTTGTGTTGTCCATCACTGAATTACCGAGTGACTTTTTGCACACTACTTGATTTACAGGTAGCCACAATCCACAAAATTCGGTAGCGATCTTTGTCATCAGCATGCTCTAGACAGCGATCTCTATGATATATCAGCGACCCTCAGTCCGGCCGCCATGAAAAGGGCAGGTCTGGACCGTACTGTCCATTCTTCTTCGACGGCTGGTAAAAGGTGTGACGTCAGACCGGTCACTTACTGCGCCGCACTGTTTCATCGCCCTCCAGTACAGCACTGCCTTTAATGTACGGTGACCACACGTCCCGTATTTTACGGGATCGTCCCCTGTTTAGCTTGAGAGTCCCTTTATTATTATTATTATTAAGCATTACAATCCATGAAGGCTTTTTGCTGCAGAATGGACAATGTTGAACCACTTTGCTCTGTCTTTACAAGTAATTTGCCACTGTCTGTCATGTCCTAGTTTTCTGAGATCGTCTTGAATATTGTCCAAGTATCTCATGCGTGGGCGTCCAAGAGGTCGTCTTCCGGTGGGAATCTCTTCAGTCACTTTCTTGATGGTCCTGTTTGGTGGTGCTCTGATGACATGCCCTATCCATTTCAGTCTTTTGGCTTTAATTTTGGCCACTATATCGGAGTCTTTATATAATTTGTAAATTTCATTGTTATTTAGCAATCTCCATTCATCACTGATCCTATCTCTTATGGGTCCAAATATTTTTCTCAAAATTTTTCAATCAAATACTCTTAATCTGTTTTCCTCTTTTTTTGTGAGAGTCCAGGTTTCAGATCCATAGGTGAGTACTGGTATAATCAATGATTTGTATACTTGTAGTTTGGTGTTCCTAGAAATTAACTTGCTTTTGAAAACTGTCAAGAGACTATAGTAGCATTTGTTAGCCTTCTGAATTCGTGATTCTATTTCAATTTTTATGGAGTTGTCAGAGGTTACTATTGTACCAAGGTAATTAAATTCATTCGTCTTTGTGAAAGCTGTGTTATTAATTTGCAGTACATTATTATTTGATGGATAGCGGGATAAGATAAAGTACATTGTTTTGTCTGTATTCAGCTGGAGGCCTGTGCCATTTGTGGCTTTAATTAATTGTGCTGTAAGAAGCTTCAAATCATTCTCACTGTCAGATAATAATGCAATGTCATCAGCGTATGCTACAATGTTAATTTTGCTTTCCAGTTGTGCTCCAATTTGTAGAGAGTCCCTTTGGCGCCACAAAATACATATGGGACGCATGTTGTCCCGTTTTTCATTAACCGTCCCGTACATTTTGAAATACTGTGTTATTACGAAATGAGCAGCATAACCAAATGGAGAACAAATGTGGTCATACCCAAGGGACGAAGAAAACGCACTCCTTCATTAAAATAAACTGGAGGAAGTCTCTCATCTTCAACTTCCTTGCATCTCAACAGGAGTTTCCAGCTCGTTACTGAATTTCTGCTAGCCCTACCTGGCACTAACGCTACTACATAAATGGTGTTCTCGATCGCAAACACTTGACGAACCGGACAAAAGAAGAGGTTTAGTGTGGAAACTGACAAGAAAATAACTATAAGTAAGACAGTTCCATAAAAACACGGGAGAACTGCCGGATATCAGTAACGTCCTGCCACGATACTTCGGCACAGAGTCTTCTGGTCATCTTCAGGTGATTACCACTGTAGTAGAACTGCCGAGTACGCGCTGAGCTCCGCTATTTAAAGCCATACTGAGGTGACATTGCGCATGCGCTGCTCAGCGTGCGCGTTAATAACAACTCCGTGCGCTGCGCCTCGCGCCCTCCACGGTGAAAGCTTGGCGTGTCGATATCAGGCCGATTTTCATATTTATGCAGATAACTACGTCGACTGCGAAGTATCTCTATAACAGGATTCCAGGCAGAGTTTAGCTGATAACCGCTATGTCGATTGATGAGAGTCTCGTTGTCAGACAATCTTATTTCCACAGATTCACTGATAATCGAACTCCAAAAGTTTGATGTATAAGCCAAAACTTTTGTCTCATTGTAATTCGTGGAATAGTCTGTGGAAGTACAATGTTCGGCGATTGCAGACTTGGTGGTTTAGAGAAGGCGAGTATGCCGTTGGTGTTCCACAATGCGTTCCTGCACAGTTCGTGTTGTTTGCCGCATTCACACGGAATTTTGTAAACACCTAATTTACGCAGACCCTGGTCGTCATTAACGGATCCCACCAGTGATGAAATTTTGGAAGGAGGGCGAAGATAAATCTCACTTGATACTTTCGCAATATTCTGCCTATATGTGAAGAAATATTCGCAATAAATGGCAGATAAGCAATCGACCTGAAAGCCTCTGCCATTTCCTTGTTCCGTCCTTTGTAGGTCATCATCACTCTGCACGGCTTTAAATAGCGGAGCTCAGCGCGTACTCGCCAGTACTATTACAGTGGTACTCACCTGAACATGGCCAGAAGACTTTGCGCCGAAATATCGTGGTAGGACGTTACTGATATCCGGCAGTTCTCCCGTGTTTTTATGGAATAATCAGTACGCTGGGAAAGCTTTAAACATCACAGAAGTAAGATACATTTTCAGGATTATTCATGTGCTGATTTTTGTAAATTTCTGCTTGAAAATGTATAAAATTCATGAATGACATACATCATCATCATCATTAGCGTCATTGCTTAAGACTAATTATGCCTTTCAGCGTTCAGTTTGGAGCATAACCCCCTTATAAAATTCCTCCATGATCCCCTATTCAGTGCTAACATTGGTGCCTCTTCTGATGTTAAACCTATTACTTCAAAATCATTCTTAACTGAATCCAGGTACCTTCTCCTTGGTCTGCCCCGACTCCTCCTACCCTCTACTGCTGAACCCATGAGTCTCTTGTGTAACCTTGCTTCTCCCATGCGTGTAACATGACCCCACCATCTAAGCCTGTTCGCCCTGACTGCTACATCTATAGAGTTCATTCCCAGTTTTTCATTGATTACCTCATTGCGGACACCCTCCTGCCATTGTTCCCATCTACTAGTACCTGCAATCATCCTAGCTACTTTCATAATGACATACATTCTTCTGCAAAATATAAGAAAGAAACATTTTCAGAAACTATCTACTGAAGATGTTCCAGACCAATTGCGAGGACAAAATAAGTATCCTGTGTAGTTAATTTTCTACCCTAGTCAAGGACTTAGTTATATTAAAGTGATATACTGTGTTTGCATGTCGCAACAATAAAACAGTAAAGTATTTACTCGATTAGTAATGCAAGGTATTTTGTTCGATGATCTGTGTAGTTGTTCCGTAAACCAAGTAGTTTGACAAAAATCTAATATACGCAAAATGTCCATTCATTTCAGCTTTTAAGCTGTGTCCAATATATTGATTTTGGAAATCTGGTCAGCCTGTTTTGATGGTCCATCAGTGTAAGTGAGCGAGGCTGCACAGCAGTTAGCGCACTGGATTCGGAGTCGGGAGGACGAAGGTCAAAATCTTCGTCTGAGCATCTCTGTGACTTTCCTAAATTACTTAAGACACACGCTGCGATGTTACTTCTGAAAGGCCGTGGCCGGTTTTGTTCCCCTGTCCTGTCCTAGTACGAACTCGCACCACATCTCCGATGACTCCATTAAACACCAATCTTCCTTGCTCGTACGATCATGAGGAAGAGAAATAACAAGTAAACCATTTAAAGTAACATATTTTTATTTCTATATGAGTCGCTAACATTTGTTAATAGCAAACAGTGGTTATGTCCCAGATTAGGAATGTAGCCCAGTTCGACAGCCAAATTCATCCACGATAGGCAGGATTGTACTAGAGATAAAAGTTTTGAAAACATCACCGGTGAAATCAGCGAACAAAATATAATCGTTGGAATAAATCCTAACAGTCTAGATCGTAAGGCACGTTTATTAGAAGTTGACCAGTCTAGATCATCACGTGATCGTCTTCATACCTACAGCCATATTGATGGACAATCTCCTTGTGGAGCAGGAAGCACTGACTGACGATAGGCAATTGCTGATTGTCGTCATTCAGCGGGTCTTGCTCCACACACAGGAATCGTCCATCAATATGGCTGTGGGTCTGAAAATGGTCGTGTGATGATCGAAACTGGTCACCTTCTAATAAACGTGCCTGTCACGGTTTATTACGAAGCGCTAGTTACAGCTCTACTGGTGCCGAAACTTCTCATGCGGCATTCGACTACCTCCGTCTCTATGCTCATCTTCAGCCTCCAACATGTGTTTGTGTCCCATTGATAAACTCTGTCCTTCAAGTAGCCACATAGTCAGAAATCACAAGTGTACAAACCTGGTTATCTTGTGGTCACACAATTTGGAACGATCAGCCAATGATTTTGTTTGCTCCAGATGTGTTGCTGTGCAAGCGATTGACCTCATGACCAGTGTGAGGTGGAGCTCCACCATCCACCAAAACAGTGGATTCCAAAGCACCTCTCTCTGTAGAGTGGGGATCACAAGTGACTTCGTATGTCAGTAACTAGACAGAAATCTGATTTATGCAGAATATAGCAATTTGCTAAGGCTTCTTTTAACTCTTCTTAGTGGATCATACAATCAGTCGTCTATATCCATAGCGCATTTTTGTTTGAAAGAGCTAGTAAGTTTGAACTATTCAAAAGCTTATCACATACAAATCTACTGAAATACTAGAATAAAGCCAAGGGTGTTTCAAGTTGCATCTTAATACTTGGATACGGAAAATTGTTGGTGGCGTTGATTTTTATCACAGTCAGGTGTAATTCCAGTTGAGGTAATAACATCACCAAGAAATTTAATCTTTTCGCTGACAAATTCTGATATTTGTAACTTAGCTGTTACTTCTGCCTTTGAAAACTTGTGTTGTGTCTTTTCGGGTGACTGTGTATCTCCTTCTCCCGTCTGTGTATGGTCAAGTAGTTCAGGATCCAATATTGTGCGCAGTGCAGTTACGATTACTTCTGCGCTTACATGTAAGCCAAGTGGCAGCACACACAACTGATAGCTTCTACCAACGTAAATAATGGCCGTGTGTTTCCTGTATTCTTAGGTTGGTCTTATCTCCTTGTAGGAACTTCGGAAACCAGTACTAGTGACGAATGTAATTCCAAAAAATTGTGTAATTCCTCTTGCAGTATCTATGATTTTGTACAGGAAAGATAGTTTCCTTAATTGGCCTCACATCCTAAAACAAACGAACATTGCCCTCAGGTTTCGCAACTCTAACAACGGACTCTGTGGTACAATTGGTGGCTCCGTTATGTACCACACAGCATGTGTTTCATTCCATTACTAGTTGCTGTTTTCTTTGACAATGGAATGGAATATGTACTGTAGCAACAAATCTCTTCCGAATGGACACTGATGCGATATCGGTAAGTGGTTTTGAAACCAGGTCACTCACTAAATATGTGTACATGTTTCAGCACTAAGCTTACTAACTCAATGCGTGAGGCAACAGTGATAGAGTGAATTACTTTATTGACTCCCTGCATCATCAACTTGACCACTATGTGAAGACGTGGTGCTCTTTTGGGTTAAATTAATTCAACTTTTATCCCATGGCAGTACTTACGAGGGTTTACTTTTGCCTTTTTCAAGATCTGTTGGATTCTTAGGTTGTCGACGTTCAAATGGCATTTACCCATGGAGAAGGTTATTACCGCGTTCTTCGCGTGTAAAACGTCTGGGACCGAAATAAACTTGACTATTAGTCCATATGTGATTAAGAACAGGCATAATATTACTCAATTTCCTAACGTTACTTCTAGTAGTGCCTAGATGCTGAAATACTGTGACTTAGCCCCAATAGCATCCAGAAGTCGATAGTTCTTGAGAGGGTTATTACTCAAACTGATGGAGCTAATATTTACCATTGTCCCTGTATCAGCTGCAATATTTCCTACTAGCGCATGTGCAGTAACCTGTGCAATTTCTTTGCTTTGCACATGACTTTTAAAGTGACTGATTACTAATTCTTCCCTGATATCATTATCGTAATTATAATGTAGCAGGTTAAGTGTATTTCCTACGATGCCTCCAGAACCAACCCATGGTCTGCATTTGAAGGCTTAATGTAACCGTGTCTAGGTTGTTGACCCAGTGTCTGAGAAATGTGGTTCGTTTGCACTACAATTATGTTTACAGTCAGATGTCTATTCCGCCAGTCTCCTTTTACGGTAAATATATGTTCCACCGTTGACTCCTACATCTCATGTCTATCATATTTATCGAGTATTTAGTGTTGCTCATCAATTCCTGTAGCGGAAAAACACCTAGGGTTGTTTTCATTGTTGTCAAGGTTATTATGATAATTCAGCCAGTCCCCAGTTCCATACCCATAATAAGCCACAGAGCATCGAGTGTCACATCGTTTTCTTTTACTATTCCTTGGCGGGCCTGTATCTGTTCACAACGAATTTTGCATATGAGACGGCCCCGACTGTGCCACTCAATGTACTGTGTTGTCTGTGGTGACGCAACTGTGTCTACGATGGCGAAGCTTGAGCCGCACCATCGTTCCGGTGGCTGTCCGCTCTTGACTCTTCTTGTATCAGGCCAAGGAAAGCCATAAAAGTCGTCCCAGTACCTCGTCTT
Organism: Schistocerca piceifrons; assembly: GCF_021461385.2. NCBI lineage: Eukaryota > Metazoa > Arthropoda > Insecta > Orthoptera > Acrididae > Schistocerca > Schistocerca piceifrons. Next base: position 6,068,529 of record NW_025728274.1, read on the forward strand.
GTTTATATAATTTTCGGAATATTTATGGAGTCTGCCCTGTTTGCTGTTAAAGGGCTCTGTGCTAAAGACATTCGTAAGTCTCTCTTGCACAGAAACAGACAAATATTTTGCTAGAAATGCCTGCTCAAACTGAGCATAATCTTTCCAATTGTCAGGTGTTGTTGTGGCCCAAGGGATGTCTTCCTCCAGTATGAAACCTGTAAGGTAATGTACGTTCTGTTTGTCCGTAAATGACCTGGGCAGTACACATTGAAAATCCTTAATCTATACAACAGCATAAACACTTTTTCTCAGGAATGAATGTTTGAAACTGCCTATGTTTGATTAAGCCTTCATCCAGTAGGACAGACGATAATTATGGCGTTATCCGCATACCATACAACACATCGATAGGAGACATACCACTATGATTTAGCTCATGCCCACAAGGCACAAGGCTAGAGCTGCCGTCTGCTCTAGTTCTAATATGCGACAAACTATTTACACATTGCTTGACGTTGGGTAATTCCTGTTGCATTTCTTGGACTTGTGACCTGTAATTCTCTCGCCACTGTGGAAAGTCTCTATCCGCTAAGACCTTTAATTGTTTACTTTCTCAGTTAAGGACCTTGGCTGGACTGCCTCCTTGTGGCAATCGCTCATTCACATTCTGCCGAACTACGTGTGACAGTTCAGAATCTAAACGTCCATTTACAAACTTATCTTTGTTTGGATGCCACTCAGAATTACCTTTATCATAGCTGAGTAGCTGTGATTGTAATTGCAGTTTAACATTATCCAGTTGTTCACTAGTAAATTTTTCCACTTTAAGATTTAATTTACGCACAGTCTTACCATTACGTTTGATCTCTTCAGACAATCGTTTCATTTATCAGACAATCACTGATTACATCTTTCAGTGTAGTTTCTTCAGCATTCATTTCATTTTGTCAGAACAACATATCGTCGTTGCAGCGATAAATTTGTAACATCGGTTATCGGGGTATTACACTTTAATCTTAATTCTGATACGCCCGCCGATAAATCCACTATTTGTGTAGAAATATCATTACAAGACTCTTCATCCTTTTTAGAAATTTCGCCGATAATTTAGTGGACAATTGATCACATTTAGTTCATATGTCAGCAGAAAAATTGGTAGAAATCTCTCCAACATTTTATTACGTATTTTAGATGTCAGTTTAGTTATTATTTGAAAACATAATTGATCATATATTTCTTTTACCACATCCACTAAACTGGTCGTAGGTTGTGTTCCAAAAATGAACAGCATAGAGACAAAGTGATAACACTTTCTACAGGACTTGACATCATTTTGCACGACAATGCTAAAGCACATACAGTGAAAGCTGGTACTGATTTGTTTGACTAATGGTGCTGCTAAGTGCTATACCACCTACTGCACTCCCCTGACTTAAGCCCTCGTAAGTTCAACTCGATTTCTGAACTGAAGGAAACACTTCAAGGCATTCGCTTCAGAACTGCTACAAATTCGTCGGGCAACAGACCGCGCTGCTCGAACTGTCAACACAACTGGCACTGCTAAGAGTATCCTACGACTTCCACATCGCTGTCAACGGGTTATATACAAAGCTGGTGACCATTTTGAAGGTGAGTAAAACTTTGAAACACGCATCTATTTTGTACGAGCTGTAAACAAATACTTGCCACTACGAATGTTCCAACCCTCGTATCTTTGACGTTTCGCTGCCATACGATAATTACAGTTCACAGTGGGCGTCTGTAGGTAGCTGGATTTTAATTATACACCACCTGTTATTTTTGTCTTCCATTCAATATTTCCAGTGTGAGTCAAAACCATACAATAACACAAAGAAAGTTTCTACAACTTATTATAGTCCTGCTCTGAGGGAACTATTGTAATATAATTAAATTACTTGAATACTTTTGAACTGATTATTAGTAACTTCTTCTTTCATACATAGGGTTTTAATTTTTTTCTTCTTTGTCTCTGCGGTTGCCGATTTATTTACGTGGATTACACTCCGTGTTACAAGTTCGCTGAACTGACCATTAACATTGTTATTCACTTATTTTGCTTCGTACGACGAATTCGAACAAATATTCCGAAGATTGCAAACTCCAGCGTACGTGTCCGTCTACTTCTAAACAACTACTTTAATCCACTAAACATGTGTAATAATATTCGGAAATATAGGGGTTCTGTACCTACAAGAACAACAATTTCTGCGAAAAGATCACACAGCATGTGCCCCTTTTATTCAATGCAATGCATATTTTACAATGTGCCGTTGCTGTGACGGTACTTTCTTTTTTCATTCGATCTTTAAACTTCATTTTAAATTGGTCTCGGTTAATGAACAGTAATTTATTTATTCTGCAATATACTCGAGTGAATAACTGTTTTAGTCGTGCATTTTAATTCTAACGATACACAATTTCTCATGACAGTGTTTCTCTATTTTTTTCTATACTGCTTGTTAATTACTGACACAATAACTGATACACACGTATATGCACTCCTGTTCTCACGATGTTAATTGAGTACACACTAAGAAGAATGTTACATTAACATGTGGCCAAGTGCAGTTCCATTGCTTATTGCTAAACTAAACTACTGTCCTGTTCTTTTCTGGTGCCATTATTTGTGTGTAGATAAATCATTATTTATGAATCCTGACGTATTAATAGGTTCGGTTGATTTCATGAAACCATGGTTTTGGGAAATAGAACTGAAGTAATAAATGTGTACTGCGATATTTTATGCTTTCTACTTGTGTTCGTTTGCTTTAGTGCAAGAGGAACTTGTAGCTATACTGAGTGGTCAGATGAGAGAAAATAGTATTTCAGGAAAGATACAAGGCTGATGAACTGGCTACTGCTGTAGCCCAGCTGCCTGTCAGTGGTAAGCAGAGCTTGGATAGCCCAGTGCAAGCCAGTGTTTGTGGCTGAGCTCACAGCGTGTTAGGTGGAGCTGGTGGATGCACCTGCTGACCACACAGTACATGTAAACCCAAGATTGAGAGATGAATCTATGTTAGAATTATTTAAATTAAGTGTACAATAGGAGTTAGGGGTCATTATGGTAGTGGAAGAACGTGATGAACTTGGCACAGAGCCTGTCATGGGCCTTGTTGAAGGGAAACTATTACAAGGCCAACGAAAACTTTTTTTGAAACACTGCTTTTTACTTTGATAGCTGCTCTTGATAAATTTTTATGAGCTGAATCCAAATATAGCCTTAGTTTTTTTTGTATCACCTATAGTTTTCGAGCAATATACTTTTTATTATATAGTACAAAAATTCGAAGTTACATGGTAAATGGGGAAATTTGGTAAAGCCACCTTGCTGACCAAGGAACATGCATATTACTTTTAGATCGCCTGTTATCATCCAACCATGAGCAGAATATCCTGTCTTATTTAGCACTATTTCTAGGTTTTCATAGCTTTCTTTCATATGTATAGAATCTCCAACAGGTACAGATGCATACATGTTACCAATGTGTAATAAAATAGACTTTAAACTAGTTTGAGATGAATACAGCCATCAGTCTTCATTTTTGTATTCAATACCAAACTCATTCATTAAACCGGGAATGTCTGAGCAGTACTCTAATTCACATTCTTGTTAAAAAAAATTGGAAAATTGCTGCTCTCTCTATATATACATGTATATGCTGGTTCCAACTGCCAATAAGTTCTTTTCTTTTAATCAAGAGCCAAGCAATATAGCTTTTTCTTTCATTAAGCACAGATCCCTAACCAAATTGTTAAGCTCGGTCTGAATGAACAATTTGGGCTGTAGATTTTCTGTATTACAATGGAATTCATCATCACCTGTTTCATCTAAATCAGATTGTTCATCAGAAAATACTTCTGTTGGAATAAAATTTAAATCATATGGTGGTTCAGGAACTGGCAAATCTGCACCATGCCCTACTTGTTGGATGGCATACAGAAGGTTAGGATAGCTTAATACCTTCTTGTTTTTCGAATTATGACCAGTAATATCATCACTGCAAAAGTAGCAATCATCGGAATCATTTCTTTGCTCCCTCCACATCATGGGAACAGCAAATATAAAGGCTTTTTTCTCCTTTTTGTGCCATTTTCCCCGATCTTCAACACACAGATAACATACCTTGTACAGCACCCAAGATTTGTCTTCATCCCCAAGTTTATATCCAAAGAATGATAGATAAACCTTTCTCACAAAGTCTGTAATGTTTCTTCTGTGTTTTTTAATCAAAATTCACCATGAATATAACAACAACTGTCAGCAGAGCTTGTACAAGCGCAATTAGATATTGCACTGAGCACATATACAGGAAACAGTAAAGTGAGGTTAGGTTGACAGCAAACAAAACACCATCTGTTAATATAAAAATAGAATCGGCCTTTTTTTCCTAGAAAATGTTTTTCGGCAGTGTTATCAACGTCATCTACATACATTACACCTCATTTTTAAATTATTTTAACTGTATAAAAGCTGTCAAATTCTTTAAAAAATCGCTTTGCTTTATAAATTTAACTGTAAAGGATGAAGAAATGGTAGGGGATACAGTTTTTTTGTCAGTATCTCCAGCCTTCTTCAATGTATACAACTGACTGGTTTCAGATAGATTATGTAATAGTATGACAGAGATTTACGAACCAGGTTTTAAATTGTAAGGCATTTCCAGGGGGCAGATGTGGACTGTGACCACAATCTATTGGTTATGAACTGTATATTAAAACTGAAGAAACTGAAAAAAGGTGGGAATCTAAGGAGATGGGACCTGGATAAACTGACTAAAGTTTCAGGGAGAGCATAAGGGAACAATTGACAAGAATGGGGGAAAGAAATACAGTAAAAGAAGAATGGGTAGCTTTGAGGGATGAAGTAGTGAAGGCAGCAGAGGATCAAGTAGGTAAAAAGACGAGGGCTAGTAGAAATCCTTGGATGACAGAAGAAATATTGAATTTAATTGATGATAGGAGAAAACATAAAAATGCAGTAAATGAAGCAGGCAAAATGGAATACAAACGACTCAAATATGAGATCGACAGGAAGTGCAAAACGGCTAAGCAGCGATGGTTAGAAGACAAATGTAAGGATGTAGAGGCTTATCTCACTGGGGGTAAGATAGATACTGCCTACAGGAAAACTAAATAGACCTTAGGAGAAAAGAGAACCACTTGTATGAAAATCAAGAGCTCAAACGGAAACCCAGTTCTAAGCAAAGAAGGGAAGGCAGAAAGGTGAAAGGAGTATATAGAGGGTCTATACCAGGGTGATGTACCTGAGGGCAATGTTATAGAAAGGGAAGAGCATGTAGATTAAGATGAAATGGGAGATACGATACTGCGTGAAGAGTTTGATAGAGCACTTGAAAGACCTAAGACGAAACAAGGCCACAGGAACAGACAACATTCCAGTAGAACTACGGACGGCCTTGGGAGAGCCAGTCCTGACAAAACTCGGTTGGTAGGACATGTTCTGAGGCATCAAGGGTTCATCAATATAGTATTGGAGGGCAGCGTGGAGGGTAAAAATCGTACAGGGAGACCAAGAGATGAATACACTAAGCAGATTCAGAAGGATGCAGGTTCAAATGGCTAAAAGCACTATGGGACTTAACATCTAAGGTCATCAGTCCCCTAGACTCAGAACTACTTAAACCTAACTAACCTAAGGACATCACACACATCCATGCCCGAGGCAGGATTCGAACCTGCGACCGTAGGAGCAGCGCGGTTCTTGACTGAACCGCCTGGAAGGATGTAGGCTGCAGTACGTACTGCAAGATGAAGAAGCTTGCACAGGATAGAGTAGCACGGAGAGCTGCATCAAATCAGTCTCAGGACTGAAGACCACAACAACAACAACAACAACAGTTTCTTTAAGTATATTATTAAGATTTCCCACCCTAAAAGCATAAGAATAAGGTATTTTCAGCAAAAAAGGTGTTTCCATCCTTGGCCTGTGTTATTAAATAATGAGATAGTAAACTGAAGTTTAAAGAGAAGTTACTTCGCACCTACAGTGGTTTTGTGAATGCTGCCCCAACAAAGGATATAAACAACAAAACATGAAAATTTTTTTCCTGAAATGTAGCACATACTTCTTTCTGTTACTGGATAACTATCTCTAATGACCTCAGTATCAATCAGAAGCTAAACAATAGTCTTATAACAAACAGGAACATATAAAATTGATATAGTGTCAAGTCGAAATCTTACTTTGTGATAGTGTGAAGCTACCATATTTTCTGATGTTAAGGTATCTAGTGTAAAATGTCTAGTGTTTTACTTATGTGCCAGTTAAGTTTCTTTTTCTATCGAGACCATTCCACGTGTTCTCTTTTCAGTATATTTTCACGTTTCATAGATTATTTTTTCATGACTGAGGCATTAGCCTGTTGTATAGATAATTTCTTCTGTATGAGTGGCGATATAGCCAATGAGCTTGCCACATTGGATCTCGCAGATTAAAAAAAGTTAAAAAATGTCAGGCTTGGTTAGTACTTGGATGGATTACCTTCTGGATATTCCAGGTGCCATCGGATTTGAGAGATTTGCTGTTGCGCAGTATGACCATTATTATTATAGTGGAACATGTGATGAGCAATTTAATGTTCTTGAGGAGTACTATTGATGAGACAATTTATAGTGCTTTTCTTGATTATGGGGACGAGTGAGGCAGTATGAAGTGCTCTTACACATGATGATTTAATTAGAGATGTGATTACCATGTCTCACATAGATACATAACACCTTCTTATTTTTGTTTTATTCATTAATGATGTAATTTTCTGCATGCACTGTGCAGTTTCTTGTTGGAGTGTCAGATCTGCATTTGATTAACGTCCATTTTCATCATATCATTGTTATGAATATTTTGATGCAGTGATATTGGGTTTATCAGAATAATGTATGATATAATGAGATGATACTACTTAGGAATTTTCGTTTGTTTGTTGTGAGTCTGAAACTGTGACGTGTGATTGTAAGTGGATATTATCTATCTAGTGAGATTCAGTACACACTGTGCATGATACAAAGGTGGATTTATGCCAGTTATGTTTAGCCTTTACTAGATATTTTACTTGATGATAGTTCCCTTGAATGAGTAACATTCGTCTTTGATAGAGAGCAATTCGTATGCAAGACAAGTGTGGGCACAATCTGATATGTTGTGGATATTTATATTTTGCGGACGTTTGTGATATGGCTTTATGATTCTACTGCGTTCCAAATGACGAGACGATTCTGTCCTAGTATACTGAAAAGTGAGTTATGATTTGCAATTGTTGTGTCCTGGTCTGTAAAGATGAGTATATGATGTGACAGATGTTTCGTTTGTTCGATATTTGAGCCAGAGTGGGTACACTGTGAGCATTAAAGTGAATATAATGTGTAGTGAGGTTACCATCTTAGTGCTCAGCGGCTTGTACTGACCGTGTCTGTGATGACTGTAGAAAGTTCAAAGTCTTTCCTGCCAAGGCAGTGCATATTTTGTCTTTCATGCTATATGTTGTTTTCTACTGCACCGTGTCTGTGTTTGTAGATCTATTACTATCGATGGAATTGGTGTGAGAGTTATTTGAAGAACTTGGCCAGCTGAAAGAAAATATGTATGTCCATATGGTGTAAAAGAAAAATGATTCACTCGGGTTGCTTGAGACGTATCTGATTGTGTCAAGGGAAGTAATAACTGTGATTAAGATCGCGATATGGATTCCGTTTCATTGATGCTTGATTACGTTTTATGATGGTTTCTCGAGACTGTCGTGGTGTTCAAGGCTGTAGTGCCGCGATTTCGCTATGCAACAATGCAAGTAGCAGTTACGTTAACGTCCGAGATTAAGGCTAGTGGAACTTTTGATGCGGTACGTTTTTTCAGCTGCAATAAATCATGTTTGACGTCCAACTGCATAAAGTGATGAAACACCGTTAACGTTCACCCGCGTCAGCTAATGTTTCTGGTCTTCTTCTGTTGTCGCGTCCTGTTGTTAGTAACTGTGGCTCCGTGTCGCATCTGAACCTCTTTGTCAACTTTCCGCCTCCTTCTGAGGAACGCAGCTTCTGTCCACTAAAATATTCCAGTTGTTGTTCCTGCACTTTTCTCTTTCTTTTACGTGAAATACCTTCACGTGTGTTCCAAGAATTACAAATTCGTGCGATTTATAATTTTAAGTAATTCATTTCTCTCGTGCTATTAATAATTACCAATTGTGTGAAAATGTAATGCAGTGTGGAAACTGCAGCAGTTTTGTTCCCTGTTTCAATCGATGGGAGATTTCCTGTTGGTTTTGAGCGAAACTAGACACTGTAACTAGATATTTAGCAGGCTGTCCTTTTTTTCAGAACACTCCCCAGAAAGTTAACAGAATCACAGTACAAGTTGTAAAGAAAGACAAGGAGGCAATCAACATCTGCAAATCCAAGGAAACGACGCCGTAAAGTTGATGAGTGGGACTCTGGCTGCGGACCAGGCGACAGAAGTGGCGCAGCTCTGACGTTTCTGAGCTGCGGAGAGTCGAACCCAGGAGTATGGTTCAAATGACTCTGAGCGCTATGGGACTTAACATCTATGGTCATCAGTCCCCTAGAAGTTAGAACTACTTAAACGTAACTAACCTAAGGACATCACACAACACCCAGTCATCACGAGGCAGAGAAAATCCCTGACCCCGCCGGGAATCGAACCCGGGAACCCGGGCGCGGGAAGCGAGAACGCCACCACACGACCACGAGCTGCGGACAACCCAGGAGTAGCCGACAGAGGACAGGAGCTGTCTGCGCCGCCTCCCTGGACAGCGGTTGCGAGGCTACTGTCACCATTAACACCAGTGACGACTGCCACGACAGAAACAACATGTGTATCGCCACTAGCTGTTTCTGCTAACGTGTTAAGACTGCGGCAACTACATTCCAAGATATACTGCACAGTGCAGTCACCATTAAGACTATCTCGTGGGCTGAAAGAACCTCCTGGGACAGGTGGCACAGTGCGGAATAGACTCTCCTCGCGGTAGCGGTCTGCTAGTGGTCGCCGCTGGCATCTCACTTGGGCTGTAGCTCTCAGACACTGGTTGACCTGGCGCGAGTCACTCCTCACAAGAAGAACGAGCCCCACATACCTGCAAACAGCTGTAGGTAGAATACCACTAGAGAACAATGATAACGTATACGTCCATTTCGTCCCTTCCATCAGATATACTGACGTCACAGCAGCTACACGTAGCGCGAGAGAGCCTGCGTACAGCACTTTGCAGCAGATCCTCACCGCCGTGCTGGAGAAATGGCGACACTGCGACTTACCGCTGTCCCGGTAAGACAATAGAGTGAGTATTCTCAGGTACTTGTGGGTATTTCGAAACAGGTCTACGGCGACCGCCGCCACCGTGTTGACGTGGGATGCCATCACATAGGCCACAGACCACACAAAGGTGATGGAATCATTTTTCATCGCGTTCATTGCTTGCATCCAGTTTATCATAATCGCTGCTAGTATCAGGCTCATGACGAGAACAGCCGCTGTGTACAGTGTACCAGCACGTGTCCTCCGTACCGTGGTGGCCGTGCGGTTCTAGGCGCTCCAGTACGGAGCCGCGCTGCTGCTACGGTCGCAGGTTCGAATCCTGCCTCGGGCATGGATGTGTGTGGTGTCCTTAGGTTAGTTAGGTTTAAGTAATTCTAAGTTCTAGGGGACTGATGAGCACAGCAGTTGAGTCCCATAGTGCTCAGAGCCATTTGAACCATTTTGTCCTCCGTAGCTCACACCTCTCAGTGTCCACTGTGAACGGCGTCAGCCCGAAAACCCTGCAGATGGCGTGGTATCGTGATACAGATCTTAAGAAGTCCCTTCTATTCGCCATTTCAATATCGGATAGTACTACAGGACAGCATCAGTACCTGTGATAAAAGAAAACATGTCCCCAGTTACAATAATAAAGTTGCTTGCATTACATAGAAAACAATTCTTAAATTATCGACATAGAAATGATTAACAGACTAAACTCAGCCCAGAGATAGCACATTCACGACAAATGAGTTTTCCTTAACGTATGTTTTCAAAAACCATTACGACAAAAATGGAGTAACCACAGGGATGATCATTATTTTTCGACATGTCAAATAGGTAAACAAAACATAAACTTGCAGTCCAGTATAGTTATCGCTTCCCTACAAACCGCAAATAGTGAAAACTAAGACAATTCGAATCATTCATAAGTTGTTGAGTATGAGGAGTAGGTAAGTTCTGTTTGTTTGACCGTATAAGTTCTTATGTTCTCTTAACAGAACGAATAAGACTGACTTCCCTGTAATATGTTTATTAATTACTACAAGTGCTACTATTGTTTCGTAAAAAACACCCATCAAGCACATTGCAAAATCTACTGTTATGAGTGTCTTTAGTGAGTCTTCGTTACACCACATACAGAGCCTGAAACATTTAAATAATTCTGAGTAAAGTAAGTAAGTAAATGAAAATAAATAAGACTGAAAAGAAGGAACGTCAAGAGGCAATATTTTATCATAACCGGGAACATTGTCGACGGAACACTAAATCAGTTCGAGATGGAAGTGGCGATTTCGACTTGAAGGAGTACTGTCGGCAATCTTCAAGATAAGCCAAGAAAACCTAATTCATGTGGAAACATCGTAATTCATACTCCATTTCTCTCATATACATGTTTAGCAACTTATATTTGATCTGAAATTTCTTGCCAGTGTGCTTTGGCAGTGAAATGGGCTATTTTTGTTATGTTTTCTTGTTAGCGTAATGCTGTCCTTAATTTTGTTTCCATTTACGTGTAGCTTCTTAATACAAATTTTGTTGGCTAACATGGGATCGTAGCCATCGTTTTCTGCTAATACTTTGCTATTTGAGTTATATCGAGAAAGTTTAATTTATCGTGGTGTTCATGTTCGATTATAAATATATTATTGTGTGAAATCAAATACTGGAATAACAGCAATGTGGGACGAGTGTATTGCCGCTCACCACATAAAGGAATCATTGAGTTGCAGACAGGCACAATGAAAAAACAGGCTAAATACTGAGCTTTAAGACAGTGCTTCTTCAGAAAAGAAAACAAACAGATATTCCCACAAGAAAAACTCACACAGACCTGGTCACTGCCGGTGGGCACTGGAGCCTGGCTCATGATAAGTCGGGCTCCAGCGTCCAGAATCAGTGGCCATTTTTATGAGAGTTGTGCTCGAGTGAATGTGTGTGTGTGTGTTTTCTATTTCCGAAGAGGAATATTGTTATACTGCTCAATACTTCAGCTGTCTTTTTGATTGAGCCTCTTAGTGACTCAACGCCTCCTCAAGTGATGAGTATCAATCTATTCTTTCCGTACTGATTATATTTTTGTGTAATTTATTCCATTCTGAGGAACATCTCTATTTACGTTTCTGATCGGTCTTGTAACAGTAGTGTGTCATCTACCTATTTGTAGAGGTAACGGATCATATTAATCCATTTAGGATGGCTATAAGGGAACTGGTTCTCAGTGTGGTGTAGTGAAATATTAGCGAGTATTCCAGCAAGCTGGTTTCCCATTACTAAACTGATTCTAGTACATATATTTGGTTACTGAACTTGGAATGGTTGTAGGAAAGTTACAGTTTTAGTAATGTAATAAAATTCCCCCACAAATACTGCGTTCGACGTACGACGTGTAGGAACCTTCTTTTCGGCAATTTCAGTGGTCTCATTAACTATTGAGTTGGTGTACATGTTGATTTTATCTAACAAAACATGTTTTAAATCGGATGGGATATCGATGTCTGTAATTTGTTGTATCACTCCACTAGAACTATTCACTGTACACTGATTTCCATATGTACAGTCCTGAGCAAGTATACAAATTACCTTTGTTTTAGTCAGAATAAATAACTACTTTGCAGTTTATTACTGGATTGATAGGGTTACTCTCTTTATGAATTTTTGGCAGTGACTACAGTTTATTGGCAGATGGGTTCACCATGTTGCAATATGTTTCTTTCTCTTTTGTCAAGTAAAATTTTTAATTTGGACAGAAATCAAGTAGCTGGATGTCCTTTTGTACAAATCACGTTATTTTTGTTGGACACTCGATTCTTTTTATGCAGACTATTTTGAACACGCCTCCTACAGTATTCCATTCATCGGTTACTATTACACTGTTAGTGTTTATTTCACAGAAAGTACGATGATTTTCCTATTGAGGAGATTATCAGATGATATCAAACGCTCAATTGAAATGCCCAAGCTGAGAATAAACATCAGAACACACACCAGAACACGAAGTTGTCATTCCATGGAATAATGCTATAAATTCACTCACTGGGGAGTCTATAAGTTAAAGAGGCATAGCCTTGAGATAACATACATGGGAAAGGTACGAAGAAATGAAAACAATATCCGTAGAAGATGTGAACGCCACTGACAGAAACCTATCTCCCTGTTCTCCCTCTTCTCCGCTCATAGGAAGCACACCGCGTCTGGTACACGCAGTGATTGGGGACCACAGCACAGCTACGACACCTGAGGATGGGCTCTTAACAGTCCGAAACTGGTCGAGTGAAAATAAAGTAATTTACAACTGAAGCGGTATTTTCAACCTCTGCTTTCTTTATTTAGTTTACATCTAAAGACACAAAAACATTCAGCTAGTGACATAAAACAATGCCTGGTAGTCCCAGCAACTGATGGAAAACGTACCAAACTAACTACTTTAGATAAAACACGAAGTTTCACACTCTTGACAAAAGATCCTGTCATTGTTTCCAACGAAGAGACAGCGTTAAACAACAAAAAACAGTCGAAAATTTCACCCATGTTGTTGTGTCTGTTGTTGCAATACATTCTTTTGTATGATATTATGTTAACAAAAATAATGTAATATATAAACGAATTTGTATAGTCTGAGATCAGTCCAGTTAATCATTACCTTTGGATGTAAATTACATCAAATTTGACAATTAAACATTAACAATATGTACAGTGCGATTCAAAATAATATGAACAATCTTAATTTACCGTTTTTTATTTCATGTTGTTGATACTCACAGATGAAAGAGATTTGAACAGGGAAGAATGGAGATAGCTCAAGGAACGTTGTGCAGTCGGCGACAGACGTGTGACGAAGGTTTGTAGAATGATTTCCTTACAGATGGCCGCCAACTCTTTTAACAATGTATCGCATTTACCAGAACGTTTGTATCAACTCGATTAGCAGCAGACAATTATCACAAAACTGTACTGTCGCACGTTGATTTGAGTGCATCAATCGTGTTGGTTGTCAGGTTGAGACTCCATATAATGACAGCCCTGAGTAAATAATTTCTGTCAAACAGTGTGCACGAATTATGACTCAACTGTATGTGCTGAATATCACTGGTATATGCTGAGGTAATAATGGGTAAATTATTGGCAAAAATCGTTCGCAAATCCTAAAAGCAGTACACATAGCTTGTACGTTGAACTATAAAAAAACTGATATGGAACACTCTTCACCTGAGGTAAATGTACTCTGTAGCGCAAGTACCGCTGATGATGGGTACATGTCCCAATTCTGTGTTGCTTGAGGCTTTCCCGACGGACATGTTGAATATATGGTTCTCGGGCGAGACGTCGGATGTCATAGTGAAAACTCCACAATATTTCGTCAGCGCAACTGGCCGCCATCTTCAGGGGCGACGAACACACTGCTAAGACAGGACCAGAGCCCTCTATTTATGCCAGTCTACGTACCACTTTCCAACAAAATGGATACTCCGAACGGGAGATTCACCGTGCCTTGCAACCGAAGCGGGTTACCCAACGTGAGGAAGTGGAAGAAGGCGAAGAACAAAGGGGAATGGTCGTGTTGCCATACACCGGCGGTGTCTCTTCAAAAATAGGAAGATTATGGAAGAGTCATAAAGTTAAATGTGTCTTTCGTCCGCCGGCAAAACTCAGAGCTCTCTTGGGCTCATCTAAGGACAGCCTTGGCCTAAGAAGACCCGGTGTTTACGAGATTCCTTGTAGCTGTGGCATGTCGTACATCGGAAAAACTTGTCGCACTGTAGAAGAGAGATGCACAGAACACAGACGCTACACTCGTCTGGAGCAACCAGAAACGTCTGCAGCGGCCGAGCATTGTCTCAGTACAGGCCATTCTATGAATGATCAACATACCAAAATTCTCGCATCGACGAGTTCGTACTGGGACAGTGTTATTAAGGAAGCAGTGGAAGTACGTAGCTCGACGAATCTTGTAAACAGAGACACGGGCTTTCAGCTTAGTACAGCTTGGGATCCAGCACTGGCCATATTGAAGTCGCTTCGAGCAGAGAGGAGTGCTATTGGTCATAAAACGGATGACGATTCGCCCGCAACATAAATATTCTGTTGACAACGAGAGGATAATCAAGGCGCCTACGTGGACGCGCATTTTTGCTTGCGGCTTCCGACAGAGGTCGCTGGGGCGGCCGATGGCAGCGCAGAGCAGCGGCGGCAGCCTCCGCGCGTGCACCGAAGTCTTTGGTTCTTCATCCTGTAGGTGGCGCTGCTGTCCTTCCAGCTATCGGATGATATCGTCGCTATTGGCCATCGAATTTGGCGCCTCCATGCATGCGCACTTCCTGCCCAAGACTGGCATAAATAAGGGGCTCTGGTCCTGCCTTAGCAGTGTGTTCGTCGCACCTGAAGATGTCGGCCAGTTGCGCTGACGAAATATTGTGGAGTTTTCACTATGACATCAGAAGCCTCGCCCGAGAACCATATATACAACATGTCTCAATTCTACTCCGTATAGAAATAAATAAGAATTTAATCTAGAGGATAATTTGTCAGTCAGCCTTATTCTACCACCAATCCTTTCCCGCTCTGATCTGTTGCATATGTTATATCAGCACTTTCCACCTACCTTTTGTATTTCAACGCTTAACAACTTTTTTCCAGTTCCCTTTCAACAATCTCCACGTCACAAGGCATAAAGTAATTCCAGAGAGCAAACCATCTTATTGGCTCTAATGTAGCACCCTCGTCCCATCAGAAGTGAAGGCCCCAGCTCATTCCCTTCCCACAGAAGTACTATGTATCACCTGGTTCTTCTCCTTCATTTTTGCTTTTACTAGTTTCCTACGTACGTATTGTTATATGGGTTAAAGTAATGATAGTGACTGCTAGCGACCGGATGCCCTCCCTAACGCCATCGCTCCCCGTGGGACAGAGTCTGTGCAGCAGATCTGTCTGCTTGTAGTGTACTGTTCATGTTTGAGTGCGATAACTTTCTTCCAAACATTTTTGTAGTACTATCTGACGTGGGACAGAAGTTACACCCCAGTATTTACCTAGATGTCTGTGGAAAACCGCGTAAAAACCACCTATAGGATGACTGGCTAACGAGCGCTTGTCGTTAATCCACTAGGGGGATTCAATCTGAGGCAGGTTCACCTCCTCGAATCCCTGAAGTGGTGCATTAACGCGGTCGGATATTTGGGGAAGTTTGTAGCTTCTAGTTACTAAATGCCAGATACCAATTATTACCAGCATAAATATCGCACATTTTTCTCTAAGCA
Source organism: Schistocerca piceifrons (assembly GCF_021461385.2). Taxonomy (NCBI): domain Eukaryota; kingdom Metazoa; phylum Arthropoda; class Insecta; order Orthoptera; family Acrididae; genus Schistocerca; species Schistocerca piceifrons. Next base: position 6,084,057 of record NW_025728274.1, read on the forward strand.
ACAGTCTTCCCAGCTGTTTCCTCATCGTGATTCCTGGCCCACAGGTCCCAGCAGTCCCGACTGTCACCAGACCGTTATGCAAGTTTTCAGGAATACGTGGAAGAAAATTAGGCGGCGCGATAATCGACGAATCTTAAGTGCGAAACCGATCCTGTTCGATAGATTTACCACTTCTGAATTCCATCAGTTTCATCCCCTAAGGAATATTGTGATTAGGTTTGTGAATGTGGGTTTTTCATAGAATGTTATGTATTCATTTGGAGGAATAGATTGCACTCTTAATGTTACTGTCCCTGCTTTTAGTTTCAGCGAAGGCTGTTCCGACATTCTTATATGCTGAGCCAGTCCTTCCGACAATCATTTCGTTTTCGGTTTCTTCACATTTTTCGTGCAGCCATTTCGTCTTAGCTTTCCTACACTTCCTATTTATTCCGTTCCTAAGAGATTTGTGTTTCTGTATTCCTAAATTTCCCTGAATATTTTTGCACTTCCTTCTTTCATCGATAAACTGATCAGCCGAAGTGTTTCTACTATCAGCCACGGTTTCTTCTCAGTTATCTTCATTGTACCGTCAGTTTCCTTTCCAACTTCTATAATGGCCGTTTTTGGAGACAGCCATTCCTCTTCAACTGAACTGCCTACTGAACGTTTCCTTATAGCAGTATCTATACTCTGGGAACTTCAAGCGTGTCTCTTTATTCCTTAGTTCTTCTGTATCCATCTTCTTTGAGCGTTGATTCTTCCTGACTAGGCTCATTAAACTTCTTCATCGCTGCTAAATTGTGATTCGAGTGAATATCTGATCCTGGATATGTCATTCAATCAATTATCTGATTTCGGAATCTCTGTCTGCCCATGATATAATATAACTGAAATTATCCTGTATCTCCAGGTCTTTTGCAAGTATACGTCATCCTCTTGTGTTTCCTGAACATATTATTCTCTGTTGGTAGCTGTAATGTATCGCAGAACTCAATTTAAGCTTTCTTCCTCATTCCTATTACCAAGCCCACATTCTCCTATAACCCTTTGTTCTACTTCTTACCCTACAACCGCATTCTAGTCCCCCATGACTATTAGATTTTCATTTCTCTTTACATGCTGACTTACCCGTTCAATATCCGCATACACGTTCTTCATCTCTTTATATTCGACTTGCGACGTCAGCATGTATTCCTGAGCTGTTGTTGCCGGTGTTGGTTTATTGTCGATTCTCTTTCCTTGTAAAAGGTATCATACGACAAAGGCAATATTCGGAAGCATTGATAAGAAAACCCCATGCCGGATTAAACACAAATATTTAAGTTAGTAGATTGTACGGGCGAATGCATCGTCTCGTAGCCACGCTCAACAGCGTATACATTTATAAATGATATGCACTGATGAGCCAGGACATTGTGATCACCAGCCTACTGTCGATATAAACGACTCAAGAAGACACCAGCGTCAACTGGCTAGGAATGAGTGGTAGTCAGAGACACGCACGGCGCACGTAGTATATGTGGGCGTGCTGTCCGCGTGTGGAATGGGGAGGCCGCGCCACCTGTGTGAGTTTGATCGAGGGCAGACTGTGATGGCCGGCCCTGAGGCTAAGCAGGAGCGATTCGGAAACTCCACGACTTGTCGGATGTTCGGGGAGTGCTGCGGTGGGTGTCTTCAACAAGTGGCGGAACTAAAATGAAACCACGTCCAAACGTCGTGGGGGTGTGCGGCCACATCTCATTACGGATGTTGGACGTCGTGGGCTGTGCAGACTTGTAAGACAGGACAGTCGGCGAACTGCAGCGGAAGTAACATCAGACTTTAAAGCCAGGCAGAGTACAAGTGTGTCTGAACACACAGAGAACTGAACACTCCTAACTGTGGGCCTCCACAGCCGACGACCCATGCATGTGCCAATTTCAACACCACGACATCGGCAGCTACGACTGAAATTGGCACGTAACCGTCGGCACTGGACGTTGGTGCAGTGCCGGCCGGAGTGGCCGTGCGGTTCTAGGCGCAACAGTCTGGAGCCGAGCGACCGGTACGGTCGCAGGTTCGAATCCTGCCTCGGGCATGGATGTGTGTGATGTCCTTATGTTAGTTAGGTTTAATTAGTTCTAAGTTCTAGGCGACTGATGACCTGAGAAGTTAAGTGGCATAGTGCTCAGAGCCACTTGAACCATTTGAACCGTTGGTGCAGTGGCAGAGCGTTGCACGGTCTGATGAATCCCGATACCATCTTCATCGTGCCGATGAGAAGGCGCGAATCCATCGTCTTCCAGGGGACCACCTCTTTGACACCTACACTGCAGGACGGCGGTAAGTTGGCGGCGGCTCCTTTATGCGCTGTGGAACGTTCTCGTGGGCATCCGTGGATCCAGTGCAGCTCTAGCAAGGCGCCATGACGCGCCAAGGAGTATCGCACACCTCCTCATGACGATCGTGTTTCCCGATGCCAGTGACATTTTTAAGTACGATAATGCACCATGTGACAAGATCAGGAGTGATGCGGAGTGGTTCGCGCGGCGGTTCGGCCTGAGCCAGTGAGGCGCGCGCATCGGTGCCGCTGCGGGCTACGCTTTCTCGGCCGAGGACAGCTCCAGATTCACTTATGTGCTGTGGGCGCCGCGAAAAGCAAATTGTCGTTTGTGTAGTTCTCACAACGCCAGAAAATTGTCGTGTCTTGCGCCCCACAGCATGGGAAAGACGTACGTGCAGAGGAAACCTGCTGCCACTAGGGGGCCTTCGGTTTTGCGTATCACTCAGTCTGCCGATCAAGCAAGGAAGACTCGAGAAGATGAGTCGCAGCCTGTTCCCCCTTCGTATGTCAAGTGCAAAGGCGAAGGCGGGTTTACGGCGCTGTTCGACTTAATGACGAATTGCGCTGAGAACGAGGTGGTTTACGGGCCTGTCGACACAGACTCGCTGATCTGCGTTCGGGCAGCACACCTGGCCGACCACAGGGCGATCAGAAGTGCTGTGGCCGCCCACACTATCGACGCGCCGCCGACGCGTGAAAAGGCGCCTTCCGATGGAAGGAAGAAGACGACCGAGGCACTCCTAAGGGGCCTGCCTTGCTGCTGTGACGAAGGAACGGTTCGGGAAGGGCTGCTGCGAGCAGGTTTCGCTAACACAACCGCAAGGCTACACAACCAGACCAATAAGGAGAGAGCGCCGCCCCGTGCCGTGACCGTCCAAACGGCCAACAGCGAGGGTGACCGACTTGCGGAAGCTGCTGGGTTTACCGGTTACGACGAAGGCTCTCCCCACCGCCACGACCCCCAGCGCCAGTGCGGCCATGTCGCGAAGTACTGCCGCAACGCGGCGCGGTGCGTCAAGTGCTCTGGAGAGCACGACAGCCGCGCCTGCGACCGCGGTAAAGAAGCTTCGCCGACTTGCGCCCGGTGTGGCGGCCCGCAAGTCGCCAGCTGGCTCGGCTGCCCGGCTTTTTCAGTCCGCAGTCGCGCCGAAGACGGCGAGACGACCGCGGCCGCACCGACGCAGCGGAAGAGACGACGACGTCGGCGACGACGGCGGGTGCAGACCAGCCGTGCTCAGCCGAGGGCAGCTCCTCCGGCCAAAATCGGGGACGACCTGCCGGAGGCAGACGTTCGAATGGCAGCCCGCGCCCCTGTGAAGAGCAGCGGCGTCGACATCAGCACCGCCGTGGAGACGGCCACAGCAGTCCTCAAAGCCGCTTTGGCTGCAGAGAAGGAAGGGGCCTTGACGCAGCTGCGTGCAGTTCTCGACCGAGGCCTCCGTGCAGCAGAAGTTCGAACCCGTGCGAACGCTCCTGCAGCCTCGCAGAAGGGCGTTCTGGTACCTCCCCCGCCGGCCGCCCAAGCAGCGCCGCAGGGGAAGGATGCCGTGAAGACGAACGCCGCCCCAACGGTAGCGGCGGCGACGCCGACCGCCGTGGGGCAGCCCCTGCTAGGGACCGAGAAGCCAAAAGGGCAGCCTACGTCGCGCATGCGCGAGAGAACGGCCTGCAGCTCTCCGGTGATACCGCGACGCAGTCCGCCGAGCAAGCAGAGCTGCCGGAGGAGCGGCTGCGGCAGAACTTCGCCACGCAGCAGCAGGGGGCGCCGGCCGACAGCGAGCTGCAGCTGTTCAGCACCAGCCCGGTAATGCTGTGCCAGGTCACTGACGAAGCGGCGCAGGAGAGGGCTCGAGGCAACGCACTGCGCTGCCGCTCCGGTCTCCTTTAATTATAACGACCACGGCACTGACACGATATCTTCGTGCACGATATTTCGAAAAATCTACCCTAGCATGAACTGTCGCAGTCAGCAAGGCATCCGCTACTGCTCTTACTACCCGACCTAACTATCACACTTTTTTGCCTCTGCCCTTCAAACCACTACCCTTCGTTCGACTTTCGACCCAATCTATCTCCAGATGAGCGCCTATAAATGGTTAACCTTAACCAGACGTACGCAAACATCGCAGTACCCACATCCTGCGACACCTCACTTTAGTGATCACTAACCCTTATGCACAGATGGCGATAGACCTTTCGAGTTGGCCACCCTGCCGGTGTGGGCGTGGAGGGGCTCCACCTCCACTCCATCAAATATGAAATTGGTGGGTTCCTATGATTTACGCATGACACCGAATAACCGCTATACATTGCCATACCTTGTTGAAGACGAACATGTAAACCATGTAGGTCTTTCTGTCTTGACTGCTGGAAAAGCTTTGACATCCTTGTACATTTTCTTCTTTGTGTCACGTTTCTTCGTCAATACTCACTTACTTAATATGTTTCCATATCCACTGACCTGTAATTTTTTGGTAACCAACTGTATTTTTTGACATCGAGAAGGCCTACGATACCACTTGGAGGTGTCTCATTCTGGAGCAGCTTCACGAATGGGGTTTTCGTGGATCTCTTTCTATTTTATTTAGTGTTTCCTCTCGTGACGATATTTCAGATTCCGAATTGGTAATGTCCTGTCTGACCGCTTTGAGCAGGAGAACGGTGTCCCTCAGAGTATCGTTTTAAGTGTGACTGTTTTTGTCATAGCTATTAATATCACTACCTCTATAGTGCAAAGTCCTGTCCAGTGGTGCTTGTTTGTGGATGTTTTCTCTTTGTTTTGTTTTTCTTCAAGCCTTCCAACGACAACGCATCAGTTGCAACTTACTCTTAGACGTTTGGATGACTGGGCGCAGAAGAGTGGTTTTAAGTTTTCCACCGAGAAGTCCGTATGTGTTCTTTTTCACCGTTCTCGTTCGATTTTAACCATCCCTGAGTTGAGGATGAGGGACACTGTCCTTACTTTTAAAGACACGGTGAGATTTCTTGGTCTCGTTTTTGACTCGAAGCTTACGAGGTTACCTCATCTTAAAGACCTGAAACGACGGTCACGTCACGCTTTAAGTATTTCAAAATGTCTTAGCCACAGTACATGGGGAGCCGACAGGACTTGTCTGCTCCAGTTTTACAGGCCGTTTGTGCGACCTCGGCTCGATTATAGGTGCACGGTGTATGGGTCTGCGAGGCCTTCACACTTAAACATGTTGGACGTTGTGGACCATGAAGGGCTTCGGTAGGACACTGGGGCATTCAGAACTGGTCCCATACCAAGCCTGTGTGCAGAGGCTGGTGAACCGCCACTTCATATGCGGCGACGGCTACTTACGGTGCGCCAGGCGTATAAAACTTTGTCCACACCTGACGCACCAGCATATCATACCGTTGCTCAGCTTCCTCTAGCACGGTTATTTCATAACCGGCAACGAGCGACGCAGCCCTATGGGATTCGCGGACAGGATTGCCTCTCTGCGATGGATATGGCTGGTCTTCAGGTTTTCCGTCGTGGTTGGAGCAAATTTCCCCCTTGGCTACTCCGGAGACACACTTATTTTAGATTTGACTAACTTTAAGAAAGATAGTACACCAGATTTTACATTCCAGTCTCAGTTTTTTAACATTTTAGATGCGCATCACGGTTTCACCGTCGTTTACACTGATGGCTACAAACAGGAGAATTTCCTTGGCTGTTCTGTAGTGTTCCCTGGTCATGTTACCCGGATTCGCCTCCCTGATGAATATACTGTTTTCGCAGAGGAACTCCACGGGATCCTAAAGGCACTGGAGCAGATGAATCCTGTTCGGGTCAATCGATTGCTCCGATTCCCTTAGTGCCTTACAATCATTACAGAATCTGTACCCAACTGAGGAGATGGTCCAGCTGATATATGACCAACTGTACTTGCTCCAGCGGCGGGGTAAGGATGTGTCCTTCTGCTGAGTGACTGCTCATGTAGGAATATGGGGCAATGAACAGGCAGATCGGGCTGCCAAGGAAGCCTGCAGAGAGCAGGATCTGGTCCAGTGTACTATTCCCTTGCAGTCTGTGATTTCTGCACTCAACAAGAAGTGCATGGAGTTGTGGGAGGAAGAATGGCTGGCGGTGACGGCCAATAAATTGCGGTTGGTGAACTCAACAACTCAGCCATGGCGTTCCTCCTGTCGGTTGCTCAGGCGGGAAGAAGTGACACTCACGCGTCTTCGGATCGGACACTGTCCTCACACATAGCTTTCTGTTACGGCGGGAGGATCCCCCGTTTTGTGATGCTTGTCGTGTGCAGATCTCTGTCCGCCACATTTTAACAGACTGCATTTTATACCGTGATGCAAGGGCAGAAGCACAAGTTGATGGGGATCTGCCCCGTGTTTTAGCTAATGATAAGACGTGTGTGTCTAGGTTTCTAAAGTTTTGTCATGTGTCTGGACTCTGGCCTAAGCTTTTAGGCTGGAGGTTCTATTGTACTGCAAAGTGGCTGGCTCCTCCCTTTTTTCCTTGCGGTCAGCCGGCCACTTCCATCTGATATATTGTTTTAGATCCCTCTACCACTTTCGTCTTGTGTTGTCCATGTTTTACTGTTGGCGGCATGCTCCGTCCCACGTTTCGATGTGGGTAGGCCCATATTTTTCCAACCTTGTTACCTGTGTTTGACCTTCTGTTCTGAGTCTTTTGTTGATACCCGTCTCAATCTGTTAATGAGCGAGCGCTGAAGACCTTGCCCGTACAACCCTCTTCATCCAACCATCCATGACCGGCTTTTTGTGTGTATCTATCAACCTTTTTTATATTACAGGAAAAGGTTACTGATGTCAAAGACTTGGCTAAGAATAACAATACTCACTTGTCATGTATCCCTCTCCGCCTTTTAAATGTGCCATGCTAGTGGGTGAACGTTACTGGTACTGATAAAATCTTCTCTAGTTCCAGTCCTGGCGGCTGCGTCGAAATTCCGTGACGTTTCGATGAGTGTCACTCTCATCACCTTCTGGTGAAGTATCGAGATTGCGCAGGTGTCCCAGACACGTCAATATATTAGATTTTACAAAAAAAAAAACTTAGTTTACACAACAGTCCGCGTCTTATCACAAGATAATGCTTCATTTTTTGTATAGAAAACTGTGAAGAAGCACAAAAGTGAAGTAGATCTTACTGCACATAAAAAAGTGTGGTTTCAGATGCGTGAGACTGCAGTTGTGTCTGGGAGTTGCCTTTGCATGTGTGTGTGTGTGTGTGTGTGTGTGCGTATGTGTGTCTAGTGTTGAGGAAGATCTTAATGGCTGAAAGCTTTATTTGTGAGAGTCTTTTTTTGTGCCTATCTGCGACTCAGCATCTCCGCTATACGGTGAGTGGCAGCATTAACTTCTCAAAATATTGTTAAAAACAGGTTTGTTTGCCTCGATGCACACTTGTAGCCCGTGTTGACCTCTGCTGCTCAATAATGGCAGCACAGCGTCTCGGCATACCTCGAATCAGCTTTCGAGTGAAATCCTGTGGTGTTCCTTGCCACTCCACTAGTAAGGCTCCCCGCAACCGCTGCAGCGGTTCAGGAGGATTTGCACGCGTCCTGACTCTTTCTTCAGTAAATCCCATACGTGTCCTATGGGGTTTATCTCGGGACTACATGCTGGCCACTCTAGAACACTGATCTTGTGTCGCCGAAGAAAATTTTGCGCTGGAGCTGCAACATGGTCACGAGCGTTGTCGTGCATTAGAAGAAATCTTTACCCAACATCTTGTGCCGAAGGTTGTACAAGGGATCAAGCATTTCGTTGATACACTTCTCCCCTATTACACGTGTGTTATGCCTCCTGAGGACCATAACCAATTCTGTTCCAGTGTACGCGGTAATTCCTTACCACAGCTTTATAGAGTACCGTCCATAATTGACTGTTGGAGACACTGCAGCTACCTTATTACGTTCCTCACGAGTTCTCCATACCCTGGTACGAACATCGATACCACGGAAGTTCACTCTGCTTTCGTCGCAGAACAGCGCATTAGCGACCGATGCCTGTGGTCTTCGGCAAAGTGCAGTCTCCTTTTTCTACGTAAGTTTATTTCGCCGTCGATACCTAAACTGATTCTCGTGTAGTCTGTTATGGATTCTTTGGTGTATTTTTCACTGATAGTGGAAGTGCTACATCCAGCAAAGTTTACTCTTGTGCAAAAGATCTCGATAGTAACAACAATTTGGTTTTTTCTCCTTTTTGATTCGTGTATTATACCTTAGCGGCGGTTGTCTCTCCATAGAAGAGTGGCGTGGAGTGGAGGGCAGGGGGGGAGGGGGAGCAGCTGGCGACTTGTCGTAGTGGCGGAGGGCGGAGGGCGTATGTAGAGCGAGGGCGAGTTCCCGCAGTGACAGATGAGCAAGTGACTGCCTGTGGCAGAGGCAGTCGGCACGCACGTAATGATCAGCTGGTGTCCGCGGCAGCTGCTCGGAGGCGGCGCTGCGAGAAACTCGCGCTGCAGCTGAGGCGCTCACGCGTGGGGCTGCTCGATCCTCCTAGTAGCGGAAGGGAAATCGGAAAAGTGTTGTATGGAAGGCCTGCAATGAAAACTAAAAGTATGACAAGCACACATTTAATGAATTCATTATTTCATCATGACAGTGTTTTTACTTCTGCTTTGGTGCTTTTATTAATCATACGCAATTTATGAAATTGTTTCATGACTTCTTTGAGTATTCCTAAAAGTATGACAAACGAAGAACTCGTCACATGCTACTTTGGCGCTTAATGTCACCCTCATAACCAGAAGCATCCCTTTGACCCACATTCAGAAATTAAAAACGGCACGAATAAACATTTATAATGACAAATAGAGGCCCTAAGCTTTTACCTAGCCTCTTTAAAACAATAAAGCAATATTTTCGAAAGTAGAGAGCAATCAAAAAAGGAGGAATGAAATTTTTTGTGATGGTCGTACCCTTACTGGAGCCAAGCTGAAATTATTTGGACAGTTGACTCGGTATGTAAGAAGATGTCATCTAGTGACGACATGCACCACCTGACGGACAGCAGATGTACTGACAATGGTTTAAACGTCGTCCGCCGACACACAGTGCAGTGACACAGCTACCACAGAGCCATCTGTGTCTACCCTCTGATAGGAGCAAGGAGGCTCAGTTTGGTGCCTAGGTAGGGATCACGCAGGCAGCTGCACGTGCTTCCTGCAGCCAAATGGGCGAGTCTGAAAGGGGACAGATTGTGGCATTCCGGGTGGTGGGATGGTGCTTTCGGAGAATTTCCACACAGGATGAGTGTGCTGCGTCAGTTGCGTAACCGTGCCAGTATCAGTGGTCACACGAATATTCTCATACGTGCAGATAAGGTTCTGGATGTCCACATAACGCAGACACCCGTCAAGATCGTCGTGGCAGCTGTGAAAGAGGTACAGCACTTGTATTTTACTAGCTGTAAGAGACCCAGTACAAGTTATATAGTGTTGTGGGTTGGCGGGAGAGCCAACACCGGGTTACAAGAGGAAGCCGAAAGGCACGCGTTTTAGCTCACGCAGGCTGGCGTGAGGTCTGGAACAGGACAGGGAAATTAAACTTTAGAAAAACGGGCGTAGCTGGTGGAATACTTAACTTTAATCCATTAATGGTGAACGTCGGTCTGACGGTACATGAATCACAAGATCAATAGCAATTGATAAAGGCGCCTTGCTAGGTCGTAGCAAATGACGTAGCTGAAGGCTATGCTAACTACCGTCTCGGCAAATGAGAGCGTATCTTGTCAGTGAACCATCGCTAGCAAAGTCGGCTGTACAACTGGGGCTAGTGGTAGGAAGTCTCTCTAGACCTGCCGTGTGGCGACGCTCGGTCTGCAATCACTGATAGTGGTGACACGCGGGTCCGACGTATACTAACGGACCGAGGCCGATTTAAAGGCTACCACCTAGCAAGTGTGGTGCCTGTCGGTGACACCACATATAGAACCTTAACATAAGCAGGCAATGAGGATGACGTTACTAATCGCCTGTTTACCTGCTCAAGGTATAATTGGCAAGCAGAGTACGCCACAATGTTTTTGCTGAGAAACGACACGGAACAAGGACGGACGTTGTGAACTAGCGGGCCATTCCGTGCTGCGTGTCACGGATAGATCAGCGTTTCTGGGCTGCCTGAGGGCCTGCGTCGCTGGGGCGGCCACATTCCGGAGTCAGTGGCACAGCAGGGGGTGCGGGCCCGACGGCTGAAAGCCGTCTCTCAGCAGTACACGTCTGTAGGGGCTCGGGCCGTTGAGACTCTACAGAAGGAGGAGTGGAAAGTGAAGCCCGGTGCTGCAAAGCAGGTCCAGCCCAGCCGCAGTCCAGCGGCCACAGCTTGGATTTGGAGAAACCAACAGCAATTGGCTTTTCTGAAAAACTAGGCAGGAGTAGGAGTTTAGCTCGAAATTTCCACTGAACTGCTACGTCGAGTAGCACGTGTTGGCGGAAGGCTGTATGACTCGAAGTAGGAAGGGGGCACTCGTTTAGAGGCAAGTTCAGTACAATTAACACCAGGCCATACTGAGGGACTTTTTTAAGGACATAGGATATTCCTATCAATCAAAAATTTAATTTACTAATGAAAAATCGATTTTGACAATAAATTTTGTACATATACGGCCAAAAATTCGTTATCCTTTTTTATTATTTATCATCCCCTTCCAACACCACAACATCGACGTGCAAGACCCGACTGGTGACGTCAGAGGATCACCTGGAAGGTGGAATGACGCAGCTGCTCTTCAGCGACGAAAGCAGATTCTGCCTGCATGCAAGCGATGGTCGTTCGTGCTTACGACACTGACCTGTTGACCTCTGTTTCGTAGAGTGCATTCGTCGAAGACGCACTGGCCTAATTCGAGGCCCCATGGTCTGGGGTGCGATAAGCTACTACTTTCATTCACCTTTTGTTCTTCTGGAGGAGATGCTTATGTAGAGTGTTGTTAACACGTTCTTTCGACGTTCTTGCAATGGGAGGGCGATGTGTTGTTGCAAAAGGAAAATGCTCGCTAACACAGTGCCCGTGAAAGTCGACGTTCTGTGAATGCCGCGCAGCAACTTCCGTGGCCAGCACGATCAGCAGACCCGTCAGCAGTCGAGTACCTGTGCGGTGTGACGTGGCGAGAAGTGACTCGTGCGACTCGTCAACCGACAACTCTCGCAGAGCTGTGTGAACAGGTCGACCAGGCGAGGCACGGCGTATCCCAGGACAGTACACGCCACCTGTACGATCGACTGGATGCCAGGGTCAGCGCAACGCTGCCGCCTGTGGGCGCCGCACTACGAAGTAATACGGGTGTCACACCAACGGTCGATGCCTGGTACCTTAGAACGACTTATGCTTCGTGCTACTGATCTGTAAGTGTAATCATTTTTTGTACTTAATATGCACTGTTGCAATAATAAATCGAAAGTGAACTGGATACCTGTAGAAGGGTGTACTTCTTTTCTGGCAGTGTACTTCAGCCGGCTTTTGACGGAAAGGTATCTGGAGCCAAGGCATAAAGAACATGACATGGGCTTCATGATGGATGATATTAGGATTAATAAGTTTGGGAAGTTATTTCCCCTGTTTCACGGAATTTATTCTTTTGAGTTTATATCAGAATATCAGCACGAGAATCTAGAAGGGTCAGATGTAGTATATGAAGCAGTTGTGGGCAATGCCAGAGGACATGCTACCTCAGAGTGAGTAGACCTACGGAATGCTCGTTACGAGAAATTATTATAATAATTTTTGTTCGAATCTTCATATCTTAGACTATTCTCGTACACTGATATTTACCATAAAATGAAAAATTATTTACGACATTAGTAACTGCTAGAGAAAAGTGCTCTGCATGATTTTTGAGCTGTTGTGAGAACGTGCGAAAGTATCTGCAAGTTGGATGGTCTGCATGAAAAGGATACATCCTTACTTCTTCTCCTCTCTCGTTGTCAATAGCTGCATTTTTTATGTGAACAAACCAGTACTACGCAGTTATACGATGCATGGAATACAAGAGGGTATTGTGAAAAATGATGCCTAGGAATTTTTTATGTGTGATTTCAAAACCCTTTAAATAAAGTTTATTAACATTGATCATTTTTATTCTTCACGTGAAAATATTTATTACTCAACTGGCGACGAACACATTTCTCGTGAGGAGAGCGGAATTCATTGATTCCGTCGCAGTGTTTAACGTTGTTGACAGAGCGACAATATCGCCACTGCTTGTACCGCTTCACCACTATCAAAGTGAAGTCATCAACAGTGTTTGGAAGTAAATGTTTTGGAAACAGACGAAAATCAGGGGGGAGGGGCGGGGCGGATCGAGGTGGGGCAGCATAGATGATGATCAGTGACAGCGAAGGCATCGCGTCGGATTGCTGCAGATGCCGCAGGGCTCATGTGTGTTCTAGCGTAGTCACGTTGAAGGAGAAGATGCTCCATGTATGGACGACCTCTTCGAATTCGTGCTTTCAGTTTCCTGTGGGTCTCGCAGTCCGTTCCAGAGCTAGTGGTGGTGCCATTGGAAGTGAATACCAAACGCACCGGAACTTGAACTTCTTACAGTACTATGTCTGTGACTTTCCCTCCTGGCAGCATGGCTGGTGATCTTTTGTAGTGGAACTCGACTAATACTCTCTTGTTTTCGGAGTCAAAATGGTGAATGTAGCTTTCGGCACCTGTCACAATACTGCTAAGGAGCCAATCAGTCTCACGCTCAAAAAGAAATGTTGTGCCAGACCTGGACTTGAGCCCGTATTTCCCAGTTTACGAAAGTGCCTTAACTGATTTGGCTATGTGATCGTGCATCCAGGGCCGATCTGCATTTCAGGCAATCATCATGCAAACTCGATTACGGGCACTGTTTCTCACACACCAAGACAGTTACATTACACAGCGCCATGTTACACAGTACAATTCGGATCACTGTAGCGGCAAAGGCTTGCAGCCTTCGTCAGTTAAGGTCGAACTGGACTGAGTAACATGAAAAGCGTGTAATATCTGAAGCGATAATCAGAACCGAGCAAGAAATTTGGTGGCATTGTCTTTTTGCATCCCGTTGTAGTTATTGCTTCCCACCCTGAATCCAACAGCCTTGCCACAGTGGTGACACGTGTTGCTGTCAGATCACGGAATCTAAGTGACGTCTGCCAGGCGCTGCTAGCGAGCAGTGTGCGGTCAGCCCTTGTGAGGCCAATTGATGAGCTGCTTCATTGGGAAGTAGCGCCTCCAGTCATGAAAACTGACAACGGACACGAAAGCGGTGCGTTGACCACAGGCCACTCCATATCCGCATGAAGTGGTGCCTATGAGCTGAGAATGAAACGGCAGCCGGTCGGTACCGTTGGACCATCAAGGCCTGTTTGGATGGAGTTTAGCTTTTAGTTTACCTCGCACACTTACATTAATGCACTCACCTAGAGGTGTGTACAGATGCAATGTAATAGGTCCCAGTGAGAAGCGAGGCACGCTCCGGGCGGGCAGGGAGGTGCGATGTGACAGCAGCGGTCAGCGGGCTCCCAGCAGCAGGGCTGCGGCATAACGTACCCTGAACCAGTCTTACAAGTCCAGTCCAAGTCCAAGAACCTGCAGGCTCAGTTTGCCAGGTGTCAGTAGCCCGACCGTGCTACACTACACCTCGTATTCCTCAGACCTTGATAACGGTGAATACGCGACAAGACAGTGACGAACTTAACAAGCGAGTCTAAAGGCGAAGATGGCGACTGGATGTAGTCTGTAAGGTATGCTCGATCATAATGAATCACTTTGGAGAAAACGATTTATTAACACATAGCCAACATGCAATAAGAGTTGTTGTGAAACGCAACTTGGTTCTTACTCACATGAACTAATGAGTGTTATCGAGAGGGGCAGTCAAATTGATTCCAAATTGTCTGACAAGATTCTCGATTTCCTCTCACGAAAGTCACACTTCCTCTTATCTGCTGGAACTTCATCGAGTAATTGAGAAGTAATATCTGGCGTTCCCCAAGGAAGTGTTATTGGCCCTTTTTTTGTTCTGGTCTACGTAAGGGAATTAGGAGACAATCTGAGCAGTCCTATAAGACTTTTTGCTGATGATGCTATCGTTTACCGTCATATAATGCCATGAAATGATCAAAAGGAATAGCAAAACGACTTACACACGATATTTACATGGTGAAACAAGTGACAATTGACTAGAGTTCATGAAAATTGTGATGTCATGCACATGAGCTTTAAAAATAGTCAGCTAAGTTCCAGTTAAACGATAAATCACACATATCTTAAGGCTGTAAACTCAAATAAATACTTTGGAGCTACAACTATGAATAACATAAAAGGGAACGATCATGCAGACAAAGGACTGCGATTCATTGGTAAAACACTTAATATATTACAGGTAATGTAAGCAGGTGGCGCAGTGGTTAGCACACTGGACTCGCATTCGGGAGGACGACGGTTCAATCTCGCGTCCGGCCATCCTGATCTAGGTTCTCCGTCATTTCCCCAAATCGCTCCAGGAAAATTCCGAGATGGTTCATTTGAAAGGGCACGGCCGACCTCCCAACCCATCCTTTCCTAATCTGATGAGACCAATGACCACGCTGTTTGGCCGCGTGATTAGCCGAGCGGTCTAAGGCACTGCAGTGATTAACTGTGCGGCTGGTCCCGGCAGACGTTCGAGACCTCCCTCGGACAAGAGTATGTGTGTCTGCCCTTAGGATAATTTACGTTAAGTAGTGTGTAAGCTTAGGGACTCATAACCTTAGCAGTTAAGTTCCATAAGATTTCACACACATTTGAACATTTTTTGAACCACGCTGTTTGGTCTCTTCCCCCAAACAACCAACCCAATCTAAAGCGACTACTTACGCTACAGTTGTCCGCCTCTTCCGGAGCACTGCTGCGTGGTGTAGTATCCACATCAAATACACTACTGGCCATTAAAATTGCTACACCAAGAAGAAATGCAGATGATAAACGGGTATTCATTGGACAAATATATTATATTAGAACTGACTAGAAATGTGATTACATTTTCACACAATTTGGGTGCATAGATCCTGAGAAATCAGTACCCAGAACAACCACCTGTGGCCGTAATAACGGCCTTGATACGCCAGAGCATTGAGTCAAACAGAGATTGGATGGAGTGTACAGGTACAGCTGCCCATGCAGCTTCAACACGATACCACAGTTCATCAAGTGTAGTGACTGCCGTATTGTGATGAGCCATTTGCTCGGCCACCATTGACCAGACGTTTTCAATTGCCGAGAGATCTGGAGAATGTGCTGGGCAGGGCAGCAGTCGAACATTTTCTGTATCCAGAAAGGCCCGTACAGGACCTGTAACATGCGGTCGTGCAGTATCCTGCTGAAATGTAGGGTTTCGCAGGGATCGACTGAAGGGTAGAGCCACGGGTCGTAACACATGTGAAATGTAGCGTCCACTGTTCAAAGTGTCGACAATGCGAGCAAGAGGTGACCGAACCGTGTAACCAGTGGCACCCCATACCATCTCGCCGGGCGATACGGCAGTATGGCGATGACGAATACACGCATCTAATGTGTGTTCAACGCGATGTCGCCAAACACGGATGCGAGCATCATGATGCTGTAAACAGAACTGAAAGAATGACGTTTTGCCATTCGTGCACCCAGGTTCGTCGTTGAGTACACCAACGCAGGCGTTCCTGTCTGTGATGCAGCGTCAAGGGTAACCGCAGTCATGGTGTCCGAATTGATAGTCCATGCTGCTGCAAACGTCGTCGAACTGTTCGTGCAGATGGTTGTTGTCTTGCAAACGTCCCCATCTGTTGACTCAGGGATAGAGACGTGGCTGCACGATCCGTTACAGCCATGCGGATAAGATGCCTGTCATCTCGACTGCCATTGGGATCCAGCAAGGCGTTCCGTATTACCCTCCTGAACCCACCGATTCCATATTCTGTTAAGAGTCATTGGATCTCGACCAACGCGAGCAGCAATGTAGCGATACGATAAACCGCAATCGCGATAGGCTACAATCCGACCTTTATCAAAGTCGGAAACGTGATGGTACGCATTTCTCCTCCTTACACGAGGCATCACAACAACGTTTCACCAGGCAACGCCGGTCAACTGCTGTTTGTGTATGAGAAATCGGTTGGGAATTTTCCTCATGTCAGCACGTTGTAGTTGTCGCCACCGGTGCCAACCTTGTGTGAATGCTCTGAAAAGCTAATCATTTGCATATCACAGCATCTTATTCCCGTCGGTTAAATTTCGCGTCTGAAGCACGTCTCTTCGTGGTGTAGCAATTTTAATGGCCGGTAGTGTAGGATTGAAGGAAGATATCGAAAAAGTTCAAAGAAGGGAAGCTCGTTTCGTATTATCGCTAAATATTGAAGGGAGTGTCACGGATATGATACACGAATCTTTCACTGAGCCAGCACCTTCTCACGATATTTCAATCACCAACTTTCTCCTGTTCTCTGTCACGTAAATTATATGGAGAAATTCCGTTCACTTTATGTGCATGGTGAAGGAAAACGTTATATTTTAAGCTTTATTTACAAAATATCTTTATTGAAATGATTTGTATCATTATAATGAATTACTTATTATTTTCAATTAACAAAATACAAATACATAAAAGAGTAAACTAATAAACAAAGGAAAGAATGTAAAATGTAAAATAACAGTTTGATACATGAAACAAATACAATTAAAATAAATAAAAGCATAAAGAGAAATGGCTCTGAGCACTATGGGACTTAACATCTATGGTCATCAGTCCCCTAGAACTTAGAACTACTTAAACCTAACTAACCTAAGGACATCACACAACACCCACTCATCACGAGGCAGAGAAAATCCCTGACCCCGCCGGAAATCGAACCCGGGAACCCGGGCGCGGGAAGCTAGAACGCTACCGCACGACCACGAACTGCGGACAAAGCACTAATAGAGAATGTTTCGCTATTTTAATGAGGAACATAGAAATTACTCTGTCAGCTGTTGTATACAGGTTATTTTGCACAAATGGTACTTCAGATCCAAGCTTTATTATAGAGGGACATATGTCGCTTGAAAGCTTCTTTAATTTAATGCTCTAACAAAAGTTTTCATTTCTCAAAATACATTAGGGTGGTGTTGGTATATTTTGCGAAACGTACAGTTATTACAAAAATCAGTTTCATGAACACTAATTGTATATGAACTTTTATATGAGAATTATTTCTGTATAAATATTCCACATCACTTTTCTGGATGTGTTTTAGCGCTCGAAAGTGACGCTACACAGAAACAAAAGCAATACATACTGAATTATTTTGCCTCCTCTACACACACCAAGTTTTATTACGCTCGTTTATTGATACTTGAGAATGTCCCCTTGTCACTGATATGCAAAGATCACATTATATATTTTTTTCTCCATACACATTTCACCTTTATTAACTGCAAGGCATCTTCCGTGGCCTGGAATGTATGTGGATTTACGTTTAAGCTGTTTTGATTTACATTCTGGACATTGTGCATTGAGGTTATAAACAGTTCCAGCACTTTCATCTTATCTATGATATAGAGAAGTATAAATTTCTGGTTACAAATTCCGTAGATGCGAGTCAACATTCATTCTTTTTCCACTTTTACAGCTGTTCTTCTGTTTTCTGCCATACGATATTTCGTTTTCGCAAGCTAGGAAACGAACATTTTTTTACTTGATGTTTCGAATGCTGTTTCCTCCTGTTGGATGTTATTACGAACTGTTGAATACCTCTTTCTGTTATTAGTGAACCATCCCTGTGTCGCAAAGCATGCGTTCTTTAACATGGTAGTATGTACTGATTTAACATGGTTGTATACATTTCGGGTTGGTTAGTTGGTTAGGGAGGATGGGACCAAACAGCGAAGTGATAGGTCCCATTGGATGAAGGAAGGATGGGGAAGAAAGCCGGCCGTGCCCTTTCAGAGGAACCATCCCGGCATTTGCTTGAAGCGATTTAGAGAAATTACGGTAAACCTAACCACTCCGACACCTCGGTGGGTACCATTTTAGAATTTTTATATTTACTATTTCATTTCTTCTAGTAATTTTAGCAGGCTGTTTGTGCCGATGTGTGTCTAGTCCCTTAAACGTTTTTCTTCTCTCCTGAGGCTTTCTGAATATTATGCTGTTCTTGTGTTTGTTGTGGACGTTTGCTATACTTATTTTCATATCGCGTTCTAAGTTGGTTGGATAAAGGGTATGATGTTTTAAGTGTTCCTCAAGTGGAATATTTAGTTTGATTTTTCCAACTCCTGATGAATTCTTGGTACTGTGTTTTAAAATTCCTGCACCGTCTTGTTTCTGAAGTGCAGAAGCACAGATTCTGTGAAATTTATTTTTGTTAACTATTTAGAGGATTGTGGACTCTAGCAAGACAAACGTCCATCAAATTATTGTAGCCCTAGACGTTTCGCGATACAGAAACTGGTTACTTGAGATAACGTCCAATAGGATATAGCCTGGTGGAAAAGTACCTGCACGTAGCCACGTCAGATGTTTCGTGCGGCCTTCTTTCTTTGCTCCGGTGGACCGGCATCCCCCTGGCCATTCCCGTAGGTCCGCTGAACAATCCATCTTCACTGGCAAACTCCAGCCTCAGTCTGACAACAGCCTTCTACAGCCTCTCTTCCGCCACTCTGCTACCAGCAATATACCTTCTGTTTTTTGTTACTGTTAACCTAGCAGCAGTTTTACTTTGCCTCCTATGTTTTAGAGTGATATTTATTATTTTACTTTTTTATTTTATTTTCAATTTATTCATTTGTTAAGCTTGACCTGATGACGACTGTCAAACCCTCTGTTGTATTTCGAGTGATATTTATTCATTTATTTTACTTTTATTTTCTATTTATTAATTTTTTAGGTTGATCTGATAACGACCGTGAATCCCTCTGTTACATCACACCAGGGTTTCAAACACTCAGTGCCTTCTCTACATCTCTGTCACCTAGTAAATAACAGTTTTAATAAGGCAAATAATATTAAGATAATATGAATGTCTGTTGTGGCATTGTGAGGAAATAGTACTGATAATGAACTAGTAAAGTGAATACTGGCAGCACGTTACTACTGTAACTGCTACTAATATTCCTAGTAATAATAACAATAATAATGATAATAATAGTAATAGTAATAATAACAATATTAATGATGGTCAGATAGAGCTATATGACTTCAGAGACTTTCCCAAGTCTCAGGCATCTATGATGTATTCATGCAGACTAAAGCGACAAACTAAAATTCCAGCCCAAGTCCCCTGCTCGCCAGGCAGACGCGCCAACCACCGCGCCACGCTGGCACAGTGGTTTCGCACATCTGCGCGGGCTAACCTGGCGCACTTCCCTCCTCTGTCCAAACCCAAGCCAATCCACCCTCAGACCTCACGCTATTGCCCCTAGACACTAACAACAGCACTGGAGAGGCTGTCCGACTGTACTGGAATACCACCTCAGCGTCGAACCAAACCGAGGCATAAGTTCTTTAATCAAATGAAAGTGTATGGTTCCAGATACCATTTCAAGTGTCAAACATCTCTGGCGTATATATGTAGGCTGAATCTGAAGTGGGCTGAGGCCTGTATGGAATTTTCGAGGCCTGCTAGGATAGTCCATGCAGTCGTGCAATGCCAGTATTCTAGGGTGGCGTAGCAGTTAGCGGATCTGCCTGGTGAGTAAGAGGTCTCTGTACGAATCCTGGCCTTAGTACGAATTTTCACTCGTCGATTCAGTCTGCACAGTATAACATCACAATAACAACAGTGGAAGATATTTAACAAACTATAGGTGTGCAAAATATACGTGCTCTGAGATAGCGAGTTCTTAGGAAAGGAAATTTAAGGAGACTGGACATCGAAGAATACTTGGAAATGAGAGAGATCTGTTTTGAATGAAGGATGTGCAAGGGTAACGTCTGTGTACAGAGACAATAGTAATAATCAGTATTGCTTTTAGATACGTCATTAACTCTCTCCTTCAACTGGAGATATTGTTCAGTTCACTAATATGACGTGAGACGTTATTCCACAGTTGCGTCACTGCTACTAAGAATGTTACAAGAAAATGGCCGAACGGTGGAGTGAGACCAAAAGGATTTTACTCTGATGGGAACGCGTGTTACTGTTACTTTTTTCAAAAAAGAGTGTTAAAGCTTAGTAAACTTATGACGCACAGTGTTTTTTAACAGCAGAGAAAACAAAGGGTGTCGAAATCTCTGCGCTTGTGTGCATCCAGCTGTGTAGTTACACATACGATGGTGAAATCTGATCAGAGACTCGAACATCGACATATAATGAACAGAGGCGTTCATAACCACTTCCAAGTGCATAAGATTTCCTGAGAATTCCCTTGCAGTATAATATCAATGTAATCAGTAAATGGAAGTATTTATGCAGGGCACATTGAAGTTACGGGCTTAGTCCACTTTAGATTTTCATCTATTACTATCAGACTGTTTGCCCAAGGAGAGAAGCTGATACGTTCCCATACAGGGTTAAAGATGGTAGCGATTCCCGATATTTCGGGCTAATGAGCCTAGAATGACCTACCAGTACGGCTTGTGTTTTGTTTGGGTTGAGTTTAGTCCTACATCCTGCGACCATTTTGATAGTGCGCAGAGATGGATATTGAGATTCCCGATAGCTGTTTTTCAGGCCTATTCTTTTTGCAATTAGATGCAGCTGGGGGTCATCAGCGTACACGTGCTGTTTGCAGCAAGACAAAATCAATGACACATCACAGCGAAAAGAGTATAATACCTAATACCGAACTCTGGGGCACACGTGATACAACCTGCCTCCATTGTCTCTGTATGGTGCCAGATATGACGCATTGCTGTCGAGATGTCTGGTGTGAGGGAAACCGTTGCACTGTGCTTGGCGAGAAATTTAGAATGGTAAGTTTGACAAGCAAAACGTCAAATTCGACAGTGTCAAAAGTTTGCTGGACTGTAAGAAGAACATAAGAGTCGCACTGTTTGTGGCTTAACTAGTCCTTGTTTCGAGGCATCTGGGAGAACACTTGTTGCTGAGGAGTGGCTGAAGACATGTGTCAGTTATTAGCTTCATCATTTGTGCCGTGATGCCGTTGTGTCCACTAGATGCTGATCTGATATCTGGGAGAACAACAGTTGTTGAGGAGTGGTTGAAGACCTCTGTTGTAGTGGCCACTAGTGGGTCAGTTATGTGCTCCATCGTTTGTGTCGTGATACCATCGTGTCCAGTAGTAGCTGATCTGATATACATGACGGCCTATTTGACGGTATTGAGAGTAACATGCTTTAGAAAGAATTTTTCGTGGCTACAGTAGCTTACCCAACATGACGTTAACAATGTGACTCCATTTTGTTTGTGGATCAGTTGTGTTTGAGGGTAATGTGAAGTGTCGGTTCAGTTATTCGGTTGAGACAGTGTGGTCAGGTGTAGCAATCACTTTTTCTGTACGAAAAACGCGCACGCTTTTCGATAGCAGAGGTCACCTACTTCTGCTGTCGGTTAATATACGTGGATGCGTGAATTTTGCATTTCTCGCACCATGACTGACTCTATTCCGCTTGTAAGCACTATGGCTTTTAGACGTGGGGAGCATTTTGTACACCAGCGGCCCAGCGTCTCTGAGATTCATGAGCTGCTCTAGTTCTTCAGTTAGCTAAGATGAATGTTGGGTATTGGTTTTCAATGAATCTCATTCCACCATTACTGGCTGTTTTACGCAAAAGCCTTGAATACGTCCTCTTCCTACCGTGTAGCTACTTTGTGCAATATTAAGTAATGATATTACTTTGAAAAATAATGATCTCATCACAGCAGAATCGTTATAGTACTAAACATTCCACAGTAAAACTCTGTTTTTACAGTTTGTAACATAGAGTTCAACAAAACCTAACGTTCTAATTACACAGAATGGCCATGTGATTAGTGAGACTGAACAGTTCAGATGACGTTCAGGTAGATACTAAACTATCGTGGAAAGCCGATGTTCAAGATCTTGTTAAAAGACTTAATGCTGCCATTTTATTATTAGAACAGTGTCTGAAGTAAGTGACAGTTCGATACGAAAAATAGTCTACTTTGCTTATTTTCATTTGCTTATGATGTATAATATTATGTTTTGGAGTAGCTCTTCCCATTCTCAAAGGGCAATTTTGACTCAGAAACGGGCGGTTCGGGCAGTAAGTGGCATATGGTCGAGAACCTACTGTCTACCTCTGTTCATTAGTCTGGATGTTCTGGTATTGGCCTCTCAGGGAATAAATCGGGACAGAGATGAGATACAGCTAAATGTTTTAGATAGGAGTTGCAAGTGGCAAGGAGGGTCATGTATTGCTACTAATTACCGTGACCTGAAAGCGATATTCTTGGTGGTTTGGAGGTCAACGTGAGTTTTTCAGAAGTGTAACCCTAACATTTGATTCAGGATTTGAAAAGAGAGAAATATTTCACGTATAAAATGATACATTATTCATGGTCAAGGTAAGGTTCAGTTAAGATGATATAAGCATATACGTTTTTAGTTCTAGTAGGGATTAACTCGGAATAGAGGAGGGATACAGCAAACTACGTTGCTAGATACAGACTGTAAGGGGTCACGTATCATTACCGTAACCATAATTTTAAAGGCAGTTATCAAATGCTGAGCATCGTTTCATGGAAACCCCTGTTCGTGTTGTTGCAATTGGAAAGAGCAAACACAGATTTGGTCGTTAAGATTTAATTAATGAATTTATTGGTAAAAATAAATGCATCACAGTGTCTAGGTTTTATTGTGGTATTTGTAAAACAGAACAAATATAAATAAATCGTAGATCATTGATTTACAAGTCGTTTAATGAGCCCCCTCCTCTCTCATTTCTCGGGATGCTCCTTCCAATTGGTATCGAACATTATATTTTGCTGTGCCCTTCTCTATTTTATGTGAATAATCTCTACTAGAACAAAAAAAACAACATATTTGCTTATTTACCTTCATTGAGCTAGCCATGACCTTGAATAATGTATCATTTTACGCGTATATTTTGCCGTCTTTTTAAATGTTAAATCAAATATTAGTGTTCCCATTTAAAGAAAATGACTTTAACGTCCAAGTTAACTTGAAAATCACGATCTAGGTCAGGGTTATTAGTAGCATTGCGTGACCGTCTTTGCTATTTACAACTTACACCTAAAACAATTTGATGTATCTCATCTCTATCCCACATTATTCTCATTTATTTACTAAAATGGTCCACCCAGCATGACTTTTAATCTCGTTTCTGTTTAAAAATGGCAGCCTCGTCCCAAGAGTTGGCAGTTTTCACTCAGTTAATACCAGGCAGAAAGCCAATTTGCATTTGGATTGTACCGCCTTCACTCTTCTACTGAACGGGGTGCAGTATTGTGCAGCACGACAAAAATCCAAAAATCTTAGAAGTAATCCACGCGTTTTCAAATCCAAGCTGAAGAGTTTCCTCATGCGTCACTCCTTTTATTCAGCAGTGAAGTTCCTTGCAAAATTAAACTAATTCCTGTGTTACATTATTGATTACGTTTATATAAACTCATAGTCAGTCGTATGTTTGGGATTCATAAACATTTTATTGGTCTAATACTCCTTTTCTGTTGTAATTTCATGAACTGAGGTACTCCATGACCACAGAGATCTGTTCTTCAAATTTGTCCAACGGAAGTAGACGCGTAACTTAAATAAATTAAACAGTGTCCTACACTTCAAGTACAAGTTAATATAACATATGATATATTCTATAAAACCGTAGTCATAGCATCACTGTTTTAGGGTTCGCTGGAGAACTCCCCACTGTAAGCAATACTGCTCTTATTAATTCTTAGAACTAGTGATTCTTCAGAATACTGCCCAGAAAGTCGACAGTATGCCAATAGAGGTTGTGATGAAGGACAAGGACGTCACCAACATCCGCAGATCCATCGGAGTGACGCCGTACAGCTGATGAGCGGGGCTTTGGCTGCGTGCCAGACGCCAGAAACAACGCAGCTCCACCGCTTCTGTGCTGCTGAGATTCGAACCCAGCAGTAGCCGGCACAGGACAGGAGCTATCTGTGCCGCCTCCCTGGACAGCGCGTGAGAGGCCGACGTTACCATTAACACCTGTGACGACTGCCACGAGAGAACCAAAATATATATCACGTGTAGCCATCTGTCCCGCTCTAATAACATTATCGCAACAACGTTCCAGGAAATGCTGCACAGTGCTGTCACCAACCAAGAAACTAAGAATGGCTCGTGCGCCGATAGAACCTCCTGCGACATGTGGCACAGTGCCGAGTAGACTCTCCTCAGTTTCCGGTAGCGATCTGCAAGTGGTCGGCGCTGGCTGATCATTTGCTCCGAAGCTCCCAGGCTATGATTGAGTTGTCGTATGTCACCCCTCACCAGAAGAACAAGTGCCACGTACTTGGAAACAGCAGTTGGTACAATACTATGTGTGAAGAACATGGGGATAAGCTCCCAGCTCATGCCGCTTCTCCGGCAATCCAACGAAAAAAGAGCAACAATCAGAGCTAGAGACATGGCGTAAACTGCCACATAGGAGGTCTTAACTGCTCCGTTGGAGAAACGATGAGAATCCAAGACGCCGCTGTCCCGATATCACAACAGTGTAAAGATCTTCTGGTACGTGCGGGTGTTTCGAAACAGGTCTGTAACGACCGCCGTAATCATGGTGACGTAGAGCGCCGCAGCATAGGCAACCAGCCACACAAAGTTTAAGGAATCCTTTCTTCTGACGCGCAAAATTTGCACCGAGTACCACACAAGTGTTGATGATACCAGGGTCATGAAGAGAACAACCGCTGCGTACAGTGTACCAAGACGTGTCCTCCGTAGCTCACACCTCTCAGTGTCCACTGTGAACGGTGTCAGCCCAAAAACCTTGCAGATGCCGTGGTATCGTGCCACAGACCTTAAGAGGTCTCTCCTGCTCTCCATTTGAGCACCGGCTAGCACTCCAGGAATCTCCAGTACCTGTGATGGAAGAAAACAGATCTTCAGTTATAGTAAGGGGGAAAGTTCCGTTACATACAGAATACTCGATATATAACTGATAAACAGTGTTAACACAGCCATGAGGTAGCATTTACTTGACGAATGTGTTTTTCTTAGCACATGTTGCCACAAACCACTATGAGAATAATGTATCATGATTAATAACGCAGCTGTAATCATAACTATAGAACAACGAACATCGGTATGAAAATATGACCCTTTAAATCAAATCAGAAACTCGACTATCCGTATATGCCGCTGGAACTCCTCACAACGCAAATAAACATAAAGAAAACTGTGGTAAGTTAAATGAGACACAAATTATTGCGTATGAGAGTATGTAATCTTGAGTGTAAGTAGCTATACTCGTTCCACGCAATTAATAGCACTGACGTTACCGTAATACAGTGATCAACTGCGAGAATTTTTACAATTCTTTCGTAAGAGTCATCGACTTAGCCCTTCCCAACGTTCAGTACAATGAGTATCACAGTAGAAGCCTTGATAGATGAAAGAGAGAGAGCATGAGAGCTCTAAACATCATGAGTAGAGTAAAGGAAAATAAGGAACACAGCAAAAAAACCTTGCAGATGCCGTGGTATCGTGCCACAGACCTTAAGAGGTCTCTCCTGCTCTCCATTTGAGCACCGGCTAGCACTCCAGGAATCTCCAGTACCTGTGATGGAAGAAAACAGATCTTCAGTTATAGTAAGGGGGAATGTTCCGTTACATACAGAATACTCGATATATAACTGATAAACAGTGTTAACACAGCCATGAGGTAGCATTTACTTGACGAATGTGTTTTTCTTAGCACATGTTGCCACAAACCACTATGAGAATAATGTATCATGATTAATAACGCAGCTGTAATCATAACTATAGAACAACGAACATCGGTATGAAAATATGACCCTTTAAATCAAATCAGAAACTCGACTATCCGTATATGCCGCTGGAACTCCTCACAACGCAAATAAACATAAAGAAAACTGTGGTAAGTTAAATGAGACACAAATTATTGCGTATGAGAGTATGTAATCTTGAGTGTAAGTAGCTATACTCGTTCCACGCAATTAATAGCACTGACGTTACCGTAATACAGTGATCAACTGCGAGAATTTTTACAATTCTTTCGTAAGAGTCATCGACTTAGCCCTTCCCAACGTTCAGTACAATGAATATCACAGTAGAAGCCTTGATAGATGAAAGAGAGAGCATGAGAGCTCTAAACATCATGAGTAGAGTAAAGGAAAATAAGGAACACAGCAAAAAAACCTTGCAGATGCCGTGGTATCGTGCCACAGACCTTAAGAGGTCTCTCCTGCTCTCCATTTGAGCACCGGCTAGCACTCCAGGAATCTCCAGTACCTGTGATGGAAGAAAACAGATCTTCAGTTATAGTAAGGGGGAAAGTTCCGTTACATACAGAATACTCGATATATAACTGATAAACAGTGTTAACACAGCCATGAGGTAGCATTTACTTGACGAATGTGTTTTTCTTAGCACATGTTGCCACAAACCACTATGAGAATAATGTATCATGATTAATAACGCAGCTGTAATCATAACTATAGAACAACGAACATCGGTATGAAAATATGACCCTTTAAATCAAATCAGAAACTCGACTATCCGTATATGCCGCTGGAACTCCTCACAACGCAAATAAACATAAAGAAAACTGTGATAAGTTAAATGAGACACAAATTATTGCGTATGAGAGTATGTAATCTTGAGTGTAAGTAGCTATACTCGTTCCACGCAATTAATAGCACTGACGTTACCGTAATACAGTGATCAACTGCGAGAATTTTTACAATTCTTTCGTAAGAGTCATCGACTTAGCCCTTCCCAACGTTCAGTACAATGAGTATCACAGTAGAAGCCTTGATAGATGAAAGAGAGAGCATGAGAGCTCTAAACATCATGAGTAGAGTAAAGGAAAATAAGGAACACAGCAAAAAAACCTTGCAGATGCCGTGGTATCGTGCCACAGACCTTAAGAGGTCTCTCCTGCTCTCCATTTGAGCACCGGCTAGCACTCCAGGAATCTCCAGTACCTGTGATGGAAGAAAACAGATCTTCAGTTATAGTAAGGGGGAAAGTTCCGTTACATACAGAATACTCGATATATAACTGATAAACAGTGTTAACACAGCCATGAGGTAGCATTTACTTGACGAATGTGTTTTTCTTAGCACATGTTGCCACAAACCACTATGAGAATAATGTATCATGATTAATATGTTAAATGAGACACAAATTATTGCGTATGAGAGTATGTAATCTTGAGTGTAAGTAGCTATACTCGTTCCACGCAATTAATAGACATGAGAAGTCATACACGCTCACAGTCGAGAGCAACACAGACGGCGCGCTAAATCTCTTGGAGAACGGAATGAAGCTTACCTGTTGCAGGAGAATTTAGACAGTCATCTACCGGGTGATCAAAAAGTCAGTATAAATTTGAAAACTGAATAAGTCACTGAATAATTTAGATACAGAGGTACAAATTGACACACGTGCTTGGAATGACATGAGGTTTTATTAGAACCGAAAAAATACAAACGTTCAAAAAACGTCCAACAGATGGCGCTTCATCTGAACAGAATAGCAATAATTAACATAACAAAGTAAGACAAAGCAAAGATGATGTTCTATACAGGAAATGCTCAATATGTCCACCATCATTCCTCAACAATAGCTGTAGTCGAGGAATAATGTAGTGAACAGCACTGTAAAGCATGTCCGGAGCTATGGTGAGGCATTGGCGTCGGATGTTGTCTTTCAGCATCCCTAGAGATGTCTGAAGTCTGGGGACCTGGGAGGTCAAGCATGACGAAAGTGGCGGCTGGGCACACGATCATCACCAAACGACGCGCATCTGTCGGACATTTTGTGAACTTTGTTTTTTTTTTTTTTTTGTTCTAACAAAATCCCATGTCATTCCAAGTATGTGTGTCAATTTTTACCTCTCTATCTACATTATTCAGTGGTTTATTAAGTTTTCAAATTTATACTGACTTTTTGATCACCCGGTAGATAAACTAAACAAACCTAAATCATCGGGAGAAACGGAAATTCTTGCCCAGTTTCTCCAACACACGTGTTCAGAGAATAAGTACTCCATTTAGCAGTTTACAATCAAGTTTGCCACTTGTCTATTACAATTACACTGTATTTTCTAGTGTGTGCTTGCTTGAAATTACGGACGAGGTTTACGTAAATTGAAACGACGTATTATATCGACATCAGACCAGTGAAAACACTCATTTACAGATTTTGGGTAGGTTTGAGAATCATTATCTCTCCATGTAACTCTGTCGTAATGAACGTCATAGAATTTTCAGTTGAACTACGTACGTTAACCCCAAGTTGAATAACGCACCTGATTCAGTTATTTGTATTAAACCCTTTCCATCACTTTATTTTCACACACGTTTCTACGAACTCAAGCACAGTTGGTCTGTGTTCATAAAAAGTTATAGCATTTACAATTCAGCTTATATAGTTAAACTAAAATTAATAACGACACTGCAAACATGATGAAAGAGGGGGTGGGGCGGAGATGGATAGATGCACATGCTGCGGAGTGTGAGGGAGAGGCAATCTTTGGTCACTGTCGTAGATGTTCTTATGTAGAACCAAGAGCATTCTATGTTCTCGTTTGGGCATTTGAATGAAGCAGCCAAATCAGGATAAATGTAATTATGTTTTGTTTAGTTATTATGTGGCCTAATACCTTTCCATGATATCATACGTCTCACTTACTATTCCAGCGATCTGTATTTTGCGTGACAACTGATACATGCACCGTCCAGAGCACATTAACTTCTAGTGTATAGTGTTCCATACTGTTTAATTTGACTGCCATTTCTGCGTGTAATTTAATTCGACTTATACATGTACTGTTTTTTTAGCCACAGACATATTGTTGTCTTGCTGTATGCCAGTGGTAGTCAACTATAGGTTTGGGTACAGTGCAGTTTTCAGTGACGATCTGCCATATATCTAACGATACAATTGAATTGATCGTGACAGAACTTATGTAACTTCATTCCTAAATTGTATTATGTGTGTTAATGAAATTTCTAAACACAAGGTATTTACGTCCACATTCAACATTTACAACAACGCTGATGGAATTTTCGATAAATTTCTTTACGTTTTAGGTCGGGCTTTTCGTTCTAAATGATGTCAGGATGATTCCTCATATATGTTAAACTCTCTATTTCATCTAAAATATTTAGCAGCTACCTTTCTCGGCGGCTGTGGGGACTGACAGACATGATATTGTGTGATTGGCTGAGGTTTAGGTGTGGGCAAAATGAAGACAGTTTGACGTCTGTGTGATTCAGATCTTCTGTGAATACTGCTTCGAAATTTCTTCCTCTCTGTCCGGCGTATGTTTTCTCTAGGTTATCTATTTTAACTTAGAAACAATGGATTGCGTAAATTTGTGGGATTGTTCTAATTTGTGAGATATACATGGTAGCATTCTGTTTTTGATTTGACACTTATTGGCAAGTTGGTTGTATGAAGTGCATTTTATTATTTTATCTCAAAATTTTCCCAAATAGTTTATGAATTTACAGAACTCTTTCGTTTCCTCGTGTTTTTCTTAGCGTAATGCTGTCTTTTGTTTTATTTTAATTCGTGTGCAGCTATTTAATATGAAGTTGGTTGACTATTGTGGATTTTTGCCGTTGTATGTATCGTCTTATTTGTATTGTTTTGTTTGGACTGAGAGGTTTATTTTATTATGTTGATCATGCTTAATCATAGATGTAATAACTTTGTGGAAGTTATTTCATTAAAACAGATATGGATAACGGAAACGATACCGAAAGAATGGCGCTAAGCACTGATACACCCTCTACACAAGAAA
Organism: Schistocerca piceifrons; assembly: GCF_021461385.2. Classification (NCBI taxonomy): domain Eukaryota; kingdom Metazoa; phylum Arthropoda; class Insecta; order Orthoptera; family Acrididae; genus Schistocerca; species Schistocerca piceifrons. The sequence goes on from NW_025728274.1 coordinate 6,114,238, forward strand.
GGGGACAGGTCGGACCCAAACAACTATAGGGGCATCTCACTGTTACCTGTCACATATAAGATACTTTCGAAAGCACTGCCAAATAGATTGGAGAAGCAAACAGACCACCAGACTGGCGAATAGCAGGCTGGGTTTCGTAAACACATGTCGTGCGCTGAACAGACATAAAACTTTGAGATGATACTGCAACAGAAACAGAACATAACCATCACCTCGACTTCAAGAAGGCGTACGACTCAATAGACACAGAAACCCTCTTTAAAATACTGAAAGAATACAGAGTAGATAAGAAGGCACTAACCACAATCCAGCAAACACTAACAAACACGACATCTAAAGTGAAGTTCTGTTGAGAGCTCTCAGAAAAATTCAAAGTCAGATAAGGACTCAGGTCTCTCGCCATTGCTGTTCAACATAGTACTGGACGAAATAATGGAGGAATGGGAAAAGTAACAGAAGGGAGTCATGTTAGGAAAAGTAAGAGTCAAGTGCCTAGCGTTCTCAGACGATTTAGCCATCTCAAATGTACGAGAAACAGAGACAATAAGAGCCATAGAGGAACTACACGAAATCGCAGCGAAGACCGGACTACAGATATCATACGAGAAAAGACAGTTAATGAGCACCCAAAAACACTCATCACTACACACAAAATATGAGACAATGCACAGAACAGAAAACTTCAAGTACCTAGGAGAAACAATACAAATTACAGGAAGAAATAAGGTATCTAATGAAGAGAGAAGAGCGAAACTAGAGAAGGCCTACAAATTGACTTGAAATCACTACAATAGGGAGGCTATCTCACGAAAGGCCAAGCTACGACACTACGAGAAGGTGGTGCTGCCAGAAGTACTACACGCAGCCGAGACCACAGTTGTACAAGGACAGACACGAATCAAACAGGGAGACAAGACGGAACGAAAAATACTCAGGAAAATATTCGGGGCGACGCGAAAAGGTGGGCTATCGATAAAGAGGCCAACTGAAGAACTATACGAACACACAGTGAAAATAACAGACCAAATCAGGAAACGAAGACTACAGTTTTATGGACACCTCAGCAGAATGGCACCGCGTAGGATAACGAGATGGATCTTTGACTGGGTTAGCACAAGGAAAAACAACAAATGGATGAATGCAGTAGGAAATGGCATGGAATAACTCAACATCACACAGGAAACAATACAAAACAATATACTCCTTAGCAACGTGATCATCAGAAACAAACTGCAAGAGATACCACACAACGAACGAACACAATGGACTGAACAGACTCGACTAAAACACAGCTAAGGGATGATGGAACACTGGGCGAACAGGAAAAAAGAGAAGGTGATGAGAACACAAGACCTAAAATGGCCCGAAAAACAGAAGCAGACACACACATACACATATATATCCACCAAGTAAAATTAGTATGTCATTCACATACCCGTGAAATAATGAATTTCACTAACCAATTCGTAATGGTAATAAAAAAATAGTTCTGAGCGTTGAGTAGTAAAATGTTAGCAAGTGTACCAGCAAGGTAAATTATGCCATTCTTATGGATAATGAAGTAAACCCCGGGAGGAATGTGGTGGCTCCAGTGGGAGAAGGTGCGTGGTGTAGGGTTGTGGCGAAGTTGGGTGGCAACTCAGAAAAAATGGAAATGAGGGTTTGGCTTCATTGGCCGGGAGGCCCCTTACGGGGCAGGTCCTGCATCCTTGGTGCAGGTCTTATTACATTCGACACCTCAGCCGGGAATCGAACGGCAACTCAGAGAAACACAGCTATGAAAACAAAAGCGATTTATTTCACTCAGAATCTGGTGGGCGTTGCGTGGCCGGCGTGGAGACAGCTGGCTCACTGTGAGACGGGTACCCAGGACTAACGACGCCTGTGCCTACTGCACCGTTGTGTGAGTTATGACGCAGTCACATTGCATCCGCTGCGCTCGCTGACAGATGGCGTACTCGCAGCGATAGCCATTTCCTCAACGGGCGGCTATGTCCTCGTGGTTGATGGTGGGCACCGCGGCCACTCCCCTTAAGACAGTGCCGAAAGCGGCTGCCGTTGTTGAGCCCTGGGCGGGCACCAATCCCAAAGACGAAATGAGCCTGGGATAGCCCTATCCTGCAGTGGTAGAGAGGTATAGTGATAGAGGCTCCAACTTGTGGCTGCTGCTGACGGCTCCATATCGTCCCCTGAGTGGGTGAAGCCTGCGTGTTCTGCTGGTACTCCTGGCCTCAAAACGACAGCTAGTGCTACGGGACAGCAGTGCGCCTGTCATGCCAATGCGCCGCCTTCATTCGCTTTCTGGACAACACCGCTGAAGCCTGTCAGTGGAGTGCCAATATGCAGGAACCTTATCTTACAGTCGTGCTGGCAGATTTATCAGGGCCAAGCCTGGTCTGTCTCAAGTCGGATAAACAGATAAACAGTCCTGTCACTGTAAATGAAACGCCGAAACCACGAACGTGCCAGCAGCAACCATCTGCAGCAAAGCTTTGCCACCATACTCCCACAGATTTGCCCACAAAATAGTAATGGCACCACTCTTCCCACTCCTATGGTCAGACATAGCTTCTGGGTCAGCATTTAGAAAAGATCTACATCTAAGATTACGGCATCGAGTGAATACCATATCGCATTTTACAGAAAAAAATCCCATCACAAGAGTGTCTGGTGGCTTATACGAAACGGTTTGGAGACTGCATTTAACATGTTATGATAACTCATCATATTTCTTCTTAGACTACTTATTTACTTCTTGACTTAACAGGCCACTGGATCTCTTGGAACGCTTATCACATTCTACCTTTATTATCCTGCTTTTCTTGTGCCCTTGGCAACTCTTTCACCTTACCACACAGCATGCTCAGGGCCTTCTATCCTTCTAAGCTGAAGGGAACACATTTCTCATGAACACACACACTACAAGATTTCTCATGCACTCACCCTCGAGACCCAGGGATCCATTCTACGAGAATGTATACTACCAGTGGATCACACTTACGGGTGGGGTTACATATAGATAGATGAAGTCTACAAACAGTAGCGTCAGAATTACAACAGTACCAGGTATCTAATGCGCATGGTCGCAGTTTGGTCGTTCCTCTGCCCCATTCTCCTGCACATGCTACGTCAACAGCTCTTATAAAATCGGTACTTCTTGCACGGCTGTGAGTCGTTACAGGGAATGGATACATTCTGAATTCCGTGTGTTACTGAAGGAGGCTGAACTCCGCATCGGAAGAACCTCTAGTGGTTACTCTAGCCGCTACAACTGCGTTTTCTTACGTTCAGCTTGGTTGTCCCCATGAGCATAGCTGGTAGATGGAATATTTTCCATGTTATGCCATATGCCTTCCTATTAATCAACAACGCACCTTTCAGTCCTAGTCGCCTTGTCCCTGAGCTCTGTAATCAGTCCCAAGTCTTGCGGAAGTTACCCTCGCTCCTTTTATAGCTCCAAAACTATTGCTCTGATGATAACACAAATGGACTCAGCTGCCCATGTGACATCTGCTGAAGAGCTTCCTACAAGCTCGTCATCACCACCCACGTGTCCCAAATGCAGTCCACTAGTGGTTACAACAGCCATTTCACTCTCACAGCCAATAAATCCACCAGCGCTTGTATGATTCCCCTATCGCTAGTTATGGCCGCCCCTGATATCTTTGGATATTCCATCACTTCGCTCTGCACCTTCCGTAACATACGCGGATTGTTGAAGAAGTCACGTTCCTAGCGTGTTATCTGCGTGGTGTGCCACTCGACCAATGACGTGCTACCCGCTGCCAATTTCTTCACTGCCTCTACACTCCCGTTGAACTCTTAGAGGCCAGTGGTATTTTACATACTGAAAATAGTCTTCAAAATTCTCCAACAAGCAAATATCCATCCTTTATTTCATCGACATCGCGAATGCTGTACAGCTTTGACTGGTTGCTGCATGTGTTCCCGTTATCGTTCATAAGATTTCTGTAACTTTTCGCATTCCCCTGAAACTCTTCCGAGCACACCTCTGGTCTTGGCTCCTCGTTGAAGACATGAAACACGTCCTCCAGCCTCCTCACTTCATTTCTCAGTTTCCAAGCCTTGATAACTAATCTTAGCGTGCATTGACGGCTGATCACCACCACACGCTCTCGCCTGCAAAAAGAACTCCCCCCTCCAGGTGCTGACCTTGTGGCGCCTCCATTTCGCTCCAGGCGAAGAGATGCAGTGCGGCAGCGACCGGCACCTCCTCCACCCTCACAGCAACTTGAGCACAGGGACTACTATCACCCTGCCACGCACCCCAGAAGGACCGCTGTCACTGGTCAGCTTTCTCAAGCAAAGTAAATTAAAATGAATCCTTACATTAACCATTATTACGCATGGAACTCACTCCTTACCTACAATTCATTACAATCCGTCACTCCACTCATAAGACTCTAAGCAATTTTAATAAACGCAAAGTAATAGCTGAACTCAATGCAGACGGTAAGTTCCAGATGTATCCATCCACGTTCTCATGTCCACACCTATGCTTCTGCCTTTTCGCAAACGTGACAGAAGTGCCACCCTTTCGCAAATTGCTGCAGATTTCAATTTTGACCCATCAGCAAGTGTCAGCCTGCGATGAAACATCGCCGATATCGGCTTTCGGAGCTGAAGATCGAACCGTGTACTCTTGATAACTGCACGACATAGCTTTAGGCCTCGCCTGGGCCCGTCAATACCGACATTGGACTGTTGATGGCTGAGAGTCTAGTTTCAAATTGTATCCAGAGGATGGACTCGTATGGGCTTGGAGACAACCTCATGACTTCATGAACCCTGCATGTCAGCAGGGGACTTTAAAAGCTTGCAGAGGTTCTGTAATGGTGTGGGGAACGTGCATCTGGAGTTGTGTGGGACCCCTGATACACCTAGATACGACTCTGACAGGTGACACGAACCCAAGCACCATATCTGATCACCTGCATCCATTCATTTCCATGGTGCATTCCGACTGACTTGGGCAAGCCCACCAGGACATTGCGACACCCCGCAGGTGGAGAATTGCTACAGAGTGGCTCTGATAACACTCTAATGAGTTTAAACAATTCCGTCGGCTACCAAACTCGCCAGACATGAACATTATTGATCATATCTGGGATGTCTTGCAACGTGCTGTTCGGAAGAGATCTCCACCCCTCGTGCTCTTACGGATTTATGGACAGCCCTGTAGGGTGCATGGTGTCAGTTCCCTCTAGCGCTACTTCAGACATTAGTCGAGGCCACGCCACGTCGTGTAGCAGCACTTCTGCTTGCTCGCGGGAGCCCTACACGATATGAGGCTGGTGTACCAGTTTCTTCGGTTCTTCGGTGTAGTATCCATTTCCTATGTTACTAGCGTATTTTTAAGAATAATGTTGCCCAGTCTGTGATTCACGATACTGAGAGTGTGTGATGTTACAAAATCGAAGTGATGTTGCTATTCAATGGAAAGTTGGAAATTGAGATTTAACTAACTGTTTTATCAATCACAATTGGCGTAAGAATCATGGATTGACCATTGTCATAAAATATTGCATTATGAGATGTGAATAGTTTTTACTTGCGGTTTCGCGTGGCTTGAGGCAGTCACAACTAGCGTGCTATTGATTAAGAAGTTGCGTTATCGTCTTTCTAATTACTTCATGATCGTAGATACGATCATACCCGGTTGTGAAGTTATTGTTATGACAAAAAAATTTCCTAAGGGACCAGAAAGTTCTTAAGGGCGCAAAAACAACTGTAACATCACACAAAAGAGAAATTCAATATTAAAGCTGATGCAAGAAGACGATAAAACAGTTTTCTTTTTATCAATGTAACACGCACATTGGACTGCTGATCTTGGAGTCTGTAATATTAGCAAAATGCATAATTAAAATGAAAATAATACTGAGGAGATAATAGAAATGAGCACTGCTAAATGATTCAGTATTCCCAGAACAAATTGTAGTATCGGTAGCTGGACCGACACTTGTGGAGTTGACTGCTGCAAAAGAAAGCTAAACTAACGCTGTGGCCGATAGTGCACGAACGGCAATAAACATACGGGCGTGAAGTCTGGAACATAAAAACTTATGAATGAATAAGACGAAAAGTATGTAGATGCTTTTTACTTAACTTTTATTTATCCTTGGAATACATCTCTCTGGAATACTCGTACGCTATAGGCACTGATACAAATGGCTCCTTGCTAGTTCGTAGCCATTAACTTTGCTGATGGCTATTCGGTCTCTCGGCTAATGAGAGAGAAAGGCTTCGTACAACTGGGCGATAGCTAGGTTCGCGTACAACTGGCCGGTAGCTTGATCCTCGTACAACTGGGGTCGAGTCCACTCTCGTATCACGAGACCTGCCTTGGTGGTGGCGCTAGGTCTGCGATCACAGTGGCGACACGCGGGTCCGACATGTACTACATGGACCGCGGCCGATTTAAGTTACCACCTAGCAAGTGTGGTGTCTGGCGGTGACACCACATTCCTCCCCCGCAAATCGGCGAACGGTCGTGAGATAAGGCTTCCGCCCGCCGTGGGGAGGACCACATGTTGACGTATGCGATGAGGTGGGGAGCCTAACAACAGGCGAGGCTGTGCCACCCGCACCCGGCCATCCGGTCCGAGGGGAGCTAGGAAACGCCTGCAAAACTAGTCCAGGGTGCACGTCAACATGCGGTGTATGCGCCCGTAAAGAAACATGAGGGGCCGAATTGTCGACCTCCATTGCGTCGGGGTAGCCGACGCGCGATGACGTCATGTGGTCCGGAGCGGTCGGGAGTTCCATGGCGGAGGACAGCTGGTCACGGGACGCGATCGGCGGCGCGTGACCCTGGGAGGCGCCTGGCGGCTGCAGCGAAGCGTCGAACGCGGGCGCCGGCGGCTGCTGCTGCTGCGGCGGCGGCGACGGCGCGTCGCCATGGGGCAAAATGGAAGGCATCGTCGGTAACACCTGGGGATGAGGCGAGCCAGTAGATGGGTCCCCAGGGCGCTGACCGGACGGCACCGTCGCTGAAAGCAGACGGGGAGCGGCAGAACCCGAGCGACGACAGAGGCGCAGCTGATTGAGATGCCGACGCACCTCACCAGAGGCCCCCAAAACCAAATACATCGCGCGGCCGAGGCAGCGAAGAATGCGCCCGGCGAGCCAACGCCGTGAACCTCGATAGTTGCGATAAAATACAACGTCGCCTGGAGCAAAAGCAGGAGTCTGCCGCTGCAAAGGAACCTGATGCGGCGGATGCAGCAAAGACATCAAGGTGCGATGAGGACGACCGTGGAGCAACTCAGCCGGCGAGCGCCCATCTCGGGGCTGAGAGCGATACGAAGACAAAAAGAGCAACAATGCGTCCTCCCGAGAATGCGACTCTTTCAATTTCAACATCTGTGACTTGAAAGTCCGGACCAATCGTTCAGCGGCACCGTTGGACTGAGGCGAAAACGGCGCGGATGTCAGATGTTGAATACCATTGGCCTGGCAGAAAGACTGGAATTCGGCGGACATGAATTGTGGGCCATTGTCGGAAACAATAGTCTGCGGAAGACCTTCAATGCAAAAGATAGCAGACAACGCTTGGATGGTGGCGGAGGACGTCGTGGAAGACATCCGGACAACAAAAGGAAAATTACTGAAGGCGTCGACCAGAACCAACCATCGAGCATTCCAGAAGGGACCAGCAAAATCAATGTGCAAGCGTTGCCCAGGGGAAGTGGCTTTTGGCCACGCAAAGACTTTCCGCGGCGGTGCGGACTGTTGTTCGGCACACGCCGGGCACGAAGAACACATATTCGTAATCGCAGCATCGATTCCGAACCAAGTACAGTGCTGACGAGCAAGTTGTTTCGTTCGCACTATACCCCAATGTCCTTGGTGAAGAAGCCGTAAAACAGAGGACTGTAACGAACGTGGGACCACGACTCTGGACTGATCATTATCAGAACACAACAACAAAACACCACGTCGAACAAAAAGTCTCTCCTTGTGAGCAAAAAATCGGCGAACCAACGGATCCTCGATCCGAGACTTTGACAAAGGCCATTGCGTAGCAACAAAACGTAAAACAGTAGCAAGGACAGGGTCAGCAGCTGTGGCTGTAGCGACACGACGAAAATCAATCGGAAACGATTCGACCACTTCATCGGTTTCCGAATCAATGAACATGCAAGCAAGTTCGGAAGAATCGAATGCTTTATCCTCAGCAACAGGCAAACGGGACAACGCATCGGCGTTTCCGTGCTTAGCAGTGGACCGATACAAGATATCGTAGCGGTACTGCGAGAGGAAAATAGACCAGCGAATGAATTTCTGCGCTGTACGTGGAGGTACAGGCTTGTTCGGATGAAAAAGCGACGTCAAAGGTTTGTGGTCTGTGATGATGGTAAAGTGACGACCATACAAGAAATCATGGAACTTAGTAACACCAAACACGAGAGCTAAAGCTTCGTTCTCTATCTGTGAATAATGTCTTTGCGCAGACGAGAGCAATTTGGACGCAAAGGCAATAGGGCGATCATGGGAGCCAACTTTGTGCGCAAGCACAGCACCGATCCCGAAATCCGATGCATCTACCATCAACAAAAGGGGTTTCTGGGGATCGAAAGGCGTAAGGCAAGTATTAGAAAGCAACGCCGATTTCAACTGGCGAAAGGCGCGTTCACATTCCGTCGTCCAGACGAACGGAACACCTTTACGGCGTAAGCGATGAAGCGGAGCTGAAATGGAAGAGGCATTGCGCACATATTTATGGTAATAATTAATTTTACCCAACACACTCTGTAGCTGTTTCAGATTTTGAGGGGACGGTAAGTCGTGTATGGCACGGAGGTGCTCTGGACTTGGATGTATGCCTTGGGCATTAATGACATGTCCCAGGTATGGTAAGTCACGAGCAAAAAACACACATTTGTCCTTCCTCAAGCGAAGACCATTTTGCCGCAAGACCTGAAATAATGTTCGTAAATTCGCAAGATGTTCTTCTTCTGTCTGTCCGGAGATCACTATATCGTCCAGATAGTTTGCTGCAGTAGGGACCGACGCACAAATAGTTTGTAAATATTGCTGAAACAAGGCAGGGGCGGATGCACACCCGAATGGCAGCCTTTTGAAGCGGTACAATCCAAGATGCGTGTTAACCACCAATACGCGCTGGGATTCGTCGTCCACCGGTATTTGCAAGTACGCATCGGCTAGGTCCAACTTTGAAAAATATGTTCCCGGGCACAGTTTAGCAAAAAGATCTTCCGGGCGGGGCAAAGGAAAAGTAGCAGTCACTAGCTGTGGATTCACTGTGGCCTTGAAGTCCACGCAAAGTCTCAATTTTCCGGAAGGTTTTGGCAAAATTACTAAGGGCGAGGCCCAGAGAGAAGCTTGCACACGTTCAATTACACCCTGTGATTCGAGATCGTGTAACGTTCTTGCGACCTCATCACGCAATGCGTGGGGAACATTGCGCGCCCTGAAAAATTTCGGTTGCGCGTTTACCTTCAGTTCTAAATGTGCTTCATAGTTTTTAGCGCAACCTACGCCCGGTGCAAAAACGTCTGCAAATTCGTCACACAGCCGGGAAACACTGTCTGTAGGCACAGTCTGATTCACTGAGAGGACCTGATTTACAATAGACATGTTAAACAACTTAAATAAATCGAGACCAAACAAGTTCACTGCAGAAGAAGAACGAAGAACGTAAAATGACACAAGTTTTGTTTGTCCCTTGTATGTGGCAAGAAGGCTGCACTGTCCTAACACAGGAATTTTCTGTCCGGAATATGTAGTTAGCGTAACATTTGCGGAACGCAACGGAGGTTTGCCCAGTTGTTTGTACGTGTCGAGATTGAGCAATGAAACTGCAGCTCCGGTATCGAGCTGGAATGGTATCACTTGGCCTTCAAAGTCTAAGTCCACAAAAAGTTTATTGTCCTGCTGACAAGAGCGACTGTTTTGTGCAATTGGAACAGACACTGGTACAGAATCACTTGCTAATTGACGTGATTTCCGGCGACGTCGACGCACAGTTTTTGTGGGACGATCACAGTCACTGTTAGAAAAAGTGTCACTGGACGAAGTGGAATTAATGACATGAATGTCCATAGGCGAAGGTCCACGAGCCTGAGTGTCCTTGGTTCGATTCCGGCGCGAAGCAAAGGGCCTGGAATGATTGTGATTGTCTGATCTGAGCTTTTTCTGGCAAACACTTTGAACATGTCCTTTCTTATTGCAGAAAAAGCAAATAGCTTGGCGTGACGGGCAATGTTCACGCGAATGTCTAGTAGCACACCGCGGGCATGATTTCACTGCATTTGTGTGCTGGCGCGGCACACCTGGCGTAGCACGCGGCGGTCGCTGTGTCGCCGTTCGCGAGGCCCGGTTACCGGGTCGCACAGCGCGTCCTGCGGGCCGGTTAATGTTACACACGGCTGGCGAAGTTTCAAAAGATTCCTGAGCACAGTCCAGTGTGTCCTGTCTATCCAATATGTCTATCACTTGTTGAAGGGAGGGATTAACTAGTTTCAAAATTTGCTCCCGTATGCGAACATCAGAAACGTTCTGTGCAATTGCATCACGCACCATTGTATCTGAATAAGAAAGACCACAGTCACATTCAAAGGCACAGTCCCTAGTAAGTCCTTGCAATGTTGCTACCCACTCCCTATTAGTTTGACCGGCCGGACGTTTTGTACGAAAAAACGTATACCGTTTTGCAACCACATTAACTGTTTCTTTGAAATAGGCATCTAAGGCAGACAAAATTTCCTCGTATGACAAAGTTGCTACGTCGCGTCGGGGAAACAATTTCACTATCACACGGTATGTGGACACACCGACACAAGAAAGCAAAAACGGCTGCCGCTCATTACCTTGAATTCTGTAGGCAGCCAGGTGAAATGCAAACTGACGAGACCACTCTTGCCAGGTCTCATCGGCTGCCACGTATGGTCGAAAGGGAGGGGCAACAGCGTTCAGTGGCAGCGGTAGCGAAGAAGCGGCGGCGGCCGCATCGGTTTGAATGGTACGTTGACCCTGGACGAGCTGTCCAAGGGCATCCAGTAACGCCTGCGTCTGCTGAGTCTGCAAGCGATAAAATTCGGACAGTACATCTGGAGAATGTGGCGAAGCCATGACACAAATAAATGTAAGCAATCAGAAATACATATAAGCAAACAGAAAAAGGTCCTTTTCCCTCGTCGCCATATGTAGTATCGGTAGCTGGACCGACACTTGTGGAGTTGACTGCTGCAAAAGAAAGCTAAACTAACGCTGTGGCCGATAGTGCACGAACGGCAATAAACATACGGGCGTGAAGTCTGGAACATAAAAACTTATGAATGAATAAGACGAAAAGTATGTAGATGCTTTTTACTTAACTTTTATTTATCCTTGGAATACATCTCTCTGGAATACTCGTACGCTATAGGCACTGATACAAATGGCTCCTTGCTAGTTCGTAGCCATTAACTTTGCTGATGGCTATTCGGTCTCTCGGCTAATGAGAGAGAAAGGCTTCGTACAACTGGGCGATAGCTAGGTTCGCGTACAACTGGCCGGTAGCTTGATCCTCGTACAACTGGGGTCGAGTCCACTCTCGTATCACGAGACCTGCCTTGGTGGTGGCGCTAGGTCTGCGATCACAGTGGCGACACGCGGGTCCGACATGTACTACATGGACCGCGGCCGATTTAAGTTACCACCTAGCAAGTGTGGTGTCTGGCGGTGACACCACACAAATATTTATTATAACTAAACATATATCGTACCTTAAGCTTAATACTACAATGACGGTAGATTTTTATGTCCATATCATGTCCATTGAGCGCTCTTTTATATAGCCATTGTCCTCTTGAGTCGCTCGTGCTTCGTCACAGTAAGTTACAACAGTTCTTCTTCCTACACTTCACTCAAAACATAGACGGAACACGTTTTTATTTATTTAGTAAAAATAATTAGATCAGACCGCCACAAATCTGCGTCCGTCTTACTCGAGAAAAACAGTAAAAGTCTCTTTTTAGCGCTCAAGGCTTCATTTGTTCTCCAGCGAACAAAATAGTGAAGGATCGCATATCCATCCGTACTTCTCTGTTTATATTGCCGCCCAAAGACGACGAATTACAACAAAAAAATGGCTCTGAGCACTATGCGACTCAACTGCTGAGGTCATCAGTCGCCTAGAACTTAGAACTAATTAAACCGAACTAACCTAAGGACAGAACACAACACCCAGCCATCACGAGGCAGAGAAAATCCCTGACCCCGCCGGGAATCGAACCCGGGAACCCGGGCGTGGGAAGCGGGAACGCTACCGCACGACCACGAGATGCGGGCGACGAATTACATTATCTAGAAAATTCCACCGTCGCCATGCGACGCCTTATTATATATTAATCATTCTTTATAAACAAGTATTTGCCTTCTGGCTGAATTTGCTGTTTTAATTAAGCCAAAAATAGCGAATATCACATTGCCTCCCATGAGGAGAGAGGGAATGCCGAAGGATTACCTCGATCCTCATGTCCTCATGAGATATTCGTGATTTTTGGTGTGACATTTACATCATGTTACTGGCGTACTATCTACATAAATTGAAATTACGATTATAAACATATATCACATATTTATCATTTTTCAAAATAAAGTTTTTCATTCTTTGTTCATCAATCACTTCATTCCATAATACCAAGATTAACATTTATGTGTATATTTAAGTTTGGTCCATATTTGCTTATAACAATAAGTGAACGTTCATTTCGCACTTCAGGGGATAGAATTCAGAAATTACTTTCTCTTGAGCTTAACAACTAATACATGAGTACAGTGAGTGCTTATTTTCACTAAACTAGAGTGGACAATGTTCGAGCATCTGTTAACTCATTGTGGTTCAATTACAGTCTAATAACGTAGCACTACACTTCGTGATGCTTTCATTTTCTGTGTTAGCTTCTACAGCGTTCATCATGCAGTACATCTGTCCTTTCCACTGTGGTGCCAGGAATTCAAGTGGCTTCCCGGGTTTTTATTTACAATATGAAACAGAAGAAGTGGAAAATTATTAGTATAACTTACAACCTATTGGATACATTTGTTAAGGATCGGGACTGGTCTGGAGTTTAGGGTCTTCCTATAGTGCACATTCATTTTCTTTGTCCATCAAGAGACAGGATTATAATTCATTTTAGCAGTGTTCAGGAGTGCCGGTATTAATGGCTTTAAGGTCTGAGTAATCTAACAATCTACTTCTCACTCATCTTAACTTCAACTCAAGAAAATCGCTTAATTTACACATGAAGATGTAGTCACACAAGTGTACAAATGTCTTTCCTCCAGTATGTACGATGGAAGTCATGGCGGTTAGCAGTTTAAAGTTTGGATTGTTTCGTCACCCACACGTCAGCCACTCACAGCGGCTGCACAGTGTTGCGTGAGCTCCAACACTCAGTATCCGTTCGCACTCAGGCTGTAACAGAGCTGCTGGTCGTCGATTGCTCCCTTTTTTTTTTGTGAACTTCGTATCACACGAGTGCATCGATACAAACACTTCGCGCGGGTTTTCCATCGGAGGAGCCAGACACTGAAGCTGCCTCCATACTTCTCTGTCAACTGCCTCCCATGAGGCTCACAGGTAAGTGACGACGAATGTTTTAGCTGTCGCTGCACTTAGAACAACACTGAACTTTGCGTTGCACCTGTTGTCGTAGCCTTGACTTCTTTTTACACTTGCAGTACAACACTACCACTAATATACAGTGAACAGTTACTTTTATTATGCACGTCGCACTTTAGTGTGCATCTTCACACAGCATTCGTGCTTAGTTCCTTCGCCGATGGAGTTCATTTACAAAACAATCAATTTTGCACGTTTCCTCCACTGGTATAGAAAGACTTATATTCTACTATTTACAAAATATCACTTACGAGCTAATATTTACAATTAATGGTCACTCCTTTTGTTAAGTCCAGTGAACAACTGCTTTATGAATGGACTCTTTATATCTCAAGGTTTACTTTCACTAGTGAACCTAAAAATATTCTTTCAAACTTTCTTTTAAGGGCTCATCTCCTCATTATGAAAACTACAGGTTTCGCAACACTCGTTGCATTTATTCTTTAGTGCACCCAAGATCATTTTCTACTGCCACGCAGCATATCTACTACTTAACGAGTACACATTTAACGCTGAATCTTTTTTTTTTTTTTGTGCTTTCCTTTGTGCTTGCCAAATTTTTTTTTTGTATTTGAGGGCAGACTGGATAACAATAGTTCTCCCTCTTCGCTTCATGTACTCAGCAATCGTTCTCTGTTAAAAAAAAAATAGGGTAACGCGTGTCTACTATTTTTTTTGCATGAATGGAATTACCGACAGTTCACTGGGTTTACGCAACCGGTCCATAACAAGCATTACCAAAGCTAGCGAAGTTCATCACGCTACGTGTCTCATTTCTCATAAGCACTGCTTTGCTTCGAAGCACACGTGCCTTTTACAAGTCGACCCTTGGTCTGGGTTAATGAACCAGGATCAAAAGGAACGGGCACAAGGAAAATGGATTTCATAAGAGGAGTGTCTTAGGAGACATTTTTGCAATAAAATCTGCATGTAAATAAAATTATCTTAATAAACATAGGCACATATATAAACTTCAACCTCTTTCATTACAGCATGCTTTGCTACTTCTACGTCTTACCCTGGTTATAGTCAGTATTAAGTTTAAATATCACTGCATTGCTTGTTCTTTAGATTAGCCTTCAATTAGGGTATTGAATGGTCGCTAGATTACACTACAGATCTTCTGAAGATCTTTACTTGGACTTATTTATGATACAGGGGGCTTGCTGTATGGTTATTTAGTACCTCGATTCTACTGAAATCAATTCGTCAGCTAACATTCCTCATATACTCTTTACATTGGGCTCAGATCACAGGGAAATAGTTTACTTTCATAGCAATTAGTGGCCTCGTGGAGTACTTACGCTACATTATTGATGCTTCATGGTTTGCCTCTATTTGTACTGTATTTCACCTAACTTAGTTTACTACAGCTTATTGTCTCCTTGCGTGAACACATGTGGGTTACCACTTGTTTTTCCATTTAAAAGCACGCTTTAACTGAACTTTAAGCTATTTCTTCTACTCCTGTCCACTGTCTGGACTGTTTGAACATGTACCCTTTTTTTTTAAGCAGGTAATTTGGGCTTTTACTACAGAACTTCAAGTACTTACATTACTAAAAATAAATCTATAAATATTCTTGTACCTTGAGAGAAGTGCTTATTTACGCATCCTCCTCCATTTCTCACCTTTACAAATTTTATTTAGCTCCGGGCAATCACCTCGCAAGCACTTTTTTTCTTATTACTAACTTAAAATTAAATTGAAATTCTTGGTGCAACCTCAATTTCCTGCTTCAGCTTGTTGAAGAAATATCAGTTCATCACTATAAACAATTTTTCCATACATAGCATTTAATACTTAAAGATGACATGTAGTAGCCGTTACCATGTAGTCAGTGCGCTGTTCAACACAATACTTATCATTAACAGTTCACACAAAGGAATTTCCAGTAAGCAAGAATTCATTTCCACGACAGTATTTAACCACTACCATTATAAAATTTCTTTAAGTCTTGGTGGTGAAATAAGCCTTTTACTCTCCCCGTAGCCGGGTCGGTTAATAAATAACTCCCTATGTGCGGTTTCCTTAAAATAAGGTAAGGACCTTGGTACATGTGTTGCCACTTGCGATTTTTTTACATATTAAGGATGGCTTGAAATGAGTCTTAAGTAATACCTTTTCACCTACATGGTAATTTACAACTTTGTTTACTTTTTTATCATAGACTTTCTTCCTTAATTGAGCATTGGTGGTAATGGAACTTAAAGCTTCTCGAATTTTGACATCTAGATCTATCTCAGGGCTAGGTATCTTGGGAAGAGGGTCAACCCACTCATTCTGTTCCTTCTTTCGAGATATCAGCTCGTGTGGAGTAAAACCTGTGGAAGTGTGTGGCAAATTATTAACTATCTCCTCAAAATGTGTCACAAAATCAACCCAACGTGTTTGCTTGTCTGGAATGTACGTCCGAACAAATCTGTTAAACTCCTTGAAGATCCGCTCAGTCAAATTCGACTGAGGCCTAAAACGTGATATTAAGATCTGCTTGACATTGTGATGGGCCAAAAACTCACGCCATTTGCGGCAAGTAAAGTTGGATGCATTATCTGAAAGTATAGATTCGGGGACTCCGAATCGAGGGAAATAGTCATTTTCAAGACAGCGTATAATAGGCGGAGCACAAGATGTCTTCATAACATACATTCGAACGTATTTTGTGAAGTTGTCGAGAACAGCAACGAGGTATTTGACACCTCTCCTACCCATCGGTAGAGGGCCAGCCTGGTCAATGCTAATGAGCTGATTAGGTCTTTCTGCGATGATCGGATTCAATGGAATTAAAGTAGGAATATTCAGAGCTTTCGCCTTTTGGCAGATGACACAGAATTTTAGCAATTTGTGTATCCGACGATGTAGGTTGGGCACATAACAGTAAGTAGCAATCTTCTTTTTACACTTCTCTGGACCATAGTGGCCCCAAGAAATGTGGGTATACCACAAAAGATGTTCGACAAAACTGCTAGGTATACAAACAAGCCAGTTGTCTGATGACACAGAGGTACGATGAAATAATACCTGATTATGAATCTTGAAGAATTTGGACAACTTATGGTTTGGATTTTCTTGAAGAAGTCTGATTATTTTTCCCCACTTAGGATCTGTGCTCTGTAGTGTCTGGATTTGCTTGCACAGTTCCAAGAAATATTTTCTATGAATGGGATCCTGCATAAGAAGAACTTTGTAATTCGACATCTGTTCTACCAACTCACTTGTCTCAGGCAGACCTTCTGGTGAACGAGAAAGTGCGTCTGCAATAATGTTATCCTTGCCCTTTATACACACAATATCAAATTCGTATTCTTGCAAAAATAAACACCACCTGGTCAGGCGCGGATGTTGTAATTTACAGGTCAAAAGATACGAAAGTGCTTGATGGTCCGTAAATACTTTTATCTTTCTGCCAAAAATGTAATAATTAAACCTCTTGAAGGCCCAAATAACTGCAAGTGCCTCCAGCTCAGTAACTGAATAGGACTTTTCACATTCTGTTAAGACCCTACTCGCAAAACTAATCACTCTGATCTGCTCTGTTGCGTCTACTAATTCAATCTGAAACAAACAAGATCCAATTCCAACAAACGAAGCGTCTGAGGTGATACAAAATTCTTTGTCCATTTGTGGATGACAGAGAATGTTATTGTTTAAAAGACCATCTTTAATTGCCTGAAAAGCTTTCTGACACTCTAGTGTCCAAATCCAATGCGTACTTTTCTTGAGAAGATTGTGCAAAGCGGGATTGTTCATTACTTGACCAGACAGAAATCGTCGAAAGAAAGACGAAAGACCGAGAAATCCTCTTAGTTGCCTCTTAGTTACCGGTGTAGGGAAATTCTTAATCGCAGACAACTTTTCCGGGTCGGGTTTAATCCCTTCAGGTGTAATCACATGACCTAAAAACTTTACCTCACCTTTTCCAAATTTTGACTTTTTCAGATTTGCTGTAACACCATGTTTTTGAACTCTCTGAAACACCCTTCGTAGAATAGCTAAATGATCTTCCCAGTTCTTAGTGGCTATCAACACGTCATCTACATAAACAATTACCTCATCCAGAAGTTCAGGTCCTAACACAAAATCGAGAGCAGAAATAAATATTCCTGAGCTCACATTTAAACCAAAAGACATGACCTTAAACTGATATGAGCGGCCGGCAAATATAAAAGCAGTATATTTTCTGGATTCCTTGGGTAATTTCACCTGCCAATAGCTACTTCTTAAATCAAGTGTACTCAAAAATCTAACGCCATGAAATTTTTGCAAGTGCTCCTCAAGTGCTTCAGGTCGAGTCCTTATCGGTACAATTATTTTGTTTATTGATCTGGCGTCCAGTACTAGTCTGACACTACCGTCCTGTTTAAGTACGGACAACAAGGGACTTGAGTACGGCGAATTCGATAACTCGATAACATCCCAACACAGCATTTTCCTAATCTCATGCTTTACAGCTTCTCGTCGGGCGTAGGGTACTGAATAGCTTGCTTTGCAGAACGTTGAGTGGGGAAGCACTTCCATTTTATACTCGAACCCTTTTATTACTCCTGGTTTCTTTGAAAAGATTTTCTTGTAACTTACTAATAAATGGAACAACTCATATTTCTGCTCCCCCCTGAGTTCAGTCGATTCCTTGGCTTTAGCATCGATCTCGTCTTTGTCGGGAAGTAAGTCTTCATACTCATTGTCATTTATGTTATCCCATTTAGTCAGGTCATTTGTCTGATCAAAGCACGGTTTGCCTGTCCTCTGTCGTCTCCAAACCTGATGCAATGTCAACACTGCCTTCACCTTACTCCTTAACAAGTTAACAACAACTTGTTGTTGATTTACGATAAAGGTACACACTCCAGATTCAATATCTATCACTGCTTTTGTTTGTCGAAGAAACTCCATCTCCAAGAGACATGGAACTGACAAGTTCTTTACTATTAGAAAGTGGCAAAAAACCAAAACAGATTCTATCTGCAGTTGAAGCTGCGTCTGTAAACTAACTCTCTGTTTCAATGGACCAATCGCTCCCGATATGGAGCAACCCTGAATCGGCAATGATAAAACTTTTGAAACAGAAGACACCTGTCTGAAAAGACATGATGACATCACATTGATGTTTGCTCCTGTATCAACAATGGCTGTGACAGGAATGTTAGTAATAGAAATCTTAATCGAAGCCTGGACCTGTTCATCATAAATTTCATTAATGTCTTGAGCTTCTAGGTCAGGTGCAAGGTCATCTCGTAAGTCGGTCTCATGGTCGTACCGTATCGCATTAACATACTCAGAATCAGAGTATTCGTTAGTACCCCCACTGGAACCGGCAGCGACCTCTAGGAGGCTGAAAGGCGCTGCCTCTAATTTTCCGCAGGATGTTTAACCTGTTTGTCATTCATGGCCTTAAGTGTTTGTTCCGTTTCATATTGGTGCTGGTTATGTGGTACAAATGCCGGTGTAAAGGGGTCAAATCCACTGGGTGCATTCACTTGTGAATAGAATACTTGAGAAGGCTGATGTCGCCCGATCTTTTGGTTGCCGGCAAAACCATTTCCTTGTGAAGGAAAGTTCGCATTTGGTGCCATTTGAAAATTGTTCCGCGGTCCTCTATCCTGTGAATAGTTGTTCTTATGTTGTGCTGGGTGGCCTCCGCCTTGCCCATGCCACTTGCTATATTTCGACCTATAACTTTGATTGTACACTGGCCCATTTGAAAAATTACCAATCGTTTGTGGAGAATTTCCATACTGCTCCGGCGCAGAATTAAAGGGTTGGTTTCCGTACTGATGTTGTACCTGGTGGTTGTAAATTGGGTGGTATCTCTGCTGATTACTGTAATTGGTTTTCTGCTTCCGTTTAAAGTTATTGCCGTTTGCGTTTTGATAACCGCTGGCAGGTTGGTAACAGCGGTCGCAGTAGCTCGCTCTTTCCTTGGGCGCATTGTTGTCCGCGTGCGATGCATTCTGATGGCTGCCAGGGAAGAATTTGCCGCTGCCAACCTTGGAGCGCACATCCTCGCTAATTAAATCTAAGGAATCCAGCACAGAAAGGAATACATCCGTGTCTTCTTCGGACACATTTACTAATTTCTCTCTAATAGACACAGGGAGTTTGCTTTTGAGAATCATAATTACGTCCTTGGAAGAAATCGGAGAATCCCAGAATTTAATTTTTGCTAGATACTTCTCAAAGTATCGCCGGAGACTTCCATGCTTCTCATTGAAAATTTCCGCACCATACACCTCCTTCCTTAATCTTTGCTGTACCCCATTACTCCAAAATTTTGCCAAGAACATTTTCTCAAACTCTTCATAATTCCTACACGTGTCAACCATTTCCGTTCCCCATAATGCTGCATCACCAGAAATAAAGCCAGTGACGAACTGAATACGCTGTCTGTCTGTCCAGCTCCTGGGAAATATGCCGGAAAAATTCTTTAGGAACACGATGGGGTGTATTTCTCGCTTCTGCGGATGAAAAACAGGAAAAGTGCGATGCTTAATCACACTTTCCTCTTGCATTAAACTCACAATTGTGGGCGGATCATTTAGTTTCCCTACTCGGGACTCAACAGGACTGTTGTTTTGCATGTAATCAGGCGGTGAACGATAAGGAGTTGACTGACATTCGTCACCGTCTAAAGAGTTGTTCCCTATAGTTTGCGTATGTGTGTGCGGATTTTCTATCCAGTTTCTCAGCATTCTGACTTCGTCCACTACTTGCTGCTTCCGCTCGGGAAGATCCCGTGTAAGTGTCCTCCAAATCTGTCCCAATTGAGAAACTACTGTGTCTCCCGACTTACCAGGAGCAGCTAAGATTTCATAAGTTACATCCTTGACAGTCTCCCTAAGCTCCTCCCTGACCTTCTTTTCGATAAAAATATCTTTACCCTTTATCCATTCACTGTAGTGTTCCGACAATGCCTCCGCGTGTGCTTTCACGGTGCTCTTAACCTGTTCTTCGATATTGATTGAGTCTATCTGTCTCGACAGATCCTCTACTACACCTTCAATGTCAGATACTGCATTTCTAACTGAGTTTATTTCTTTGGTAGCTGCCTGAATTTTTGTGTTTAATGTTCCAGATACTTCAGCTATTTCACTTTTCACCTGTTTCTGCATTTTCTGAATTTGATCACTGATCTTAGTTTGCACCTCACCCAAATGGGTATTTAATTCAGCCGTAATTTCTTTATGCAGATCTGTTTTGATTGTGCCTAGCTCTGTTTTTAATGATTCGCTTACAGCATCTAGTCGGGCGTTAACAGTCTCATTTTGTGTTTTTATAGTCTCATTTTATGTTTTTATATTCTCATTTACTGCGTCAAACTGTTGTTTCAGCATTTCCATTAACGCACCGAGGTCATTTGTAGCTGCAGCGGGACGAGTTTGGACTTCAGGGTCACTTTCCCCTGTTGCAGACATGGTTGATTCAGTTTCCACACGGGAACCTACCGTTCGCGATCGTAAAGGGTATGGAATACTATTAACGTCTTCACTCCCGTCTCCTGTTGTCACCTGTCTCTGTTTACTATCTGCCATTTTCGTTAGTAAATCACGTGCTACGCAAGGCTTTCGTCGTTTGTCAGAGACGTGGTGAGTCCGCTAAGAGCACCGCCCTCGCGTGAGCAACAAATGAAATTCTATCTGGCAAGAAGACAAGATGGAACCTAAACGTTTCAGACAAATGAATGAAGATGCTCTTCACTGCAAATTGCGCACACTATCCACCATGTTGGAAATGCGATACAGGTATACTAACAATGGGGAGAAATAATTTCTATTATCAGACTACGAAGAATTTTACTTTGAAAGATAAAATAAAGCAGATTTTCTATAGCGGGAAGGAGATAGAAAGGATGTGGATCGACTTGGAAAAGCAACGTTGCCACTGAAGCACTACACTGCGTATGCAAAATTCTGACTTACTTTTTGATGGCTTGAATACCGCTATGTTGTCTCAGCAAATTCACGTCTCTTTTCTTTTCTTTTCTCTCGGTAATTAAACTGCATTATTGACCGTTATTGTCACAGAGAGACGATGTGTACATGAAACGACAGAACATTTATTAACACAAGCACATAGAAAATTTTCCAAGAATTTGAACTAATTTTTGGTCAGGTCCCTGTTCGGGGGCCAAGTGTGATGTTACAAAATAGAAGTGATGTTGCTATTCAATGGAAAGTTGGAAATTGAGATTTAACTAACTGTTTTATCAATCACAATTGGCGTAAGAATCATGGATTGACCATTGTCATAAAATATTGCATTATGAGATGTGAATAGTTTTTACTTGCGGTTTCGCGTGGCTTGAGGCAGTCACAACTAGCGTGCTATTGATTAAGAAGTTGCGTTATCGTCTTTCTAATTACTTCATGATCGTAGATACGATCATACCCGGTTGTGAAGTTATTGTTATGACAAAAAAATTTCCTAAGGGACCAGAAAGTTCTTAAGGGCGCAAAAACAACTGTAACATCACACAAAAGAGAAATTCAATATTAAAGCTGATGCAAGAAGACGATAAAACAGTTTTCTTTTTATCAATGTAACACGCACATTGGACTGCTGATCTTGGAGTCTGTAATATTAGCAAAATGCATAATTAAAATGAAAATAATACTGAGGAGATAATAGAAATGAGTACTGCTAAATGATTCAGTATTCCCAGAACAAATATTTATTATAACTAAACATATATCGTACCTTAAGCTTAATACTACAATGACGGTAGATTTTTATGTCCATATCATGTCCATTGAGCGCTCTTTTATATAGCCATTGTCCTCTTGAGTCGCTCGTGCTTCGTCACGGTAAGTTACAACAGTTCTTCTTCCTACACTTCACTCAAAACTTAGACGGAACACGTTTTTATTTATTTAGTAAAAATAATTAGATCAGACCGCCACAAATCTGCGTCCGTCTTACTCGAGAAAAACAGTAAAAGTCTCTTTTTAGCGCTCAAGGCTTCATTTGTTCTCCAGCGAACAAAATAGTGAAGGATCGCATATCCATCCGTACTTTTCTGTTTATATTGCCGCCCAAAGACGACGAATTACATTATCTAGAAAATTCCACCGTCGCCATGCGACGCCTTATTATATATTAATCATTCTTTATAAACAAGTATTTGCCTTCTGGCTGAATTTGCTGTTTTAATTAAGCCAAAAATAGCGAATATCACAAGTGCAACAGTCTTCTGTGTTCGAGACGCACAGTGTAAACTGCCTTTGATAGTTTTTGTTTGGACGTAGAGCGAGTAACAGTTGTCTCATAGTATTTATTATACACAACATCAATGTAAGCCCTGATTTTTTCGCGCCACATAGTTGTTGATGATTAATGAAATCAGCCGTGGCCCATTTTCTTTACCTTTCAGATCGTAGCACAATGCAAACGATTTAGGTAGCACATCTATACCAATTACAATTAAGTTAAATTTCGGGAATAAATTTCAACATAAAGATGCGTCTGGTTGCTCTATTTCTTAAAATAACATAAAGTACAGTCACTGAACACAACAACTAGTAAGGTGAATAAGTTTTGTATGTGCCGGTTTGATGTAGCAATCATATCCACATACCGAGAAAGGTGACCTATTATTATTGAAAGAAAACAGGTTCCATGTGAAGCCCGGATAAATCATCCTTACACATCCATCCTAATCACTTCGAACGGGTGCGATATTTCCCGTTTCGCTTATGAGTCCGCGTTGTGTGAACTCTGCACACAAGTTTTTCACATACTGATACACATTTCCCTTCCTTTATTTTAACGAGACCTCTCGGCCACCTGTCAGTCTGTCACTCTGCAGCCTCCAAGACCAGAGAGCAGGTGATAATGTGCCTCTCTCAGGACTTCCTCGCGTAGCTTAGCTGTCACCACTACCTGTCACCCTAACCTAGCTACCTTGCACAACAGACCGTCGCACATGCTGAGTGGCAGCTGCTGTACAGCATGCGGTCACTGTGAGCATTCTGTGCCGCTTGTCGTCAAGTAAGGCCGTGACTCATTACGTTAGTGGGAGTCTGCTGGTAGTGAGGAATACGTGAAGGTTGCCAAGGACAGGTGAGACTGTTGACTTTGAAAGCAGGCGGGGTTTCCTCTTTGGGTACGTGGTAGGTAGCAATATATATAGTAGTCGCTTTTTTTGCCGTCTCGTACACTGTTGATGCAGAGAATAAAGCATTTAAAAGTGATTACAAGTAAAATTTAAATACGTTTGCTAGACCAGGTAAGAACATAACTGATGAAAAGAATTTAATAAGTTACCAAGCTCTAGAACTTAACTGTTTTTATTTTACCTGTGTAAGACGAATGGGATGGCCCGTTGCGACCAATGTCAAACGCAAATATCAGTTTCAAGGCAAAGTTTTCTCAAGGAGGCCTTGGAGTTCACCAGCATAACATCTGGGTTGTAATTTAACATGCAACATTGGAAATTTGTTTGTACTGGGTTTAAATACATGGAACCGTAAAGGGTTTTTTTCTAATTGTTGTGTCCATTAAAATAAAATATTTTTGTTGCATTGTTTATTTGTTCATTAAGGTTTAAATATTTTTTCGTGCTGAATTATCATATGTTAAAACAGACTCTATCTTATTCAGAATTTTCTGAGGTTTCCTTATTGAATGTACTAACCAAATGCTAGAATACTGTGGTTAACTGCAAGGCCAATGTGATGCCAATTAAATATAGTGCTGCGTTCCACGATATTTAGCTACTATCAGTCTGCTAATTAAGTGGACTATTTGCTGAAGTTCTGCAGTGTGTTGGCTCACTAGGGGTGTCTGGAGGAAAGTTGTCTTTGATAATTTGGAACCCATAGACTAAAGAAATTCAATGAGCAGCATTTTTTAGGGGTACGAGCGATGAGCGGATCTTTAGAGGATTCTATTGAGAGTGCCCGTACGGTAATGATGGCGCTCTGCTTAGAAATTTTGAAGAAAAGGCAGTACTTAATGTTTGGGAAGGAATGCGCCGGAAACCGGGTCACACACGTTTGATAGTTTAGATAAAATGGTTACGGAGATTGGGAATATGCGATTTAATGACGAAAAGTGGGTTGCTTTTCGGGGGAGGAGGTGGGAAGGCTACGTACTACAGCCGTTTCTACTGCCACAACTGAACGCAGGACTAGTCCTGGAGTACGTTTTTTGACTGTGATAAGTTCGGTGATTTCTCTGAGCATTGTGAGCAGTCGCAGCCGAGGAAGTGACGCAGCTGAGACGTTTTGAGGTACTTCAGTGGCAACTCGCCTCCGAATGGCTGACGTAAGGTACACGCCGTTGACAGAGAGCGTCTCCTTGCTGCAGAACTAGCTTGTGCTTTCCTCGATTCCAGCAGTAATGTTTCTCTAATTGATCACGGCCGGTATTGTATGTATCACCACACAGTTAACAGTCCCAAAGCGCAAACCATTTGCAGGAACTAGCATTCCATTTTAGGTGAAGGTGTACGGCAGGCTTAATGGTAAACAGTAAACTCCAAACGGTTAACGGTAAACGCTAAATGCTAAATGGTGAACGCTGAGTGCTTAACAGTAAACGCGAAATGGGAAATGCTAAACGATAAACAATAAATGATTAAGGGTAAACGCTAAACGGTATGGAAACATGGAAGTATAATTACTGTTGTCTACGAATGGTTATGATGCACATAAATGTTGTCTAGTTCAATCACTTCTATGAGAACTCAAAGATGATTGTGTATTCAAACATAATACAAGTATAATATTAAAAGATTATTTCAAGGACAAAGTTAAGTATCATTTATACGTAAACATCAAATCTGTAAATATCTTATACATGTCCATTGTCCCTTTTGCGAAGTAATAATTTCTTGTCTCACACACAACAGCATCAAAATGGTTTCTTATTTTAACAAATCACTGAGAAATAATCAATCAGAGTGTAGTATTTACATGATTTTTTAAAAATGGTGTCAAATTACATTATTTCCAAAGCACACTTCCTTTCTACATAATAAAAATTTCGTGACTTCCACTTGATAGTCAAAGGTTTTCATAACATACTTGAGAGTCAGAGATATTCATTATTCCCATCATAAAAATGGTGTCATATTGCATTATTTACATACACAGAAATAATATTAAAGCGCTAACAATCTCAAAGTTAAGCTTTATTTACCTGCTCATACACAAATCTGGCTTAATACTAAATTGACTCCAAGGTCAAAGATATGCATTAAATAAATACATAAATGACTGTATTTAAAGTGTGAAATGCTGCGATTTATAGCAATAATTTATGTTCCCCCCCCCCCCCCCCCCCTCACTCACCTTCTTGCTCACACATACCTCAGTATTTAAAACATTAAGCCCAATGACCCTCCTTCAGCACACATGCGATCAATAATCAGCTCCGGTCAGTTATCCCAGCAGCTGCAATAAATTTTGCATGAAATTATCCTCTGTATGCTCTTGTCATTTAATGTCCTCATTAAATCTGATTTCTCACATGGTTTGTGCACATCTGTCTCGTCACTATATGTCACATCACAATTTCTTTTATTGCAAAGAAATATAAATACTAGAGCTCTTAAACTTTTTTTCATCGGTTACTTTGTGTCAGTTCAGCTTTTCACCTGTCACTGCCAGACAGAGGGAGCAACCCAGCCCAGACTGAGGTACCACTGCCCCTCTTACTTATGCTGATGACACACAGCCCAGCTCAAGGACAGACACATTCGCTAATGTCGTATGGGAAAAGACAATAGAGTGAATATTGGTGCACGTCAAATTAAGTTCCTTGGTGCATCTGTAACTTTTTGAGGTTATTACTTGGCGTTGGTACCAAGGAACCAGATCTGGCTCATGCTGTGAGTTACAAGAAAATCTGGGGCAAGGAAGGAGTGCAAAGTTGCAGAGGAAAACTTTTCCACACTGAGCCGAGCTGTAATCAAGAAGTGCAGACTCCACCTAATGGCTCATTCTGCGAGTCTTGCACTACAGGACCACAACCTCTGAGTTCAGCTGCTCCACGGCGTGGTGGCACTGATGGAAATTCCGAAGCCATGGGGAACTGACAATAACTGAGTCAGCACGACCGTGAGAAGTCCACTGACACCTTTAGATACAGAGGACAAACGACTGCATCGTTGGCTGCGATGACGCTATATCCAGCTTAAATACGACTGTTTCCGAGCTCACAGTCTCAGTGTTTGGTCCTCTTGTCTACCCCTCTGGTTCTGGAGCAATGGCAGTCTCGCTACTTACAGTGCACAATGAGGTGCCGAAAGTCATGGGAAACCTCCTAATATGGCGTAGGACCTCCTTTTTCCCCAGCGTAGAGCAGCAGCACGATGTGTTATCTATTCAGCTAGTCGTTGGTAGTCCCCTGCAAAAGAATATAGGCAAGCAGCCTCTGTAGTCGTCCATTATTGCCAAGGTGTTGTCGATGCAAAAGTTTCTCCCGAACTGATCTCTAGATTATATTACAAAATGTGCCATGGGATTCACATGTCATTCGCTCCAATTGTGCAGATTGTTCTTGAAACAAGTCACGAACACTTGTTTCCCTGTAACATGTCGCACTGTCATCCATAAAAATACCATTGTTGTTTGGGAACATGAAGGCTACGAATAACAGCAAATGGTCTCTGAATAGCCGAACTTCACCATTTGCAGGCAATGATCGGTTCAATTGGACCAGAGGACGCACACAGTCCACTTCATGTAAATATCGACTACGACGCCATTATGGAGCCAACACCAGCTTGCACAGTGCCTTGTTGACGACTTGCTGTACATTGCTTCGTGATGTCTGCGCACACTCGAACAATATCAGCATCTCTTACCGCTGAAATCGGGACTCATCTGACCAGGCCATTTTTTTACCGTCGTCTGGGGTCCAACCGATATTTTCACGAGCCCAGGAGGGGCGCTGTGGATGACGTCGTCATGTTTGAAAAGACACTCGCGTCGGATGTCTGCTGCCACAGCCCATTAACACCAAATGCCACTGCTGTATTCTAACAGATAGCTTCGCCGCGCAGCCCACATTGGTTTCTACGGTTATTTGACGCACTGTCGCTTGTCTGTCACCACCGACAACAATACGCAAACGCAGCTGCCTCGGTCGTTAAGTGGACGCCATCAGCAACTGCACTGCCGATGGTGAGAGTCAATCCTTCAAATCTGGTATTCTCGGCACACTTTTGACACTGTGGTTCTCAGAATAATGAATTTCCTAACAATTTCCCATGCGTCAAACTCCAACTACCATTCCGTATTCAAAATCTGTTAATTCTGGTAGGGCGGCCATAATCATATCAGAAACCTTCTCACATGATTCACTTGCATAAAAATAACAGCTCCGCCATGTCACTTCAGTGGAACCCAGGCGTGTGGTTCGGAAGCAAACGGCTGCAAACCATTCTCTCAAATGACACTTTCTTTAAATCGATCACTGACCAATACAATAAATTCTTTGAAAGGAGGTTGCAAACTCAAGTTAAAATCTAAAATTGTTTATTCGTCACACATACATTTTTTCTCAGCTACTTATGGATATGACTTTTCCTCGGAATAAAAACACCTCAGGCAGCGTTCGAATACTACTATATAATGATGACAGGAAGTAGTGCTAGTCTTTGCACAGGTCTACAGGTTGTTTATGTAACTCAAATGACATGGATCTGTGTTATCAGTATTCAGCAACATTAACAGACAACAAGTTTCGCGCGACGGTGTTTTGTAATATGTACCCCGATCTCTGTGTTTTTTCGTTTATCTACTACAATTATCCTATCATAATTTGAGTGCTGGATGCGATAGACAGTTATAAGCACGTCTTTAGTCTATTGTTCGAACATGTTTGAACTCCATAAGGAATAGTTAGTTGGCCAAGTTTAATTTATCTGCATATAGGATACGTTTAGAGACACGATGTGCATCTTGTCTTATAGGTTATAATCCTGCTAGAATGGGCATCTTAAATCATGAATTATCATTTGACTCGATGTATGATTATTTGCTATTACCTTCGGCAGTTTAGCGTGTACTCCTGCGTAAAACCCTTATTTTCACTGATGTTAACGTCCAGTAGAATAACTTTCTTCCGTGCCCAGGCTGAATGACGAACGTTGAAAGTCTCCTTTTTTTCAAAAGTCACACTGAGACACTGGATGAGTACCATTCACTAATGTCATCAAAAACCAATAGAGGTGTGCTCTTCGTGTTCAGATTACATTTCCGTAATGTCATCTGTCTTGGGCAGCAGGAGTTTACAGAGTAATGTGACGTTCATCTTCAATTATCGATTCGGCTCTTGAACTCTGACAGTGAAAATCTGGGGACATCCGACAAGAAACTGTTTCGGATCTTTGAACCCATCATGACTGAGTATTACGGCAGTTAGTACTCGATTTTTGGAAGGCGAATGCTCACAAACACATTCTAGAGGTCCATCGGTGATTTCCATGCCTCCATCATTATTTATAGTAGCATAAAGTACTGTTTTACTTGATCACAAGCTGAGGACGATGATGATAATGATGATAATGACGATGATGATGATGCTAGATCAGGAGGACTGTGTATTCTGTAATATTAAATGAGGAAACAAACATCAGTGATCAGTAATATTGTTAATACTAAAATACATACTAAATAAAAATAAGACATGCATGAGTTATTAAATTGCATATGTGTGTGCGTGTTTCACGATTATATTTTTTGGTTCCACAGCAGCAAGAGCTATGATGACAGGTATGATTAGGGTGTAAAACTCTCATGACAGCTGCGATGACGGTTGTTGTTGTGGTGGTGGTTGTGGTGGTGGTGATGATATCAATGATGGCTCAGCTCCCACACCAAGCTTCCTATTGAACTTTTCCCAACTTTTATAGCATCCTTCCCTGAATCATCAATTATTCTTTATCTTGTCTACTGGATCAGAATCACACAGTAACATTCCTGGAAATACCAGTCTCCCATAGACACCAAGTATGAGGAAAGAGATTAACCTAAGTAAGCTGAGTTATATGTGTCTTGTTTTCGAAGAGTAAGAAAAAAACCAGTGCTGAAAATTGGAAAGGCTTATTGCACTCAGCTGCTTCTCACAACCGCAAGCCTCTACAGAAGCGTAAGAGATATTCCCCGTTAAAAATTTTTTCGTGTGAGACACACTAAAATTTACTTGTCTTATAGAGAAAAAAAATCCTGCACGTAATAATCATGACGGCATTTTTGCAAGAGATAAGGTTACACGCACCTGTTACGTTGCAGGGTGTCATCTGAAGTGAACTCGCTCATTTGCGTCGCTCCACACACTCAGTAGTACTGACTCCAACATTTTTTATTTTTTAATTCTTCTTCAGTAATTGGGTGGACTGTTTCCGATACTAATCTTCTCATACATTAAAACCTTTATGCAATAATCAATGTTTTGTTAAGTTATTCTTCGGTAGATATTATTTGATTATCGCGTGAATTAATGCCTACTGTTTTAGAAGCTAGTAAGGATACTAATCGCAAGTCATTCAAATTATTCCAGTGAACAAAACTGATATGCTCTACAAATTTGTTGAAGACTCTTTCAACCGCTAACTTCAAGCGCGTTTCCGTCCCCTCTTGCCGATATGTATATCTCACTCTTGATACACCTACTTTATTTAATGCAGGCTTCACGATCTGAGTGTATTTATAGCTACAATTTGAACGTAATGCTTTGCGAAAGGGACAACTCTCCTTATGGGTGTTGCTAAAGATGTTAAACCTCTAGTGCTCAGTAGCTCGTTTTGATAGATCTAATTTTCAAACAATAAACTATATAATCCTCTCGCTTTCGAGTAGCCTGTATTGTGAATGATTAAACCATCCCCATAGGCATCTACTGGTGACTCGTCAATTATCCACACTCTTGCTGTAGGTTAGATCTGATGCTAGTTTGCTAAAAAAAAATGTTGCTAGCCCATCCCATGCATCCAATACAATTTTTGCTCATGCCTCTACTTCACCTTCCTCACCATAATCTCATTTTTCATAAGAACTAAAAATTCTTCTCATTTGTCTAAGTATGTCTTATTCTCCTATCCGATTAGTACTCCCAATCCCTCTAGCGGTTCAGAAATAAGTGTAAAGGTTTTTTCCAGTACAGTGTCAGCAGCTTTAGGTTGTCATTTTAGAAGCAATACCAGTTTCAACATCTGAGTTTTAAGTCTTATCTTTCGGTCAATCGAATTGAGAGACATGTTGATAACTATAGAAAGAGCCAAGCTGGGATCTGTTGAAATAGGTTTGTTTTAGGACTTACCTCCGACTAGAGAAACGTCCAGGCTTCCTCTCTAGAAGCAAGAAAGATGCTCTACGTTAAATAAAAGCGTACCTGGTTAAAACAAGTTTTTTACTTAATACTTATTTATGTTATCACGAGAGGTGGATGTTGGTCTACTCGTAAAAAAATGTAGAGTGGATTCACTTCGAGAAATTTCTTATGCAACGGATGGCAGGTTCCATGAAAAAAGTATGAAAGGGATTCTTCTAAATTTGTTGTGTATCATGGTCTGTTAATACGCATTTTTGAAAAAAATTGTTGTGAAGGTTCAATTTTTAATTGCAAACCACATTAAATCCCGGTGAGACAATGACTCCATCATGACAAAGAGTGTATTTCAGAAAAGTACTTTTGCCCACGATGGCCATCATAGCTGTGTGAGCTATTTGAGTCACGTGTTACGATTCTGAGTGAGTGAGAGTGCAAAACAGGTCAGTTGTCTCATACTATTGATTATACACAGCATTAATCCTTATTTTTGCAACACATAGTTGTTGCATGATGTATATCATTTTAGGCAATGGAATTTTCCTCATTACTGCCATAATAGTATCCATTTTGTACGCTACATTGCCCAGCATCTAATTCACGTTAGACATAGTGTAAGCTACCTTTATTATGTGTTTTTTGGACGTTGAGCGCGTGACAGTTGCCTTTTAGCAACTAGGTAAGCCTTACTTTTTCTGCACAACATAGTTTTTGATGATTAATGAAATGATTCGTTGCCCACTTACTTTACGTTTCAGATCGTAGCAAGCCGCAGACGACACTAGAACTATTGGAGTGGGATGGTCGACAAATTTCTGTTATCAGGGCTAAGCAGCACTTGAAGCGATACAAAGGGCGACACCACTGAGCAGTGGACGACTGGAAACGAGGGATCTGCAGTGGTTTACTCCATCCGTCATCAGAGAAGTACGAAGGTGATTATGGTTTATGGAGTGGGGTTGTTCTTCGTAGTTAGGGCTTGGTCCCGTTATTGCACTTAAGAAGACACTAAATACGTAAGGATATCAAGATATTATGCAGGCGAGGAGTAGTTCGGAGGAAATGATTGTTTTATCAACACAATAACGCATCTTATTAAAAAGGAGCTACTATGAAATAACGATTTCTGCACAATAATATTCCTGAAATGGACTGGACCGCCTCGAGACTAACATGAACCTAATGCAACAAATGTGGAATGAGTTAGAACGCCGAATTCGCTCCAAAGCTAAGCAGCCAAAATTACTGGTTTTGGTTGTTACAGAAGACTGAGCTGCCATTTCCCCACAGACATTAAGGCGTTTCATTGAAAGTGTTCCCAGCTGAATAAAAGCCGTCATAAAGGCGAAGTATAGACACATGTGACACTAATTTTTGTATGTTACAATTTCGTTATGCTACAACAATTTGCTATAACATGCTTCAGTCTAGAGTGATAGGCAATATTTTGTAATGAACAGAAGAGCATCGATTTTTGTCTAAATGTCTCTACGTTGCGTAGGGGGACATTCCATTTGAGAGACGTCCCCCAAAGAAGTTCAGTCATAAACAGTCCATGTTTTTATTTGTCTGGATCCAACGTATGCTTTAGATTATGGGCGGGAGAATGTATTCGCTTCTTCAGAAGAACTAAAAATGTTTATTAAGTAATTGGGCCAGATTTATATCTACAGTGCATAGCGACAGATGCAATTGCGATCACGAACTTGCCCGCCTGCTCACAGTGTGTCGTCTGAGCCGCACACTGGGGCACCTTGCACACAGACTAGCAGTGCGTGTAACTCGCAGACAGGGCACTTGGTTGTGTACAGCGCGGGGACAGGAAATCGTTTGTGCGTGTGAAAATGACGTGCGTTTGCAGTTAGATACTGCTTCTTCAGTTTCCTTGTGAAGTCATAGCACATATGACTTACTAGGCAGACGTCAATCGCAAAGGTATGTGTTGATCCATTGTGGAAGTGGGACAGCAGCTAGTAAAATGTTTAACAAAGAATTTCGCCGAACAGCTGTGCAGATTGAGAAACTATTTTATTTTGTTTTCGCTACAAGTTTCGGCAGTTCATCACGCCATCTTCAGGCCCCATATGCACCAATAAAAAATTATCTACACTGGCATACTGGTGTCATCGTCTCAGTCGCAGTCAACTCTTCGAAGCAAGCACTTGAGAAATCGCGACATCGAGAAACAGATTTTGTATTGGAGCAGCAAGGTCTGTGTGCTTACTCTGTATTTCTCGGTAACACACATGCGTTCATAACAATGAAGCGCCAGAGAAACTGGTATAGACATGAGTATTCAGATACAGAGATATGTAAACAGGCAGAATACTACGCTGCGGTCGGCAATGCCTAATGAGGACAACTAGTATCTGACGCAATTTTTAGATCGGTTACTGCTTCTACAGTGGCAGGTTATCAAGATTTATGTGAGTTTGAACATTGTATTATAGTCGGCGCACGAGCGATGGGACGGAGCATCTCCGAAGTAGTGCTGAAGTGGGGATTCCATTTCACGCGTGTACCGTGAATATCAGGAATCCGATAAAACATCAAATCTCCGACATCTCTGCTGCCAGAGAAAGATCCTGCAAGAACGTGACCATCAACGACTGAAGAGAATCGTTCAACGTGACAGAAGAGCAATCATTCCGCAAATTGCTGCAAATTTCAATGCTGAACCATCAGCAAGTGTCAGCGTGCGAACAATTCAATGAAACAACATCGATATGGGCTTTCGGAGCCCAAGGCCCATGCGTGTAACCTTGATGACTGCACGACACAAAGCTTCACGCTTCGCCTGGGTCCAACACCGACATTCCATTGTTGATGGCTGGAAACATTGCCTGGTCGGACGAGTCTCCTTTCATATTTTATCCAGTGAGTGGTTGTTTACAGGTATGAGGGAACCTCATGAATCCATGGACCCTGCTTGTTATCAGAGGACTATGCAGTCTGGTGGAGGCATGTGCAGTTGGGCTGACATGGGACCCCTGATTCGCCTAGATACGACTCTAACAGGTGACCCGTACGTAAGCATCCTGTCTAATCATCTGCCACCGTTCATATCCTCTGCATTCCGACGGACCTGGGCAAATCCAGCATAGCAATGAGACACCCCACACCCCTAGAATTGCTGTAGAGTGGTTGCGGGGACACTCTTCTGAGTTCAAACACTTCCGCTGGCCACAAGCTCCGCAGACGTGAACATTATTGAGCAAAAAAGCTTTGAGGAGTATGTGGAAGAATAAAGTATGTTCAGGCTACGTGACTATCGAAAAATCTTGAGTCCGAAACCCAAGGAATGTTGTGACTAGAAAACAGTCTGTGAAGGTCAGAGACGGGTATTTGGTAGAATCTCATGTGTTCCCTTGAAAGAATAGAATTTATTCGTTAACTGAATATGTAGGTTCGCCGAGGGCAAGTACCTTTTTGACCTAAAAATCTTTTATAGTCAGGTGAAGAAAGTTTCACATTATGTTCATCCCTATACGTACCCATATAAATTCTGAAAATAGTGCCCTGCTGCATGCTATGAAAGTCAGTTAAATTCGTTCTAACATTCTCACCTCATTGCTTATGTTACGAGACATTTCGGTCTTATGGTGTTTACCCCTGTCGGTGTACGTCAGCGTATCTGTGTCGCTGTGTCTGCTGACAGTAAGCTGCTTATATTCAGATCATGGCAACCACGACCACAAAATTAAAACCTGAACGTTATTCGTATGATACGTTTCCCATGAAGAAGCTCCATGAAAACCTCCACTAATCACATTAAATCAAGTCAACAGTACTTTAGTATAATTTGTAGTATCAAATACATTGGTACAGTAACAAGTGGGGAAAGTGGTACTCAGAGATAGTTATGACAACAAACAAGCCGCAGAGTAGAGAAAGATAGAAGATAGAATATCATGTCAGCGAATGGATGTTCTCTAAGTTAATAGTCGATGAGAGTTTTAATAATAACTGTTTCTCAGTAGACGCCTAGAAAAAACAAACAAGCTAAACAAGATAATGTGGTGGCCAAGAAAGGAAACTTGAATCCCGTTAGATGTTACGAACTCGTTGTGTCACGACTGCGTTTCACGTGCAAAAAGAACGTCAATGGACGTTAAAAATACAGTGACGGAAGAATAGCAAGTAGTTCATGCAAACTTACTGTGCGTGTGCAGTGTACTAGAAGAATATGTGAATATAGCTCTAGGTGATTCAGGGTTATGCAAATTGAGACATCTAAAAGAGACAGCTGTAACCTCTAACACCAACATTGGTTCAAAATCGGCAGAGTATCGACTTCAACTGAGTTTCGATGACAGATACAGGTATGTCAGTAGTGTAGCAGCGGGCGGATACGAGCCCTAATACCGATGACATCAGCATTGTCAGATTACATCTGACACAGTTGTGTTTATCAAATTCAAGGTCACTCCTGGGCAAGGGACAGGACATGAGTCGTGGGGAGAGGATGGCAGGGGAGATCAGCCAATAGCGTCCCTGGACTCCACTGCTCTTGGTCAAAAGGGCCCATTCGGTTGTGGGTCCTTTATGTACTAATAAATATAAGAGTCTGAGAAATGACAGTTCATCTTCTTAGCGTTTTAGCCTCTGCTTCTCGTATGCTCGACTGACAATACACTTTTGTTGAGCAAAGCAGACTTTAACAATTGTATTCACTATTAAAATCTATCAGAGACCTGTATGGGGACCGTTACGTGAGTAATTGGTAGCAACCCTTTTAATTTTTCAAATGTGGTTTGACCTCCTGCTGTCAATTCGAACTCGAAACTCTTATTCAGCAAATTAATGGGGTGGTCGTGGCATAATAGCAAAACTCAATGCGAACTTATATTAATTTGCTAATCTTGAAAAGGACTCTACCACGTTAGTCATTTGCAGTGCTTGGAAAACTTCACACAGCTCGCGCTAAGCTCAGTTATGTTCTCCATACTCGATAATTACATGTTCCAAGTAATTCATTTGTTTCAATATAAAATGGCACATTTCTATGCTTAGGATGAGGCATGGTGAATTTAACCTTTTATAACTGCCTTCAACATGTTGTTTAGTATGCTCTGCAAATACAATATCATCAAGGTACGCTACACACTGCAATGGTTTTAATCTGCTCAAAACTTCATGCAAAAATCTTCGAAACATGATTCGCCAGTTTTCTCCAATACTGGGAATGATCCCAAGGAACTCTAAAAGCAGTTTTTGGTTGGTCCTTCTGTACTAACTGATTAAATCCATGTGGAGCATTATTTATATTATGCCGAGTTCTCCAGGGTTTCCGTATTAGTGGGTACTGGATATTCGTCAGTAACCATACGCGCATTGAAGGTACCTGTTATCACAGGAAAAGCGATATTTCATTTTCTATCTGAAGACATCTTAGCCACATTTACTACTGATGTACCCTACAGACTTATGCAACTCTGAGTGACAGCTGATTGATAACACTTCCATTTCTATGTGTGGATGGGGGGGGGGGGGGAGGGGATAACCTGTAAGGCTCATGGTACAAAGGCGACTGGTTTCCGACTGGAATCCTATGCTTCACCAGAATTGCTGGTAATAGATCCCCAGGATTAAAAAGTTCTTCGAATTCTGCCAATAATTACTGGATGACTACTTCTTCCGTTCCTTCAAAATATGTGACATGTGTGTAATGCAGTTGTATCAGTGGCTTGCGCATGGATGGAGTCTCAACGTATCCTGTCTAGGTCATCCTTCTCTAGAACATCCAAAATGGCAATCAATAATCCTTAAAGAGCCTTAAGTCTTCGATATCAAAATTATCCACATTGGTCGACACTACTTGTTCACTCTCTATTTCACATACACATTCTTACAGCTATAATTCTTTTTATGTATCCAACTCATGGTTCTTCCACAGTGTTTCTACCACACACAATAACTATAACTTTGCAGGTAATTCTGTTCCTACATTGACCCAAAGTAGTTTACTGGTACCTTCCAGTATTTGACCACATAAACTGAGCTTTAATGACATTGTGTGGAAGTTAATTCGTTTGTCGTTCATCATAGATGAACCTTCAAACAATACATCACTGACAACAGCTTTCTCTATTCGGTCCCCAATTTCCATCAAGTATTTCCATACATCTACTTTAACATGATACTTAAAAGCAACTCTAAGATTGCACAATACCCTTTACCTAAGCAACCCCCCTCCCTCAATCCTCTGATTCTTTCCACTTCTACCTAGAAACTTAACATTGCTGATCCTTGTGACTGCAAATCGCCACACCACGTAATCTCTAATGCGGAAGTTCTAACTGTCTCTAGACTCGCCACAAACATACGGACTTCCTGTCTAACATGCCAATCGAAACACATCACTTCTACATTGCCTCTTGTAGTATCAAATATTACTAGGAATACCGTTTGGTGGTTTTGAAGTTGCCATCGTCATCAGTTGATTATTTGCACTTCATTTCTTACCATTATACCCCTTACTTCAACAGTCACACTCCAGTGTTCCACTTTCACACATTTCTTACACAATGGCAGGTCACACTCCACCAGTTGCAGTGGTGCACGAGGATGGCGCCTAAATCAGGTATCCCACTACCAGTTGTAGTGGTTATGAGCGTTGTTTACCTGGTTGGAAGATTTGAACCCAGTTGAATGTCCACTGATAATAATTGTTTCCATTTTAAAGCCGGCTAAGAGATTTATAATAACTACAATAATGTAGTGAGCTGGTGAAGGAAGTAAGGTCGAGTCCTATTAGATGTTAGAAACTCATTGTATCGTGACCACATTTGAAGTATGAAAAATATACTGCAGAACATTAAAAACCAGGTAACACAAAGCATAGAAAATAATTTACTTCTGTTTATAGTGCAGCAGTATGTATACAGTATGGCAGAGAAACACTTTATTAAATTTGTTAATTGAAGACATACAAGTTTCAGAGTGGTAGCAAGATGGCGCTTGTACTTAGGTACCCCACTACTGATTGCGGTGATGGTGAGAATTGTTTAGACAGCAGAAGAGTAGGAGCCAAGTGGACGCCAGTTAATACGCCAGGGAAGTGTGAAAGAAGATTAATTTATTTACTATATTAGTTATAGCAGTTGTTATCGTTAGCAGCGGGTGTCAGACGTCAGCCCAGAGTGCTGAACTCAGCAAGCAGCCTTCACAGACCAGCCAGTTTACAGCAGTGGTAGGCCGAGGTGAGGTGCCATGGAGTCAGTACTTGGGCAGGTGGAGAAGTGCAAAGTTTGGCTGCCAGGCTAGTTTCAGACTGCCATGGAGGGAGGAGGTGCAGGCACAATGCTGTCAGTGCACTGAGGTAGCCCTTGTGGGGGCGGCACAACTGTAGCCTGCAGAACTAGTGTGCTTGCACGAGACAGCAGCCAAGTGTGCATATAGTAAGGATGCATTGACTCATCAGCTGGTCATGCCAAGGTGCGTAGACTGGACTACCAGCTGGGTGTGGTTGAGTCAGCAGCATTCAGCCAGTGAGTGGACCCCTGGTTGAAGGCACCAGTTCGACTCTCTGCAACATCAGACCTCGGACCTGCCAGTAACAGCTAGTGGAGCCACATCTAGAAGTGGCAGCTAGATGAACCGTATCAGGACGGTGAGTGACATGGAACATTTCTCGAAATCTTCTGGCAGTGGCTTATACTGCCTGGCTAAAATGGGCAGCATTAATGAGAGTTTTACCCACGAATGTTATTTGAGACAGCATATTTCGTCACTTAGGATACAGAATAGTCAGGTGTTGGACCAGGAGGTGTAGTAACCTCAGTTGACAGTACTAAAGCCTGGCTTCTTTCCTCTGCTGTCTCAGCAGTGTCCAGCTCTGATGGAGGCGGTGAGCCGTATATGTGGGGTAAGGCGTGGGTGGTGATTTTTGCTGTGTCAGCCCAGGCCACCCAGAGCTTCTTGCCAAAGGACGCCTAGGCGGCCTCCTCTCTCCAGCCACCCTGAACCATCTTGTGTCAAGTAATGATGGGTACTGACATCAACTTTGCTACAAGAAATGTTGAGAAATGGTCACACAACACAAGTGTGACTTTTAGAACACCGAGTTTCCACCTCTGACGGCAACAATGGCTCTAGACTCGCAGGGTTTTGAGTCGTAATGGAAGTGCATCACAGGTATGGGTATGTTATTGTGCTTCTACTCTGTCATGGACTCCATTACCATAGTGGTCAGTGATAACGGCATGCCAGTCTGCCGATAACTTCTTACCAGATAATTTCACTGGATGATACATCCGCAGGACGTGCTGAACTGGAGTAGTGTTGAACATCAAGAGCATCAAGGAAGGTCATGGCAGGTATAGCAGCCTGCGACTTTGTAGTGTATTTTTTAGATACGATATCATGGTGCCACTGGCTTGAGCAGTTACACAACTATTGCTCTTTTTCACTATGCAAACCAGTAATGATTGAGCAGTATGCCCAGTCACATCCTCCACCAACACGCCAAAGGCTGTGTGCATATGACGATATTATGTTCACTTCGGAGCCCTCCACATGCGGATACGTCTCTCGTGACACAGTACGTAGGAGAGAGACACGTCTGAAAAGCTGCCGTGGCACAATTCTTGTGTCCATTGTTGTCATACCTCTCTGTGCTGCTTACTATGCTGCAATCCTATGATACTTCAGATGTGGTCGCGTATAGATACTTGCCTTGCTGCTAACAAGCCCATTTCCTAATTTAAGATAAGTGGCGTTACTGTACGATGCTGTAGGTCCGAGCAAGTCCACTTGGACTCTAGTCGTGTGGGGCCACTGAGACCTTGTGTGGTACTGAGTATAGGCCTCCTGAACCTATCAATTTCATATTTACGTGGCAATCGTGGAATGCCAATCAATGGCCAAACAAGATTGTGGAATGATAAACTGCAGACCCGATTGGTCACGATTCTGCTGCAGTCTAATTCCAAAACCGAATTACGAATAAGAAACCTGCTGCGTAACCTTTCCTTGTATACAGAATGTAGATGGCGTTAGTTCTACCTACTCTGTGGGGTTGTGCTGCAGTAATAATCACTTGCATAACCAGTCACGTGGTACAAGTACTCTTCGTTGCAATTGATCATTTGTTGCATGTCACCTTCGTGTTCATGTTGTGCTAGTTTTAATGTCCTGCTATCTACAAACATTCTTTATGTATTAAATTTAAAGGCACGTGGGTGCTGTTATTGTGACACGTTAGTTTGTCTGAAAGACACAAACCTTTTTACCCAGAAGACGCAGACCCTGTGTGTACAGCTTCGGTTGCGACAAGCTTATTCCGCAATCCTAGGCACCTGTACTCGCTGAAATAACGCGTAAACACTGGCAACATAGAGTTACGCACGGTTAGACTGTGAAACAATACTTGGACGACTAGAACTATATCTGAACTGCATATTCGTTAAGAATAAGAAAGAGGAAATTAAAGCATGGAGAATGGATTGGTCTGAAACAGACGTGGCGATGGTAGGCGGTCATTTGTTTACAAGCGACAGCCACTTTAATACCTACAGTCAATATAGACCTTTCCCAGTTCCGAATAAAGAAAGTTAGCCATAAATGCAATGAAAGCGAATTGAGAATTATATCAAAAATGTGTCATGTAGATTCTCTTAAATTCACAATGTATTTGTTCGTGTAAGACGACCCACTGGCCATATTTCTGCAAATCATTTTAGTAAATGTATTGTTCAACCCTCCTTGAGTATCCGATACTAATGATCAATTATTTAATAAACTGCGAGGGGCTGAGTTCAGAAAAAGATCACAACAGAAACAAAACTGCTTACGGCATTATGAGAGTACGGAAGAGCACGACAGCACCCCTTTTTGTGTACAGGATATTTGTCGTTAACTGACTGGCCGAGAGTTGGCACTTTGGAAGCGAGCAACCAGAATTTGTTATTGCATAATAAGACTGGAACGATCAGAGATGTATTCATATGAACCTAGTAACTGATTTATTAGTTAGACAATCTTGACAAGAGTTGTTAAGTGGCAAGCGTCTACATAAAATAATAATTGAATTTAAAAGCTCTATTAATACTGGTGGTTCTTTTAAACGTATATAAATAAATCTACTACCTGAATTATTAGTTAGACAATCCTGACAGGAGTTGCTCAGTGAGAGGCACCTACAAATATTGACTGTCTTACCAGCTGAATTAATACTCATGCTTGTTACCAAGAGAAAGCAATATGTTAATCTTACTAATTTAGTCTGATAAACAGACAGGTCACTAAACACGTGAACTTGAAGGTATATCTCTGGAAAGTTACTAAATTATGCTTTGGTGTAAAAAGGTAAATACTTCTGGAACAATCGGTGCAAAACACATACTTGTGTTACAGTATTAGACCAGTAATTATACATGATAATAACAACAAGTTCGTTTAAATGGTCACCTTCCACAAAAAGGACACATACATTTGTTTTGTAAATACGAGGGTAACTCAATTTTTATCCACAACATAGTTACAATTTTGTTTATTTTGGTAGTACTGTCGTTTTACGTTGATGAGGCATGCTTTGTTTATTTTTTGTTGTATCATTTCAATTTTCAAGGTGCTAGGTTAGCTTCGTTATCGCTCCCGTGCTGTTAATCATGGCTGCTCTGCTGTCTATTTGCACCAAAGAAGAGCAACGTTCAGTAAACCGTTTTTTGTGGTCGGAAGGCATATCAGGAGCCGAAATTCATCGAAGATCTTCGGTACAGTTCAGGAACAGTGTTTTGCCACGACGGAGTGCCTAAGAATGGATTGAAAAATTCCGATATGGCCACACAAGTGCTACGTACAATGAAGGAGCTGGACGACCGTTTACCGCAACAAATTAAGAAACCATTGAGCGTTCAAATGAAATGATTCTCTTGGACAGACGATTAACTATTGACAAATGGCACATCGTCTGCAGATTAGTCACGATTCTACCAACGAAATTAATCACTACGGACTTGGGTTTCACAAAGTTTGTGCAAGATGG
This sequence comes from Schistocerca piceifrons, assembly GCF_021461385.2. Lineage (NCBI taxonomy): Eukaryota > Metazoa > Arthropoda > Insecta > Orthoptera > Acrididae > Schistocerca > Schistocerca piceifrons. Next base: position 6,156,153 of record NW_025728274.1, read on the forward strand.
GTCTCAAAACAATTCACAGAGTTGCATAAACAAACGTGCTTGGACATCTGCAAAAAAACATTTGGATCGCTATGGTAAAGAAGGGGACAAGTGCTTAGTCAGGACACTACTGGTGGCGAAACATGGATCCATCATTACGTGCAGGAGAGTAAACGGCGGAGTGTGGGATGGAAAGATCCAAATTCGCAGTGCAAGAATAAGTTCAAGACCCAACCGTCCGCAGGAACACTAATGCTTACGGTTTTTTGGCACGCCCAAGGTTCAGTACTGGAACATTATGTGGAAAGGGACACAACAATAAACAGTGTACGTTACAGTGAGATGTTTACTGCCAGGCTAAACCCTGCAATTCGAAGCAACCGCCGAGAATTGCTGTCAAAAGGTGTTGTGTTGTTGCACGACAATGCGCGTCCGCATGCTGCTACCCACACTGCTGAAACGCTCCAGAAAGTCAAATTTGAAGTACTGGATCATCCTCCATATAGTGCCGATCCTGCCCCTTCTGACTACCACTTGTTTGGTGCACTCCAGCAGGTATTAAGGGACCATCAATTTGCCTCGGACGAAGCAGTGAAAGAAGCGGTGCATTTCTGGCTCGCAGCTCAATCGAGAATCTTCTTTTATGAGGGCATCAGGAAGCTTGTACAACGATGGACCAAGTGCGTTGTAAAGAAAGGAGACTATGCCGAAAAATGATGTTCTTGTACGTTTCCTATTTGATGACAATAAAATTATATAATTACTTAGCGGATGATAATTGACTTACCCTCTTATAACCGCCTTACAGTGCAGCAAGAAAAGGCGGGGTTGTTTACAAAACAAATATATCTGAAAATACATATGTCTGAGTACGAGAATAATATCCGTTTCAATATGTCTTCAAACCCACAAGTGATGATCATAAGCATTCAGAAATGAGAAAATTATGCTCTGCATCTGACTGTAATAATAATAATAATAATAATAATAATAACAATAATTTCTCTATTACTTTGTCTACCAGCTCAACGAAAAGTGGGAGCATTGATGCACTGTTAACTGTTTCCACAGGCATCGACTGAGTTCACAGGATAATCACACAAGTAAATTACGCTTCACGTGGTTGTGAATCGCCAAAGTTACCATAAGGAAGCTCAAAATAACAAGAAATATACACATCGCTTTACTACTGAGAAAGGATGTAATATAACGAGCAGACCACAAAAACATTAAATCAGTCTTTTAAAGGTTAGTGGATAGTTATGAGTTGTTGCCATAAATCCTGAAATATCACCCGTGTTGGCGAAATTATTTAACCAGCTCATAAAGATGTGAGAACTGGAGGGACTCGACAACCGGCAACGAAAACGCATAGTTGGACGTAAGTCATGTTACCAAGAAAATGAGTAAATTATTCAGCCACTCACATAAATCAGCAGTGGAAAAAAATAAGAAAATCTACTCCCACGATTTATTTATGTTAGTTGTTCTACACAATCACAAGGGATAATATCAAAAGGGCAACAGATTGGAAATATATGTGAGTCCCAACTGTACCTAATAAAAGCGTCAGGAGCTGATCAACGAACTCCAGTGCCAGACAATGCAAGAAAACCATTCTCCAGCGCGCTGTGGCTTGCTGTTAAAGAGAGCGTACGTTCCTGCAACAGTCAACAAATGTATTGCTTTCTCCTACGTGTACCCCGCGAAAGAGCCGTGAACATAAAATTAGAGCGACTCGCGTCCAATCGGAGACTTACCGGCAATCGAGCTAAGCTCGAATCATTCGTTGCTGGACCAGGAAAGGTGGGATGTGACAGCGGCACACAAAACAGTGTCCATCAAGCCCCCCAAGGTGGACTGCGGGGTATACATGTGTAAAAGCTTTTCACCGAACATCATGACAAAGGATTTCGTCTGCAAGTGAGAGGTTGCTCTCTTTTCCATATGAATAAATAAAAATTGTGACGAAAAAAATCGAATGGATACTCTCATCCACGTGGTCACCTAGTGGAAAACCACTCAGAGAATGTCTGAGTCTCAGACGCATATTAAATGGTACACAAACGTTCTCGAAGAGGGCTACTAGAATCAGGAAACTAGTTATGGAGGCCAGCCAAAATATCTGCTGCAATGCTTTTCGCGCAAAATGCACCACTAGATCTCACCGAAGATAACTGCACAACAGACCATCGAGGTCAGCGTCCCTCACCTCCAGACCCTACAACCTGTGCCCAAACTCTTAACACAGCTCCACTGAACACGTACGGGCGCGCCACGCTAACTCTCGACACGTATAGACAATTTTCACAAGTACACGAAAAGACAGCGATATTCCTGAGCTGATGCTGTAATAGGAAGTTCATAGATCACTGGTGAGTGTCATTGATACTCGCCAAAAGCATTTTATTTCAGTATGAAAACTGCAGAACTTCTGTACCAAGGTTAACTGTGCCATGTCAGTCAATAGCAACAAAATATCTTTCTGCTGAAAAGTTATTCTTTATGGTGTCTATGCACTATGTGTAACTGAACAACTCGTAACTGGATATTAAGTATAAAACGCAATTATCGTGATATTTCGCCTATATTTCTGCAGGTCGCATGAAGGAAATTAATGACATTGTTAATGTCACTCTAAAGTGCCGTATTAAACAAAATATATCAACAGTGGTGTTACCAGTTGTGTATCGGAATCTTTGCAGGTGGGTGTCGCACTTTAACCGACAATTTCATTCAGTGCCTGATCAACTGTGTGTACGGAACTATAGTTCAAACTGGTTGCACCATTGATTATCACTAATCATTTTTAAGACACAGACTGCCGTTGAGAGCTACATTAAATCAGACCACGTGCTAAGAACCAGTACAGCCACCCATCAACGAGAGAAAATAAAATAGCGCGAGGAAGTAATTATGCAACACATTTAAATAAAGAGAATCACTGACGATCCGCTCATGACGCAGCAAACAGTGATTAAAAATGTCCGCAGCTCGTGGTCTAGGGTGAGAAGACAGTGTCGCATTGCGCGTCGAGCGAGCAGGTCGTAGTTAACTTCCGCCTGTGCCGCAGCGCCGCTTGTGTCGAAGCTACTCAGTCTTGTTTGTGTATCGGCCGGAGTCACATCGTAGTTGCGTAGCGGAGCTTGTTGTCGTTTTCCTCTTGGTGGCGGTGTTTTCTGCCCGAGCCATGGTGTTTGTCGAGTCTCCTAAATTTGTTCCTGGTCGAGCTACTGTTCGTTCCAGTTTTGACAAGTGTACGCGTCTTGTTCAACCTGGCTCTCTACAAATTCACGATTGGTTGGCTGATGTTATCCCTGTTACACCTGATCAGGTAGATACTGCTTACTTTGATTCTGATTTGTATACATTCCTTGTGAAGTTTTATGATCGCTTTCAAGTAGAACGCTTCTCTCTAGAGTTAGTTCTAAAGTGTCGTTTACACATCGCGATGGCTCCGTCAGCCAAGTCCTCCTTGAAAATTTGGCACTCGAGTATACTCAGGTTAGAATTTATAACCTGCCTCCTGAAGTGGACGAATTATTTCTTAAAACAGCATTGCATCCGTTTGTAGTAATACGGCATATCCGATGGGAACGCTGGTCAGCATAACATCGTTTCCAGTGTTATATTGGTATCCGGACTGTGGAGATGTGCTTTGAAGAAAAATATTCCTTGCCACTTAACCGTTTGTGATTACTGCATCCATGTTATGTATGCAGGGCAAGAAGGAACACGTTTCCTCTGTAACGAAAGCGGTCATCTCAGATCTGATTGTTCGCGCCGTGCTACTGTTCTGACGTAGTCTTATCAAAAACGTGTTCCTTTAACGTTAGCTGACATAGTATCTTCGCAGTCTACTGTCAGTCAATCTCCTGCTTTAAGCGATGTAGGGGTGACATCACCCCCTACTCCTCGCGAATCACCACAGTTACGGTACGTCCCAGAGGTGACGACGGCTCCTGCAGCGCAAGTCAAACGCCGCACACAAAGCAAAATGACCACTTTAGGCGGCCAAAATTCAAATATGTTAAACAATATGTGCATTTATACTTAGAAAGGCTTAGGGTTGATGTGTATTCAGACTTGACAAGATTCTGGAAGTACCTAGCAACCTTAAAGGTCATTTATAGGTAGCTAAAAATGAAAAAGTAGAATAAAAATCAAATTAGTATATTTTACTTAAAGTTTACAGACAGTAAGACAGTTAGTATCACTCATCATCATCCATTGTTTCTTCGTCACCATTATCTTCAAGAATTTTCACAACAGGTTCTTCTAACTTTAACAGTACCTCCTTAGGGAAGGGTTTTCTTTTATTAATGTGCCTCCTCCTCTTGGACGCAATGATAGGCTCTGAAGCTATCAGCATCCAGTTGTCAATATCCGCATTGGTACGTATTCTTGACGTTTTCCTTGCATGGAAAAGTCTTAAACCTTTATATCCTTTCTGACTAGATTCCAAGACATCTTCTGATGTTCCTTTACTATGTCTGCACGATGTATTAGCAGCTTGTGCACAGATGCACTCATTTTGTACCACTTGTAAATTTCTATACAGATTTTTGCTGTTTCGAGGCAATAATTTTTAAAATTACTGTAATTAACATTAAATCCGCGACACAAAACGCTTAGGATGTTTGCAAATCTTTGTATAATTTCGGGCTCTAGACCTGTTATAATCGCAGATTTCGTGGGCTCTGCAGAAATTTTCTTGTAGTGTTCCCGTCATTGGAGTTACCTCCTCCTTGCATGGGCTGGTCTACCACTAATCCCATTTCACAATAGAATTTAGTGGTTATTTCTTCTTTTCTTCTTTTTATATTTTCTTTGGCTTCTTTATCTCTTGCTTGCCACTGCTTCAGTTCCAATTTATATGATATATGTAACAAGTACTCGTAACATCTAAGGTATGAGTGTAAAGCTGATATCCCAAACTTAAATGAAATAGTCGTAGAATATTGTTCTTACAAGAGGTTGTTGAGTTCTTTGGGTGTTGCCTTGCACACGTTTCACGCTTGTGCTGACGATGTGTCTCTGAGCACATCCCACGTTTTTCCGTCCATCATTGTACATACAGCACGATGTTTAAATGTGTAAGATTTATCCCCAAGGGTCTCCTCAGTAAGCTGCAAACTTGATATTTGTTCCTCAATTGCTTCGTAATGGAGTTTTGCTGCTTCCTTTGCCTCCTTTTCAATCTGCAGGCGAATGATGCCATTACATCTCGACGAAGGACGACTAGGGTTTTCCCAGGAAATCTGTTTACCATTCGTTGTGAACTCTGACATTTGCAGTGGAACTATTGCACATAGAATTATGTTGGTATCCCCGTACAGTGAGTTGTTGGCAACACATTGTTCGTAAATGGAATGTCCACCACTACCATAAAGGTCCCACTTGTAGATGACTTCAATCGCTGAGTTTGAAGTGTGATTGTGGTGTAACAAAAGTACATCCTGCTCTACAAGAGCAAGTCTTTTGATTGTGTGGTCCAAAATATCTTGAACTGCTATTTGCACTTCCGTCTCCGTGATTGTTATGTTACTCGGGTAACATTCTTATTTTGTTTCTGCTATGACATAAGGCAGGTTTTAAATTGTAAGACATTTCGAGGGGCAGATGTGGATTCTGACCACATTCTATTGGTTATGAACTGCAGATTGAAACTGAAGAAACTGCAAAAAGGTGGGAATTTAAGGAGATGGGACCTGGATAAACTGAAACAACCAGAGGTTGTAGAGTGTTTCAGGAAGAGCATAAGGGAACAATTGACAGGAATGGGGGAAAGAAATACAGTAGAAGAAGAATGGGTAGCTCTGAGGGATGAAGTAGTGAAGGCAGCAGACGATCAAGTAGGTAAAAAGACGAGGGCTAATAGAAATCCTTGGGTACAGAAGAAATATTGAATTTAATTGATGAAAGGAGAAAATATAAAAATTCAGTAAATGAAGCTGGCAAAAAGGAATACAAACGTCTCAAAAATGAGATCTACAGGAAGTGCAAAATGGCTAAGCAGGGATGGCTAGAGGACAAATGTAAGGATGTAGAGGCTTGTCTCACTAGGGGTAAGATAGATACTACCTACAGGAAAATTATAGAGACCTTTGGAGAGAAGAGAACCACATGCATGAATATCAAGAGCTCAGATGGCAACCCAGTTCTAAGCAAAGAAGGGAAGGCAGAAAGGTGGAAGGAGTATATAGAGGGTTTATACAAGGGCGAGGTACTCGAGGAAAATATTATGGAAATGGAAGAGGATGAAGATGAAGATGAAATGGGAGATAAGATACTGCGTGAAGAGCTTGACAGAGCACTCAAAGACCTAAGTCGAAACAAGGCCCTGGGAGTAGACAACATTCCATTAGAGCTATTGATGGCCTTGGGAGCACCAGTCATGACAAAACTCTACCATCTGGTGAGCAAGATGTATGAGACAGGTGAAATACCCACAGATTTCAAGAAGAATACAATAATTCCAATCCCAAAGAAAGCTGGTGTTGACAGATGTGAAAATTGCCGATATATCAGTTTAATAAGTCACAGCTGCAAAATACTAACGCGAATTCTTTACAGACGAATGGAAAAACTGGTAGAAGCGGACCTCGGGGAAGATCAATTTGGATTCCGTAGAAATGTTGGAACACGTGAGGCAATACTAACCTTACGACTTATCTTCGAAGAAAGATTAAGAAAAGGCAAACCTACGTTTCTAGCATTTGCAGACTTAGAGAAAGCTTTTGACAACGTTAACTGGAATACTCTCTTTCAAATTCTGAAGGTGGCAGGGGTAAAATACAGGGAACGAAAGGCTATTTACAATTTGTACAGAAACCAGATGGCAGTTATAAGAGTCGAGGGGCATGAAAGGGAAACAGTGGTTGGGAAGGGAGTGAGACAGGCTTGTAGCCTCTCCCCGATGTTATTCAATCTGTATATTGAGCAAGCAGTAAAGGAAACAAAAGAAAAATTCGGAGTAGGTATTAAAATTCATGAAGAAGAAGTAAAAACTTTGAGGTTCGCCGATGAGATTGTAATTCTGTCAGAGACAGCAAAGGACTTGGAAGAGCAGTTGAACGGAATGGACAGTGTCTTGAAAGGATGATATAAGATGAACATCAACAAAAGCAAAACGAGGATACTGGAATGTAGTCAAATTAAATCGGGTGATGCTGAGGGGATTAGATTAGGAAATGAGACACTTAAGGTAGTAAAGGAGTTTTGCTATTTAGGGAGTAAAATAACTGATGATGGTCGAAGTAGAGAGGATATAATATGTAGACTGGCAATGGCAAGGAAATCGTTTCTGAAGAAGAGAAATTTGTTAACATTGAGTATGGATTTAAGTGTCAGGAAGTCGTTTCTGAAAGTATGTGTATAGAGTGTAGCCATGTATGGAAGTGAAACATGGACGATAACCAGTTTGGACAAGAAGAGAATAGAAGCTTTCGAAATGTGGTGCTACAGAAGAATGCTGAAGATAAGGTGGGTAGATCATGTAACTAATGAGGAGGTATTGAATAGGATTGGGGAGAAGAGAAGTTTGTGGCACAACTTGAGTAGAGGAAGGGATCGGTTGGTAGGACATGTTTTTAGGCATCAAGGGATCACAAATTTAGCATTGGAGGGCAGCGTGGAGGGTAAAAATCGTAGAGGGAGACCAAGAGATGAATACACTAAGCAGATTCAGAAGGATGTAGGTTGCAGTAGGTACTGGGAGATGAAGAAGCTTGCACAGGATAGAGTAGCATGGAGAGCTGCATCAAACCAGTCTCAGGACTGAAGACCACAACAACAACGACATGACATAAGGTGGATAGACGTTCGCGCCTCGAGATTTCGCCCCTTTCTATCAATAAATATAATCTTCTTTTCCCATGTCAGAGTCAATAATGAGGACTAAGGCTTCTTCGGGTGAGTAAGGTTTCACAACCAAATATGATGGCTTTTCGTGAATGTGTTTCATGCGTTTGTATCTGTGAGGGCTTGTGATGAGGGCTAAGTTTACTACTTGTGCAGCTGTTCTTTTTCCACTCTTATTAAGGCTGCTTTGAGCAGCAGTACACAAAAGCTCTGGGGTTGAATCAGCAGTAATTGGTTGCACTATTCTTCATTGTGATCGCTGAGAGCTCTCTTCAAAAGATTTTGCATGTCTTCCTCTGGGGTTTTTCACGTGGAAATCTTCGTTTGTGGTTCTAGTGCTTAGATGTGGCAAGACCAAGTCGTTTTTTAACCATTCTAAATTGGATTTGGTAAATCTCTCCATATTCCAATTGGATTTTTTCGACTTTTGTAGCAATTTTGAGTCAAACACTTTTAAAATTGACCTAATTTTACATACACTGTCTTTTGACTGTGTATATTCACTAAATTTATCCAATATGTGAGTCGTTAATCGTTCTACACACTTAGACTGTGATTGTTTGTAAAAGTTCTCCTTTTTTAACACTAAATCTACATCCATTTTCCTCATATTTAATTCAGAGTGACTTGATCCACTTCGACTACGTGTAAAGAAAAGAGTCTGGTGTCACAATGCGTTGGTTTGAGTTCCTAGAATTTACAATACTAATAGTCAACAAATGCACAAGTGTAAATATTTAGGACAGAAAGCGGTACTAAGCGGAACTGTTTTGAAAGTCTAAGGAAAAGTATTTTTTGTAAAATCGTCATTTACTATTAATAAGGGGGAAAAAATGAATTGTAACGTTGTCTATTTAATGAACACACCTGTGGCTCCCACCTCCGTGATAAATATTGAGATTTTCGCACGAAATGATCAAAAAAATTCACGTTATAATACTTTCGAGTTTAGAATGCAACTTGCCTGTCAGACCCTCACACGCCTTTATTATCAACATAACTAAGGATAGTTTACGGGATTGCGATGAACCAGTTACATGAAGTGAAGAATTTAAGGACGTTTAGACCTAATCTGTAAGTGTGAAAATCGATTTTTGTCCGCCGAAAGTGGTCATTTTGCCGTGTGTGCGCCGGCGGACTGAGGGTGCAATTTAACTACATAATTTTCTTTTTTCTTTGATTAGGTTAAGAATACGTGTAGGAAGCCTGTGCATGTCATCGGTTGCTTTAATCATAAATATACTCATGAGTGATGCTAATTCTTATTACCTTTACGCAAAGAAATGTATTGTCTTCTCGATAACCTTCAAATCGTGAGTGTCATCCATAATTTTGTATATGAAATTAGTGCATTTTCTCATAGCAGTTTTGTAGCCTAAGCCTCCTGGACACTTTCACAATTAAAACTAATCATCAAATTAGTTAATTTAAGAAGACTTAGCCTTAAATTGCTTGTGTACCCATGTACGACCACAATGAACTAAAAACAGTGAAGCGTGGAGGAAGTATGAATGAGAACAGTGGCGTATTTAAGTTTGCAAAATAATGACAAGTTTTATTAATCCTTTTGTAAGTACAACTAGCTGATAAAGCTTATACATAAATCACAAACACAAATCAGAAAAGGGAATAGTATTTGTTTGGCAAAGCATTCATCGAGACGGAAGCTATACAAAGTCTCCCTTGAATCAATTCTTTTACAATGCAAAATGACTTTGTTGACATGAATCCACTGTGAGGCCCAACTTTATTCAGATGGAATAAACTACGACCAAGTATACCACAAACTGTGGTTCACCTGATAACAGCAAGCTGTGAACACCATTTAACAAATTCACGCCGGCGCAGCAGTGTTTCGCCCTTTGACTTTGATTCAGGCGGCAGTTGGAAACGGCGCGCTGTGGGCGAGGAGCGGTGCGCACGGCAACTGTAGTGTTCTGACGTGTCCACGAAAATTTGCGAACTGAGCGGTCTGGCGTTCTGACTATCAGAACGCGGGAAACTTCCCTATCAGATCACTGAATCCCGACAGATTTCAGGGTGAGGTGCAGCCGTTCACTGTTCTGGCCAAATCGATCTGACTCACAGGCACCACGGTGTGTGCTGGAATTATAAAACGTCATATGGCTGACTCAGGACGAATACGTTCACCCTCATGACGCCCGATATGTGGGATGTGATATGCAGTTCCACTGCCAGTACAGCTGGAAACTGCCACTAGCTCTTAGGCCACTACAAGATACAGACAGCAGGTCTCACCCTCTAGGCAAAGACCGAAAGTTCTCCACTCGGGGAAGACCAATTTCCGCGAAGCCCCGCTACGGGAGCCGAATTAGGAAAAACCAAACCGCCCCCACAGTGCAGAAACCAATGGAACTATCCTCCATTCAGTGAATCTCACCTCTTGACTGCTCTATTGGCCAGGTAATCAATCCACACACAGCTAGGATGTTCTCGCCCTTGCTGAGCAATCCTCCATTTTGCACATGCCGAGAGGAGCCAATCAGCGACTCCAAATATCTCTTGTCCGAAAAAATATGATTTTAGACTACGGAGGTGTCGTTATCAGGGTAATCATGGCCATGTTTTGGCGAAAAATCATGTGCCTAGACGAGGTCATATCCCTCATTTACGGGGAGGTCTAATCTTTCCACGCTGCCGGCCGTGGTGGCCATGCGGTTCCAGGCGCTGTAGTCCAGAACCACGCGACTGCTACGGTCGCACGTTCGAATCCTGCCTCGGGCATGGATGTGTGTGATGTCCTTAGGTTAGTTAGGTTTAAGTAGTTCTAAGTACTAGGGGACTGATGACCTCAGATGTTAAGTCCCATAGTGCTCAGAGCCATTTGAACCATTTGAATCTTTCCACGCTAACCTCTTCCAATTTCTGAAAGAATGGTGTTAAGCTTCCCAAATAGCCGTGCCCATCAAATATGTATCTGGCACTGGCTAAATGAACATGGTGAGCTCCTGGCCTCAGGGGGGGCCTACAGCCTTTCCTCCTCTAGACAGGTACACTAGCTGTGCTGTCCGTATCGTCGCAGGATCTAACATGAGAATGCACAGACCTTCACACCGTTTTCTCAATAACTCAGTTTACAGCAGTCTTTTTTACATGGCATCCTCCACCCACTTTCTGCCACCCGGTCGCCGTCACAGGTGGACCTAGGGATGTTTACAAGTGTGGAAATCTCACGTACAGACGTGTGACACACGTGACACCCAATCACCTGACCACGTTCGAAGTCCGTGAGTTCCACAGAGGGCCCCATTCTGCTCTCTCACGATGTCTAACGACTACTGAAGTTGCTCATATGGAGAACCTGGCAGTAGGTGGCAACACAATGCACCTAATATATATATATATATATATATATATATATATATATATATATATATATATATATATATATATGGGGTGTCCGGATACTTTTGATCGCATAGTGTATTAACATAAAATCTCATCTAGACATATAGGCATTCACCTACTATTAAAAAAGTCATGGGAAGTACTTTCGTTACAAAAAAAAGTAAATAAGTAAAATTTATAAGGCGTGCACATTGAATGAGAATGATGTACGTGTCTTTCAACGTCAAGGGGAGATGGGACGCTCCTACTGTACGTCACCTCAAATGACAAGTCCATTGCCGTATGGACCTTCGAATTATAGGCGTACAGGACGTAGGGAAGATAGATGTACCAGTCATCGTCCCTGGAATGAACGTAATAAATTAACATGTTTCCAACTGTCTTGTGCACGCATTCGGTTCTAACGTAGGTCTACATGCAAACAGACTCGTCTGTAACTGGCCGAAGAAAAATGTTTTACGAACCGGCGCCCTTCTGTCTGACCCTGAGTAGTAGGAGGAGAGGGCTTGGGCCAGAAATCTTTCTGCAGGTACGACTCAGTGGTCCCAGAGTCACTCACAAAGGCAGGTCACTGCACTCAGCATTTTGGTCCCCAACTCATCTCTCCCCTGTTCTCCGTCACCTCCACTATGGCCGCTTGGGTACATGTTCTCTACAGGCTACACATGCAGTCATAAGAACATTGTGCCCACAATTTCCCCGTGTACAACAGTCATAAACCACACATAGAAAATGCAGTACTGGGGAACACCGAAATCATGACCTAAATTATGAACGTTAATCTGACTGACAGTGTTGTTAAAGTGTGAGAGTGGCATGCCACCTCTCAGCCTCTCCTAACGTTCTATGATGGTTTAATTTGGTGCATTATTAATAAAAGCAGATTGCTCTGTTTCAACGATTATCTGGTTATATGTGACAAGGTCTTAATTGCTGTCGTGTTCGATTTCTTGCTTAAAAATTTCTGTCTTAAGGTTTCTAGAGTCGATGAAAGTTTTCCAGTTGTGGTTTTCATTTTTGACGTCGGCAATAGATGTTTTTTTTATGAAGAGGAGGTGGTACCTGGTAATTCTATGACCTATTTCAACGTCATTGCAGTGATTAGCCATTTGCCTTGTGCAAATAATATGATCTACTATGGAGGTTTCACCGTAATTGACGAAAGTAGTTGAATTATTATCAAAGTGGATTACACTGTTGTTTAGAGGTGCAATGGGTACATCGCCTTTTTTGTTGTTGATTCCTTCGCCAACAACAGTGGATCTGGCATTAAGCTCTCCTGTGATGATTTCTGGGCCAAGTATAGAAATTTAATCATATATTGGTAGATCCCTAGAGGAAGTTACGTATACAGTTGCGAAGAAGATGGGTTTCCTATGTTTTCCTACTTTTTACGACAATAGCTTGTTGCGTGTTCAGTTTTTCCGGTAAATCAAGTCTTATAGTAGCCAGTTGTTTTGTGTGAAAGAAGGTGACTCTTCCTTGTGAACATCTTCCTCTACCTGTTTCGGGGTCGTGTAACCCGTGATATACGTAATCTAGAAGACTTACGTCTTTGATTATGCATTTGGTTTCATTAATTCCAATAAATGTAATGTTTTATTCTGAATCAACTTTTCTAGGAGCTCATCTTTAGCACAGAAAGCATTGGCGTGGACAAAGCATATAGTATCACTGTCTTTTCTGACAGTGAATGTGAAAAGGTTACCAAATTTGTAGAGTGTAACAATATCTTAGACTTGGCCAGATGAGTCTGACGCGTTGCAGAGTTGCTCCACACCTGCGTAATTTTCATATACACACATCAAAAAAAGTTTTCCGTCACCTCGATTCCGAGAGTTCCGGAACCTGCACAGAAAACTGGAATAGAGGTCAATATAAACATCATTTCCGCCCTTTTTATTGCTCATTAAAGCCACACATTGCATGTTCTACCACTATACAGCGAGACCTTCAGAGATGGTGATCCTGATTGCTGTACACACAGGTACCTCTAATACCGAGTAGCACCAGCTCTTGAACTGATGCATGCCTGTATTCGTCGTGGTATACTATACACAAGTTCATCAAGGCACTGTTGGTCCAAATTGTCTCACACCTCAACCGCGATTCGGCGTAGACCCCTCAGAGTGTTTGGTGAGTCACGTCGTTCATAAACAGCCCTTTTAATCTATCCCAGTCATGTTCTATCCTGAAGGAAGTCATTCACAAGATGGGCACGATGGGGTTGCGAACTGTCGTGCATGAAGACAAATCCCTCGTCAATATCCTGGCGATATGGTTGCACTGTCGGTCGGAGGATGGCATTCACGTATCGTACAGCCGTTACGGGGCCTTCCATGACCACCAGCGGCGTACGTCGGCATCACATAATGCCACCCTAAAACAGGAGGTAACTTCCACCTTGCTGTACTCGGTGGAGAGTGTGCCTCCAAACACTTCTCCGACAATTTTCTACTGCACTCATCAGTGAAGGGAACGTGATGCCAATCCTGAGCAATCCATTCGACATATTGTTGGGCCCATTTGTACCACGCTGCATGGTGTCCTGATTGCAAAGACGGTCCTCCCCGTGGACGTTGGGAGTGAAGCTGACCATCATGCAGTCTATTGCAGACAGTTTGAGTCGTAACACGATGTCCTGTGGCTGCACGAAAACCATTATTCAACATGGTGGCGTTGCTGTCAGGGTTCCTCCGAGCGATAATCCGTAGGTAACGGTCATCCACTGCAGTTGCAGCCCTTGGGCGGCATGAGCGAGGCATGCCATCGACAGTTCCTGTCCCTCTGTATCTCCTCAATGTCCGAACAACATCAGTTTGTCTCATTCCGAGACGCCTGGACACTTCCCTTGTTGAGAGCCCTTCCTGGCACAAAGTAACAATGCGGAAGCGATCTCACCGCGGTATTGACCGTCTAGGCATGGCTGAACTACAGACAACATGAGCCGTGTACCTCCTTCCTGGCGGAATGACTGGACTAATAGGCGCTGAACATGCGTACTTGTTTACATCTTTGGGTTGGTTTAGTGACATCTCTGAACAGTCAAAGGGACTTTGTCTGTGATACAATATCCACAGTCAACGTCTAACGTCAGGATTACTAGGAACAGGGATGATGCAAAACTTTTTTTGAAGTATGTGTTTTCGCAGAAACTTTCTGGAAATCGTTTTTATCGTTTCAGTAATGAGGGATATACGTTCCGGAAGAATTTTGAGTAGTGCAGTGGTGAATGCACGCAGAAAGTTTTCAGCTTGTAAGCATTCAGCACGAGGTACGGTGGTTCATCAGTTCACTTGATCTCATCTGTTCTGCCAGTGGAGATGGATTGCTCCTGCCATTTTGAGCAATTTACATCGTTAGCGAAGTGAGTATCATTGCAATTGCTGCAGTCAGGTTATTAGAATCAAATTTGCGCTGGAAATCAGCTGAGATACACTGCATTTCCCACATTTGGATTCGTTGCGACAGTTTTCGAAGGTGTGCTGAAAATTGTTGCATTTTTTGAATTGTTTGAGTTGCGGAGGTAGTGGATTGGATGGTTGAAACTTATGTAGTACGCAGTGCATCCTGAGATGCTATGAAAGCAGTTTCTCTATGGTTTCGTTGTATTCGTAGATGACACGTAATTTTTTGCTGGGTCGTTTGGTGAGTCGTGAGTAGATGCGGGCTGCTTTTTTTGAATGGGTGTCCCCGCATCTTTAGTTCCTCTTCGACTTCCTGACTGGTGACGTCGTGATCGACACTAGTGGTGACGCCACTTCGGAAGGGTCCACGTGGTTTCCAATCAGGTTGCGGTTTACTGCGTGAGTTCGCTGACTTGATAGTTTCTACCAGTCTGGTGCTAGTTGTTTTCTTGAGTTTGATTTCAAAGTCAGTTGGTAAGTGCTGAGTCTGACGTGGTTCCTTCTAAAATTCGTGTCAGTCACAAATTATGCTAGGTTGAATTGTTTTAGTGAAGGTGTGAAAAGACTTAGTAGTTCCCTTGGGGACAGATTTTTAATGATAACAATTCCAGATTGAATGTTCATATCAAACTTCAGAATGGTTTGTTAGACAGTGAGTACCTGGCTGTTGGTCGGACTGAGAGTGTTGAGGTTGCTAAGATTGTTGAGGGTAAGTTGGTGACTCTTGAGATTGGCCTGTGTGCCTGTGTCACATCTGTTGTTTTTTGTCAGGTTTCTTGTTTGGCGTGTACAGCGTTGATTCTGCATGGTGGAGATGGGATGACTCAGTAGCCTGCAAAACCTGCTCGCGTTCTGTACTTCTAGAGTTAAACTACGTGCCTTAGCTTTGGTACACGAGGGCTGAGTGTCCTTGGGATAGGACCGAGGCCTGCAGTAGCTGTAACTATTCGTCCCTAGGTCTAGCACATCTACTGGGACACGCCACTGTGCTCCTCCAACCACTCCATCAGACTTCTGGCTCTGTGACTTGGCACATTATATTGTTGAAAAATGCCTCTGCCATCAGGAAACGCGATCGCAATGAAGTGGTGTACGTGGCCTGCAACCAGTGTACGATACTTTATGGGCATCATGGTGTCTTTTACGAGCTCTACTGGACCCGTGGATGCCGATGTGAATGTTCCCCAGAGCATAATGGAGCCGCTGCGAGCTTGTCTCCTCCTGCAGTACAGGTGTCAAGGAGCTGTTCTACTGGAAGACGAAGGATTCTCACCCTTCCATCGTCATGATGAAGTTATCGCTATTCATCAGGCATCTCTGCCACTGCTCCAACGTCCAGTGTTATCGGTCGCATTGCCATTTCGGTCGTAGTTGGCACAAGCGTGGGTCATAAACTGCAGAGGCCCATTGTTAGGGATGTTCAAAAAATGTTGAAATGTGTGTGAAATCTTATGGGACTTAACTGCTGAGGTCATCAGTCCCTGAGCTTACACACTACTTAACCTAAATTATCCTAAGGACAAACACACGCACACAAGCCCGAGGGAGGACTCAAACCTCCACTGGGACCAGCCGCACAGTTTATGACTGCAGCGCCCTAGACCGCGCGTCTAATCCCGCGCGGCTGGGAGTGTTCAATGCACTGCGTGTTCAGACATGCTTGCAATCTACCCAGCATTAAAGACCTATGTCAGTTCCGCCAGAGTTCGCCACCTGTCTTGTTCTACCTTTCTGCCCAGCCTATGATGTCCAACATCTGTACGAGGGGCGGCCGGCCAACCCAACAACGTCTGCACGTGGTCTCCCCTTGGTCCCACCACCTGCTGTAGACATTCATCACAGCTCTCCTCCAACACCTGCCAAGTCGTTTAGTTTCCAAAATGCTTATGCCTAACCTCCGGGCCAGCACAATCTGCCCTCAGTCAAACTCGGTAGATCACGCGCATTCCCCTATCCTACACATGGACAGCAAACTCACTGATACTGTGTGCACCATGCGTGTCTGACTAGCAGCCAATTCTCGACAGGTGACGCTGCTGTCACCTGGATGGGTTTATAAGTACAATAGGTCACTGGTCATAATGTCCTGGCTGATCGGTGGACACTCTCCTATACACTCACCCTAAACACCCCCAACAAATCAGTCATATAGCTTACATACGTGACCTTGACCTATATGGCACATCATGCACCATATATGTGTCACCAATTCCAGGTCCCTGCTTATTACCTATTGTAGCTTTCTTCTCCTGGTTGGTTGTCGATAAGTGCAGTATGCCCTTCAACGTTCCTTTAAATGGCGTTATGCGACACACTTATATAAGAGACGTTTTTGTGGAAACTGTATCTTTACGTTGACCAGTGAGATCGTTTCTACAATCTAATAAGATCCTTCGTACTTAGTTAAAAATTTCTTTGTTGCTGTCTGGTATATAGGGATTTGTAATTATTATCCATTGTCTCGCGCAATACTAAGACAGCTTGTCTATGCCTCTGTTCACCTTTTCCTGTCGTTCTAACACCATCGTGTTTGCCTTCTGTACATTCCTACAAACTTCCCTTATCCAGCCTTAATTTAGGAGACAAGACGTTAAAAGTAGTGCCTAATCTCTATGATATGCGAAATAATGACAAATCTTGTAATAAACTAACTAAATACGGAAGGATTTTTTCGATTTAGCATTTTCGCCTTATGCGTCTATAAAAATGTTCCCAACTGGATAACCCTAATACTCACTACCACGTATTCAGAATAAGTCATCGTACTTTTACCACGTCGAGGGTAATTTTATTCATGACCTCTCTTGCTGTAAGGGGGAAGATCCAGATTAGGCTATTAGCGGTAACGCAATAGCAATGCCAGTATCGGATCTGCATAAACCAACCCAGCCGTAACATGAAAAAATGCAAAATCCTTCCGACCTTACTCAGACCGCCGACATAATGCATTTATTAATTAATTATCTTGCTAATCATAATTATTTTACAGGGGACTTGCAAACTATTCCCAGGTGAGGGGGTAGATTTCAAGTGAATGAAATAAACGTAAATTGATACTAGTATTGCATCTTCATTAACAAAAGATGAGAAAAAGGATCTTTTACAAGTACAAAAAGTGAACCTAGTTATTCTTACTCGCTCTGGTGGGTTTAGAACATGACCCTATGAAAGGGGGGGAGGCGGAAAGTTGAAGTGTGGGAGATGGTCCAGCATGACGAGGAAAGTAAGGGATGGCGGGCAAGGAAGCGAGGAATCTGGTTATTGTGACTACACGTTACGTTACTTTTTAACGACAGAATGAAGTTACCTCCATACGATCGCTGCTACTGTAAACTAAACAGAACAAGTGCTGAGTATTAGAATAAGAAGTCGCCAAAGTGGCCTACCGTCGTGAATCAAGTAAGTCTCATCAGTGTCTATGATAACTTTCGCCTGAGCGAAGAGGGTCAGAGTGTGAACCTTTGAAACGGAATCAACAGAACGAAAGGCCAGCCGCTCGCCACATGGCCACAATCTAGCACGTAAACCAAGCCCTTTCACAATGGTTACAATTAAACGAATCTTAATTCAACGCCCATATCACAAACAAACGGAGAAGAAAAGCCCTAATACGAACAAGAACCAATTTCGCACGGTTAACGGCGCAGGTTGGGTACAGAACACAGAATGATAAAGAAATCCTTAGATTTGGGGACATAACACTGGAAAAAATAATTACGAGTGTGCTTCAATGAGAAATTTTCTAACTCGCTCGCGATATTGTAACCAATGAAGCTGGAGTTCACAAAGAACACTCATGGTTACCGATACGGGACCACGCCGCCGGACCTCCAGCCATGAGCAGCAGCAGACCAGCACTGACCGACGACTCCTTGTCTCCAGAGGGGCTCTGGGAGTGTCAGGTAGCGAGCACTGGCGCCCTCCTACACTGGCCAGTCAGGGGGCCCAGTGAGTGAGAAGAGAAATTTCAGAGTTGATACGACAGCTTGAGAGACTAAGAAGAAGAACAACATTGGTCATCACCTAGCATTCAAACTGGTCCCACGTGCTCCCCATAGAACAACGATCGAGAGGGAGATGTGGCGCCATCGTGGCTACAGTGAAGCTGCTGAACTGACTGCACAAATAAAGGAAAATACCCTGCACCCGTCCTCTCTCACTAATCAGAGTGATACACTATGTGATCGAAAGTATCCGGACACCTAGCTGAAAATGACTTACGAGTTTGTGGCGCCCTCCATCCGTAATGCTGGAACTCGATTTGGTGGTGGCTAGCCCTTAGCCTTTAAGACAGCTTCCACTCTCGCAGGCATACGATCAGCTAGGTGCTGGAAGTTTTCTTGAGGAAAGGCAGACCATTCTTCACGGAGGGTTGCATTGAGGAAAGATATCGATATCTGTCGGTGAGGCCTGGCCCGAAGTCGGCGTTACAAAACATCCCAGAGGTGTTCTGTAGGATTCAGGTCAGGACTCTGTGCAGGCAGTCCATTGCAGGGATGTTATTGTTGTGTAACCACTCCGCTACAGGCCTTGCGTTATGAACAGGTGCTCGATCGTGTTGAAAGATGTAATCGCCATCCCCGAATTGCTCTTCAACAGTGTGAAGCAAGAAGGTGCTTAAAACATCATTGAGGCCTGTGCTGTGATAGTGCCACGCAAAACAAGAAAGTGTGCATGCCCCTTCCATGAAAAAAGCGACCACATAATAACGCCACCGCCTCCGAATTTTAATGTTGACACTACACACGCTGGCAGATAACGTTCACCGGACATTCGTTGTACCCACACCCTACCATCAGGTCGCCACAATGTATACCGTGATTCGTCACTCCACACAACGTTTTTACATTGTTCAATCGTCCAATGTATACACTCCTTACACTAAGCGGGCCGGTGTTTGGAAATTACCGGCGTGAGGTGTGGCTTATGAGCAGCCGCTCGACCATGAAATCCAAGTTTTCCCACCTCCCACCTAACTGTCGTACTACTTGCAGTGAATCCTGATGCAGTTTGGAATTCGTGAGTGATGGTCTGCAAGGATATCTGCCTATTACACATTACGACCGTCTTCAAATGTCGGCAGTCTCTGTCGGACAACGGATGAGGTCGGCCGGTACGCTTTTGTGCTGTACGTATCCCTTCACGTTTCCACTTTTCAGATCAGAAACAGTGGACCTACGGATATTTAGGAGTGTGGGGATCTCGCGTACAGATTTATGACACAAGTGACACCCAACCACCTGACCGCGTCCGACGTCCGTGAGTTCTGCGGAGCGCCCCATTCTGCTCTCTCACGATGTCTGATGACTATTGGGGTTGCTGATATGGAGCACCTGGCAGTAGGTGGCAGCACAATGAACCTAATATGAAAAACGTATATTTTTATGGGGTATCCGAATACTTTTGATCGCATAATGTTTTAACATAAAACTCATCTAGCCATATAGGCTTTCACCTAGTATTAGAAGAGAGTGATTGAATGTACTTTCGCTACAATAAAATAAGTAAAATACGAGGTCTATCCACAAAGTACATTACGTTTTGGAATTAAAAATAAAGTATTGGAAATTTTTTTTATTATATACAGATGAAAGCCACACTTAAATACTACTTTTCTACATAGTTGCCATTTAAATTAAGGCACTTATCGTAGCGATGGACGAGCTTGGAAATTCCTTCGTCGTAAAATTCGGCCGCCTGCGCCTTCAACCACGTGGTTACCTCTTCTTAAAGCTGTGCGTCGTCATCAAAACGCTGCATAGCCAACCACTTCTTCATTTCTGGGAATAAGTGGAAGTCGCTCGGTGCCAGGTCGGGACCGTACGGCGGATGAGGAAACAACTCCCACTTAAAAGATTCGAGAACTTCACGAGAGGCATTTGCCGTGTGGGCCCGGGCGTTTCGTGAATCAGCGAGATCTTTGAGCCCAACTTTCCCCTGCGCTTGTTTTGTATTGCTCTTCTGAGGTTGTGCAGAGTTTGGCAATACCTTTGAGAGTTTATTGTAGTGCCTCTTTCCAGGATATCCACAAAAATCACACCTTTTCTGTCCCAAAAGACAGTCGCCATCGCCTTCCTTGCCGACATTGTCCGCATGCATTTCTTGGGTTTTTGGGGGGAATTTGTGTGCCCCCACTGCATTGACTGCAATTTTGTCTCGCAGTTCACATGCTTAACCCATGTTTCGTCACCAGTAACGATGCGATCGAGTAATGAGTCGCCATCTTTCGCGTAAGCATCCAAAAACGTTAACGCTGCAGCCATTCGCTGATTTTTCTGAATCTCTGTCAAGATTTTTGGTATCCATCTTGCACAAAACTTGTGGTAACCAAGCTTTTCGGTGATGATTTCGTGCAACAAACTTCGTGAAATTTGTGGAAAACTCATAGAGAGTTCCGTTATTGTGAAATTACGGTTTTCACGGACCGCGGTATCGACTTTTTCGACACGTTCGGCAGTCACTATGCTGGGTCTTCCACTTCGCTCTTCGTCGTGAACTTTAGTTCGGCCATTTTTAAATTTTATGACCCATTGACGCACTCCACCTTCAGTGATTATGTTGTCCCCATACACTTCACAAAGCTGCCGATAGGTTTCTATCAGTGTATAGTTTTTTGCAGTCAGAAACCTTATTACAACACGCACTTCACACTTCGCGGCATTTTCAATTAACGCTGAAATTTCAAACTGTTACGGTAACTCAACGGAGTACAGCACGAACCTTCCACTAGTATGCCAAGATGCCGACTGAGCGGCGGAATGCCATGACACCAAGATGGCCACGATAGCCCCGCCCCTAACGGACACAAACGAAAACGTAATGTACTTTGTGGATAGACCTCGTATATATGGCGTGCAAAGTAAATGAGATTGAAGTCCATGTCTTTCAACGTCAAAGCGAGATGGGACGCTCCTACTGTACGTCACCTCAAATGGCGACAAGTCCATTTCGGTATGGTCCTTCGAATTGTAGGCGCACAGGACATAGGGAACGTACATGTTCCAGTCATCGTCCCTGAAATGAACGCAATAAATTAACATGTTTGCAGTTGTCTTGTGCACGCATTCGGTTCTCCCGTTGGTCTGCATACAAAGAGACTCGTCTGTAACTGCCGAATTCGTAGCACTTGGCATAGTCGTTTCTTTAAATCTGGGGCAGATATGGTACTCTGATCTTTAACTATGGTATGGGGTACTCCAAACGTCAGTACCCCCCTGTTTAATAACGCCCGTGCCACGGTACTCGCCAGTTAGTCTGGCATGGATACGATTGCCAAAACTCGAGATAAATGATCGACGATCGTGATAAAATACCTATTCACTGCAGGTGTTGTATTAAATGGCCCTGAGGACATGCGTCCCCAACATAGAAAACGCTCTGGACGCATCTGGTAGTCTCTGAAATGGAACTTCGCGATGCCCAATGTCGGCCCTTTGCACGCGTGGCACACAGTTCTTAACATCTATCCGTCGCACGTAGCTCTCCAATACCTGATAACAAATGCTCATAAACTTGCTGCGAAACGTCCTTCTTAAAAGCAGCCGAAACCACCACAGGCGGTCTACACATCGTCTTCCTAGACAAGAGGCCAACGTGGTTGTAAAAAGTGTGGCCGTGACTGAGATATGTGGCACTCCTTATCTTTTGCCTGTGCCCCCTTCCAACTTTCCATGCCCCTCCCTAACGTCCTCAACAACGCTAATCAACCTTTTAATGCATCTATGTCTGCATGTGATCCCGCTGGCTTATTAATTACATTGGACATGAATTCACCGAGCTTAATTGTCCACAAAATTAATATGCTAGACGCATCTTTGAAACCAAGCAACCATTTAAATAAGGCGTAGTCTGTCGTGACCTTAAACTTCCTACCATACAGATAGAATCGAAAATACATAATACCTAATATGACCACCAGCATCTCATTTTTAGTCACTGAGTAGCTACGCTGTTTCTGCACAATTTGATAGAATTACCTCCCTTATACTAATGCTATCCACACTAACCAGAACCATCCATTACCCGTGAATGTCACTCACAAGTGCATAACTCCAGCGGGCTAAACAATGTGATCCATCTAACCCTTTACTGCTTAACAGAGGCTCAATAACATGTGTCTCTCTACGAATCAGTATCGCCTGAAAGCCGCACTATTTCCCCAATACCTGCTGGTATTTTGTCCTGCTATTCAATCTATACTGAAAACGTACACAGTTCATTTGGCGTCGCCCCATGGTAAGTGAACCGTGCGCCATTGCCTTAGTTGCAATTGTTTCTCCCAACTGAAACAAAGTTCCACTGAACTGTACAGTGTGTTGCCAAAGATCAATCTTTGTCAAGAAAGTGTAGCGTAAGAATCACTGAATAACCTTCACCTATGCACAGCAATATCTCCATGCGTTCCTTGGACTTGGTTTCCCCAACTTCAGTACTGCTGTACCCAATGAGTTCACAATTTTATCGCCAATATCTCCTCTTCCCAATAAGGTGCGGATTGATAACGGACACAAGCGCTCTTGTGTCTATCAACAATCTGTTCTAGCCACTCACCAAACGTATTAAGCAGCATTTCATCTCTGAACCAACTTGTGCCATGTTACGGTCTATATTGATTGCCTTCCAATGGCTGAACCACTCTCGTACGTGTTAAACAGATGCTTCTCTTGCCAGGTCTCACCATCCTTTCCACCTCTACAGTCAGATGCCTGATGACCCACTCCGCCAGGGAACACTATGGTTGTCTACATTGCTTCCCTATAAGCCCCTCCTGACAGCATACATAACTCCTTAATACCTCTGTGACATCTCTGCGGGTATATCACGCAGAAAAACGTCAACTGCTCTATTTCTGCCTCATGCAATGACACCGTATTAGCTTTCACACTGTGGCACCGCGCATATATCTTTGCACTCAGTTTATGGACTCTATTAGAGAACGCATCCACCGACTCGTTGCTCTACATTGATAAAGTCCTTAGTCTCCCTGTTAAAACCGTCCACTAGTTTGCTTTTGGTTCCACTGGCACAGTCCAACGGCCACTTCTGAAACGGCTGTGCTTTGCTCAAGGGCTCGTGGTGTACAACGTGTGCTTTGGCGCCCCTGCCAAACGCAGATTCATCTGAACTCCCGTGCTCTGCGGCAGCACACCTGATCTCTTTAATAAAAATTGTCACGTCCTCTGTGGTCTTGTCAGAGAAGGAATTAATTAAGGTGACCACTGCCGGGTCGTTTTGGACAGGAAGCACTCTGCATTTGTATCTTTTTTCGTGCAATTGCGGCTGAATCTGACTCGCTTTCTCAGCTTCTAACTCACGATTAATTTCGTATTTTCTTTGCCTCTCATGCTCCAGTTCTTCTCTTAACACGTGCACTCGCTGAGTTAAAGTACCAGCTGCTTTCATGTATTTCTGCCGTTTGGAGTACTCTACGCCTACCTTAATTAAACTGTTCCAAAAAAAAAAAAAAAAAAAAAAAATAAAACACGCAGGAACTCCCATTTAAGCACATTACACGAAAAATTGAAACGCAAATTAATTCTTCCGGCTAATCATCACCCATCTACGCTCAGCAGAGATACTAGCCAGATGATGAATTCACCCACACACAGAACAACCAGGTGCTACAGCACTGGTACACGGCAGTTCGAGGCCAGACAAATTACAGAATACACACCTAAACGGCACTACATTGTCATGTTCACCATTACCCCTAAACGAAAGTAAGTAAATGAGTTCCTGTGGGTTCACAAAAGTAACTCTAAACATCTCATACTGTAGCTGACAACATTAATTCTGACACCAAGTGCTACCGCCCAATGCAACGCAAAAAAAGAAACTAGACCCACTGAACGACATTGTGCTGAACTGATACCACCGAACCTACATGAAGTGCCACTGCCTCACTCACCACTCACTAAACGTCGCTCTCCCCAAACCATAGTGTTTTACATCGAGAAACACTTTCTGACATTACTTGTTACGTTGCTAAGCAAAACGACCAATCTGACAACAAATTCTTACGATCCCTTGGTCTCAGAGGGTTGAATGTACCAGGATGACTGAGACATATGTTTTGGTAGGAAAGGGTGAATCAGCCCAGCCCGTGCAAACATGCATAGATAAGTTTGGCACTGACCTTTATTCCGCCGAAGAATACATAGTGCCTATGTTGATTCAGACGACGGCGACTTGACGTTCATAAGTCTTTCAGCGCAAACACGAACGCCGGAGTCTGCTGTTACGGCACCTGACGTTCCGCCCCCTTGACGTAAAGGCTCCTGTTCTCGCCGAGGCGGTGTGGCCGGTAGCGCGTGTCGGCTGACGCGAACCACTGTGCCTGCCCTCCGGTGTACTCTCTCAAGTGCTGCTTATGGCCACCGTGCAGGGTGCGAAAGGGTAACAGCCAGCAGCCTTAGTTGTGGAAGAGGCACAGCACGTCCAGTCGCCCGCTCAGGGTGACTCTGTCGGTGGTTGGGGACAGCCTAGGGACCGCGAGGCTGCGAGGCCGTGACCCAGCTCCATCCTTGCAGACGGCAGCTTGCAGCCCGCCGACGACGTCACATAGAGACTGGGGACTGGTGGCCACCTGCTCACAGCACCCATGCAGTGCCAAGTGCCCCCTCCCCCCTCCCCTCCTACCCACATACAGTTACACACTGTTGTGACTACAGGGTATAGGTTTTTCATGGCACACAACAGCCCTGTGTTGTGCCTGATTACTCTACACCTTGTCACCACATCAGTTGCTTATAATGCCTGCCGGGCCATGCTTCCTCACCTGCGAGTGGTGTCGCAAACCTGCCTAGCAGAACTGATTGCTTAATAAGGACCTTGCCCGTTCGCACTAGCCAAATATCTGTAGGCCTCTTTACTTCTACATTCTAGCCACAGCTGTGCAAAATATTCACGAATTCCGCAAATTGTGTCGCAGTAATAGCAGCAACATGCAGAGTACATACCCGTCTTAACCGTTTGCATTAACATACAAACTTCTGCATACACTGCCTACAGTGGTACTAGACTAGTAACTTAGTCACGAAATTGTGTGATATACACGAATATTAGTGGGCCTAGTAGTATGTGGCCTCTTTAGAGCTGTAAGCATACTAACTGCCTATGGATTTTTTGCACTGATATCTCTGTGTTTCCCTTAAACCTTGTATACCTTAATACTTTCTCTTAACAGTATGTGCCATTAATATATTGAGATCCATCACTTACAAGATTGTCCCTGATGCACATGTTGTCTTAGCCTGATTTTACAAGCAGACACTACATATCTCTTTATAATCAGTATCGAATTAAAACAGTGCTTCTCTTATTAATGTTTGTTACTATGGTTTAGGTCGATATGGTTATTCGAAATAAAGTGAATTTTTCTGTTTCTCCTAAAATATTTACTAGACATATTTCCTCAGTTGGCAGTCATATTGAAAGGCGTTGTGCTATTGCTTGTGCATTTCTGTTGTTTTAGGTGTAAGAGAGATAAAGACAATTTCATGATTTTGAGATTTTAGATGATCTGTGAACAAAAAAAAAAAAAAATAAATAAATGGTTCAAATGGCTCTGAGCATTGTGGGACTTGACACCAGAGGTCATCAGTCCCCCTGAAGTTAGAACTACTTAAACCTAACCAACCTAAGGACGTCACACACATCAATGCCCAAGGCAAGATTCGAACCTGCGACCGTAACGGTCACGCGCTTCCGGACTGAAGCGTCAACAACCGCTCTGCCACACCGGCCGGCGGTCTGTGAACACTTTCTTGGGACTTCATATCTATCCGTGGCATGTGTCCACACATCAACTTTTAAAAATCTTAACGGCTAAATTTACAAGACTGTCTGAGGAAATGACAAATTCATGGTCGTACTGTGTTATGTATTGCGAAAAATATTCTAAGGTTGGTTTTTATGCAGTACAGTTGTAATCTGACATCAAATTTTTTCCAGTATGTTATGACAGTGCATAGACATTTCTAAAATGAAGTATTCTGGTTTATGTAAAGCTCTCTTATAGTTCCTTTTTATTAATGTATAGCGTATGAGCGTAAATATTTTGACTAAGATGTCATTGTAACCACATGAAGCTTGCTATTTCTTCTGTTTTTAGTTCAGGTATTCTGTTTCCTTCGTTAAGTAAGTATTTTTTTCTCCATACAGGTTTTTAAATATGTCAACGGACATTATTTGTTAATTATGCAGTCTGTGGTTGTCTGGTGTGTGTACTCAACTCAACGTTTTGTAGTTTAGAGGTTTAGAAAGTTTATTTATTCTGTTGCCCTTGCTGAATACGAATTCAATAACCTTCGCTCTATCCTTGTACATGTAATTAATTGCATATACAATAACGAGCCAGTGCTAATGTATGATGTGTTTGCAAATTATGTTTAATAACTTAATTAGATTTGTCAACTCGTCCACTGGTGTACAAGTTTGTTACCTCTAAGAAAATAACTGTTGGCCTGTCTTAATGTGATACCTGTAATGTGTTGTATCACAAGACTCGAACGCTTTACTGGACACTGATTTCTCAATACATAGTTCTAAGTAAAAATGTAATTGATCTCTTTCATGGTAAGAATGCAAGTTTAATCACTTTCTTTACTATTGGGTTGATAGGACTGTTTTCTTTATGAATTTTTGTTGGGTCTGCAGTTTATGTGGAGTTGGATTGGATTTTTCTTTTGTTAAATAGAAATACGGTTTTAGTTAGCAATAGTTTAATTAGGGTGTTTTCCATGTGGACTTGTTTCTTTTCACCCAGTCCGGTTTGTTCATGATTACTGCTATATTCCCTTTGTTATTATTAAATTATTTCCCTTTATTGTTCCTGATTTCTCTCAAGTGGTAGAAATATTTCCCATATTGAGGAAAAATATCGGATCAGATTAAACTTCCACTTTAACAAAAACTAATTTGAGAAAAAGTAAGAGATTACACGACCTAACATGATCACAAATTTATCTTTCTCTAGCTGAATCCCATACATTTACTCTATCAGGTATTAATATGTTGAAATGTGTCAGGGGAAAGAAAATATACATTGGAGTAGGCAGAAGGAATTTTCAAAACAATATTTAAACCACATCTGAATTTCACTGGCATGAAATTATCTTCATTTTCTCACAGTTAGAACAACAAGTTTGGTGACATTACGTAATGGCTGCCCGTTCCACCCACCAGGGAAAAAGGATATATGGTAAACATTTTACAAGAAGCTGGAATTTACATGTGTGTTACCAAACATCGAGACATTATTTTGAACGAACAGATGGAACTACAAACAGAACCATTGAAGATTTCGTCAATGTTAATCTAAATGTTTAATTTTGAAATAGATTACTTTCTTCAGATAATGTTTTAACATTGGTGAAATTATCTACAGGTGAAATTCTGTAATCTGTTTTACAGTCAAAGTAATCATTATCTTTGGATATAAAACTAATTGCCTCTGAAAACTACACAATAACCAAATTTATACACTGATTGCCACTGGCATATATGAAGATAATTATACAACTTACTTAAAAATGTCTTTGATATATACTAAGAAGTCAGTTTATGTAACCTGGAGGAGAATACAGTCGTGTGTTAACTAACAAGAAACACTTATCACTCAACTTCAACCTATTTGGAAAAATATTTTGTCTTCTGTAATGCCAATAACGCAAATGATGGAGAGCTGCGCTCCTTAGTATCCCACCAAAGAGTAAATAAAGATATACCCGACTGTTTATTCCACCAAGCCCCAGTCAGTCACCAGCCCGGATGCCCCATACGTTTCGTAACCCAAAGCAAAATATCTTTTTGGCAGTTCGGTTTTTACAATCACCATCTAATTGTATTTACATACAATAGTCGAAGAGACCTACCCATTTGTTAAATTTAAATGTAGCACAGTAGTTATGATACCACTGAAGGCCCCAAATTATTCTCTTCCCATAGAATCCAAGTTCTTACACGCCAAAAATTAGTTCCCTGCCTCACAAATATCGGAAATTTTTTTCTTCTAACTGTATTCCTGATTCTGTCCTGATGATGATTCCTTACCTGTAGCTGTCAGCAGTCCCCAAAATCAGCAACTTCCTTCATTACGCAAATAACTGTAATAACTGGATGAAAAATGGATGAGAAGAATCTGAACGCAATACTAAACTATTCTTACTTTTGAGTAATGCACGTACGCCGAAAGATGTTTAAGCAACATAAAAATCAAAGAATCGTAAGTGTAAATTGATGTAAAACCCTTTAAGGTCGGTAGGTTTATCGATTCCGATCTCAATCAATTTCTACGTCTAACAAATTTTGGGGCTAGGAAAAGCATTATAACAGTGCTACTTTAGAATCAGGTACAATTCCATGAATTATGCACCAAGGACATAAAAGGGGATAACTGATAAATCCAGGTCCATCGATAATAGGTACTTTTTTTTACCGCAAAATTCTCTTATTATCAAATTAAGAATGTTTCTCATTAAGTCCGTCCTTATCTTTGTATACTCGTGAGATAAAATCCGGTCTCAGTCTGCATGATTGCTTGCTTTGTACGATAAAAGTTAGTTAAATTCGTACTATATTTCCACCTCGATGTTTCTGTCATCAAGCGTTTGGACCTTTCGACGTCCATCACTGTCAATACAACTCTAGAACTACTGTTTACTGATAAGCAGTTGCTCCAGTTCACATTCTGGTATTCACAAGCACAAAAATTCAATTTTGGTAGTAAATAGTGCGATAAAATT
Source organism: Schistocerca piceifrons (assembly GCF_021461385.2). Taxonomy (NCBI): domain Eukaryota; kingdom Metazoa; phylum Arthropoda; class Insecta; order Orthoptera; family Acrididae; genus Schistocerca; species Schistocerca piceifrons. Next base: position 6,185,515 of record NW_025728274.1, read on the forward strand.
ACCGCTAAAAAGGTGGACATAAAACCTCAAATTCTGACATTGACTGAAGCTAGCAGCGCATAAATATGCAACACAACATCAACTGAACTGGTGTAATAACACCAGGAAACTGGCACTGGGAAAAAGTTACGTCAGTACAGAACGTGTGGAGTAGAAAAAATTTTCAAAAAAGAAGATAGAATGTCGTGTAAAATAATGATGTTCCTTAATGTGACTGGCTGCTAACATTGTTAATAATAACTGTTCCTCAGTAAAGCTGTAACAGAAACAAGTAAGACACAATACCGTTATTATGTGGCGAATAATATTTGGTCTAATCTCGTTAAACAGTCAGAACTCACCGTGTCATAATTGTGTTTCAAGTACAGAAAGTCCCACTTCTAACGTCCAGCTGTGTTGTTTTCTGATTTTTTAGACTTGGTTTCTCATCTAGACCACAACCAAAACATTTGCTGCAATGGTCTTTTAATCTTCTTAGTATCATTTTCATAGATTGCAGACAGTATTTAAATATATGAGCCAAAATCCAAACAAAATTCTCAACTCACTTTGGGTATCGTATAACGAAAGTACGTTTATTGCTTCCTCTTTGAGGTTGAATTATCACAATAGGGCTAAAGCTTCTCGAATTTATTGGCTGAAATTGTGCACCACATTACCTAGCATATATTCCCAGAAAACTACCAAAGATTCTTCTAAGACCTGTCGCCTGTGTTCAAACTTAAAAGGTTCCACAGTAGATAAACTTCGTGAAATTATTCTATGTTCAGCTCACGCTAAGATTGTTCAACATGCAAATACTTGCAACTCCGAACACTCGCTAACTCGTGGAAATATTCTATGCTAAATCTGTCCAACTTGAGAGAATTATTACAACTTCAAAATGCATACAAATTCATGAAAATACCGTATACTACTCTGTGATTGTCCCACTTGCAAGAATTATTGAAAGTTCGAAAACCCTTAACTCGTGACAATATTCTAAAACTACATGATCTGTTTATCAACAATTTTGAATTTGCGCTGATATGCTAAGCATCTGCATCTAAAAGCATGTAGTACAATTCAGCCAATTTGCCGTTTGTTGCGTGCCCTCTTGCTGGACAAGATCCTGAAATTTTTAATGGCAGTTGTGTACATTTGTTTCTTCAGTGTTAAGTTACAAATTAGGCGAGTGACAGTTATTCATCATTGAATATTATAGACTTAAGCACTAACCTCTTTCCCAAGAGCAAGTAGTTTCTTTGCCTTGGAAATTACGTCTAAGAATTGTTATTGCGCCTTCCTCGACAGTTACGATCCCTGAAATGACGGGGGGGGGGGGGGGGACAGGTAACAGGTATTTATGTTGCGTCTGCGAGAAACGCCGAAGAAAGTGTAGGCTATCTCTCAACCGTACGCTCGTGATGAGCAAGAAAGTGAGAAACATATGAATTGGTCTGAAATCGACATGGTGTAGGAGGGAAGTAATATTTTTTAAGGTGGCTGTTATTTTAATGGACATTGCAAGTACTGTCGAATCAATACAGAAGGGTAAAAGCCAGACGTTTCCTCTGCTCCAAAACGTCTTTGTTTGTGTACTTCAGTATTTCGTATTTTCTTAATCCTTTGCTGTCAATGTAATATTTTACCGTGTTTCATGCTATCAGAATTAATTATCTAAGGATTACGTAGCACCACACATGCTGATACTCATGTCACGAGAGAAACCCAATTGGCAAGGAAACAGGTTGGGAGGTTTCAGTGCATGCGATGAGAACCTCTTACTGGGTCACAGCGACGATTGTTACGACACTTATTTCGTTGTTATTTATTTGCTGGCTATTTTTACTCAGTTATTTTAGCTCTAAAATACAACATGCATTACATGTAAAAATTCTCATTTAACATGTAATGTATTAAGATTCAGTGTAAAATGTATTCATTTTTGTATCCATCCTTATTACAGAACAGCGAAAGGTCTCCTGGCCACAGTTGCAGTGTGTCTATCCAAAGGCTTCCAGTAGTAATAAATATCGATTACCAACGTTTAATACAATTATTAACATATGTAAGTAGTATAAAATGCTAACACGTTATACTCATTAAGAAGGATATGAGTATTGTTACATTAAATGTTTAGCGCAGTAAGTCAAGCACTAACTCCTTTGTAAAGTAAAATTACTTGTAATGAAAATAAAGGAGTTTACTTACTATGGATTGCTCCTCTGACACGCAATTTTTCAGATCTAAAACTTAGAAAGCACACTACGTGCTAACGTTCTACAGTACTCTCCCACCATTGCTACACCACAGTTACTATTTAGAATGCCGGCCGGAGTGGCCGTGCAGTTCTAGGCGCTACAGTCTGGAACCGCGAGGCCGCCACGGTCGCAGATTCGAATCCTGCTTCGGGCATGGATGTGTGTGATGTCCTTAGGTTAGTTAGGTTTAAGTAGTTCTAAGTTCTAGGGGACTGATGACCTCAGAAGTTGAGTCCCATAGTGATCAGAGCCATTTGAACCAACTATTTAGAATTCTACATCACGCTGATCTTCATTGCTGTAGTTAGTAATTTAACATCTCGTTAATGCTGACCTATTTTAAAGTCACATCTTTTATATTTAAGCACTTAACTTTCTTGTGTATTTACTAAATCTCCTTATTTTACAGAATAACATTACGACGTCAACGATTTGTCTGAAAATAAATATGTTTACTTGCCCTTTTTCTGTCTTGACCTTTTAATGTGCCATGTTCTTGCGTGAACGTTATTGGCACTGATGAAATCTTCAGTTTCTATCTCTGTGGCTTCGTCGAAATTCTGCGACGTTTCGATGAATGCCACTTCCATCATCTTCTGGCGAAATGTCGAGGTTGTGTGGGTCTCCCATTTAGAGAATGTAACGTATTTAAGTGCAGATATTTTTATATGTGATACCTTAATATTTACGCTTATCACTGCCTTGGTTGTTTCCCTGCGTCGAACTGTCTTCTTGCAACTATGTCACGAATTTTCGACGTGATGTTTTCTGCATGGTCGTGAGTACACCGCTAAGCAGACAACGCCTTTCGTTATAGACTAACCGTTTTCCGACCACGTGTCCACACTTCAATCCCTGACCATCTTCCCAGGGGAGAATAGACATTAATGGATTGTTCTTGCCACACCTACTTGGAGGTACCATGAAACCTACAAATAGACGTCTTGTAACATCTATAATTTTTGATTTGCAAATGACGTGAATACTGTTGTAATGTCGATCGACGTGCCGTCCTCAGTCAACAGCACAAAAATCGGCACTCAACAGCCGTTACACCTTGTATATAACTGAGAGGTCACCGACTTTCCTCAGGTCTGGCGTGTGGTGGGGGTTGTGGACCGCCGTTCGCCTCTCGGTGCATTCAGTGCCCAGACTCGCAAGGAGTCAACTGCTGCTAGAACAGGGTCCCTTGCCGAACTCAGGTGACAGCTGTCGTCCCTGCTGACGAGATTATCATGGAGCCTTATCTCACTAAATTCTTTGATTATTCTCTCCCAAAATCCACTAGCTCGGCAAAACAAATTCGCTTTCTCAAATTTGAACATATGCCCCTCGTTGAGGCTGCGTTTTCCAGTACTGATTTGTCTGTATTTCCCAAATGTACGCATCTAGTGTTGTGGGATGCTGTGCTATGTTTGGCTGATCTATTGGGAGCCACACTCTCAGGGAATGTCATATATACCCGGTGTTCGCAAGTGTATATTGTCCTTTACTGAACCGAACACATTATTCGTTTCTCGTGCTGATCGGACGGTGGCCCTGATGTTTTCTTTTTTGGAAGATTCTTCCAGTTTTGACTTAGGCGAGGCTCTGTTCGTCTTTCTGTACCTCTGATTTCTTGATGGCTGTATCATTCGTTTTCTTCGATGCACGTCAGTCTGTTCTTCGCTCTACTTTTTTGGCAACATACAGTTCTATGGTGTTGCAGAATACCTCTACACCGGCTGATGCTAGCTCGTTGCATGGAAATACAGATCTGAGCGAGTCTTTTTCATGGACTGCATGTCCTAGTGTCTTCTTTCCTTTAGTGTTCAACCCTGACGTTGGTTTGCAGCAGAGCTCTATCCTGTCTGCCTTCCTCTTCATTTCCACGTGTGTTACATCCAGCGTCGTTCATGATCTGCTGCATGTATGATATCCTTGGTCGCCGCCGCATATTCTTTCCCTCAATACCTCCTTCTGCTATTGTCCCAATGATGTTGTTGTGCACTACAAGTTTGTCTGTTCTTGTTTGGATGTGCCTCCACAGAGATCTGGTTTCCTGTACTCTTCTAAGCACCTCTTTATTTGTTACTTTGTCTCTCCAGCTGATCACCATCCTCCTTCTATAGAACCACATCTCCAGGGTCCAAGTTTCACATCCATATAGGGCCACACTCCAAACGAAACCTTTCATGACACGTTTCCTTATTTTCAGACTGATGTTGTTGCTGGTAAGTTCCTTCTCCGATTTAATGCAACTTAGATAATTCATAAATCAGAAACTACGTGTATTCTGGAGGTCATGTTTACAAGCCCACATTGGTCTTTCCCCTTCTGTAAATGTGTTTACATATGTTATAGCTTTCTTGGATCAGGGCTTAGAGGATATTGATCTACTTAGCAAGTGTTAGTAGTCTCCCGTTTCCACCATGGTGGCTAGAACGTCACGTTCCTCTCCAGTGATTAATTGCACCTGGGTTTTCCCAGCCTACCGGTTTATCTGCTCCCTGAAACCGTAACGCCCTCCTCCTACCGAGGATACCCTACAAGATGTCGGATATGGACCTGCTGATACTATCAGTTCCATCTTCCCATGACGATCGAGGGATTCCGATTAACGCCAACAGCAGTCTTGATAAGCAAAGATTCTGATACTGTCGACATTCGGCAGGTACTGGTATTTCTACTTTTTACATGAGGCATATCTCAGCTATCTCAGAAACAAACAACGTGGAAATACGGTATATGAACGAGAAACTCCATGCTTGTTCTTTAGTTATATTCGATATCTAATTTGCGTTATTCCCACCCACCTCGTGCTCTTGCACTGATATGCAAACCATCTGCATGTAAAGCGTGTAGTGCACTTCAGCTAATATGCCGTTTATTGCACGTGGCGTTCAAGATCAAAGTCTTGCAGCTTTAATGAACATTGGTGTAGATTTGTTTCTTCGGTACTGAATTACAAAGTGCGTGGATGACAGTCATTTGTTATGGATTACTATTATGTAATGGATTACTATTATCTAAAGCACTAACCTGTTTCCCAAGAGCATGTAGTCCAGTTACGTCTGAGAGTTCTTACTGTGCCTTTCTCGGCATTTCTGGTCGCTGAATTAATGTTTGGGAGGTGACAGATAAATATGTTGCGTCTGTGAGAAACGACGCAGAAGTTTTGGGCTGTCACTCTATAGTACGTTCGTAGTGAAAGAGAAACACATTGATTAGGACATGAAAAAGGAAGTGGTCTTAAATTGACATGGTGTAGGAAGGAAGCCATATTTTTAAGGAAGTATTATTTATTATGGTAGCTGTCATTTTAATAGCCACTGCAGGAACTGTCGAATCAATACAGAAGACTAAAAGCCACACTTTTCTTTTCTGCTCCAATATTTATTTGTTTGTCTATTTCGTATTTTTTCATACCCTTTGGTGTTAATGTTATATTTTATCTGCTTCATACTCTCGGAATTAATTATCTAACGACTATGTAGCACCATGCAGTCTCATATTCATCTCATAAGAGAAACACAGTTTGGCAGGAAACTAACAGATAGGGAGATAGCACTTTGGATGAATGCAGTGAGAACCTGTTACTGGATCACATAGCTGGAGCGACGACTGATACAACAGTTTTTATTATAATTTGCTTGTTGACTGTTTTTAGTCAATTACTTCAGCTCTAAGATACCACATACACTGCATGGTAAAATTCTCATATAGCATGTGATATTTTAAGATACAGTTATCAATGTATTCTTTTTTCCCAATCTTTATTGCAAAACATCAAAAGGTCACTGGGCCCAGCTGCAGTCTGCCTATTCACCGGTTTCCAGGGGCAACAAAAAATTGATTATGAATATTCATTATAATTATTGACGTATGTAGGCAGTTTAAAATGCTGCCAAATTATAATCATTAAGTGTTTAGCACAATGTGTCCAATATTTATACATTTGTAAAGTAATGTTGAGCTTCGTCGAAATTCCGGGACGTTTTGATGAATGTCACTCCCACCATCTCCAGGTGAAATGTTGAGGTTTGTAATATTAGTAATTTTCGCCTCACAAACATTAATATACGCTCAATAGTAAACGCCTGATGGCCTAAAGTTATCGAACAATTGTAAAGTAAATGAAATGAACCATCGCATAGCAGCGACAGAATCTATTATTCTTTATCTTTGCCGTTCTTGCGCGGTGCCGGTAAATCTCTATGTACATGTATCGATTAATGGTATAAAAAAGAATTCTGTTGTTTCAAGACAAATGAGGCTTTTGGCGCCTCACCTTTTACTGTTTGTATTCCATGAGAGGCGGACGCGGACTTGCTGTGTTCCACAACTGTATTTTATATTTGATGTGAAAATATTGAGTGAATATGCTAATTGTTATTTTTTCCAATCAGAAAAGATATAGTTTCTTGTAACTGATATCGAACAGACAGCATCCAGAGGACATTTTGACTGTTATGTATAAAGTATTTAACCACAATGGTCATCTATTGTAATTTAATATGAAAAGGTACGTAGCATTAAAAAAAACGTGTGTTAAAGATAAGTGTGCTTATTTTCGTAAATTAACCTTGATGAGTCCATCTCCTTATTTACTTAACTTAATTATTTTGTGTTACTTCATCATCAGAAATTACGATCACGCTGATGGGCCGAACGCAGCATGAGGCAGAAGGAACATTATCGTTTTTCTATTATTTCTGAACCAACTCTTTTTTAATTGTGTAGTGTTGCATTTCTTTTAAAGTCTATAAATCTTCTGGTCCCTTAGTGTTGATCCGGGTATGACTACATCGCGACTATAAAAATGCACAGAAATGATAATGTTTCTTCCGAGCGATCTCAAATATATATATATATCAATATGCTGCTCTTATTCAGGTATTTAATGATCAACGTATGTTATTATAATAGCGTAATAAATCCCTGATTCTGTTGCCAAGTGGCCCACCAAAATATTCACTTTTTCGACATTAAAAAAAAAAGTAACAATTCTTTTTATATTTTGTCCCCCAAGAGCAACGCTACACTTGGCGCCCGAACAGGGACTTGATCAAAAAATCATTTCATGTATGTGTTTAAAAAATTTTCTTTGCTTGTTCTAATAACTGTTTCATTTTTTCATGTGGATGCAATTCAACCGAGAAAGAGAAGTGGGAAAACCTTTTAATTAATTCAGAAGAACGATTGATGAAATTACCAAAAAACGCGAGTATCCAGCTGTATCATTATCAAGACAGCCATAGTAAGTCAAATTTTTATACGCAGTAGCCAAGCTTTCGTAGTGACGTAGCATCTTTCGAGTTGATCAGAACGTAAACCTGTCTTTCCTTGCCTTGAAACAGCTTTATTTCAATTTGTCCATAGTCCATTCCTATGTAGTTAAATTCAGTGAAAGTGTACCATTGTTGTCAGTGCATAAAAAAAATTACGATATGGCGGATAACTACGCTCAAAACTGGTAAAACGTGTGATATTTCATTTGTTTGTAATTAGTAGGAACCATCTTGTCTTCTTGGCGTAAATGAACGTCAGTTGTTACCCAGAGTTAAAATTTTATCTTAGGTCCCAGTAAGCCATAGCACTACGTCACAGACAAACGACTGACGGCAGTGACAAACAATATCTGTAGCATTTTGACGTTTGACAAATAATTCATGAACATGGCTGACGGTAAACAGCGGACACAAACAAAACCAGACGACAGCGGTGATGCGAATGGACCTCACTATCCATTACGATCACGCGCGATAGGTACACGAGCGGAGGCAGAAGCAGCCTCGACCGAAGTTTTAGAAGCTGGTCCTAGTGTGCAAACTATTCCCGCTTTTGAAAAAAATGACTTGGCTGCAATGATCGAAGCAATAATGGAACGCAAGTTCGAAAGTCAAAGACAGAGAGAGGCGCAAAGACAGGAACGTGAAAAGCAGGAAAAATTAGATGAAAAGGCCCGCGAAGAAAAAGAGAAGGCCGAAAGACGGCATAATAAAAATCAGGTCCTTACAAATCTGTGCAACTCAGTAAAAGATGACATAAATTCAGTAAAAACAGAAATAAATTCGGTAAAAACAGACATAAATTCAGTAAAAACAGATCTGCAAACGGAGATAAATGACCTAAATACACGGTTAAATTCGGTAAAGGCCGAACTAAAGGCAGACATAACAGCTGATTTAAATACCCTGTTGGGTAATGTCCAAAGCCAAATCAGCAGTCAGATCACGATCATGAGGCTAGAAATTGACACACAAGTAGAGTCAAAAATAGAGGATATTTCAAAACGGTTAGATGAAAAAATCGAAGCAGCCAAGGGGGAGATAAATTCAAAAGTGATAGAATATCAAAAACAAGCTGCGACCTTAAAAGAAGATTATACTGCAATCTCTGATGAGGTCAAAGGAGTTAAAACCGCAGTAGACACGATCGAGAATGTTGTTGATGATCTTTCGAAACAGATTGAGACTCTTAATGTAGAGGACCAAATAAAGAATACTGTTAAGGCACATGCTGAAGCATTGTCTGATCACTACCAAGAGTGGATTAAAAACAAAGACGGATTCATAGAAAACGAGGTCAAGAACGAACTCAGGGAAACGGTCAAAAACGTGACCTTTGAAATATTGGCAGCCCCTGGAAAAACAGGAGACACGGTAATGTCAGAATTAGGCCAGATAAGACGAACGTTAACTCAAGATTTACCTGAATGGCGTCAACAGATAGTTGAAGTTCGTACACTAAAATGTCAAGTTGAAAATTCCCCACCTCCCGTGTCAGGAAACTGGAATAATTCACCACGAAGTAATGAACAACAGCAGGTACATTACCGTTCACCATTTGATAACGCTCAAACTCATAGTTCTATAGAAGCACAAGTTAACCAGACTACCAGCCCATCCACTTTTGTCAGTTTGATGCAGGAGGAAAGCGTGATCAAACATCGTATTTTTCCGACCTTTCACCCACAGAAAAGAGAAATTCATCCTATAGTGTTCCTCCGAAATTTTTCAGGAATTTTCCCGAGTAGTTGGAGTGACCGCCAGCGAATTCAATTTGTTAGTGGATTTATCGTAGGCGATGCTGCCTTATGGGGAACCGAAATGGTCGACTCTTGTAAAAGTTACAAAGAGTTTGAACAGATGTTTTTAGCTAAATTCTGGAGTTCTGGTGTGCAGCAGCGCCTGAGAAAAGAGGTTTACAATGCCGAAGTGTTTAACAGTAAGCGCGGTAGTTTGAGAAGATATTTTGAAAAGTATTTAGCGAAAATCAAGTTCTGGGATTCGCCGATCACCGCCAAAGACGTTATTATGATTCTAAAAACTAAGCTACCGATTGCGATCAGAGAAAAGTTAGTAAACGTGTCTGAGGACGATACGGACACTTTCCTATCTGTGTTAGACTCGTTAGATCTGATTTACGAGGACGCTAGAGTTGATGTTGGCAACGCCCACTTCAGTGCAGGCGGCCAGCACAATACAGAATACGCAGGCAACAATGGTGGCCGAGCGAAAGCGCGTCACAGCGACAGCCAGTACCAACCCCACAACGGTTTCAAAAATAAACACACTACGTACTCCAACAGCAAATACAAAAATAAGTACAATAACGGCCAGAGATACAATCCAATATATAATTCGTCACCACCTCAGTACGAAAATACACATTATAGCACACAGCCCCAGCAATATGGAAACACGCAACCGATCAACGGTAATTATCAAAACGATCAGTCTTACGATTCAAATCGTCAGTGGAAAAGAAATAAATGGCATAATCAAGGTAGAGACCAATGTACACCTTTCAGTAACGGTTACAATCAACACAAGCCACAAAATATACACTTCACGCAACAAGCGAACGGACCTTCGGGAACTCTGAAGCCTAAACGCCCGCATAATACGCAAATTTATTATGCGCAAGCGAATACGCCAGGACAACAAGATCCGTTTCCAACCGAGTTCGTACCACAAAACCAACACCAGTTCCAGACGGAAGAAACATTAAGAAATATAAATCAGCAGGAAAGTAAGCGTCGAGCGGAAAATTAAAAGCAGCACCTTTGAGCCTCCTAGAGGATGCTGCAGGTTTGAATGGGGGCACCCTGTCCCTTAGTCCACCCGAAATTAAAGCAATTAGGTATGACAAAGAGACAAACTTACGGGATGATCTAGTAGCAGACACTGAGACGAAAGACAATGATGACGTATGGGACGAACAAGTTCAAGCTTCCATAAGGGTATCAATTGCCAACATACCTGTAACAGCTATTGTAGATACAGGAGCTAATATAAATGTCTTATCTTTATGTTTATTTAAGCAAATATCCTCTGTATGCAAAGTTTTATCACTTCCAATTCAAGGTTGCACCATATCGGGAGCAATTGGTCCACTAACACAACGTGTAAATCTTCAGACTCAGCTTCAAATCCAGATAGAGTCTATTTCAGTAACGTGCATTTTTCTTATTGTTAAAAACCTATCAGTGCCATGTATCCTGAGTATGGAATTCTTGAGGCAGACGAAAGCTAAAATTGACATCGAGTGTGGAATCTGTACTCTAGTAGCGAGCCAGCAACAAGTAACTGTAAATTTGTTAAGAAGTAAGGTGAAGACAAACTTTGGGGTGCTTCAAACAGCAGTACGGCCATGGACTAAAAGACAACAGTACAGTCAGACAGAAGACATGACAGATCTTGAAAGTGTTAATGACGATGAGTATAAAGACCTAATTCCCGGTCAGAATGAATTATACGATAAAGCTAGTGAGTCCATTGAATTATCCAAACAACAGAAGAATGAGCTTTACAATTTGTTAACAGATTACGTTCAAGTATTTTCTAAGAAACCTGGACTAATAAAAGGCTTTGAATATCGAATGGATGTCCTGCCCCATTCAACCTACTGTAGAACAAGCTATTCCATTCCATATGCGAGACGCGAAGCTGTCAAGTGCGAGATCAAGAAAATGTTACGCTGGAATGTGATAGAAGTATCTCATTCACCTTATTCGAGTCCTTTATTGTCTGTGCTAAAATCAGATGGTAGCGTAAGGCTAGTCCTAGATGCAAGATTAATCAATAAAATTATAGTACCCATAAGAACGAGACCAGAGGCTCTTGAAGAGCATCTGCAGAAGTTTTATGGAGTTAAGTATTTGAGTACCCTTGATTTGAAAAGCAGTTACTGGCAAGTAAAACTTGCGCAGGAGTCTAGGAAGTACACTGCGTTTATATTTGCAGGTAGATCTTACCATTTCAAAGTTGTACCGTTTGGACTAAATGTGAGTTCCGGAATTTTTATTTCTGCCCTTGACTATGTACTAGGTCCTGAACTTTTAGATGAGGTAACAGTCTATGTGGATGACGTTCTTGTAGCATCGAAAAATTGGGAAGATCATGTGGCCCTTCTGCAAAAGATATTTCAACGATTCAGAGAGTATAGTGTTACAGCAAATCTTAAGAAATCCAAGTTTGGAAAAAGTGAAATTAAATTTTTAGGGCACATCATCACCCCTGAAGGAATTAAACTCGACCCGGAAAAATTATCTGCTATAAAAAACTTTCCAACCCCTGTTACAAAAAGGCAACTGAGAGGATTTATCGGTCTTACGTCATTTTTCAGACGTTTTGTTCCCAATCAGGTATTGAACAATCCCGCTCTTCACAACCTTTTAAAAAAGAATTCACATTGGAATTGGACGCCGGAATGCCAAGACGGATTTAAGAAAATTAAAGACAGTCTGGTTAACAGTAACATTCTCCATCATCCTCAGATGGATAAGGAATTTTGTATTACTGCAGACGCTTCCTTTGTGGGTATCGGCGCTTGTCTTTTCCAGATTCAATTAGTAAATGGACACGAGCAAATCCAAGTGATTAGCTTTGCGAGTCGAGTGTTATCAGAGTGTGAGAAGTCTTATTCGGTTACGGAGTTGGAGGCACTTGCCGTAATATGGGCTTTTAGGCGATTTAACTATTATATCTATGGAAGAAAAATTAAAGTCTATTCAGACCATCAAGCCTTATCATTCCTCCTTACATGCAAGTTGCAACACCCTCGTCTTACTCGATGGTGCTTATTCCTGCAGGAATATGACTTTGACATTGTATACATAAAAGGTAAAGATAATGTTATAGCAGACGCACTTTCTCGCTCACCTGAGGGCTTACTAGAAACCAGCGAACTGGTGGAACAAATGTCTAATTATAAAGTCTTGTTAATGAAAGATCCAATTCACAGAAAGTATTTTCTTCAGTTATGTAGGCAGATTCAGATTCTTCAAAATACAGATCCAAAATGGAAAAAGGTTATACAAATTCTTCACGAAAATCCAGCCCACAAGTTGTCCAAGTTTTATAAAGTTCATAACCAAGTGCTATTTCATAAGACGTCTGAGTCATCTGAGAGGTGGTGTGTTTGCATCCCTCGAAATTTCATTGAACATCTTCTGTGGTACACTCACATTTCATGGGGTCACTACGGACCAGAAAAATGTAAAAGGAAAATCTCGACTTACTGTTATGTTCCGAATCTACACCAGAGAATTCATAAATTATTGAGAAACTGTGTCATCTGTCAAAAGGCAAAATCCTTAAACATTTCCACTTCAATTCCACTAAATCCAATAGTTGCTGAAAGGCCAAACCAGCTTCTTAGTATTGATTTAGCAGGTCCACTACCCACCGGTAGGGGAGGCGCTAAATACTTAGTAGCAATCTTGGACAATTTTTCTAAGCACATAAGACTGTACGCAGTAAAATCTTCTTGTGCAAATCCAATAATTCGTCGCATTGAAAATGATTATTTCCCACGATTCGGGGTTCCAGAATCAATCTTGTCTGATAATGCTTCAAATTTCACATCACGCCCGTGGCGTGCATTTCTTGCTCGCCATGGAATCAAACAAATTTTGATATCCCTGTTTCGACCGCAATCGAATCCGACAGAAAGAATCTTCAAAGAATTTAACAGATTTATAAGGACGTACATTCCGAATAAGCAATCTAAGTGGGTAGACTTCGTAACACCATTCGAACAGATTGTAAACCACCTTCCACATCTGTCGACCGGATTCACGCCACATGAGTTAATGTCAAGATCAAAAGAGAGGAATGAATGGATAGACCCCCTTACAAAGTTACAAGACAACGAATTGGACCTAGACGCAAAAATCAGGCAAGCTCTCATATCATTGACAACGTATGCTAACCTCCGAAAAAAGGCATTTGATAAGAAGGTAAAGAGAATTATAGATTTCAAAGAAGGAGAAAAGGTATTAGTCAGGACTCACTTTAAACCATCCCTGTTGTTAAAGAAGAATCGTAAGTGGCAACACATTTATGAAGGTCCCTTTGTGATAATGAGGAAACCACACATTGGTAGCTATTTGTTATCTGACCCTGCCACGAATAAAATCAAAGGATTGTTCCACCATCAAGATTTAAGAAAATTTTATAACGCCAGGAATTAAGTTAATTTAAGCTGTAAGAAAATTCTAAGGTATTGGAGATCAGGATTAACCAATGAGTAACAAGAACGGAACTGAACTGACTACGGACGTTAACCGGTGCTGAAAGGAAACCTTGTGTATTAAAACAACGCGTCTGGAAAATAAAATACAGAATAAGTTGCAGCAAGTATTTACATGAATAATCTTTATGTAAACAGGAGGACATGTCCTAGAGGCGATTTTCAATTTTAGTTATAAGTTAGTATGTAAGGAAAATGATGTACTCGAGAGGTATTAATTAGCCCCGAGGTACTAAAATGAGGAAAGAGGAAGGAGCGAATAATGCACTTCTCTCGCTAAATAGTAATTTGAGAATGAGCAGGAAGGAGCGAATAATGCACTTCTCTCACTAAATAGTAATATGAAAATGATGATTATATGTGCTTAGTATTAGTAAGTGAAATTTAATCGAGGACAAATTAATGACCTGTTTTAAAAGGAAATACTTAAACGTCCAGACAAAATAGGAAAGTTGTAAGAAAAGATTCGATTCCATGAGGTTATTCCCTATTTTCAAATGTGACGTAAATAAGGCACCACCTGTTAGCGTAAAACAGTCGGTAGATTTAACTTGTAAATTCCAGCACAGTGCTGTGCCAGCGATAAAATAACATCTCTTTGAAGTGAACAGATACCTAGGATTAAGCATGAACAGATTGATAACGCAGTGCAATTGTTCTAAAAAGGCCTGACGTTAACCTTAAGTAAAAGCGTGATGGAATAAAAAGGAAGTTTATTGTATAACGCAAAGTAAGATGAGTCCAGACTATAAACAAGCTGAGTCAAAGAAGATATGAGTAACATGGTTTATTATGCCAACTTCACGGTACTATTGAGCATTAGCGATACTGCAAATTCACAAGCTAGCAGCACATATAATAAGGATCTCGCCCAAGCTTCACAGGTAGCGACAGCAGCAAAAAACAACACTCTAGTGAGAGGCTTATATATACAAATGATAATTAATACCCAAATGCGTAATGCATAAACTTGACTTAGTCTAAGAAATGAGCAAAGAGTAGTAAGCAAGCTGCAGCAAGATACATATTAGATATACATGCTTGAAGTGATAGATTTTATTTTAAGTGTGCACTGCAATATTCATTGTTTTCTCTGTGATTATGTGATTATTGAATCCCTTTCCTAAGTGCAAATCCTTTAAGATCCTTGATCCTATCCACTCCTCAGGATCAACTTGTAAAGATGCACGTGTGCTTAGGAAGTGAGGCACTACATATAAAAATGAGTAGGTTCGCGACGCGCATATTGCTTTTGTAATGCGCAAGGTAATTTAAATTTTCGACCTGGTTGAGGAGTAATTGAGATTCTGTCGACGATCCGCGAGTAGGCCCGCTTTTCCCACCTTTCTTTTTTCGACTGTTTGTATTTCTACACGAAACTCAGAGGCGGAATTGCTATTTTCAAATCTGTCCTCGAACTTTCTTTAAAGACAAGCACATACGAGAAAAACTTTTGACACTAAATAAGACGAGCACTAAAAAAAAAAAAAAAAAAGTATTGGTCCTACAAAATGAATAAGCAAGCGTGATAAAGATTACTATGAATGAAATTAATTTGTAAAGGAGATTGGAATGGATTCGGTCAAAGAAAAAGGACTCATAATAGCCTACCTGTGACCGTAGGCTTAAATAAAAAAAAAGACTAATTAAGAGACAATTGTTTTGATTCAAAGTAGTCAATTAGATTATTTATCGATTTAAATGAACTCTTGTAAATATTAGTATGTAAATCAACTTGTAAACACCGTGTGATGTTATGACGCGAGAATTTCTTTTAATACACCGTTCACGCAGACGCTCACCACAGTGCAAGTGAAGTTTTAAAGTTTGACGATTCTCAGTGGCAGTATTCTACTGCACCATATGTGTGAAAAATTTCGTTGATGTGTGCAGTGTGTAATAATCAGTGTCATTCCACACATGCAGTTGCAGCGGTAACTACCACTTACCTGTGAATCCGTAACTGGATAGTGGACAGGAAGTGATGTGAGGCAGTTTCGGTGGCAGAAGCTCCCTCCAGCAATCTAAAAAGCACAAAGCCACGATCCGCCGAACAAAAGCGACGCACGGCACCTCAAGCGCGAAATCAACGCTCTGCAAGAAAGCTCCGGTCACGTGCGCGCGCACAGACTGAATTTCAAGATTGCTCGCAACAGTGGAGGCGGACAGCCACCACGTGACGAAATAATGTAAACGTTCAACCGACAACACAGTTGCTGTGCGCTACATTCTGTAGCAAAAACATTCACACCCAGTACTGAAAACATTTTGTATGTATCATTAACCTTCCGAGAGACTCTAAAATAGAGAAGTTAACGTAATTATTATAATGACTGATTGTACACAGAGACAAGTCACAAGGTCACCTCTGAACACTGTTGAAATGTAAACTTTGACGAGAGGTCACGATACGAATGAAAATAAGCACACGAAAATACGTCAAAGGATCCGATCCTTCCTATATCCCATCCCACATGTATATAAAATTAGTTTTGTAAGCTATTCTAATATAAGATATTTTATCTGTTTCTATGTGAAATAATTCGGAGAGCCACACTCGAGCCCTGAAAGTGAAAGATATGGACTTCCTTTTCGAAACCATCACCAGTGGCCGCTCTACAATCCAAGTCTATCATAAATAGTGTATGTGCGACGAAAATAAATGTATAATTAAATGCGACGACGGACAAGGCAATCAATCGACAAGACGATGACAATATAATGAATACTGTCAAAACAGAAAGTTGTGTACCAGTTGTGGTAGTCAAATTACTTTTGCAACGATGAAAAATGAAGTGTGACTCTATTTCCTTATAAATTTTGTAAATATGTGTACTTATAGGCTTAATTTTAAGAATCACCAAGAAAGACTGAATCCATGCAAACACTGACAGAAAACAGAACAAATTCACAATGATCCACCGTCAGTAATTACAAATTGAAACGTTAATTCTTTTATTATGGAATGAATATAAAATGAAACTTTTAATAACCTGTATGTTACACTCGAAAATTACAAATATTCCAATGGGCATGAGGATGAAAGTAATACCTTCGGTATTCCTTCCCTCCTCATGGGAGGCAGTGTAATATTAGTAATTTTCGCCTCACAAACATTAATATACGCTCAATAGTAAACGCCTGATGGCCTAAAGTTATCGAACAATTGTAAAGTAAATGAAATGAACCATCGCATAGCAGCGACAGAATCTATTATTCTTTATCTTTGCCGTTCTTGCGCGGTGCCGGTAAATCTCTATGTACATGTATCGATTAATGGTATAAAAAAGAATTCTGTTGTTTCAAGACAAATGAGGCTTTTGGCGCCTCACCTTTTACTGTTTGTATTCCATGAGAGGCGGACGCGGACTTGCTGTGTTCCACAACTGTATTTTATATTTGATGTGAAAATATTGAGTGAATATGCTAATTGTTATTTTTTCCAATCAGAAAAGATATAGTTTCTTGTAACTGATATCGAACAGACAGCATCCAGAGAACATTTTGACTGTTATGTATAAAGTATTTAACCACAATGGTCATCTATTGTAATTTAATATGAAAAGGTACGTAGCATTAAAAAAAACGTGTGTTAAAGATAAGTGTGCTTATTTTCGTAAATTAACCTTGATGAGTCCATCTCCTTATTTACTTAACTTAATTATTTTGTGTTACTTCATCATCAGAAATTACGATCACGCTGATGGGCCGAACGCAGCATGAGGCAGAAGGAACATTATCGTTTTTCTATTATTTCTGAACCAACTCTTTTTTAATTGTGTAGTGTTGCATTTCTTTTAAAGTCTATAAATCTTCTGGTCCCTTAGTGTTGATCCGGGTATGACTACATCGCGACTATAAAAATGCACAGAAATGATAATGTTTCTTCCGAGCGATCTCAAATATATATATATATCAATATGCTGCTCTTATTCAGGTATTTAATGATCAACGTATGTTATTATAATAGCGTAATAAATCCCTGATTCTGTTGCCAAGTGGCCCACCAAAATATTCACTTTTTCGACATTAAAAAAAAAAGTAACAATTCTTTTTATATTTTGTCCCCCAAGAGCAACGCTACAGGTTGCAATGGTGATCCATATACAGGGTGAAACGGGTATAAGTGCAGTGGTATCTTAATAAGTACACTTATGAATGTGTTGGTTGTCTTTTGTCTCCATCGTACAGTCTTCACACAAAGACGTCACAATCTTTACTGCTTGATGTTTTCTGCGCGGTCTGAACCACACCACTTCGGTATAGCCTGACCGTTTTGCGTCTACGTGTCCACGCTTCAACACCTGAGCTGCTGCCCAGCGGGTAATAAGCATCAATAGCTTGTTATTGCCACACGTACTTGGAGATGCTAACCAAACTACAAGCATACGACTTGTGTTAGCTATAATTATGAGTCTGCAAATGGCGTGAATACGGATGTAATGTCGTTCAATACACTGTGCTCAGTCAACAATAGGAATACCTGCACTTATAAACGTTACAGCCTGTATATATGCGAGAGGTGTTGGACTCTCACCAGGTGTGTCGTGTGGTGGGGGCGCTGGCCGCTATTCGACCCTTAGTGCATTCAGTGTTGCCCAGACTGGCGAAGTGTCAACTGTTGGGTGCGCTCTTGGCATAAGGCTGCCAATACAGGGTCCCTCGCCGAACTTAGCTGATGGCCCTCGTCTACTGACGAGACTGTTATGGAGTCGTATCTCATTAAAATCTTTTATGATGCTCTCCCAAAATTGAATAACTCGACACAACATATTTGATGTCTCAAATCCTAACGTATGCCTCTCGTTGAGGCTGTGTTTAGCCAGTGCTCATTCGTCTTTATGCCCCAGGTGTACGCCGACACTGAGAAGGAATGCCATATACACAATGTATTCGGAAATGTATTTCTTCCTTTACCGAGCTAAACATATTTTTCCTTTTTCGTAATGGTCGAAAGACAGCCAGTATTTTTCCCGAAGTTTCTTCCAGTTTGCATAGGGAGTGCCAATACAGGGGATAAATATCTGTTCCTGTTTCCCTACCTCTTATTTACGGATGGTTGTATCATTCATTTTCTTCACTGCAAGTCAATCTGCGCTGTACAATGTTCTTGGCAGCAAACAATCTAAGCTGCCGCAGAGTTTCTCTGTACCAGTGACGTCAGCTTGTTGCATGAAGGTACAGATCCGAGTGAGTCTTTTTTCTATAGACAGCGTGTCCAGGGGACCATCTGTACTTCCTCTTATTAGCATCTCTAAAACTGGAAGATATTTCTTACTTTCTAGCTCCATTGTCAATTGTATGTTTTCATGGACACTGTTCAGGCAGTCCAGTAACTCAGTCAGGGCCTGTCTGCCACGTTCCCACTTGACGAAGGGTCATTCACGAAAATTACTTGCTCTCGTTTTGGAAATGTTTGCATTGAAAGTGATATCAACCGTCGAGCTAAAATGTATGAAGTCGCTAGAAGAAACGGTTCGTTTATTAACCCGTTCACTACCACTGAGATATATGTGTCGCGTGATACGTTGCCAGAGGACCATTGGGCATTTGCTGTGTGTTTTTACTTTGTGTAATACGGGCTGACAGAAAATATGAGACTGCAACTGAAGGTTACGCTGTCTTATTACCTAGAGTTGGGACTGTATGGCAGATGTTCTCTTTATATTTTTTTGTGATGCGATTGCTTTTCCACTATTGAGTATCTCAGGACGTCTATCATGGAGCTCTTGTAACAACTTTGCAGAATATGGGACTCCTTCCAAAACTAAATTAATAGCACTTACTCTAACCAACGCCAAATCGAAAGTTAAGTTCAGAGGAGAAATTTATGAAACGTTTCCTTACAAAAACACACTTAAGTCATGACGACTACCACCATTGCTGTTCAACTATACGCTGGAATACACAGTATAAAATGGTACAAGCATCTCCCAAAGAAAATAACTGGAAGTGCTAAAAATAATATAAGTTTAAACCACTTGGGATTTGCTGATGATCCTAGTCTCCTAGCCAACAACGTTCAATAAACCAGGCAACAAGTTAAATCACTACAAGAAATAGTACAGAAAAATCGCCTAAGGCTGTCATTAAAAAAAAAAACAGAGGTTATGCTAACTAATCCACCACTTGCAAACAGAATTACATCAGGAGAACAATAAATCAAAATGTTGATCAATTTAAATATGTCGGTGAAATCGTAACTTACAATCTAAATGAGAACCCATGATGGAAAAATGGAATAAAAAACTTAAAAAAACAAATTACATTACCAAAGCGAAATACGACGAAAGAAGCCTCCCCATTGATGCTAAATTAAAACGTTAAACAATACTTAAATGACCAAAAATAACTTATGCAACTGAAACTATCTTCAAAACAACTAACAGATCATAAATTGATAAAATACTAAAGACAAAAAGAAGAATAATTAGGATATTCGCCCATAAACACTATCAAGTAAGTGGGCATTGGAGAACAGCTTCAAGTGAAAGAGTGTACAAGAAAAAGCAATGTGCATAATCAGGAAGAAGAGTTTCCCGTTCTATGGACATCTCATGAGAACACCAGCAAACAGATTTAGCAAGGGAATTATTAAAAAAAATTGTGCAACAGTAAGAGTAACACCGAATGGACCACATAAATTAAGGAAGATGTAAGAGAACTCCAAATTACAATGAACGAAATAAAAAATTAAACAGAGGAAATCAGAATACTGCAAGACACACAAGCCAGACTACAAATTAAGACCAATAAAAGAGCTATGGAAGAGTGATCTCAGACGAAGCAAGAAATAAAATATCGGAAACTCTTTCCATATCACAATAAATTTAAATAATCCCTAAATAACCACTGCACTATTGGAGTATATTATTGGATTATTATTGAATTTCATTGTATTACTGAAAAGCAACAACCTGTATAAACCTTTGTATAACTGGCTACAATGTTCCAGTGAAGACCGCAAGATAAAAAAATGAAATAAAAATAAGTTCATCGTTTTAATTTCACCTCTTGTGTTTCTGCATAAATGCAAACTTTACTCACACAATCTAATGGTCTGAAGGTGTTGTGAGAGGAGAGTTATATGTGTTCACCTTTAGAAAATATTGTACTCTGTTCAGGCACTTTATACACTGATTGAAAAACAGTCGCAGCACCAAGAAGGACGAAAGATGGTAGGCTCGTTCCTACTTCTGAAAGATGATGTCTGTTCAAATTTCCCTCCAGTCCCATAAGAGGAGTGCCAGGAGCACCGCTATGAGGATGCAGTTTTTTATTTATTCGTATGGTTTACATGCACTTTAAAATTATAGGTATATAACTTTAGTAATACTATATATAACAGGAATATGAAAGTACAAAACTAAATAAATGTCAATATAGGAACGCAAGGGGCATTCATCTCTAATGTGCTTGATTGTCTGTTTCGGAGCCCCACAGTCACAAACAGGAAACTTTGTAGCAGCCCATTTGTAAAGAGAGTCTGCGATTCGCAGAGTACGAACTCTGTTCAGTTTGAGCCACAGTTTTTTGTCGAGTTCCGTGCCAGCAGTATTACAATTATACTTACGAAACCACTCACGCTCTTCAGGATTTTCAATGATTTCACAGTTCTGGTTCCACAGCTCTCTCACCCCAGTATTACTGGCATCTGACTTGTCTGCTTGCCGCAATGGTGGGTTTCTTGAACAGAGTCTATTTCGTCGTAAACTTGGT
The DNA here is from genome assembly GCF_021461385.2 of Schistocerca piceifrons. NCBI lineage: Eukaryota > Metazoa > Arthropoda > Insecta > Orthoptera > Acrididae > Schistocerca > Schistocerca piceifrons. The sequence goes on from NW_025728274.1 coordinate 6,206,997, forward strand.
ACATCTTCCTCTATGGGTAATTCCAGGTTCCCCTGTAACTTGCGGTATTCCCTAAGCAAGACCTCGCTTCTGCGGATTGCTAGTGGATAGATGTTTCTCAGGAGAGGGAGGGAATAAATCGGCGTTGTCGGATTGCCCCAGTTATTAACAGCATAGTGTTGTTCAACTAAACGTCGATCAAGTTGGTGTGGCAGCTGTTTAGCCACATGGGAGCACAATACTCGGCTGCTGAGAAGACAAGCGCAATGGCAAAGAGTGTTTCCGTGAAGTTTCACTCTGAGATCCGCGTTAGCTCGTTTGTTGTTCAGATGGAATGTACATACTTCAGTTTTACTTGTACTGGGTTTAAGTCACCATTTTTTAAAAAATAAAAGCTCGCAACGGCTAGATCTTCTGTGAGAATTGTCTCCGCTCATCCAAGGTTCTTGGTTCTACAAGCAAGAGCAATATCGTCCGCGTAGCAGAATTTCGCTGACCTGGTACTGGGGAGAGCGCAGATATATAGGTTGAATAATTGGGGGGCTAAGGCGGAGCCCTGTAGTAGACAATTACTTAACTTCCTCTCCTTCCTCACATGTTCTCAAAAGTAAACACGGAAATATCTGTTGTTTATCATGGTGTTGATGGGAGTTACAGTTTTTCGGCAATGGATTGTTTATAAATACAGCTCTAAAGGGAAATTGCTCTGAAGCTTTAATGTTGGTCAGCTGGTTCACCTGGTTTCAAAACTGCCACTGTTTTTGTTCTCTTTAGCTCGTTGGGCAGTGATCTACTGTCTAGGATGTTGGAGAAGAAACGGACCAGCCATTTTGTTCCACCATTACCCATGTTTATCAGAAATTCCGGTGCTTTACCATTTTTCGTTTGTTTCATGGCTTCATAGAATTCAGTCAGTGTAAATGGTGAAGAGAATTTGGATTCGTTTGGATTCTGAGCTTTTAGAGAGGTGAGTGCTTGTTTAAGTTTAAAAGCATACTGTTTGTCACGGGATGATCTAGATGTTTCCACTATATGGTCAGCGATTTGGTTACCTGAAATACCAGGTTTCTGCCCGGATTTATTGGAGGCTCCGCCAAGTTTACACAGAAGGCTCCATGCCTTTCTACTCGAATGTCTGAAGTTTACTTTCACTGCGATCACATGCCATACCATTCTTCTAGCAGTGTCAAGACCTTGGAGGAGGTCGTCTGCAATATCGCTGTCGCCAGTTTCGCTATACTGTTCATAAAGTTGTTCACGATGTTCATTCCAGCCTGGTATGTATTCCTTTCTATACCCACGAAGCCTAAACTTCTTCACAGTAGTAAGAACAGCCCCAACGAATTGTGGGTATTTTTTAGGTTCTGATAGAATAAAACAGATACATTTATCTAGGTGGTCAGCAAAACTCCGCCAATCAGCCCTGCGGAAATTCCATCTTGGTTGTGGTACAGTTCTAGCTATTGGGACAGAGAGCCCCATATCCAGGATTACTGCACTGTGCTGGCTGTGTGGAAAATTAGGCATGACCTCTCTGGGTATAGGCACTGGGTGGCCTCTGCATTCCCGGGACACAAAGCAGAGATCCGGGTTGTAATGTCTTCACCAAGCTGCCGATCTCAAAGTTCCCAAATCCTTGTTATCATAAACCGGGTATAGATTTTCATTTTCAGCCCAGTCGTTGAGTGCAACACCACACTCATTGTCCCGTGCATAGTTCCAGTGACCGTGGTGACCATTAAAAACTCCAGCATAAATCGGTGGGTGGGAAGTAATTGGCAGAACATCCAGTGGTCATGGCACAATAGGTGGAATGTAAATATTGTTTATAATGGTCTCCTCCACTTGCGTAGAGACATAATGGACTTTATTTTCTGTATGCGTTGACATCAGAGGAGATGCTCGATATTGCCACGTGATACTACCGAGAGGGAAAGCCATCGTGTTCGGCGTATGGCTATGGCGTGCCGGGGCACTGAGACCAAACCACCGCGAACTGCGACTTCAGTGATGTCAAGCGAGAGCTCATTGGATAGCTGGATGGATGTCTGCTGTGTTTTCTGATGAACGTTGGTTCTGCCACAGCGCCAGTGATGGCTGTGGGTTGGTTAGGAGGACAGTGCAGGGCCTGCAGCCAATCTGTTCTCGTGCTAGACACACTAGATACATACCTGGAGTTATGGTCTGGGGTGCAATTTCATATGAGAACGGGGACACTTCACCCCCACTGCGAAACTGTACATCAGTCTGGTTATTCGACTTGTCGTGCTGCCGTTCATGAATAATATTCCAAGGGATGTTTCCCAACAGAATAACGCTCACTCCATTTGAGGGAATATGGGACATCATGGACCGACAAACGTATTTACGAAATTTCATTACTCTACATAAATTATTTTTTGGTACTGCAATTTTTTCCATCAGTGTATTTTAAAATTTTGAAAACATTTTTGTTTTTAATGAAATATTCTACGACATTCCACAGTTTCCAGTTCAGGGACCTAAGTTTGACATAAATCTCTTTAAAAGGTTTGCTGTGAGTATAAGTAATCAGTAACTAACGAAATTGGTATTTTTAAACATTTTTGTGGTGGTCACAAAGTATAACCCACGTCCTTGGTAGAACCTGTGAGTTATTATTGCTAAGTGTATATGCTAAAAGATAGTTTCAGTTACTGTACCCTAGTTACAGATCTGTACCTCTTTAAAAAGGGTGTTTTTATTATATACGAACGATCATAAAATGCTGGGGCAACGGTGTGTACCTAGCGAAGGGATCTTTCGCTTCTAAGTTTTGCCTGTCAGAATTTAAAATGGAAGTGTTCGAAAACAGTAAAATAATTAAGCTTTCAATAGCATACAGCGTCTTTCAAGATCATTGTAATAATGAGGATAATAACCCTTGTCAGACGTAAATACCAAGGTACCGAACAGTGCCGAGTGAAGGTAACACCTGGTCCTCCGCTATTTTAGATTTAAATATAGTCAGTTTGACCATAATCATCTGCAACTGTTATCAGTGCTAGCGAGTGGAATTAGTAACAATCGGTTATTTTACAACACGCTGAGCATTCGTACAAGTGCCAAACTGCAAACTAGTAATACTTTAGCTAACCACATGTTGTGCGAGTTTACACAGTCAACACCGAATTCCTCATGTGAAAGAACATGTCGAAGCAAAGTAAAATATCTAGCAAATGGACTCAATGATAGATTAGCGAAAGGACACTTCTGTCTCAAATAAAAATCCTGTTAAGTAAGATTGTACTTTCTTTAAAATGAAATTGGCACTTCGGTGAAAGAATGGCCTAGTTAAACACTAGGACAGCGAGCAGTTCCTAACTAAAACGAACCAACCCATCAAAGGTTTGGAAAGCGATTGTCTGAAGTGTAACGCATTTCAGCTGCTCTAACGGGATGGAATATCCGATATTCATATCTACGATGCACTAAGTCAAAACATGGTTCAAATGGCTCTGAGCACTATAGGACTTAACATCTGAGGTCATCAATCCCCTATAACTTAGAATTACTTAAACCTAACGAACCGAAGGACATCACACACATCCATGCCCGAGATAGGATTCGAACCTGTTACCGTAGCAGTCTCGCGGTTCCGCACTTTTTATTTATTTATTTATTTTATTTTTTCTTGTAATCTCATTTTGTTCTTTATAGTTCGTTGCAATTGTTCGTGGCGGACGTCCCTTGACGCCCGCTGAAGTTCACTCAGTTCTTTTATTACAGAGCGCATCTTACCCTCTGACCGAACACGCTGAGCTACCGTGCCGGACTGAGCGCCTAGAACCGCTCGGCCACCTCGGCCGGCTGCACTAAGTCACTTCAACTCGAACTTATGTGTGCCTTGTAACACTATACGCCGCAGTAACAGGTTCATCGTATTTACACTACTGGACATGGAAATTGCTACACCAAGAAGAAATGCAGATGATAAACGGGTACGCATTGGACAAATATATTACACTAGAACTGACATGTGATTACGTTTTCACGCAAATTGGGTGCATAGATCCTGAGTAATCAGTACCCAGAACAACCACCTCTGGCCGTAATAACGGCCTTGATACGCCTGTGTATTGAGTTGGATGGCGTGTACATGTACAGCTGCCCATGCAGCTTCAACACGATACCACAGTTGATCAAGAGTAGTGACTGACGTATTGTGACAAGCCAGTTGCTCGCTCACCGTTGACCAGACGTTTTCAATTTGTGAGAGATCTGGAGAATGTGGTGGCCAGGGCAGGAGTCGAACATTTTCTGTACCCGGAAAGGCCCGTACAGGACCTGCAACACGGTGGCGTGCATTATCCTGCTGAAATGTAGGGTTTCGCAGGGATCGAATGAAGGGTAGAGCCACGGGTCGTAACACATCTGAACGGTAACGTTCACTGTTCGAAGTGCCGTCAATGCGAACAAGAGGTGACCGAGACGTGTTACCAATGGCGCCCCATATCATCACGCCGGGTGATACGCCAGTGATACACTCTTCCAATGTGCGTTCACCGCGATGTCGCCAAACACGGATGCGACTATCATGATGCTGTAAACAGAACCTGGATTCATCCGAAAAGATGACGTTTTGCCATTCGTGCATCCAGGTTCGTCGTTGAGTACACCATCGCTGGCGCTCCTGTCTGTGATGCAGCGTCAAGGGTAACCGCAGCCATGGTCTCCGAGCTGATACTCCATGTTGCTGCAAACGTCGTCGAACTGTTCGTGCAGATGGTTGTTGTCTTGCAAACGTCCCCATCTGTTGACCCAGGGATCGAGACGTGGCTGCACGATCCGTTACAGCCATATCGATAAGATGCCTGTCATCTCGACTGCTAGTGATACGAGGCCGTTGGGATCCAGCACAGCGCTCCGTGCCGGCCGGTGTGGCCGTGCAGTTCTAGGCGCTTCAGTCTGGAACTGCGTGACCGCTACGGTCGCAGGTTCGAATCCTGCCTCGGGCATGGATGTGTGTGATGTCCTTAGGTTAGTTAGGTTTAAGTAGTTCTAAGTTCTAGGGGACTGATGACCGCAGATGTTAAGTCCCATAGTGCTCAGAGCCATTTCAACCATTTTTGAACGGCATTCTGTATTACCCTCCTGAACCCACTGATTCGATATTCTGCTAACAGTCATTGGATGTCGACCAACGCGAGCAGCAATGTCGCGAAATGATAAACGGCAATCGTGATAGGCTACAATCCGACCTTTATCAAAGTCGGAAACGTGATTGTACGCATTTATCCTCCTTACACGAGGCATCACAACAACGTTTCACCAGACAACGCCGGTCAACTGCTGTTTGTGTATGAGAAATCGGTTGGAAACTTTCCTGATGTCAGCACGTTGTAGGTGTCGCCACCGGTGCCAACCCTGTGTGAATTCTGTGAAAATCTAATCATTTGCATATCACAGCATCTTCTTCCTGTCGGTTAAATTTCGCGTCTGTACCACGTCATCTTCGTGGCGTAGCAATTTTAATGGCCAGTATTGTATAAGGAGGTTGCGCACTACCTGTTTAAGCTGGGCACAGGATGGTCGGTTGGTTTGGATGAGGGGACCAAAGAGCGTGGTCATCGGTCCCATCGGATTAGGGGAGGATGGGGAAGTAAGTCGGCTGTGATCTTTCAAAGGAATTATCCACCATTTTCCCGAAGCGGTTTAGATAAATCACGGAAATCTTAAATCAGGGTGGCCGGACACGGGTTTGAACTGTCGTCCTCCCGAATGCGAGTCCAGTGTAATAACCACTGCGCCACCTCGATCGGTCTGAGCACACAATTCTCGCACTCACTTTCTTGCTTTCGTTATTTCCCACATTTTCTGATGGAATAATGAATGTATACCGAGTCCTTTCAATAAATCAGTGCACGAGTGGTGGAGTAATAACTGCACGGCGCATACCGTTAGCGTTGTCGTGTTTACTGTGGTTGATTATTTGGACCTGTACTCTTGATCACAATTTTGTTGCCAGATTATTCTTCTCCGAGGTCAGTATAATTCCGGACCACTAGCATCGCTTCAGGCTCATATTTTCTTTTCCTGTACGTGGTGCCACTGTCTGCAACTGAAGGTGTAATGCGTGAACATTGTTTCACTGCGTTATACACATTCAAAAATATTTCAAATTATTCTCTTTTTTTACGAAGAACGGTTTATAATACAAAATCACAAATTAACATTCACTCAGTAGCGATTACAATGGATTCCAACGAAGTAATACAAAACAAATACATCCATGTAAATTACTTATATCTTTGGGTCCCACTTTATCGAATTAGGTATACAAAATGCCAGTATTTTCATTTAGTAGACTTTTCCTGTAGCTACAGTATTGGTCCTAACTCTCCATTTACCCACAGTCAAGTAAAGTACAGGATGAGGCAGGAAAATGAACTATTTTAATTAATCTCTAAAAGTGGAATGTTATTATTGTCGACACTTAACACCAGTCACGCGTTTCAGGCAGGTCCACTATTTGCCGAGATGGAGCAGTGGAGCGGGTCAGGACGTGCTGTGGCTGTGAAGGCCTCTCACGAGGACGGTGGCTGTGTGTCGCTGCTGCTAGACGGGAATACCGCCGTCAATTCGGCACATGAAATCATGTTGTGGGTGAAAAACTATGAAGCTATGGGATGTGCACTTCAGTTGAAACCGCCAGGAAGGCCCAGAAGTTGTCACTCACAGGAACGGATGGAGGACGTTACTGACGCGAGGATAATGCTCAACAGCTCCACAAGGACCCTTACACGTCCAGAAAGCCACAGTTTGGTGCACAGCCTCCTCAATGGACGTAATCGATCCTTTCTTTTGTCGGGACAAACATGAACTCGCGACCACAGCCACATCTCAGCGGTTTGCTACCATCGTTGACGTATTCCTCGTTCCTGAACTTGAGCAGTTTCCTGCCAATAAGTATTGGTTTCGACAAGAAGGTACTAAGTCTTATTGTGCTCAAATTTCAGTGACATCAGTGAACAGAGGGTTTGGGAACCACATCATTTCAAGGACAAGGTACATTTTGTGGCTTTCAAGGCCTCCCGATTTATCTATCTGTGACTATTTCTTTTGTGAGTCCCTTAAACAAAGGGCGTAAGATAGACTTCTGCACACAATTGCCGAATTGAAAGACAGCATTCACGCTGCAATCTGAATCATTCCTATAAAGTTGCTTGTATGTCTAATAAACGATTTACAGCGAAGATTGCAAGGGTCAACGTAACAATGGGGTCCATCTATAAAACATCATTTCCCAAACATGAACGGTGCGTGAAATGGCAATACGCAAGGGTTTCATTGTTGTGATTGAAAATTTCTTACAGTATATTTCTCTACCTGTTTCGCTATATCCAAATCGGCCCGCTTTTCTACTACGCACTGTATTTGTTAACAGTTACAGATTTCTCCCGAATGCGCTCACAGCCGCTACAACTCTCTCTACGCGCTTAGTACCCCGTTTACTGTAATCAATAATTCTTGAATTAGTGTCTCGATCATACACATCTCCCTACAACTATTTGTCTGCGTCCCCCGCTACAGACTTCTACGCCAGCTACTCTTATTGTTACGCTCTGTGAACGCAGCACTGGTCCGTCTCTAGGCAATTTTCTTTTGAACTGGTCAACCCAGCTGCTCTTGCCGCATTCAGAAGAAGTTTCGCTGCTATACATCGCCGTACTTTTGCAACCTGGTGTACACCGGGCGCCTACTAATGGAGGTAAAGAACATACGTATTATGTGATATACCTTAAATAGTCTGTGTACCGTCCTTTTCACGCTGAAAGGTATGGATTACGGAAGGCCGATACGTACTTTCTTAGCAGTGAAGTAGCAGAAAATAAAAGCTCACTTGGGCGTATAAAAGTGTAAAAAAGCAAAAAATTACAAAATAATGGTTTGGGTACAGTAAAGAATGAAGATTCGTTTGTGTGACACATGGCCAATATTGGTGGTTGGTTGACCCGCTTTTTATCGTGACGGTTCTAAACAGTTTACCATTAATTACATTTGCGTCAACATTGTGTTTCGTTATAAAACTAACTTGACTGAAAGTCTGCTAGATTAGCTCCTCCTGCCTACACTGGGAAATTTTTGTCTATTGGAGTTTATTGTATCGATCATGTATAAAGTGAAATAATCAATGCTCCCTCGAATAATGATATATGTGAAACAGGCCGATTAAACGCCATGCCTAAGATTAGGCTAGTCTAGCTTTATAGCTTATGGTCCTCTTCGTCGTTCATAAACTAATTTATTAGGTCTACAACTTTGCTTTCGCCACTTACAACAGATGGTAGCAGCGGAAAATGGTGGTGCAGCTGGCAGCTAGTAAGTGTCACAAAATAAACTGCATCTGTGAGCATAGCGCCATCAGAATATTTGTCTGTTTGTGATGGCATCATAAAGATAATCTCGATGGAATATGTCAACTTCCTTGCGCAGCTCTAGTCGTCTGTTATAAGTAATAATTTTCTGCATTAACATGAAGAAATCTGCGGCAGAGGACCATTAAATGCTGCGTAAGATCTATGGTGAGTTTCCTATTAGAGAATGGTCTTTGTAATTCAGAAACGGTGATTCTGACATCGAATACCGGAGCGGCGATGGAAGAGAAAAGGTTTTCGTAGCTATTCGAACCGACGGAAACAACCACAGGAGATTGTTCTCGAAAGCAATTGATGCATTTGAGCCCAATCCTGGAAGACAAATGACCACAATACAGTGACAGTCATGAAAATGTGATTTTGCAGCGTGACTGTGCCACGGTTTGATGAAGACTAGTTAAGAAATGATGAAAATACAGAACAATAGCGTAAAACTATTTTGGCAAACAGACTTAACGAAGCCAAAGATTGCGTAGGAGAGGATACTGAAGAAAGATTGAAACGGTCAGTGAGACTGCTGAAACTATACAGGCTAGAAAGAAGAAATCGAGATCCCAGGTCTGGTTTAATGAAGATTGTAGGATGAAGACAGAAGACAGAAGAAAGGAATGACCCAATATAAAGAATGCTGGAGAGGAGAACAAGAAACACTGTAAAAGAATACCAGGAAAAGAGAAGTACATAAGGAACATAGGAGGAAAAAGAGAGAATTTGAAAAACGGTGGACTGATGAGTTAGAAGAGAGAAAGACTGCTCAGGAAACAAGGAAAATATATATGTGGGTGAAAGATATAAATAAACGATCCGAACTCAGAGCAATTACCTGTAACAGGAGGAATTCTGATTAGAGGAAAAGATCAGTTTTAGACAGATGGGTGGAATATTTTAGTGTACTGAATACAGAAACGGAAAACGAAGGTGAGGTTCATGCTAGTATCGTAGAGGAGCTGCAGCAAGAAGTAAACAAAGGAGAAGAGTACCGGGTATCAGCAGACGGAGCATCACTGAAGAAGTTAACGGTAGTATCAAGACTCTTAAAAACAATAAATCTCCGGGAGAAGACAATACTACAACAGAAATGAGAACATATGGCTGAGAAAATCTAATAAGGGTTATGTATGAAATTATAGTGGAAAGAAAATATTGCTGAACAATGGAATAGATTAATACTCTGCTATATGCAGAAGAAACACGACAAAGCCGACCGTGCGAGTTATAGAGGAATTTCAATGCTCGATATAGTATATAATGTAATAGGAAAAAAGATGGTTGGCCCTCTAACAGGATATGTATAAATCTAAGATACTACCAGTGTGGTTTCAGAACTAATAGATCAACTACAGATAAGATTTTTACTATCAGGCAGATCCTTGAAAGATTTTATGTGTATAACCGCGATGTCTACCAGCTGTTCACTTATCTCAAACAATGATTAAATCAAAAGGGATGAACTCTCGAATGCAATGCAAGAGGCAGGCGTACCCAATAAACTGGGAAGACTAGTTCAAACGACTTGAGAAGAATAGTATCTAAAGCAAAGATTGAGGGAGCATTATCAACGGCATTTGAAGTTAACCGAGGACTGCGACATGGTAATGTGCTCTCCATTATTCTGTTCAATGTCGCCTTGGACAGGGTAATACGAAAGACACAAAGCGGCAACCCTGGGGGACCACTTTTTAATAGACTGACACAACGATCTTCCATATGCAGATACACTGAAGAGCTAAAGAAATTGGTACACCTGCCTAAAATCGTGAAGGGCCCCCTTCAGCACAAACAAGTGCCACAACACGACGTGTCATGGACTTGACTAATGCCTGAAGTAGTGCCGGATGGAACAGACACCATGAATCCTGCAGGGCTACCCATAAATCCGTAATAGTACGAGGAGGCGGAGATCTCTTCTGAACAGCACGTTACAAGGCATCCTAGATATGCTCAATAATAATCATATCTGGAGATTCTGGTGACCAGCGGAAGTGCTTAAACTCAGAAGAGCGCTCCTAGAGCCAAGGACTCTGTAGCAATTCTGAACGTTTGGGGAGACGCATTGTCCTGCTGAAATTGCCCAAGACCGTCGGAAGGCACAATGGACATGAATCGATGCAGGTGTTCAGACAGGATGCTTAAGCACTTTGTCACCTGTGAGAGTCGTATCTACACGTATCAGGCACGAATACAGAGCTGCACACTCTCCACACCATTACAGAGCCTCCAACAGCTTGAGCAGACCGCTGCTGACATGCAGAGTCCATGGATTCATGAGGTCACCTCCATACCCGTACACGTCCATTCGCTCGATACAATTTGCAACGAGACTCATGCGATCAGGCAAAGTGTTTTCAGTCATCAACAGTCCAATTTCGGTGATGAAGGCGAGTGGTAAACTTTGTGTCGTGCAGTCATCGAGGGAACAGATTGGGCCTTTAGCTCCGAAAGTCCATAATGGATGATGTTTCGTTGAATGGTTCGTACGCTGACACGTGTTGATGGCCCAGCAATGAAATCTGCAGCAATTTGTGAAAGGGTTGCACTTCTGTCACACTGGACGATTCTCTTCAGTCATCGTTGGTCCCGTTCTTGTAGGACCTTCTCCCTGCCGCAGCGATGTCGGAGATTTGATGTTTTACGGGATTCCTGATACACACGGTATGCTCTTGAAATTGTCGTACAGAATAATCCCCACTTCGTCGCTACCTCGGAGATGCTGCGTCCTATCGCTCTTGCACCGAGTATAGCAACACGTTCTCACTCACTTAAAACTTGATAGTCTGCCATTGTAGCAGCAGCAACCGAACTAACAACTACGCCAAACACATATTGTCTTATACAGGTGTTTCCGACCGCAGCGCCGTATTCTGCCTGTTTACATATCTCTGTAATTGAATACGTATGCCTATACCAGTCTTGTTTTGGTGTTTGAGTGTATAATGATTTGTTATCCAGGAGGAAACGGTACCTGAGAGAAAAGGTTAAAAAAATAGAAAGATATGGAGCGGAGATGTGGCTGACAATTAATTAGTCAAAGACCAAGTGTATGTTAACATCTAGGAAAAGGTATGGTGAAGGAAAAATAAGCATGACTTTGAATGGGGGGGAATATGAGCACTGTGAGAGCTTAAAATATCTTGGGCCCCTGGTAACTGAGAATAATCTTATGAGAGAAGAAATACATACATGAATTGTGGCTGGTAACAGGAGTTACACTGCATGGATTAAAGTATTAAAAGCAAGAAGCCTTAGTAGGAATCTGAAGCTGACTGTGTATCCTACAGCAGTGACACCTGTGGTGATGTATATTTCGGAGACTTGGACGATAAGGCAAAACGATGGGGAGTTGTTGCAGAGATAGGAAAGGAAGATACTAAGCAAAATCTACGGACAAATGGATGATAGGGGAGCTTTGGTGAATCGGAAATGATGAGGAGATCAGAGAGGTGTATAACAAAGCAGGTATCGTGACACAAATAAAGAATAATGGACTAAGTTAGTCGGGAAGTACACAAAGACTGGTGAAGATCAGGACAGCCAAGAAACAGCCAAGAAAGTTTTCAAAGGAAAACCAGGGGGACGCCATCTAAGGGGCAGCCCAAGAATCACATGGCTAGATAACGTGGAGGAGGACTTGAGAAGAGTGGGAGTCAGAAGATGGAGAGCCGAGGCACCCAGCAGAGAAGATTGGGCGTAGATTGTCCAGGAGGCCAAGGCCCTACATGGGCTGTACCACCAATTAGTAAGCAAGTAAGTAAGATGTATGGTGATGGACCTTTTAGTGAAAGTACTTGTAGAGAATGCTTACAGCGCTTCAATAACTGTGATTTTGACGTCGGAGACCGGCATAGCGGTGGAAGTGGGAAGCCTTTCAAAGCGACTGACACCGAGTGGAAACAGTCACAAGAGGTACTTGTCGAAAGCAATTGATATTTTTGAGCGGAACACTGGAAGGCAAACGGCCACAGTACAGAGAAAGGCATGAAAAGGTGATTTTGCATCATGACAGCGCTCGACCTACTGTCGCAAAACCCGTCAGAACGTGGCTGGAAACGTTGAAATGAGAAGTAATAACCCACTTGCCGTAATCTGCAGACATTGCTCCTTATGACTACCACCTTTCTTGGACATTTACACAAGGCCTGGCTGACCAGTGCTTCCGGTCATATGAGTAAATGCAAAATTAGATCGATTCATGGATCTCCTCAAAAGATGCCCAGTTCTTCCGCCGTGGGATTCCTATGTTTTCCGAGAGACGGGAGAATGTGGTGACCCGCGGACGATTTTCGAATGTGACGAGACCTGAAATATTGCAAAATTTATGGAAAGAATTTTTGGTTAAAGTTACATCATTTATTGAACAGCACATGGTTGGCTGTGCTTGAGATCTGTAAGCGTACCTGGCGCTGTACTAACATCAGCACGCTGCCGAGGCATTGACCAGCGCCAGGGAGCACTGAACTGTGTGGAGCGACATGTTCTGGCAAAAAAGTCGTTTGTAACGCTGCCCAGCGTTGACAGCCATCTAACGCTGGTAAAAAGCTTTCCTGTGTGCTGCTGTTCGTACCTAATCAGTTATCATTGCTACAGCTGTCAAACCCGACCAGTCACGGAATACTCATGAAATTATATGACTGTATCCCGACACATATGTGTTTAACGAGTTTAACATTATACTGAAAGTGCCTACAAACAGGAAACATCTAGGTATAGAAAGTAAAAATAAAATAGATATAAAAACAACCAAAGCAGGAAGCCAATTTATTTCAAGCGGTTTACCACTGGCGAGGAACCTGTTGCAACTAAAAGCTATTAAATGAGATTGTAGCCTAATCGGATTTTGGGATTTTTTTTAACATTGTTGTTTGTTATCTTCTAGATTTTTAGCGAGCAGAGAGTGCTATTTGTCGCTTATCGATTAATATCTAATTGCTTGGTATATATTTAGGACTATATTATTTTACGAAACTATGATGTGATATTGCAATTCATTGCCTTTTATGTTTAGTCTTGCTGATCTGTGGCCCTACCCGTTACCACTCTCTCATTTTTTTACGTATCCCAGTATTTTGTTTCTTATAGCAACTTCGTAAGTCAACTGAAGCGTATGTATATCTTTTGCTTTCTCGCTGGTGTGGTACTTATTCCGTCCCACTGATCTAACGAACATCTTGCTGCGGTACCAGCTGATGCTACGTGCGTCCCTCTAGTGCAATAGATTTGGTATTTAATTTAGGTCACGTCTCTTCGCGATTTTGGTTCCTGTTTAGGCACATATCGATAAAAATATCAGTACAGAGTCTGTTTCTGACGTATATGTATTACCGTGTTTGGCATTTTGTGACCTCAGCGTGAAATACGTGCTTCTTGGAGCCATGTTATCCGTTGCTTATTGAGGAACAGGTCATCTGAAGACAGCTTTCATTTTGTTGTAGTTTTGTTCTACCGTAACCTTTTTCTTTTGCACACGTGGCGAAGAGCATTACCATTGCAAGGCAAATGGTCACATAATGTTTTATTTTTCATTGATGTACATGAAACAACTTTAATTTGCAGACGTTCATGGCTCTGTATTCGTTGTAGTTGATTTGTAGGGAACTGACAAGGAAAAGGCGACGTTGCCTATAATGTCCCGCTATAAGTTTCAGTTACAATTTAAGAAACTTCTTCCTATACTCGAGTTGAAAAACTTGTTTAGCATTATTAGTGGAACATAATTCTTAAATATGATGTGGTGCATTTTACACGTGTTTTTATGCGACGTTATTAATCGAACAATAATGTTGTATTATAATATGGTAACATAAAGGCGTTATGACAAGTGAAACGCAGATGAATTGGACATAGTTGTAACAGTATATCTAAGTGGCAATCATAGATTAAATGTATATGAACAAATATAAAATGTCCCTAGCCTAAATATTTTGAGACACGCTGAAAATGAGAAGGAAAACGCCAACGGGCATGTTAAAATGTTTCCCAACAAAGCTGAAAACGAATTGGCATGATATACTCTTAAATTCTAAGAGATTATGGTCCATTTAAGCTTCTCGGACGTAATAAAACTTGCGTTAGACTTTGCAGAACGAGTCTGCTTGTCCCATAGTTTCGATCCAAAAGGAGCAACGACAGACAAAAACAATGCTGAAGCTGTCCATCAAATCGAAGATGAAGAAAATTAGAACTACAGTTCGACCTGTGAAATGGAAGTGTATCGGAGATTGCGGGAGGCCATTACAGCGACTCATTCCTAAAACACAGAAATGGTGTAGTGAGTTTTTGATGAAGACCAAATGGAAAAAGTGACCAGACGCATGAAATAAGAAAATGTGGGCTCCTGCCAAGTGTAAAGGGGCAAGGAACGCAGGGAAGAAGTTGTATTCCGATGCATACAAATAGTGTTTTAAGAACTAAAACTTCGAACATTACCTTAAACTTGAATAATAAGTATCTTTAAGTACAGAGATATAGTTTACAAGGGAATTACAAATTAAGATACCAGATTCTCAATTTCTTCAGCCTGTAGATGTTTATAAAATTAAGTGCAGTGTGTTTAGCTTTCCAAGAGTTTGAGTTCCTTAAATCAGACAACGAGAACAACATCCTACAGTTGAGGATGACAATGTTTAAATAATTTTATAACGCAATTTTCAGTCTATAGCGAATAAAATATCAAATGTGGTACAATTCAGACAACTCTCATTTACTTGTTCAGGTTATTGTGTGCAGTCCTAAGGATAAGATTATTTTAGTAATTACGAAATAATTTATCTCTCCTTTTGCTTAATTTCAGCAGATTCGCTATCAATTGTACTATTTATTACAATTTCCACGATTGTAATTTCGACTTTCGATCATTTTAATGTGGTTGAATGTGCTGAAAATACAGCAGCTATCAGTAAAACGAATAAAAATAATTTAAACCTGTGTTCACTTTATTAATGTTGACAACTGCTGTGTTCTCAGAACAAACAAAGATTTATCATTTCTGTTTCGTTGGTACGGAACTCAGTAAGAAATGCGAGACTGCGTTGCAGCTTACGTCTACTCACAGGTTACAACTGGAATACTTATTTGTTTGTGTGAAACACATCAGCAGGTAACCTTAAGTGGGACAAAGAAACGTACATCTACATCTACATACATATAGCGCAAGCCACCGTGCGGTGCGTAGTGGAGAGTACCCTCGTACCCTGTACCAGTACTACTCATCTCCATTTCTGTTCCACACGCAGACAAAACGAGGCGGCTGTGCTCCGATGAACCGAAAGTTACGACCACGTGCTCAATAGCCTGTCTGTTCGTCTCTGGAACGAAATACATCACTCATTCTGCGTATCAGGGATCCGGCAGTTTGTTGGTAGGTTTGTGGATGTATGTGGCATTCTATGTCTACGGACAGATCATGTAACTCGCACAAATAACGAGCCGCTGCTTTACATACAGGATGATGGGGCCAGATATCGACTCAGATGGGTTCCATGGGATTTACATCAGGCAATTTTGGTCGTCTAGACGTTTACGTGAGTTCGCTCCTCAAACCATTGTAGTAAGGATCTTGTTCCGAGACACGAGCAGTTATACTGCTGGAAGATGACATCGCCGGCGGGAAAGACATCAAGCGTTAAGGGATGCAGAGGGGAATGTCTTCCACAGCAAAATACTGCTCCCACCAACCTGTGTCCGTGTTGTGCTGCACGTCTCGAGCCGCGGTTCACTTCGATGACGGCACGTGTGGAGACAACCAGTGACTCAGTGTGGCAAAAATGTGATTCACCGTATGGGTCGAGGCGTTTATATTAATCGGCTGTAGAATCTCAATAGCCCTTTGCTCATTGCAATCATAACTGACAATGTCGTTGGATCAACATGCGAAAATGTAGGCGTGATCCGCTGCGGAGCTCCATGTTGAACAACATATGATGAACGGGGTGCTCCGAAATACCTTTGCGTGCACCAGCATTCTACTCTTTCGGCAGATATGTCACAGATCGTCATTTATCATACTTTATAGAACACGCTTTAAAGTTCCTCCATGAGAAGAAATTCGCTTTCCCTCCAGGAAGCATCTCCGTAATACTTGCGTATTGTTCGGACCTAGCAGTGACAAATCTAGCAGCGTGTCTCTGAATTGCTTCGATGTCCTCGTTTTTAATCCGACCTACGTATCCAAACCAAATAAGCAGAATTCAAGAGTAGCTAGTACTAGTGTCCTACATGCGGTCGCCTTGAAGGATGAATCACAATTTCCCAAAATTCTCCCAATGAACCGAAGCTATATATATAGATATTTAAACGTCAATGTCTCAAGCAGGTCACTAATAATGCTGTATCCGAAAATTACAGGTTTGTTTTTCCTACTCATCCGTATTAACTTACATTCAGCTCTAGATGTCATTCATCACACCAACTAGAAATTTCGTCTGAGTGATCTTGTATCTTCTTACAGTCAGTCAACTTCGACACCTTCCAGCACAACACAGCAACATCACCAAACAACTGCAGATTGCTGCTCACCCTCTTCACGGATCATTTACGAATGTAATAATTAACAATGGTTCTGTCTGACTTCCCTGGGTCACTCCTGACGATGCTCTTGTCTCTGATGAAAATTCGCCGTTGAGGACAACATACTGGGTTCTATTAGTCTTCGAGCCACTCGCATATCTGGGGATCTATTCCATATGGAATCTGCCTGTTTCCCTTATCCGTAATTCGCAGTATTGCACGTGAGAAAAGAGCAAGCTGAGTTTCGCATGAGCGATGCTTTCGAAAACCATGCTGACTCGTGGACATAAGCGTGTCGGCATCAAGAAAATTTATTGTATTCAAACCGGGATTACGTTCACAGATTCTGCAGAAAGCCGATGTTAGAGATATTGGTATGTAAGTTTGCGAGTCCTTTCGTTTGCCCTTTTTTTTTGTAGTGTAGTCAAATTCACAAACCACCCATTAACCCGTATCTTACCCAAAACCACCTTCCATTCAACAGCAGATTGAAGCTTAACATGTTACCGTCGGCATAGCTTCCTTCTCGGTATATCCCCGCTGTCTTTCTTCCGTCCACCGGGGAATCAGTATTTCTGGCTCATAGTCAAGACTGTCCCAGATTCCCTCCAAACTACCCATTTCTTTAATTATTCCCTTAAACTGATCTGCTAACTTTTCAATACTATTTCTTTCTCTTCCCCGGAGCAGTCATCTTGATCCTCCGATATTACTGCATCATAACTAGTTGACTTGTACTACTGTTTGTTTATCATTGTTTCCATTCGAAAGGAATGAAACATTACGTGATAATTATTTAACACAATTTTGATAGCACCGGCATTACTGTAACAGCACACATTCACTTTCTTTAGTATTGGCAGTAGCAGTATTGATAACATTAGTGTTATGAGGTGCAATTCATGAACTAGCCAAAGTTCAGCGTTAACTCCCCCAAGACGGTTTAGATGTTAGAAAGGGCTGAATTCCTTACTATTGCCTCGTAAAATAAGTATGTAAATAAATTAATTAACAAATAATTCAGTTTTGTTTAGAAAATATCCTATAATTGTAGTTATAGCACGTAAGTTGTTAGCTGCACCAAAAATTCCTTACACAGGTATATCTCGAATGATATATGTTGGCCTACAGCCATATAATCACTAGAACTCTTAGGAAAATCAGTGTTACAGTTAATGATCGTCAGTTTTCCATTTTCGTTATTCTTAGTTACAAAAAATCGCTATCGAACATTGTACAAATTTTGATATCAGATAAATTCATCCCCTAAGCCTGGAGGTATTATTAAATTTATCTGCTTAGTAACAGACTTTTCGAACGTTCACCAGCGCGTACAACTAAGTACTGCTCTTCACAGAACTAGTTTTCAGGGCTTTCTGCCCAAAACTATGTTTCACATAAACATGTGGTTACGGGCGGCTCAGGTACTTGAGTACGAAAATAGCACCTATGTTCAAGAAAGAAAATCGTATCAGAGTCATTTAAAAATATTCTCAACTCAGCTTCATTAATACTGAGGTGATAAAGGTCACGGGTTAGCGATATGTACGTACAGAGCCGGTGTTAGTGTGGCGTGCACAAGGTGTAAAAGGGCAGTGCATTGACGGATCTGTCGTTTGTACTCAGATGATTCATATGAAAATGCTTCCCTTTGAACGTGGGATAGTAACTGGTGATTCACGCATGGGATATTCTACTTCGGTAATCTTCAGGGAATTCCGTATTCAGAGGCCCACAATTTGCTGGAGTACACCTTCGCCAGCACACTGGTCGGCACTGGGAAACACTGTACAGCAGGCTCTGAACTAGGCGTCCCGATGAGGAGAGGAGATCAGGGCACGCCCCCAGGGAACGCGCCGATGGCGCACCCTGGGCCGCGTGCATATAGGCAGCCGTCGACGACCGGCCTGTCTCCCTCGTCAGCCCCCCTTTTCTCCCCTCATCTGTCCGGGTCCACCCCCCACCCCCATCCCTCCATCGGCCATAGGTTGTGGTGTGTCATCTCCGTGATAATTTTTTAGTGGAGTGTTTACGTGAGTGTTTAGTGTTGAATTTCCGCCATTTCAAAATTTAAAATGTCACCGTTTCTGTCGCCTGCTTTTATTGTTTATTATATTCTTATCACATTTTTAAATATTTTGTAGGCTGAAGAGCGACGTACTAAGCTGCTACCAGCCCACTCCATGCAGGGGGGGGGGGGGGGGGAGATCGAAACCCAATTCAGAAAAAAAACAGCTCTCCCATTCTCTCATCTAGGTATACTGCCTTGCTATGTCGCATCGAGACTCAGCTGGCATTGCGCCTCAATATGCCACACTGTGCTCTAGTCTTACACATCAATAGTCGTCGTCTCGCACCTTCGCTAGCTATGATAATCGTTAGACATAGTATTTTGATTGCTGTTAACCAAAGAACTTCAGATTGGACATCATTGAAATTAAGCACCACGTGTGCATTTTTTGTTGTAGTGAGAAGAAACCGTCCACCCACCTATCATTCCACCCTCTCCTCATGCAGCCAGGAATCACGAAACATCACGGGAGGGCACAGCCGCAATAAGTGGCGACGATTCTGATCAACAAGTTTTATTTAATTATCATGTGTTCTAGGTTGCTGCCGGAGAGCTGTCGGTAATGATTCTACACGCAAAAAAGAGTTTTGCATCACCCTCGTTCCCAGGACTCTTGAAGATAGAAGTTGACTGTGGATATTTTATCACAGACACAGTCCCTTTGACTGCCATTAAACTCGGCCAAAGGTCTAAGCAACCATGCATGAGCAGCGCCTATTAGACGGAGAGGGTCTGACAGCCGATCAGTTCCAGTCATTCCACCAGGAAAGAGGTACATGGATCGTGTGGTATGTAGTTCAAACATGCCTATACAGTAAATATTGCAGTCCGACCACGTCCGCATTTTTACTTTGCGCCAGGAAAGACTCTCAACAAGGGAAGTGTCCAGGCGTCTCGCAGTGAACCAAAGTGATGTTGTTCGGATATGGAGGAGATTCAGAGAGACAGTATCTGTCGATGACATGCCTCGCTCAGGCCGCCCAAGGGCTACTACTGCAGTGGATGACCGCTACCTACGGATTATGGCTCGGAAGAACCCTGACAGCAACGCCACCAAGTTGAATATTGGTTTTCGTGCAGCCACAGGATGTCGTGTTACGACTCAAACTGTGCTGCATGATGCGCAACTTCACTTCCGACGTCCATGGCGAGGTTCATCTTCGCAACCACGACATCATGCAGCGCGGTGCAGATGGGCCCAACAACACGCCGAATGGACCGCTCAGGATTGGCATCACGTTCTCTTCACCAATGAGTGTCGCATATGCTTTCAACCCTACAATCCTCGGAGACGTGTTTGGAGGCAACCTAGTCAGGCTGAACGCCTTAGACACATTGTCCAACGAGTGCAGCTAGGTGGGGACCCCCTGCTAAAATTAAATGTCATGTAACTAGGGTCTCCCGTCGGGTAGAACGTTCGCCGGGTGCAAGTATATCGATCTAACGCCACTTCGGCGACTTGTGCGTCGATGGGGATGAAATGATAATGATTAAGACAACACAACACCCAGTTCCTGTGTGGAGAAAATCTCCGACCCAGCCGGGAATTGAACCCGCACCCTTAGAATTGACATTCTGTCGCGCTGACCACTCAACTACTGGGGGGCAGACTATTCCCTGCTGTTTTGGGGTGGCATTATGTGGGGCCGATGTACGCCGCTGGCAGTAATGGAAGGCGCCGAGAGGCTGTACGATACGCGAATGCCATCCTCCGATGGATAGAGCAGCCATATCGGCAGCATATTGGCGAGCCATTCTTCTTCATAGACGACAATTCGCGCCCAGATCGTGCACATCTTGTGAATGGCTTCCCTCGACTAGAGTGGCCAGCATGTTCTCCAGACATTAACCCTATGGAACATGCCTGGCATAGATTGAAAAGGGCTGTTTATGGACGAGGTGACCCACCAACCACTCTGAGGGCTCTACTCAGAATCGCCGTTGAGCAGTGGGACAATGTGGACCAACAGTGCCTTGATGAACTTGTGGATAGTATCCCACGACAAATACAGGCAAGCATCAATGCAAGAGGACGTGCTACTGGATATTCGAGGTACCGGCGTGTACAGCAATCTGGGCCACCACCTCTGAAAGTGACGCTGTCTGGTTGTACAACATGCAATGTGTGGTTCTCATGATCAATAAAAAAGGCGGAAATGATGTTTATTTTGATTTCTATTCCAATTTTCTGTACAGGTTCGCGAACTCTCGGAACCGAGGTGATGCAAAACGTATTTGATGTGTGTAGATCGATTACAAGTACAGGATATAGTATCACAGTTGTTTGAATAGGTTGGCCATCTACGAGAAAGTGTGTATCTCTACATGACACAACGTGAATTGATTCATTTGGGTTGAGTGAGACATGGTGGACTGTGTCATGGGAAGCATGGAGGTCTCGATATGGATACCGTTTCATTGATGTTTCGCTGTGTTTAATGATGGTTCCTCCAACTGACTTGGTGTTTAAGACTGTGTTGGTCCCTTTCCTCTACGCAGCAAAGCAACTAGCAGTCATTTTCATGTCCGAGATTAACTCTAGTATAATTTTTGTGAATAGTTTCTTTGAACTGCAGTAACTCATGTTTGACGTCCAACTGAAGACAGTGACGAAACATCGCTTACTACGTCAGCTAGGGGCCGTGGCCTACTTCTGTTGACGCATGCTGTTGGTTCCTGTACGTCCATGTAACATTTGAACCTCTTCGTCAACCTTCCGTCTTCTTCTGACGAACACAGCTTCTCTGTCGTCTCTCTAAAAACATTCGAGTTTCTGTTTCTAATCTTTACTCTGTCACTTAAATGCAATAACTTATTGTGTGCCTTAAGAATTATAAATTTCCTACAATTTGTATCTTCGTTTAAGTAAATCATTTCAGTCTTGCTATTAACAGTTACCATTTGCGTGAAAGTTTAACTTAGTGAAGAAAGAAGAGTAGCTTTGATTTGTGCCCTTCGGTTTCCAGCGATGGGGGGTTACATGTTGGTTTTGAGAGAAGCTGACCGAACTGTAACTGGATATACCGCACAAGAGACTGGAATGCGTCCACCTTTGTACGCCTTGGCTGTATTGTACAATACTATGCAAGGTAAAATTTTGAAGAAATGAAGTCCCATTCTTTACATCACTAAGACTTTTAATAACTACCTGAGACTCTGGTAAAAATTAATGTAATAGCCATGTATTCTACAAGTTCGCAATCATAGCAACACTTATAGAATGTTAGTGCAGGACAACCCATAATCACCAATACTGCTGTCATAATATTTAATTCACTGTTCATTTTTTTTTCAGAGAAATTCCCAGAAAATCAACAAAATTACGGTGCAAGTTTTAACGAAAGACGACGAGGCCAATAGCATCCGCGTGTCCAAGGGAACGACGCCGCAAAGTTAATGAGTTGGACTCTGGCTACGAGCCAGTCGTCAGAAGTGGCGCAGCTCTACCGTTTCTGAGGTGCGGAGAGACGAACCCAGGAGTAGCCGGTACAGGACAGGAGCTGTCTGCGCCGCCTCCCTGGAAAGCGCGTACGAGGCCACTGTCACCATTAACACCAGTGACGACTGCCACAGTATATGCTAAATAAGTCTCTCCACGAGCTGTTTCTGGTGCTGTAATAAAACAGCGGCAACTGTATTCCAAGATATACTGCACAGCGCTGTCACCATGAATAAAACTAAGAATATCTGCTGGACAGAAACGACCTCCTGGGACAGGTGGCACAGTGCGGAGTAGACGCTCCTCAGCTTCCGGTAGCGGTCCGCAAGTGGTCGCCGCTGTCATCTGACTCGGGCTGTAGCTCTCAGACACTGGTTCAGCTGGCGTAACTCACTCCTCACAAGGAGAACGAGGCCCGCATACCTGGCAACAGCGGTAAGTGCAATACAACATGAGAGCAGTGGTAACATATATGTCCATTTCACTTCGTTCGTCAGACATTTCAACGTCACAGCGGCCACACGTTGCGCGAGAGAGCCTGCATACACCACTTTGCAGGAGATCCTCACTGCCGCAGTGGAGAATTGGCGCGAC
This sequence comes from Schistocerca piceifrons, assembly GCF_021461385.2. NCBI lineage: Eukaryota > Metazoa > Arthropoda > Insecta > Orthoptera > Acrididae > Schistocerca > Schistocerca piceifrons. The sequence goes on from NW_025728274.1 coordinate 6,229,978, forward strand.
CACAGGATGCCACTGTCCCGATAAAACAACAGAGTGAGCATCTTCTGGTACTTGTAGGTGTTTCGAAACAGGTCTGCGGCGATCGATATGGCCGTGGTGGAGTCGTATGTCGTCACATAGCCTAACAACCACGTGAAGGTAATGGAGTCCTTTTTTCTTGCGTTCGTAGCTTGCAACCAGTCCTCCACATGCGCAGTTATTACTAGGTTCATGACGAGAACAAAAGCTGCGTATAGAGTACCAGAACGTGTTCTCCGTAGCTCACACTTCTCAATGTCGACAGTGAACGGCGTCAGCCTGAAAACCCTGCAGACGGCGTGATATCGCGCCACAGAGCTTGAGAGGTCTCCTCTATTCGCCATTTCAGCATCGGCTACCACTCCAGGATGCCTAAGTTACCTGTGATGAAAGAGAAAAGTTCTCTAGTTATGGTAAGCAACCTGCTTGCATTACAGAGAGATTTAATTAAAATTAACGACATACGACTGATCAACAAAGCACACTCAATCTGAGATAGCACTTCGAACGTAAATGAGTCAAGGTTCCACAAATCAATAGGAGATCAATGGAGTAAACATAGTCATGATTAAAAAACTCCTTCATAGTCACGATTTTCCGGCATCTGAAATCGATACAAAGGTACGATCATTATAGCAAAACAAAACTTGACCATCCAGTTCAGTTGCTGCATCTTGCAGACCGCAAATAGTGAATACTGAGAACTCGAATCACTCACGTATAAGTTCTTGTGTAGACCTATATTCAACAAAGTCAGTAAGACTGACCCTGCCGTAATATATTTATTAAATACTACAAGTATAGTTATTGTTACGCAAAAACCACCTATCAAGCTCATAGCAAAGTTTACTGTTACGAATATCTTTAAGAAGTCTTGCTTACATCTCAGACAGAGTCTGAAAGATTTCAAAATTTTGGGTAAAGTAACAAAATAAATGAAAGTAAATAAGACAGTAAAGATGGAGAGTTAAGAGAATATATTGGATCGTAATCGGAACCATTACAGACGGCGCACTAAATCAGCTGACGAGGGAAGTGGCGGTTGCCACTTGAAGGAGTAATGTCGACAGTCATCAGAGTAAGCGAAGCAAGCCTACATCATCTGGCTGAACAGAAATTCGTGTTCCTTGCCCCCTATACATGAGTTTAGTATTCCAAACTTTATCGGAAGTTTTTTTGCCAATATGGTATGACAGTAAACTGATCTTCTTTGTTATCATGTTTCCTCGTTAGTGTGATGCTGCCTTTTATTTTATTTTCCTTCCATTTCGGTGTAGCTTTTTAATAAAAGTTTTGTCGTGTAAAGTGGAATAGTAGCCATAGTTTTCTTCTGTTTTTGGTATTTAAGTTAGCTCTAAAAAGTTTATTTTATTTCGGTGCTCATGCTCGATTGTACATACATTTTTGAGTGAAATCAGATAATGGAATGACAATATGGGAAGATCAGATTGCTGCTCATCACACAGACGAGGAATTGAGCTGCAGACAGGCACAATGAAAAGACAGACTAAATCCTGAGTTTCAAGACGAAGTCCATCTTCAGAAGTAGAAAACACACACATATTCAGTCAAGCATAGTCCACACAGACATGGCCACTGACAGTAGGACCTGACTCATGCTATGTCGTACTCAGGCGCCTAGGGACAGTGGTAATGTCTGTGTGAGTTGTGCTCGTATGAATGCGTGTGTGTTACTTATTTCTGAAGAGGAATTTTGCTCTAAGGCTCAGTTTTGTAACAGTCTGATCGAACCTCTCTGTGACCCAATGCCTCCTCATGTAGTGAGCAGCAATCTATCCTTTCCATATTGCTTATATTTTTGTATAATTTGTTCGTTTCAGTAGAATATATCTATTTATTTGTCTGATCGGTCTTGCAATGTTAGGGTGTTATCTACATACCTGTACAAGAAATAAATATTATTAATCCATGTGAGATGGTATGAGGAAATTAGTTCTCAGTATGGTGTAGTAAAATACTAGCTAGTGTACCAACAAGGTAGTTTCCTATTACTAAACCGTATTCTAGCACATGTAGTTGGTTATTGGACGTGGAATATTTATGGGAGAGCTATAATTTTAGTAAAATAATGAAATTCGTCTACAAATATTGCGTTCATCTGACGATGAGTGCATTATATTTGACATTTTCAATGGTGTCATCAACTGCTACGTTGGTGATCATGTTGATTACATTCAACAAAATGTTTTAATTGGTGTAGAATATCGATGTCTATAATTTGTGATATCATTTCGCTCAAACTATTCACTGTATACTGATTTCTGCTTATACAGTCTTGAGTAAGTATATACATTACCTTGTTGTTTTAGTCAGATTGCAAATCTCTTTTACAGTTTATTAATAGATTGATAGGGCTGCTACGTATATGACTTTTTGGTAGTGACTGCAATGTATATGCGGATAGGTTCATTATGGAGCAATATGTATTCTTCTCTTCTGTCAAGTAACTGTTGAAAACTATTAAGAGATATGTAATTTTTTACGCAAATGAAACTCTAAGATTCTTTTTCTACATACTTTCTTCAACATGACTGCTACTGTATTTCCTTGTCAGTTACTATTGCTTTGTTAGTGTTTATTTTCTCATAAATGGTACCGTTGGTTTACATATTGAGGAAAGTGTCAGATAATATGAAACGTTCATGTCAAAAGTCCAAGCTGAGAATAATTATCAGAACACGCAACAGAAGACAAACTTGTCATTTTGTGGAACAACCCTGTAAATTCACACATTCAGGAATGTATAAGTTAAAATGCGGTTGCCATGAAATAACAATCATACGACTAACAGGAATATTTCAAAACAATATCCATGGAATTTGCGAACGTCATTGACATGAAACTGTCTAAACTTAGTGCACACCTAAAACTACAAAAACTCGGTTAGTGACGTAACACGATGCCTGGCGGTCCCAGCGACTGCTGAAAACCGTAGGCAAGTAAATATTTTAGATGATAAATGAAGTTTTAAATATGTGACGAAACATTCTGCATTGCTTTTAACACAGAGACGGAGCTAAAAAACAAAAAAAATGCATCGAAAATTTCACGAATTCTCTTACAAATGTTTAGTGTTGAAATACATTCCTTTGTAGGATATTCTGTTAACAAAGATAATGTAATGTACAAATGATTAGGTATAGCCTGTGATCAGTCAAGTTAATCGCCTTTGGATTTAAAGTACATCACATTTGATAGTCATCTACCATATCTACAGGGTGAGTCAAAATTATGTGAAGAATTTTAATTTTTTTTTTCCTTTTTTACTCCAGTTTGTTGGAACCGATGTCTGATAGACTCACACTTGAGCAGAGAAGAATGATTGCAAGCTTACTGGAAGTTGTGTTGCCGGCGAAAAAAGTGTGCCGCAGGCTTGCAGAACGATTTTCAGGTAGATGGTCACCTGCTCGTTTACCAGAAGATTTGTAGCAATTGGATTAGTAGCAGACAATTATCAATAAACTGTATTTCTGAACGTTGAGTGCATTAGCTGTGTTGATCAGGTTGAGACTCTGTATAACGAAATCTCGGAGCAAGTCCTTTTTCTCAAATAGTATTCACATAATAATGAATCACCCTGTATGTGCTGAGTACCAGTGACATACGCTAAGGTAATAATATGTAAATTATTGACAAAAGTTTTTGGCATGTGCAAAGAAAAAATTACGTAACTTGTGGGTTAGATGGAAAAATAACAGATATGGGACACTATGCACCTGAGGAAAAAGTCTTCTGTTGTGCTGATACCACTGGAGATGAGTATGTATCCCGGTTCTAATATGGAAATAAGTAAATAAGAATATTATCTACAGGGAAATTTACGACAGTCAGCCTCAGTCTATCACCAATCCTAGAGAGCTCTGGTCTGCTGCGCTCGTTGTATCTGCATATTCCTTCTATCTTTCGTTTCCCAATACTTAAGAGTCATTTTGCAGTTTACTTTTAATAATCTGCATCTCACAGGGTATAAACTAATTCCAGAGAGCAAGCCATCGTATTAACTCTCATACAGCACAGTCGTCCCCTTAGAAGTGAAGGCTCCAACTCATTCTCTTCCCACAGAACTGAAATATTACGTGTCTCGTAGTTCCCCTGCGGGATCGAAATTGTTATATGTGCCGAGGCAATGTTGGTGACTGTTGGCGACCAGATACCGTTCCTGAGCCGACCACTCCCCGTGGCACAGAGTCTGTGTACCTCATCTGTCGGCGCCTGGTGTACATCTCATGTCTGAGTGCGAATGCTTCCTTCTGAATGTTTGTGCAGCAGGTATCTGGCACGGGGTGGAGGCTACAGCCCAGTATTTACACTGGAGGCTTAGGGAAAGTGCATAAAAGCCACCTCTAGACCGAGTGGCTGAAGAGCCCTCATCGTTAATCCGAGAAGAGAATTTGCGCGACACGTGTCTTCAAATACTGCTCAATGAAGAGTCTCAAAAAGTGTGTGTAGTGAATACTCAGTTGGGCTTGTGTAAATATTTGCGTTTGCCTCTTGGCAGTGCTTCCTCACCCATTTTCCAACGGTATTTTGAACAGCTGACTGCACAAGGTCCAAACTGTTCGAACTATTTTGACGATATTGTCATAGCAGGTCGTACACCTAAAGAACATTTGCAAATTTGACTGCTTTGTTTCGTATGTTATCTGATGCAAGACTGAAGTGTAGACTGGACAAGTGTGATTTTCTTAAACCCGAATTGAAATATCTTTGTCATGTCATAAACCGTCAAGTTGTATATGCTCTTTAGTCGCATTTGTTAGCTATACGAGATTTGCCTGTTCCTCGCAATGTTACAGAATTGCAGTCAGGTTTAGGGAAAATGAACTATTATATTTGGTTCATACCTAATGCTGCACAAATTACAGCTCCATTTCATCGCTTGCGTCGGGAGAATCTCCCCTTTGTTTGGATAGTTGAGTACCAAGTAGCTTTTCAAAAACTTAAAGATGCATTGTTCAGGGATCGATACTTAGTTCATTTTGATCCTGACAAACCATATGTATTGCAAGTTAACGCTTCCACAGAATTGGTGATAAAGAGAGGCCTATTCCTTTCGCATCAAATGTGTTGTCCAGAGATCAGTGTAACTATTCAGAAATTGAAAAGGATGATTTGGCCCTTGTGTATGGTGTCACCAAATTCCACCACTATTTGTATGGCACAAAATTCTACTTAATAACGGATCACAAGCTATTTCAGTCCTTGTTTCATCCCACGAAACCGGTTCCTTTCCAAACTACCCAAAACTTGCACAGACGGGCTTTGTTGTTGTCTCAGTACCAGTACAAGGTTGTGTACCGTCCGACTGCTCAACGTGGTAGTGCGGACGCACATTCACGTCTTCATATTGGCCCTGATACAGATTTTGACGCTTCTGCTGCATCTCGTTGCCACATCGATGCTCAGGTTTCAATCTTTTCGGCTGAACTATAGGAAAATGACACAGGCTGTGGAACCTGATTCAGATTTGTACATTTTGCTAAAATTCATTCGCACATATTGGCGTCGTTTCATGTGTAGCATAAAGAACTCTGTCGTGCGCCGATACTTTGCATGTCGGCGTAGCCTCGCTATACTGAAATGGGTGATTCTTGTTCAAAATGACAGTGGACACCCAAGTGTGCTGATCCCTAAAGCTTTGCAGAAAGGAGTGTTCCACTTACTTCACCAATGGGGATTGTTCGGACGAAACATTCAGCGCGTCGACACTCTACGTGGCAGGGTATGGACGCCCAAACAGAACAGATGACGTCACAGAGTGACGCATGTGCGGAAAACCAGTCCGCTCCGCCACAAACATCACCATGGCAGTGGGTGCACATAGACTTTGCAGGACCTTTTTGGAACGCTCGTTGGTTGATTGTGGTTGACTCGTATAGCACATTGACTTTTGCTGTGCCAATGAACTCGACAACGTCACGTAGGTGCTGTCCTCTAATTTTGCCTCGAAGGTTTACCTGAAGTAATAGTGTCAGACAACGGACCTCAGTTCACGTCAAACGAGTCTGAAACTTTCTGTGCACTCAATGGCATACAGCATGTAACTATCGCACCGTTCCATGCACAGTTAAGCGGCGAAATGCAACGTTCAAAAAGTAAATGGCCAAACTTCGCTCCGCACACACCAGGGATGAAGCATTGGAGCTGTTTCTCGCCTCCTATCGTTCGCACCCACGAGATGCACCATCGCCGGCGGAATTTTTGTTGATAATTCTTCCGGGTTATATGGGCGTGGTCCATGGAATTCTTCTATTCCTAACGTTTCGTCCAATACTACGTTGGACATCTTCAGAGGTATGGCTGGTCCTGCTGGACTCCGGCAGGACTCAGCAGGACCAGCCATACCTCTGAAAATGTCCAACGTAGTATTGGACGAAACGTTAGGAATAGAAGGAGTCCATGGACCACGGCCATATAACCCAGAAGAATTATCAACAACAGTACCATCCGGTCGTGAAAGCCTTCATTGCCGGCGGAATTGCTTCACAGCCGGCGCCATCGGGCACTGCTCCACCTGCTCCACCCTCCTCAGCATCCGGCGACGAAGGAAGGCCGCAAGTATCGCTTCGCGTCGCATGTGACTGTCTTTTACAGGGTGTTTAGCGACAGCAGATGGTGGGAGCGAGGCGAGATCGTCCGTCAGCTTGGCGCATGCATGTACCTTATTTCAGGTTCAGACGGCATGTAGCACCGCCAGCAAAATCAACTTCGACACTGCCATGTGCACGGTGATCTTTCTGTGCCTCTTAACCCAGATTCATGGATCCCGAGGACAGCGCGGCCACATCGGCCGCCAGAGAGTGTCATCACGACACCGCGGGACGATCCCATGGAGACGGAGCCTCCGCCTTCTCTAGTCCTGCCACTGGAGCTGAATCCGCCCACACAGCAGCAGTCGACACCTTCCACATCAGTTTATTGGCCGGTGGAGGTGGATGCGTACCCTTCTGGTTGCTTTCCGGGGGACGTTTCCAGGGCGCAGGCCGGATGGAGCGGTGCGAGCCGATCCGGAAGTTCGACGCCACCTGCAGCCACAGCTTCCGGTCCAGCGCAACTTCCACCCCCCGGCCTCCCCCCCGTTGCCACGCTCTCTACCCGACTACGGTCCGTCTCCTTGAGGGGGGGGAGGGTGGAATTTTCCGGCGTAACATCAAGCGTCGGTACGTAGGCATGGAAACTAACAGTAGAGAAGGCTGTGAGACGACCTCAGCCAATAGTACGCTGACTAGAACGACACCACTGTAGGAGCGGCATCTGTACGAAGACAATGTAAGTGCTCCTCCAGCTAGCTTCGATCGCACTAGAAGAGCCGCACTAGAGCTGTGGTATAAACTCTATAGCAGTAACTTATGAGCTTGGATGATCTGCTTGCATGGAAATTCTATATATCGAGAGACATTAATTGTTTGCATGTCGCCATTTGCTTGTTGCTCATCTTTGTGGAAACGCAAGTGTTGTCAATTTAACATATTGATTAAACTCTATTAATCGGATTTGCCTGAAATGTTGTTTAGCTATCCGAGAAAGGAGATTCCTAGGCACCCTACATTACACGATTGGGCAGGATCCCACAAATAGGATCAGTCAGGTTCTTCGGAAATTCTTCAGTCACCTTCCTTGGCACATCAGTTGATGGTTTGATGGTCACCATAAGAAAGCATCTCATGCTCGGTGTTCTTCTTGCTGTGGAATGATTCTATTTGCCTCAAAATTATCTATCCACTGATAGGTATTAACACTGATCCACCATATCATATCTAGAAACTTTTCGATAAACTCATTCTCCTTTTGTGATAAACATTGAAGTGCTCTCGATAGAATCTAGCGTTGTGCTGTTTCATATTGGCTGTCCTGTTCCTTATACCACTGTACCCACCTCTCTTTGTTTCCTCAAACCTACTATATTTCAAATACAAAGAGTACACTGCTGGACATTAAAACAGAGCAAAAAAAGCATAGTCAATAATTTAGTTGTATTTTTAGTGCAACACTATGTAAAGCTTGGCAGAGGAATACTTTATTTAATTTTTTCATTGAAGATGTACAAGGTGCAGAGTGGTGTCAGGACTGCGCTTGTATTCAGGTGTCCCGCTGCTGATTATGGTGATTGTGAGTGTTATTTAGCTGCGTAGAAGAATTTTTACCAAAGAGATGCCAGTTAGTAGGTCAGCGAAGTGTGAAAGAAAGATTAATTTATCCATCCCATTAGTTATAGCAGTTGATTTGCGCCCCTGAGCAGCGAGTGTCAGACGTCGGTCCTGGATGTTAGTAAAGTGTTAAACTCAGCTAGCAGCCTTCACAGACCAGCCAGTTTGAAGCGGTGATAGGCCAAGGAGAGGTGTCAATGGCGTCAGCGCTTTGGCAGGTGGAGAAGTGTCAAGTCAGGCCCCTGGGCCAGCGTCAGGCTGCTGTGGAGGCGAGGAGATGCCGACTCTGGTCGGCCTTGCTACATTGTGACTCCTTCACTTCTACTGTGTCACCAGTGTTCGGCCCTGATGGAGACGGTACTCCTAGAAGTATGGTAACTTTGTATATGGCAAGGAATGAATGGTAATTTTTGCTGTGTCAGACCGGTCCATTCAGAGCTTCTTGCCAAAGAACGCCCAGACGCCCTCCTCTGTCCTGCTACCATGTACCTTCTTCTGTCAAGTAATGTTGGCTACTGACATCAATCCGGCCACACTAAGTACAAAGAAACCGTGACACAACAAAAGAGTGACATTCATAACACAGAGCTTCCACCTCTGGTGGCAACAGTGGCTCTGAACCTGCAGTCTACGTAGCCGAAACGGAACTGGATCATTGATATGGGCACATCATTCCATTGTGCGTAAACTTTGTCGTGGAGGTGGTTAATTAGTGATTAAGGCATTCCAGTAACTCTATAACTTATTACCAGATAGTTTCTCTAGATGACACATCCCACCATAAGCTGTGTTGGGCAAGAGTTGGATATCAACAGTATCAAGGTACGTCATTATAGGATTGGCAGCCTGCAGCTTTATAGTTTCTTGTTTAGATGTAACGTCATGGGGCCACCGACCTGATAAGAAATGCAATAACTGTTGTTCATCTTATCGACTATGCGAACCAGAACTGATCGTGTAGCGTACCCAGTGACATCCCACACCTATACGCCATGTGCTGTGCCCATATGACAGTCTCGCGCTGACTTCAGAGGCTTGCGCACACGGATACGTCTCTCGGGACACAATACGTAGAACAGAGACTCGTCTCAAAAGATGCTGTGGTGTCACTCTAGTGTCCATTGTTGCCGTTCCTCTGCTAGTATACCTCCCTCTGTTGCTGACATTCCGTGGTGCTCCACTCGTCGTTGCACATCGCGTATACATTCTTGCCTTGCTGGAAGCAAGCCCATTTCCCGACTCAAGAAATGTGATGTTACTGTACGATGCTGTAGGGCCGAGCCAGTCCTCTCGCACTCTAGTCGCGTGCGATCCTTGAGGCCTATCGTGGTGTTCGGCAAAGTCACTATGATCTCATCAATTTCATATTTACGTGGAAATCGTGGCATGCCAAACAACACGTGCAGCAACATTGTGGAACTGCAGACCCGATATGTCATGATACTGCTGCAGTCGAATACCAGAATGTGTTGGCAGACAGTCCACGTTCTTATGAAAATTACAGTAATCAACATTCACATACCATTTATGAATAAGAAACCCCTCTGTCTAACCTTTTCTTTTACACAGAATGTGGTACAAGTAGTATTCACGCCATTTGCTTGTTTCTTGCGTGCCATCTTCATGTTCGTGTTGTTTCACTTTTAATAGGCAGCAATTTACAAACATTTCCTAATGTATTAAATTTCAAGGCACACGGGTGCCATTATTATCAAACATTACTTTGTCTGAAAGACACTAACCTCCCCCCCGGCCGGCCAGAGGAACAGAACTGCGTAAGGAAGCAGAAACTGATTCACGGCATTGTGGACATACAGAAGATCACGACAGTACCCCTTGTTCTGTACTGGCTATTTGTCGTTAACTGACTGACCGAGAGTCGGCACTTTGAATGGGAGCAGCCAGTATTTGTGTTTGCATAGTACGACTCGAACGCACTGAAACATATGCATATAACCAACCAACTAAAATATTAGTCAGACAATCTGGACGGGACTTCCTAAGTGACAAACATCTACAAAGCATTCTTGAAAAATATTTCATTCCATCTTAAAGGAGATGCTGGGTTACAGGCCTTCCCAACCGGTATTTGTATTCTGTGTTGTTGTGACGCCAATTATTTACGACAACTGGATCCTTATTTAATTTTGTAGAACTTTTAACTGGATCTAGATGGATAGCTGAGAGTGAGATGTTGTTAATTAAGTTTCTTTCGTGCCATGTTCCTGCATATGCCTTACGCCTGAGAGAAAAACCCCTCTGTCGATTAAAAACCCCGGTAGAAATTTGTTGCTCGTTGTTCGTCTTACGTACGCACATATTGTCTCAGTGGTCTTGATAGTGCTATAGTGTGATTTTGTAATTCGTTGGTGTAGAAACGATTCTGTCTAATTCTGTGGAAGACGCGAAACTTTAAAATCTTGCCGGTGCAGAGAATATTATCTTCTGATATAGGAGTTGTTTGAAGTAATTTTGCTCAGTAAGTTGTTCTCCTGTATATCAGGCTGCTACATTATCCCAAATACTTGTAGATGCTCTTGGTTTGTGGACAGTTTCATTGAGTTCTTCGTTTTCCAGAGGATTCTGTGGAGTGAATTGGATACTGCTTCGAGAAAAATACAGGGGAAAATGAACTTTTGAATTTCGGAAAATTAAACGTTGTATGATAGGGCTACAGGAGTGATTTTGTGAGTCTGTTGTTACGTAGTCTGTTGATCCCGAATCTGGTGATTTCTTCTTTTATTCTGTGTAGTATGTTCTTGGTTTTAAGTGTTTCGTAAGGAAGTTTGTTTTGAAGCTATACCGTCGATCTACAGCAGTGTGTTCTTGGTTTTAAGTGTTTCGTGAAGGGAGTTTGTTTGGAAGGTATATCGTAGATCTTCAGCTAATTGAAGCATCCTCTGGTTAGCAGACAGAGGTTATTTTTTCGTTTCATTAGAATGTAAGAAGAGAAACTGGTAGCTCCAGTCCATTTGTTTGATATTTCGTGAGGCGTACAAAATTATATCGGCTTTCAGCTTGTTTAATCTTTTCAGTCCTGTCTTTCTGGCTACTTAAGAGTTCATCTAGACAGATGTAGACAAGGTATTTGACGTTTAGTTGTGGAACAATTTCTTGTCCACAAAGTCGAATGTAGAGTTTTGGGTTATCCTGTAGTCGGCGATTAGTAAGATTGCCATGTCTGAAAAGGAAAGGTTTGCTTTTTGGTGGATTAGATCAATCAGATTCTCCATTTACTGGGCTACGTTTCAAATTTGCTGATGTAGCTGTTGACTTGTTCATTGATTGCATTCGAGTTGGGCGCATGATACCAGTAAGTGTTGTCATCTGCATATAGAACCATGTCTTCATTCCACCACCGGGGTCTTGGGATATCTGCTGTGTATATCGTACATAACAAAGTGGATATGACGGCAGCCTGAGGTACTCCGGGTCTGGGTGTGGAGTAGGATGATTTTTGTTCCTCGTCTCGTAGTTGTACTCTTCAGTTTCAAATGAGTTTAACTAATAATTGTACTACTGCAGGTGGGAAGTGGTGCTTTAGCACTTTGTGAAGATGTCTGTACCTTATCAAAAGCGCGTTCTGTGTCCAGAAAGAGGGTAGCAGTTGCACCTGTGAAATTGCAGGGCTCCGCTGCATTCTTAATTAGCCTTAATCATGGATCAGCGGGATTGTGTTTCTGAAACCAGCTTGTTCATGTGATATAATGCTTTTGTCTCCTGCAAAATGTTGTAGTATGTTGTTAACTTTGTCTTTCAAAGTCTTGTCAATTATTTATAATTATTTTTATATTTCTAAGTTTGGTTTCAAAGTCGGTTTGCTGAGTGGTGAGTTAGACACGGTTTCTTCTTTATTTCATGTAAATCACAAATTGTACAAGGTTGAATTCTTTCAGTCCAGATATGAAAAGACTTAACGATTTCCTTGGGGTCCAGATTTTCAATGATAACAATTCTAGTTAGAACATTCAGATCAATCATTACTGGGTTCTCACCGGATTCTGTGGACATGCTGGCGTTTCATTTCGAGTTACGCCTGGAGCGTGCCTTTTAAAAACCTTCGTCGTTATGTATCTCAAGAGATTCCGTTTCATGAGGAGAATCATTTGTTTAGCAATGAGTAGCTGGTTGTTGGACGCACTGAGATTCCTGAGGCTCCTGAGGTTGTTGGGGTCGGTTGGCGACTGTTGAGATTCGACCGGTGTCGTTGCGTCAGATCTGATCATTTTCTGACGTTTTTTGTTTGGCATGAAGAACGTTGACTCTGCATGGTGGAGATGGGATGACCTGAGCGTTCTCTTCATACAGTTTGTCCTGAACATGATTCCTGCCATATACCATTTGCTTCTTTTACTAATTTGACATTCATAGTACCTATATTTTGTCAAACAACAATAATATTTGCTACGTTGAGGAAAACTAACAGATCAAATTACACTTACACCTAAAAAAAAAAAACCCAGTATGAGAAAAATAAACATCATTATACGCAACATAATGAAATCACAAATATCTCATTCTCTAGATCAGTGCTGTAAATTCACTCGACCTTGTGTTTATAAATTGACATATGGAAGCCAAAATAAAATATACATTAGAGTAGACAGAAGGAATTTTCAAAACAATGTTCATACCACATCTGAATCTCACTGCCATGATATTATCTTCATTGGCTCACCGTTAAAACAACAAGTTCCACACACCAATGAAAAAGGACATGTGTTAAATATTTTACAAGAAATAGAAAGTTTCTTGTATATGATAAAACATCAAGACATTATTTTGAACGAACAGGTTGAATCAAAACAATTCATTGTAAATTTCACCAATGTCATTCTAAATGTTTCATGTTGAAACATATTCCTATCTTTAGATAACGTGTTAAAATAGATAACACTATTTAGGAGTGAAATTATATAGTCTCTCATTTAGCAAAGTTAGTCATTATCTTTGTATGTAATGCACTCTTCCATTAAAACTTAAACAATAACCAAATATATGTTCTGATTGCAACTGGTATATTATCAGTTAAGATTAAATATGTCACTGGCTGACGTCTGCTATGTAAGTTGTGTGACTGCTCAATAGCTACACTAAAACGGTGTGTTTCTTTTGCAGAATTGGAAAAACACGACCGTGACAGGATTCGAACCTGCAATCTTCGGATCCGAAGTCCGACGCCTTATCCATTAGGCCACACGGTCACTGACGACCAAGTATTCCTTACATTCGTGTCATCTCGAAATGCCCATACCGCTGAGGAATTGTGTTTTCGTTCTACACAGCCGCTGCCTCTTGCTGCTTCCCACCCATTCGTTACATTCAAACCCTTACGAGACCGAGCAAATAGAGATTGGGAATCAAGACCACACACTTTGTGCATTCGGAATCGAAGGCGGGGCGTCCCTCGCCGCATTTACGTAAATCTGCCTCGAAGTATATTTTGTCTTCTCTAATGCTAGTAGTGCTACTGATGGACGTTTGCTTTTGTTACTATCCCAGCAATGTATAAATAAAGTAATTCTCTGTTGTTCAGTTTATTTGAGTCAACTCCAGTACCAACAGCCCTCGTGCCTCGTACTTTTCGTAATCCAACACAAAACCCATTTTTTAATGGTTCAGTTTTAATAATCACTATCTCCCAACGAATATAATAGTGCCAGAGACCTACCCATATTTTAAACTTTAATGTAACACACTCATCACATCAAAAGTGAAAGCTCAAAATGATTCTCTTCCAGCAGAACTGGAATATTACATATCTCCTAGTTCTTACATACTACAAATTAGTTCCTTCCCACTCCAGTGACCAAGTGCACCTGGATTTTCCCACTCTATCACTTTATCTGCTCCCTGAAACTGCAGCGCCCTCTTACTGTCGAGGATACCCCGCATGACGTCGGGTATGAACCTGCTGGTCCCATCACTTCCATAGTCTCATGACGGTCGAGAGATCCGATTAAACCAAACAGAATTATCCTGGAATAATAAGATGCAGTGTTGATACACTAAGATTCAGATGCTGTCGACATTCGGCAGGTACTGGTATTTGTACTTCTCGTTCGAGGCACATCTCAGTCATCTCAAAACAAATAACGTTGAAATACGGTCTGTGAATGAGGGACCCCATACTTGTTCTTCAGTTATATTCAATATGCAGGTGGCTTTATTTCTATCCATGTCGTGTGTTTGCGCTGATATGCAAACCATCCGCATGTAAAAGCATGTAGAGCACTTCAGGTAATTTGCCGTTTACTGCTTGTTGCCTTCAAGGTCAAATTCCTGCTGCTTTAACGACCATTGATGTAGATTTGTTTCTTCCGTGCGAAATTACAAACAATATGGGTGGCAGTTATTTGTCATTGAATATAATTCTGTATGAAAGCACTAACCTGGTTACCAACACATGTAGTCCATTTGTATTCGCAGTTACGGCTTAGAGTTCTTACTACGCCTTCCTCGGCGCTTTTGCTCCCTGAAATAACATGGGTGAGGTGACAGATATGTATGCCGGGTCTGTGAGAAACGACGCAGAACATTTGGGCTGTCTCTCAATTGTACGTTGGTAAAGAACGAGAAACACATTGATTAAACCATGAAAATGAAGTAGTCTGTAGTTGACATATTGCAGGAAGGAAGTAGTTTTTTATGAAAGTAATTTTTCTTAAAGTGGCTGTCATTTCAATAGCCACTGCAGGAACCGTCGAATCAATACAGAAAGCTTAAAGCCACTCTTTTTTTCTGCTCAGTAATTTGTTTGATTGTTTACTTCAATATTTCCTATTTTCTCAAACCGTTTGATATCAATGTTATATTTTATAGTGCTTCGTACTCTACGAATTTATTATCTAACGATTATCGAGCTCAACGTAGACTCATGTACATCTCATGACAGAAACAAAGTCGGTCACAGAACTAACGGTTAAGGAGTTATCACTTTGAATACATGCAGTGAGAACCTCTTACTAGATCACAGAACTTGAGCGACGATTGTTACGACAGTTTTTTATTATTATTTACTTGATGATTATTTGATAAGAAGTATTCGACTATTCTTACACTAAATGTTTATTACAATATGTCAAATATTGAGTCGTTTGTAAAGTAATGTTGAAGGCGCATTATACATGGGAGAGCGATTATTTAACTAATAAGGATTTTTCGGGGTGGGGTTAAGGGGCAGAGGGGCGTTCCTTCTATAAAAAACGAAAAGTATTTGGAATCTAAAATGATCAAGGGGAATAAGACAAATTACTTGTAATGGAAATAAATTAGTTTTGTTACTATGGACTGTTACTGTAACACGCAATTACTCAGATACAGAATCCGGAAAACACGATACATTCTCATATACTACAGTACTAACCCACACCTCTGAAACACAGATTCTTAAATTTAGAATTCTGCAACATTAAACGCCACTGCTGTAGTGAGTAATTTTATATCTCGTTGAAGCAGACGTATTTTAAAGTCATATTTTTTGTTGTTTTCTTTTGGCAAGTACAAAACGAATGTTATTCTCTCCTATATTTATCAAAGCTCTTTGTATTACAGAATAATATTACCTATGTCGAAGATCTGGCTAAGAATGATAATACTTACTTGTATTTTTTCTTGTATTTTGATCCTTCAGATATGCCTCGCTAGTGCGAGAACGTCGAGATTGCGTGGGTGTCCCATACACAGGGTGTAACGGGTATAAGTGCGTTGGTGTCTTAATAGGTACACTCTCTTCATCCTACAGTCTTGTCACATATACGTCACAAACTTTATGATTTGATGTTTTCTGCCTGTTCCTAACAACACCACTAAGTCAACTACACCTTTCGGTATAGACTGATCGTTTTGCGTCCACGTGTCCACACTTCAGCACCTGACCTGCTTCCCACGGGAAAATAAGCATTAACGGCTTTTTCTTTCCACACATACCTGGATAGGCTAACCAAAATACAAACATATGACTTCTGTAAGCTATAATTATGAGCCTGCAAATGACTTGATGTAATGTCGTTCAATACACCCTCCGCAGTCAACATAGTGATATCTGCGCTTACAGCCGTTACGCCCTGTATACAGCCGAGAGGTGGCCGACGCTCCCCAGGTGTGGCGTGTGGTGGGGGCGCTGACCGCCATTCCACCCTCGGTGCATTCAGTCTTGCCCAGACTCGCGAAGCGTCAACTGCCGGGTGAGTTCTTGACGATAGTCTGATAGTAAAGGGTCGCATGCCGATCTCAGCTAATAGCCCTCGTCCATGTTGACGAGAGGATCGTGTTTCTTTCTCAAATTGGAACGTATGCTTCTCGTTGAGGCTATGTGTAGCCAGTGCTGATCTGTCTTTATGCCCCAGGCATACGCATCTAATGTATTCCATCCATCGCTGCTAGATGCTGTGCTGCGTTTTTCCCTTTCCTTGACGCTGACACGCTCAAGGAATGTCATATAAACCTGGTACTCGCAAGTGTATCTTGTCCTTTACTGAGATAAACATAGTTTTCGTTTTTCGTAGTGGTCAAAAAATGGCCAAATTTTTTTTCGGAGTTTCTCCCAGTTTTGGCTTAGGTAGCCCCAGCACAGGGAATAAAGTTAAATTTCTGTTCCTCTTTCCCTTCCTCTTATTTGCGATAGGCTGTGTCATTTGTTTCCTTCAATGCACGTCAATTTTGGCAGCATACAGTCTAAGTTGTTACAGACTATCTCTGTGCCAGTGATGTCAGCTCGTTGCATGAAGGAACAGATCAAAGAGGGTCTTTTTTCCATAGACTGCATGTCCTAGGGGACCATCTGTATTGCCCTTGTTAGCACGTCCTAAACTGGAATACATCTCTTACGTTCTAGCTCCACCGTCAATTGTTTGTTTTCATGGACCTGTTGGGTCAGTCTGCTATCTCTTTGCCATGTCCCCGCAGGACGAAGGGACATCCACGTAGCTTATTGGCTCTTTCTTTGGAAACGTCTGCGATGAAAGTGATATCTACCGTGGAGCTAGTATGTACGTAGTCAGCGAGAGGAAATGGTTCGTCTTTTAGCCCGTTCACTACCACTGGGAAATATGTGTCGCATGATAGGCTGTCAGAGAACCACTTACTGTGTAAGAACCAGTTGAATATGCTGTATGTTACTACTATGTCTAGTATGGGACGATTGAGAGTATTAGAGATTGCCCTTGAAAGTTGTGCTGTCTCAATTATTACGTACAAATGGGAGAAATTTATCACCTTTTAGAACAGAGTGGAGTTTATAGAATTTCCTGCACTCTGTGTGGCAAATTATATGTAGATCAATCAGTTAGGGCTATAACTCCTAGACTAACTGAGCATGAAGGGAGTTGGAGACTGAGAAAGAAAGAGTTCACCTTCGCTAAACATGCTCTGACTGAATGTCATCCATATGACATGAAGTGTGATATTCTCCATAAAAGAACTAAGGGGAGAAAACTAACATTACTTGGAACTCTGGTCGTTAATAAACCACACTCAAAGAAACCTGACTTTGTCCTTAATGACCAAACACAGTTCCATTACTCATCCTTATTAAAATTGTAGCCAGCTATTATGCCCCTCATCATTGGCTAATAAGCTTTCTGTAACTGTTGTACACCCACATTCCATAGCCTTTTTCTTCCCCTCCCTTTATTTAGTCTGTTCATCACATCCACCAGTTTGTCCATATGACGTATGAGTCCATGCCATTACTCATTTGTAGAACATTTCTGTTTTATACGCTTACGTACTTTTAATATTTGAATATACGGTAATATAAGATTTATTTATTCAGAGCATCTTTAGGTGCTTCAAAAATAGTTGAAATGTCTCTGAGCACTATGGGACTTACATCTTAGGTCATCAGTCCCCTAGAACTTAGACCTACTTAAACGTAACTAACCTAAGGACATGACACACATCCATGCCCGAAGCAGGATTCGAACCTGCGACCGCAGTGGTCGAGCGGTTCCAGACTGTAGCGCCTAGAAACGCTCGGTCACTCCGGCCGGCCTTTAGGTGCTACATCATACTTGTTTCGTATCGATATAGCCATAAAAGTCACAGATCTTTGTACAGCATTCTATGTACACTTATAGATTCTTGCTAAAGTTGTGTGGATTAGCTGTTTAGCATCACGTTATCTAACGATGGCCTGAGAGGCTGAAAGCCAGTTCATAAAACTAGTAAATATTATTGTGGAACACTAATACTTTGTATTGAAGTTATTAATATGTATAATTTCCTCCAAAAACTGGCAGAATATTCTATTAATATTAATGTTCATTTTATATGTGGTTGATTCCTTAATGAGGTAATTTTCTACATCCATTGTGTAGCTTCTTCTTTCAGTATCAGGTCTGATTTGCTGAATGTCTAGTTTCATCATATGATTTTCATGAATATTTTGATGTAATATAATGGATTTATCTCAATAATGTATGACATAATGAGAAGATACAGGTAAGAACTTGCGTATGTTGCGAATCTCAAAGCGTGACGCGTGACTATCAGTGGATATTTTCTATGTAGTGAGGTCCAGTATGTGCTGTGAATTTTATGTGGGGGGATTTATGCCGGTTTCGGTTAACCCTTACTTGATATTCAGTTTGATTTTTCCTTGAATGGGTGACCTTCTTTAATAGAAACCAGGCCTTATGGAAGATACGTGTAGGCACTATCTGATATGTTGTGGATATTTATGTTTTCCAAAGTTTCTGTTATAATTCTATGGTTCCGCAGTTGCCCACATGAAGAGATGGTTCCGTCATAGTATTTTTAAAAGTCAGTTTTTATTTGCAATGATTGTCTCTTGGTCTGTGTGAGATGAGTGTATGGTGTGAAAGATGCCTCGTTTGGTCGATATTTCAGCCAAGCGAGTACGCTGTGACGATGAGAGTGAATGTGATGAGTAGTGAGGTTACCACCTTAACGCTTAGCGGCTTATACTGACTGCGTATGTGGTGAGTGCAGCAGGCTCAGTGTCACTCACGTCGAGGCCGTGCATATTTCGTCTTTCATTTTGTGTGCTGTTTCCGACTCTTGCTCCGCCTTGTGTCTGTGTGAGTGTAGATCTGCTACCATCACTGGACGTGGTGTGAGAGTTGTTTAAAAAGGTTGGCCATCTACGAGAAAACTTGTACGTCCACATGTTACAAAAGTGAAATGATTCTTTCGGGTGGGGTGATAAATAGTGGATCGCGTCAAGGGAAATAATAATTGTTATTAAGGTTTCGGTATGGATCCCAGTTCACAAATGCTTGATTATGTTTTATGATGATTATTTCAGAGTGTCGTGATGTTTAAGACTGCGATAGTCCCTTTTCTCTATGCAACAAAGCTGGCATCACTCAACTTTACGTCCGAGATTCACACTAGTATAACATTGGTAGCGGTAGGTTTTTCTACCTGCAATAACTCTTATTTGATGTCCGACTGAAAACAATCACGTAACACCGTTTACATTCGCCTACGTAAGGTAGTGTTCGTGACCTTCTTCTGTTGCCGCATACTGTTGTTTGTTGCTGTAGCTCTGTGTTGCATTTGAACATCTTTGTCAACCTTCGGTGTTGTCCTGAGGAGCACAGCTTCCCTAGAATCTCTTGAGACACTCTGTAACCACTAAAACATGCCAGTTGTTGTTCCTGAACTTTTATTAAATGGTTCAAATGGCTCTGAGCACTATGGGACTTAACATCTGAGGTCATCAGTCCCCTAGACTTAGAACTACTTAAACCTAACTAACCTAAGGACGTCACACATATCCATGCCCGAGGCAGGATTCGAACCTGCGACCATAGCAGCAGCGCCGTTCCGGACAGAAGCGCCTAGAACCGATCGGCCACAACGGCTGGCTGAACTTTTAACTTTCTCTTAAATGCAATAATTTATTATGTGCTTCAAGATTTATAAATTCGTGCAATTTATACCATTTCTAAGTAAATCATTTTAGTCTTTGTCATTGATAATTACCAACTGCGTGAAAATTTTACGTATTGAAGAAAGTGCAGCACTTTTAATTTGTTTACTATGTTTTCCACAGATTGGAGGTTACATGCTGGTTTTAAGTGAAGCTAGCCACATTGTAACTGGATAAACTGCACAACAGGCTTGAATCCGTCTATCACTGTACCCCTTGGCTTCGTCGTGCACTACTAAGGAAGAAAAAATTTTCAAGAAGAGGGTAATACCATTTACAATACTACCGACTTTTAATAGATATTTGCGGTTCAGGTGAAAATTAATGTAATAGCAGTGTACTGTACAAGCTCATAATCATACCAAAAACGCTATAGAATTTTAGTGCGTAACAGTCCATGTTCACCAGAACTACTGTACTCTTCTTTATTCTTCAGAACACTTCCCAGAAAGTTAACAGAACCACGGTACAAGTTATGATGAAAGACAAGGACGCCACCAACATCCGCATATCCAAGGGAACGAAGCCGTAAAGTTCAGGAGTGGGAGTCTGGCTGCGGACCAGGTGGTTAAAGTGGCGCAGCTCCACCGTTTCTGCGCTACGGAGAGTCGAACCCATGAGCAGCCGGCACAAGACAGGAGCTGTTTGCGCCGCCTCCCTGGACGGCGCGTGCGAAGCCACTGCCACCATTAACACCTGTGACGACTGCCACGATATAAGCAAAATCTGCATCACCACTGGATGTTTCTGCTGCTGTGTTAAGACTTCGGCAACTGCATTCCAGGATATACCACACAGCACTGTCATCACGGATAAAGCTAGCAGTACCTGGAGCGCTGAAAGAACCGCCTGGGACAGGTGGCACAGTGCGGAGTAGACTCTCCTCAGCTTGCGGTAGCGGTCTGCAAGTGGTCGCCGCTGGCATCTCACTTGGGCTGTAGATCTCAGACACTGGTTGAGCTGGCGCAAGTCACTCCGCACAAGAAGAACGAACCCAACGTACCTGGAAACAGCTGTAGGTATTATACCACTGCAGAACAATGATAACATATATGTTCGTTTCATTCCGTACCACAGATATTCCAACGTCAGAGCAGCTACATGTAGAGCGAGAAACCCTGTGTACACCACTTTGCAGGAGATCCTCACCGCCGCGCTGGAGGAATGGAGCAATGCCAGGATGCCACTGTCCCAATACGACAACAGAGTGAAGATCCTCTCGTACTTGTGGGGGTTTCTAAACAGGTCTTCGGCGTTCGCCGTCACCGTGCAGGCGCAGTGTGTCATCATGTAGGTTACCAACCACACAAAAGTGATGGAATCCTTTTTTCTCGCGTTCACAGCTTGCAACGAATTTACCGTAAGCCCTGTTATTCCCAGGCTCATGACGAGAACAACAGATGCGTAAAGCGTACCAGCAGTGGTCCTGCGTAGTTCACACCTCTCTGTCTCCACTGTGAATGGTGTCAGCCCGAAAAACCTGCAGATGGTGTGGTATGGTGTTGCAGATCGTAAGATGTCTCTTCTGTTCGCCATTTAAACATCGTCTAGCACTCCGATATACCTTCGTTACCTGTGAAGAAAAAGTTCCACAATTATAGTAGGCCAGCTGCTTGCATTACACAGAGAATTAATCTAAAATTCTCGAATCACTCATAAATTGTTGAGTATGTTGTGTAGGTAAATTTTGGTTGTTTCGTCGTATGTCCATTTAAAAAAATTAAGAAGACAGACCTTGCTGTAATACGTCTGTTAAATACTACAAGCATTATTATTTCTTCATAAAAATCACGTATCGAGCACATTGCAAAGTTTATTGTTTTGAGTGTCTTTAAGGAGTCTATGTTACATTAGAGACAGAACATGAAACATTTAAACATTCTGGGTGAAGTAGCTAAATAAATAAAAGTAAATCAAACAGTAATGAAAGAAAGTTAAGACCAAATATTTGATCATAATGCGGAAAGCTACAGACGGCGCACTAAATACCTTAGAGATCGAAGCAATGGCTGCCACTTGAAGGAGTAGTGTCAGCAGTCGTCAAGATAAGCCAAGAAAACGTAAATCTTCTGGTACATTGGAAATTCATATAACATTTCTCCCATATACGAGTTTAGCAACTCAGCTTTCATCAGAAACTTTTTGCCACTGTGTTATGACAGCGAACAGAGATTTTTTGTTATCACGATTTCGTGTTAGCGTAATTTCGTCTTTTATTTTATTTACATGTACGTAAAAGTTGTCAACATAAACCTTATGGACTGAAGTGGGATCGTAACCATCGTTTTCTGCTATTTTTGCTACTTAAGTTAGATCTAATTTTTTTAATTTATTATGGTGCTTATCCCCCCCCCCCATGAACCATGGACCTTGCCGTTGCTGGGGAGGCTTGCGTGCCTCAGTGATACAGATAGCCGTACCGTAGGTGCAACCACAACGGAGGGGTATATGTTGAGAGGCCAGACAAACGTGTGGTTCCTGAAGAGGGACAGCAGCCTTTTCAGTAGTTGCAGGAGCAACAAACAGTCTGGATGATTGACTGACCTGGCCTTGTAACACTAACCAAATCGGCCTTGCTGTGCTGGTATTGCGAAAGGCTGAAAGCAAGGGGAAACTACAGCCGTAATTTTTCCCGAGGGCATGCAGCTTTACCGTTTGATTAAGTGATGATGGCGTCCTCTTCGGTAAAATATTCCGGAGGTAAAATAGTCCCCCATTCGGATATCCGGGCGAGGACTACTCAAGAGGACGTCGTTATCAGGAGAAAGAAAACTGGCGTTCTACGGATCGGAGCGTGGAATGTCAGATCCCTTAATCGAGCAGGTACACTAGAAAATTCAAAAAGGGAAATGGATAGGTTAAAGTTAGATAGAGTGGGAATTAGTGAAGTTCGGTGGCAGGAGGAACAAGACTTTTAGTCAGGTGAATACAGGGTTATAAATACAAAATCAAATAGGGGTAATGCAGGAGCAGGTTTAATAATGAATAAAAAAAATAGGAATGCGGGTAAGCTACTACAAACAGCATAGTGAACGCATTATTGTGGTCAAGATAGACACGAATCCACGCCTACTACACTAGTACAAGTAAAATGCCAACTAGCTCTGCAGATGTTGAAGAAATTGATTAAATGTATGATGAGATAAATTATTCAGGTAGTGAAGGGAGACGAAAATTTAATAGTCATGGGTGACTGGAATTCGGTAGTAGGAAAAGGAAGAGAAGGAAACGTAGTAGGTGAATATGGATTGGGGCTAAGAAATCCAAGAGGAAGCCGCCTGGTAGAATTTTGCACAGAGCATAACTTAGTCTTAGCTAAGACTTGGTTCAAGAATCATGAAAGAAGGTTGTATACATGGAAGAACCCTGAAGATACTAGAAGGTTTCAAATTTTATAATGGTAAGACAGAGATTTAGGAACCAGATTTTAAATTAAGACGTTTCCAGGGCAGATGTGAACTCTGACCACAATCTATTGGTTATGAACTTTAGATTAAAACTGAATAATCTGCAAAAAGGTGGGAATTTAAGGATATGGGACCTAGATAAACTGACTAAACCAGAGGTTGTACAGAGCTTCAGAGAGAGCATAAGAGAACAATTGACAGGAATGGGGGAAAAAAATACAGTAGAAGATGAATGGGTAGCACTGAGGGATGAGGTAGTGAAGGAAGCAGAGGATCAAGTAGATAAAAAGACGAGGGCTAGTAGAAATCCTTGGGTAAGAGAAGAGACACTGAATTTAATTGATGAAAGAAGAATAAACAAAAATGAACTAAGTGAAACAGGCAAAAAGGAATACAAACGTCTCAAGAATGAGATTGACAAGAAACGCAAAATGGCTAAGCAGGGATGGATAGAGCACAAATGTAAGGATGTAGTAGCTTATCTCACGAGGGGTAAGATAGATATTACCTACAGGAAAATTAAAATGACCTTTGGAGAAAAGAGAAAAACTTGCATGAATATCAAGAGCTCCGATGGAAACCCAGTTCTAAGCAAAGAAGGGAAAGCAGAAAGGTGGAAAGAGTATATAGAGGGTCGATACAGGGGCTATGTTCTTGAGGACAATATTATGGAAATGTAAGAGCATGTAGATGAAGATGAAATGGGAGATATGATACTGCGTGAAGAGTTTGACAGAGCACTGAAAGACCTATGTCGAAACACGGCCCTGGGTGTAGACAACATTCCATTATAACTACTGACAGCCTTGGGAGAGCCAGTCCTGACAAAACTCTACCATCTGGTGAGCAAGATGTATGATGTGGTGTCACCGCCAGACACCACACTTGCTAGGTGGTAGCCTAGCCGCGGTCCGTTAGTATACGTCGGACCCGCGTGTCGCCACTATCAGTGATTGCAGACCGAGCGCCGCCACACGGCAGGTCTAGTCTAGAGAGACTCCCTAGCACTCGAGCCAGTTGTACAGCCGACTTTGCTAGCTATGGTTCACTGCCTACACACGCTCTCAATTGCAGAGACGACAGTTTAGCATAGCCTTCAGTTACGTCATTTGCTACGACCCAGCAAGGCGCCATATTCAGTTACTATTGATATTGATATCGTGAATCACGTACCGTCAAGAGCGACGTTCATCATTAATGGATTAAAGTTAAGTATCAAACTAATTCCGCCCGCTTTCTGAATTCTAATTCCTTGTCATGTTCCAGACCTCACGTCAGTATAGTCCTTCCCTCCTCACGCCAGCCTGCGTAAGCTGAAACGCGTGCATTTCGGCCTCCTCTAGTAACACGGTGTTGGCTCTTCTGCCAACACAACACATGAGACAGGCGAAATTCCATCAGACGTCAAGAATCGTATAATAATTCCAATCCCAAAGAACAGAGGTGTTGACAGATGTGAAAATTACCGAACTATCAGTTTAATAAGTCACAGCTGCAAAATACTAACGTGAATTCTTTACAGACGAATGGAAAGACTGGTATAAGCCGACCTCGGGGAAGATCAGTTTGGATTGCGTAGAAATGTTGGAACACGTTAGGCAATACTGACGACTTATCTTAGAAGAAAGAGTAAGGAAAGACAAACCTACGTTTCTAGCATTTCTAGACTTAGAGAAAGATTTTGACAATATTGACTGGAATACTCTCTTTCATGTTCTGGAGGTGGCAGGGGTTAAATACAGGGAGGGAAAAGCTATTTACAATTTGTACAGAAACCAGATGGCAGTTATAAGAGTCGAGGGGCACGAAAGGGAAGCAGTGGTTGGGAAGGGAGTGAGACAGGCTTGTAGCCTCTCCCCGATGCTATTCAATCTGTACATTGAGCAAGCAGTAAAGGAAACAAAAGAAAAATTCGGAGTAGGTATTAAAATCCATGGAGAAGAAATAGAACTTTGAGGTTCGCCGATGACATTGTAATTATATCAGAGACAGCAAAGGACTGGGAAGAGCAGTTGAACGGAATGGACAGTGTCTTGAACATCAACAAAAGCAACACGAGGATAATATAATGTAGTCGAATTAAATCGGGTGACGCTGAGGGAATTAGATTAGGAAATGAGACACTTAAAGCAGTAAAGGAGTTTTGCTATTTGAGGAGCAAAATAACTGGTGTTGGTCGCAGTAGAGAGGATATAAAATGTAGACTGGCAATGGCAAGGAAAGCGTTTCTGAAGAAGAGAAATTTGTTAACATCGAGTATAGATTTAAGTGTCAGGAAGTCATTTCTGAAAGTATTTGTATGGAGTGTAGCCATGTATGGAAGTGAAACATGGACGATAAATAGTTTGGACAAGAAGAGAATAGAAGCTTTCGAAATGTGGTGCTACAGAAGAATGCTGAAGATTAGATGGGTAGATCACATAACTAATGAGGAGGTATTGAATAGAATTGGGGGGAAGAGGAGTTTGTGGCACAACTTGACTAGAAGAAGGGACCGGTTGGTAGGACATGTTCTGAGGCATCAAGGGATCACCAATTTAGTACTGGAGGGCAGCGTGGAGGGTAAAAATCGTAGAGGGAGACCAAGAGATGAATACACTAAGCAGATTCAGAAGGATGTAGGCTGCAGTAGGTACTGGGAGATGAAGAAGTTTGCACAGGATAGTGTAGCATGGAGAGCTGCATCAAACCAGACTGGCGGCGCTTACCAGTCCCCAGCTCAGGAACCCCAGGGTCGCCAAGCCCGTACTCACCAAACAAATGCCCTTGAGATCATCGACATGCGGCAGGTGCTGGTATATCTACTTCTTACGCGAGGCATATCTTTGTCATCTCAGAAACAAATAACGTGGAAATACCATTTGTGAATGAGAGACACCGTGCTTGTCCAGTTTATTCAATATGCAGGTGGCGTTATTTCTATCCACGTCGTGCGTCAGCGCTGATATTCAATCCGTCTGCAAGTAAAAGCATATAGTGCACTTCAGCTAATTTGCCGTTTACTGCATGTCATCTTCAAGGTCAAAGTGCCGCAGGTTTAATGCCCGTTGGTGTAGATGTGATTCTTCTGTACTAAATTACGAACTACTCGAGTGGCAGCCATTCGTCATTGAATACTATTACTTTTGAAAGCACTAACCTTTTTCCCGAGAGCACGGAATCCACTTACCTTGGCAGCTACGGCTGAGAGTTCCTACTGCGCCTTCCTCGGCATTTGTGGTCGCTGAAATAACATCTGGCAGGTGACAGATATGTACACTGCGTCTGTGTGAAGCGAAACAGAATGTTAGGGCTGTCTCTCAGCTGTAATGAACGAGAAACACATTGATTAAAACATGAAAAATGAACGGTCTGAAATTGATGTAGCGTAGGAAGGAAGTTATATTTTAAGCAAGTAATATTTTTTAAGGTGGCTGTCATTTTAATAGCTACTGCAGGAGCAGTCGAATCAATACAGAACACTAATAGCCACATTTATTTCTGTTCCATAATGTGTTTGTCTACTACAACATTTCGTATTTTCTCAAGCCCTTTGGTGGCACTGTTATATTTTATCGTGCTCATACAATCGGAATTAATTACCTAACCACTATGTAGCACCATGTAGGCTCATATTCATCTGAAGAGAGAAACACAGTCGGGCAGGGATCTATGAAGTAAGAAGTTAGTATCTTGAATGGATGAAGTCAGAACCTCTTGACTGACCATTGTTACGACAGTTTTTTATTATTATTTATTTGTTAATTATATTTAGTCAGTTAGTTTAGCTCTAAGGTACCACATCCATTACATGTAAAAATTCTCATATAACACGTAATATACACTGAAGCGCCAAAGACACTGGTATAGGCATGCGTACTCAAATACAGAGATATGTAAACAGGGAGAATACGGCGCTGCGGTCGGCAATCGCTGTATAAGACAACAAGTATTTCGCGCATTTGCTAGATCGGTTACTGCTGCTACAGTGGCAGGTTTATCAAGATTTAAATGAGTTTGTACGTGGTGTTACAGTCGGCGGACGAGCGATGGGACACAGCGTCTCCGAGGTAACGAAAAAGTGGGGATTTTCCCACACGACCATTTCACGAGTATACCATGAATATCAAAGGTCCGACATCGCTGCGACCAGAAAAAGATCCTGTAAGAACGGGACCAACGAAGACTGAAGAGAATGTCCTTCAGAATATAAATCAATTGAGCAGTACTGCCTTTTGGGTTGAAAGCAGAAACAGAAAGTACATTGTCGTGAATAGGAAGACCAAACAAATGAAATGAATCAAAGCCAAGAATATTTTCACAGTGACGTGAAAGTGGAATTGTAAATTCCCTTGTTTTCGTGTGAGACTGGAATATGGCAGGTAAACAACGCGTACCAGGTAGCGGAATGTCCTGACCGTTACCCGCCTAAGTCGCGTGCAAGATTTTCTGAACTGTGTCGAGCCCAGCTGTTCATAAGTGGCTCGAATAAGCAACGAAACAGAAGTGTCACTGCCTAACTGAAGTCGCACAAAGCGTCTGACACTGACTAAGTTCATAAACAGTTTATCTGACTGTCGTTGCACAGAATTTGGGTAGGGTGAAGGCACATCCTGTATTTAATCATTACTAGTACCGGTAACCGCATAGAAAAAAACTAGATTCATTGAATATGAAGGTGCTTCACACTTACGAGAGCGAACGTGGGTAGAGTTCTTTTCTGATGCAAGCATACAGGCTGCACATGAGCTGGCATTACAGAAGCAAGGCAGTGACGTTCCACGAGGGTAAATTTTGTCTTCACATGATTTTGTGGTGTCACCGCCAGACACCACACTTGCTAGGTGGTAGCCTTTAAATCGGCAGCGGTCCGTTAGTATACGTCGGACCCGCGTGTCGCCACTATCAGTGATTGCAGACCGAGCGCCGCCACACGGCAGGTCTAGTCTAAAGAGACTCCCTAGCACTCGCCCCAGTTGTGCAGCCGACCTTGCTAGCGATGGTTCACTGTCTACATACGCTCTCATTTGCCGAGACGACGGTTTAGCATAGCCTTCAGCTACGTCATTTGCTACGACCTAGCAAGGCGCCATATTGAGATACTAACTGATAATATTGTGAATCATGTACCGTCAAGAGCGACGTTCATCATTAATGGATTAAAGTTAAGTATCAAACCAGCTATGTCCGCTTTCTGAATTCTAATTCCTTGTCATGTTCCAGACCTCACGTCAGTATAGTTCTTCCCTCCTCACAGCAGCCTGCGTGAGCTAAAAGGCGTGCATTTCGGCCTCCTGTAGTAACACGGTGTAGGCTCTTCTGCCAACACAACAGATTTCACAGCAGAAACATGCGTTAACGCTTATTTACTCTATCCATGACGCGGTGCCTAGTTTGTGTGTGGTGGTCGGTGGCAAGACCGTATCTGTTTGTCACTTTGTGTTACACTGCAAATGGGAGCTACCTTACAGTTTTCCACGGCACTGTCGCATGAGTCCTGATGTTCAATAACTTGTAACACTTGTTTCAAAGTAGGATGTGGCACATTGTACATAACTGCATTACTAATCATTGTGTCACTACAGTGCCGTCCACAGCTACATTGCAAACGACACTGCGGTGTCAAAGACTGAAGTTCAGTGACCTATTGATGATATGTCTGTTCTGACCTTCCCCACAATCGAAATAACTTGTAACGAGCTGCAGCCACCCGCACCTGATCCTCGTATTACTTAGTGAGGGCAGAAATTAATTCTTCAAAAACCAGCAACTCTAGCCTACTAGTCGATAATAGCTTCTGAGGGAGTTGGTAAACACCTATACCACCCATTGACGTGAAACGAGTAAGTTTAACAGTACACTGCACTTGACGTGTAGCACATTGAACGTCGAAATGAACGTAGTGCTCGTTACATTCCTCTTGTTGTTCACTGAAAGTTCGGGACGGTGGAATAGCACGGAGGCTGTGTCGTGGATGTGGCTGGCTGTTGTGGCGAAGTTGATACAGCACCTGCTTGTGTATTAACCTATAAAAGATACTTACTTAGCTCGTAAATTTTGATTCGCTAACACAAAATCCCTCCGTCTCCTCACATAGGGTGGGGTTTTAGAGCGAGCAATTTGTTATTTATCAGTAACCATTTTCCACACAAAAATGAGAACATGAATTTTCTTGAATTAGAGCGCCAACTACCAAGAATCAAAACAATTAATTAAGACAAAATGTAGGCAGTTTTTTATGTAGATTCTGATTCTGCAATAAAAAGGGGGTTCCCATTTCAAATTTTGAATTTGCCTCCCGTCCTAACCCTAGGGGGCTGGGGTGGTGGGCTGATTTTAGCACCAACAGATGTCCCCCTCGAAAATAATCATCTTTGGATTCTACACATTCTTTCGTGTGAAGCGTATTTTTCAAGTTAATCTGGTTTGCCAACTTAAAATTTACACCCTGTATATACAAATAACTGATCTTCTTGAAATTTTTTTATGAGTCTTTGCATGGAATGGAAAGTTGAGCGCTGCCAGCCCACCGTTGTTCTTGAAGACAGCTGGGCCTATGATGTGGGGTTCTATTTCATATGACAACAGGAGCACTGTCCTGGTTACCCCACGCACACTGACTGCGAAATTCTACGCCAGTCTGTTGATTCGACCTGTTGTGCTGTCATTCATGAATGGCATTCCAGGAGTGACTTTTAACAAGATAACGCTCACCTGCATACCGCTGTTGAAACCAAACATGCTGTACAGAGTGCCGACATGTTGCTTGGCATGCTTGACTACCGGATTTGTCTCCACTTGAGCTGATATCGAACATCATCAGACGAGATATATTCCCGAAATTTCATTACTCTACGTAAATTATTTTTTGGTGTTTGTTTTTTTTCCGTCAGTGTATTTTAAAATTGTGAAATAAATATTTGTGTTTTTAATGAAATATTCTACGAGATTCCATAGCTTCTAGTATAGGGACCATTGTGAGACACAAAGATCTCTCTAAAAAGTATGCTGTGAGAAATTAACGAAATTTGTATTTACTTTTGTGTGTGTGTGTGTGTGTGTTAAAAGATAGTTTGAAGTTCTAGACCCTACTTAAACATTAGTACTTCTTTAAAAAGTATGATGTTAATATATGTCAACAACAATTAAAACTTTTGTTTTTTCTTAGTTTTTAAGGTGCGCATAAAGTACCCCCGCCTCCTTAAGAAACGTTAGTAATGCGAGGATTAATATTATAGGTGTTTGAAAACTATGTCTTTATTGTCAATACACTGAGTTATTCGAATTTTGATCTTACGTTTGAATCTGGCTGGGATAGAGATGGATGTGCGGGCCACTGCTGAGAGTATATTGTCCTTCCAGTGTGCAGGAGTCCTTGGACGATCGCTGTACGGAGTGGATTCTGGAAATCCCCTAAGAAACGTCACAAGGGTATAATTCGATGAGGCAACTATCACGGAAGATCAGATGAGGCGCCCGGAGGGCTTCCCTGCAAAACACGCAAATCAGTTCGCACTGTATGCGCCGTCGTCCAAGCTAAACCACAATATTAATTTGTCCAAGAAGAGGCAAGAAACAGTCCTCAGTCATGCTGAATACTCTCCGAGAATTCACATTTAGTGTATTCTCAACTCTGCACACCAAAGTGCTACACGTAATGGATGCGTAAGGGCTGTCTGGTCCTCTCGTGAAGTTGTCCAGGTTTGTCAGCCCACTAGCACAGCGTGTCTTGTTTATTAGCGCACTCAGATAAATGAAAGTGTGCCTCGTCACTAAAGAACAGCAGCGCAGTGTGTGGCAACTGTTCAAACAAGTCTCCACATGAACTTTTTCGCAGCAATAAAATCGCATTTTGCACCACACCCAGTTTATATGGGTTAAAATTGGACGCGTGGTGAGAAAATCGTCTCACAGAATGATAGTAAAGTGTAAGGACAGCGGTGTGTGTGCCTGCCGAGCGACGACGACATAAATAGCTTCTACGATTTGCAGCAATCAGAACGTAAAATGGAAATGTTCAAAAACAGAATAGTAACTAAGCTTACAATAACATGTACTATTTTTGAAAATCAGCGTAATAATGAAGTTAATGACCCGCATTGGGCGTAATTACCAAGGCATGTACAGTGCTGGGGTTAGGTAACACCTGGTGCTACACTGATTCTAAATAAAATATAATCAGTTTGATTATAAACATCAATATTCAGCAGCTCCATCGTAATCGAATATCCAGCATTCACAACTATTATGCACTACTCACTTCTAATCAAAAGGTTGTTACGTTAAACACCGCAGTATCAGGTTCATTGTATTTATACGAAAGCTGCACACTGCCTGTTTATGCTTGGCACTTTGCTCGCTCTCTCTTTCTTGTCTTCGTTATTTCCCACACTTTATGATGGAATAATTATAGTACTTTGATGCCATTCCGTAAGATGTTATACATTTCAGTTGTCCGGAAAGATGGACACAGCCCAAATTAATATATGGCAATAAAAGAGTATGAAGTTTGAATTAATAGACAATTAGTTATTTTTATTTAACTTCCTGGCTTGACTGAGTCCTTTTAATAAGTCACCACGCGAGTGATGGGGTATTAACTGCACCACGCATATCGTTAGCGCCGTCGCGTTGTAGGCGAACCATTTCTACTGTGGTTCATTTGCTTGGAACTGTCCTGATCACATTTCTTTGGCAGGATTTTCTTCTCTAAAGTCAGTTCATTAAGTCAGGACCACTAAGTTCACTTCAGGCCTATCATTTCATTCACCAACCAAACCACTGAGGAGGTAAAACAAACGTTCTTCACATCATGTTTCCACACACCCATGTCTCCAGTACGCGCCAAAACTTCGCAAGTATCTTTCTTGATATATGTGGTACCATTACTCACAACCGAAACTGTGTTGCGTGAGATTCTGTTTCAGCACCTTATATGAATTCAAACATATTTCAAATGATCCTCTCTCTCTTTATTTTTACGAAGAACGGTTTACGGTGCAAAAGCACATATTTACATAGGTTCAGTAACGATTACAATGCATTCCAACGAAATAATATAAAAGAAATACTTTTATATAAATGTCTTTGGGTCCTGTTTTAATCGAGTTACGATATAAAATACCAGTAGTTCCATCTAGTTGATTTAGGCGATAGCTACACTGTTACTCAAAACTCTCGTAGCCACATAAATTACAGGTAGTGGCAGAAAACGGGCAGTTTTAATTAGTCTCTAAAAGCCGAACAGTATTATTGGTCACACTGAATGTCTGTCATGTGTTTCGGATAGGTCCGCTTGTTGCCGAGATGGAGTGCTGGAGTGGGCCTGAAATTGCTATGGCTGTGGAGGCCTTTCACCTTTCACAGGAACGTTGAGCGCTTGCTGCTGCTACACAGGAATACCGTCGTCAGTTCGACCTTAGACGGAATGATCCTGTACCACGTTATAGGTGAGAAATTATGGAGCAACGGGAAGAGCCCTTAAGCTGAAATCGCCTGGAAGAACTAGAAGTTGTCAGTCACAGGAACGGATAGAGGAAGTGCAAATTGTTGTCACCGAGCGAGGCGTCGCAGTGGTTAGCAGACTGTACTAGCATTCGGCCATCCTGATTTAGATCTTCTGTGATGTCCCTAAATCGCTTCAGACAAATGCCAGGATGGTTCCTTTGGACGGTCACGGCTCACTTCCTTCCCCATCCTTCCCTAACCCGATAGGACCGATGATCTTGCTGTTTGGTCCACTCCACAACCAAGCAAGTAACAGTCCAATGCGTTCTGTGAGACAGATTGTGGTTCTAGTGAGATTGTTCAACCGTATTGCGCACAGAAATTTACGGAACAATTTGACGTTACAAATATACAAGATAGAGGTTGTGCATCAGTTAAACGAAAATGGTTACGAAAAGCAAATACATATGTCTGTTGAACTGTTTACTAAAAGTAGGGACAACGAAGTTCTTAAATTTGCTATGGCTGAATTACAACGCACATTCTTATCGCAGCGGTTGTGTCACCAAACAAAACTGCTGTTACTGGTGCGACGATAGACCTCAGTAACTTCATCAACGCCCCTCACACAGCCAGAAAGTCACAGCAAGGGGCGCCGCCTCCTCAGTGGACATAATCGACGCTTTCTTTTTTGAGGATTAACATTTACGTGCAGCGGACAGAGGGTTTGTTAACCACATCGTTTCAAGGAATGGGGATACTTCGTTGCCTTAAAGGCCTCCACACTTGTTGATGTGCAACCATTTCTTTTGTGGGTCCTTAAACAAAGGGTGCGTGCTACAAGACTACACACGATTGCGGTACTGAAAGACACCATTCAGGTGGAAATCAGAAACATTCCTATAAATATGCTCGTTCGTGCCCTAAACGATTTGCATCACAGATTGTCCGTCAGTGTGACAATGTTGGCCATCTAGGAGATATCATTTCCAAAACACGAACTGTGCGTGAAATGGCAATACTCAAGGGTTTCGTTGCTGTGTATGAAAATGTTTTACAATATACACTCATGGAAATGGAAAAAAGAACACATTGACACCGGTGTGTCAGACCCACCATACTTGCTCCGGACACTGCGAGCGGGCTGTACAAGCAATGATCACACGCACGGCACAGCGGACACACCAGGAACCGCGGTGTTGGCCGTCGAATGGCGCTAGCTGCGCAGCAATTGTGCACCGCCGCCGTCAGTGTCAGCCAGTTTGCCGTGGCATACGGAGCTCCATCGCAGTCTTTAACACTGGTAGCATGCCGCGACAGCGTGGGCGTGAACCGTATGTGCAGTTGACGGACTTTGAGCGAGGGCGTATAGTGGGCATGCGGGAGGCCGGGTGGACGTACCGCCGAATTGCTCAACACGTGGGGCGTGAGGTCTCCACAGTACATCGATGTTGTCGCCAGTGGTCGGCGGAAGGTGCACGTGCCCGTCGACCTGGGACCGGACCGCAGCGACGCACGGATGCACGCCAAGACCGTAGGATCCTACGCAGTGCCGTAGGGGACCGCACCGCCACTTCCCAGCAAATTAGGGACACTGTTGCTCCTGGGGTATCGGCGAGGACCATTCGCAACCGTCTCCATGAAGCTGGGCTACGGTCCCGCACACCGTTAGGCCGTCTTCCGCTCACGCCCCAACATCGTGCAGCCCGCCTCCAGTGGTGTCGCGACAGGCGTGAATGGAGGGACGAATGGAGACGTGTCGTCTTCAGCGATGAGAGTCGCTTCTGCCTTGGTGCCAATGATGGTCGTATGCGTGTTTGGCGCCGTGCGGGTGAGCGCCACAATCAGGACTGCATACGACCGAGGCACACAGGGCCAACACCCGGCATCATGGTGTGGGGAGCGATCTCCTACACTGGCCGTACACCTCTGGTGATCGTCGAGGGGACACTGAATAGTGCACGGTACATCCAAACCGTCATCGAACCCATCGTTCTACCATTCCTAGACCGGCAAGGGAACTTGCTGTTCCAACAGGACAATGCACGTCCGCATGTATCCCGTGCCACCCAACGTGCTCTAGAAGGTGTAAGTCAACTATCCTGGCCAGCAAGATCTCCGGATCTGTCCCCCATTGAGCATGTTTGGGACTGGATGAAGCGTCGTCTCACGCGGTCTGCACGTCCAGCACGAACGCTGGTCCAACTGAGGCGCCAGGTGGAAATGGGCTGGCAAGCCGTTCCACAGGACTACATCCAGCATCTCTACGATCGTCTCCATGGGAGAATAGCAGCCTGCATTGCTGCGAAAGGTGGATATACACTGTACTAGTGCCGATATTGTGCATGCTATGTTGCCTGTGTCTATGTGCCTGTGGTTCTGTCAGTGTGATCGTGTGATGTATCTGACCCCAGGAATGTGTCAATAAAGTTTCCCCTTCCTGGGACAATGAATTCACGGTGTTCTTATTTCAATTTTCAGGAGTGTATTTCTCGCCCTGTTTCGTCACATCGAAATCGGTCCGTACTTCTGCTGCAGTTTTCTCCCAAATAGGCTCACAACCATTACAACGCGTATTTAGGCGTTTAGTACCCCGTTACTCCCACTCCTCTTCTTTGCACATTTCCAGTTCCTCGGCGAGTTTTGATCCACGATGCAACTGATTGTCGGCCAGCAACAGGACGTGGGTACTTACTATAACTTCCTTTCTATGTCAGGGCTGCTCCCTCCCTTCTGCCTCTCCATTTCTGCCCACCACTTCAGCTCCTGATGTCAGGGTTCTACACACCCACCAAATCTATCCTTCATTTCCGTGTTCCCACTATTCATCCTACCACCTTCATTTTCAGTATCATCCAACGGCTTATATACTAACTCGCGCACTCCAACCCACTACAGAACAACCAAAGTTTAATCTTCCCACAACTTTTTTAACCAGCGCCGGTCCTTCATCTTTTTAAACGGTAGATGTTGCTCCTTTTTAATCAACATCACCATTTTTTCAACTTACTTTAAATATCTATTTTGTCTTTTTATTCTTGTCTGTTGAACTGTTTATTTCTATTTATATTTGAAAGGAAGGAAACAACATTGTATTTTGTAAGTATCATCGAATAATCAGCATTATATAATCTTTAAAAACATTTTTAAATTCTCCACCTATAAACCTAGCTGTAATGTCCGTACTTACATTTTGTAAAGGCATTTGGCTCTAGAGCGATATATTGTAGCGGAGGGAGACCACCTCCAGCACATATGTGGCGCGAACGGCGAAATAACAATAAACAAAAAATCAGAAGTTGGGTCGAAAATTCTGAAGTGCATACGCGATGTACGCTGCTCTGCCATGATCCGTCAGCCGTTAGAAAAGCGAGCCTCTACGACAACGGCGCGTTGCTCCTTCGGCGAATGCAATGTTCCTACTGGTAAACAAACTTTCCGAACAACTGCTTCGAATGAGACCATTTCCATCCTCTGCCTACCATGGCTCGCTTCACCCCACGTCACCCCACCCTGAATAAAAGCAGTAACCTTCGTTGCCACATCCTTTGCGGAAGAAGAGGCACGATTGGAAAAAATCTACCTTCATCACGATAGCGCACCTGGACAAAGACGTGCTTTGGCAGTGGCAAAACAGACATTTGAACTATGAATAGTTGCAACTTCCATCCTGCCGTTTTGACGCCTTGACTTTTACCCATTCCTACGTATAAAAAGATCTGTGAATGAATTTTTTTAGAATTAAATGGGATACACACACAGAATCAGACTTCGAAGATCAAAGCTACCAACTGAAAGGTAATGGACAATGTAAAATGTCTTGAAAAGAGCATTTACTAACAATTTTCTTGCTTTAATTATACACTCTAATACAAAAAAAGACGACTGTGAAGGAATTATCTAAATGGAACGTAAATACAGTAGTAGACGTGCTGTACATGTACAGACAAATAAACATTCTCCCTTTCAGAAAAATTGAGCATATCAGTAACCCGTTGGTCCACCTGTGGTCCTTATGCAAGCACTTATTCTACTTGGCGTTGACTGACAGAGTAGTTGGATGCCATCCTGATGGATATTGTGCCAGATTCTGTACAAATGGCTCGGTGGGTAACCAGAATCACCAGATGACCAGAGTGTCCTGCCCAGATCGCTCCGGACGTTCTCAATTGGGGAGCGACCCTGGGGCCTTGTTGGCCAAGACAGAATTTGACAAGCACGAAGACAAGCTGTAGAAACTCTCGGCTTTTTCAGCGGGCATTATCTTGCTGAAATGTGAGGCCACGATGGCTTGCCATGAAGGGCAACAAAACGGAGTGTAGAATGTCGTCGACCAACAGCTATGCTGTAAGGGTGCCGTGAATTAGAAATTAAGCGGTCCCGTTATTAAACAAATGACACTCGAGATCATCACTCCTGCTTGTCGGACCAAATGGCGAGCGACACTCAGGTTGGTATTCCACTGCTGTCATGGGCGTCTCCAGACACTTCTTCTGCCTGAAATGGCATTGATTGGTGAAGAATTGTCTTCAGTGAAGAGTCTCGATGACCAGCGAAGACCTGTCTGAAGACGATCCAGGCAGTTGTGGGATACCAAACTGACTGTCTAAATGGAAGAGTTAAACGCTCACACCTGTCACACATAATCGTAAAGAGGGAGGGACAATCCACTACATGGTCTGTTAAGACGTGTTTCGAAAGGAAGTAGAATTGTCATCATTCATGCTGGCGCGTAGGACGGCTTTGTATTGAATGTGTACATGAGGTTAAGACAACGGCCAGACGACAGGGGCTTATCACAGCGACATACATTCCTCAACTTATTAAAAGTGGTTCAGGGAGAAATTGATACCTAATCTACTTCCTCATACTGTCCGTGTTAGATATAACGCCCCTTACCGCAGTAAGTGTCTGTCTCGTGCTACAATATCAAAGTCCACGAGGAGTGAAATGACGTCTTGGTTAAGAGAAAAGGAAATTTCTTTAAAAAAGAACGTATTGGGGCCCTAGTTGTATTTATTGATAAAATGAACAAACCAGGGTACATTACATATAAAACAGACAATATTTTAACCGAACATGGTCATACTGACGTACGAATACCTCCATATCACCCCTAGTTGTATTCTACAGTGCAGATATGGGCAAGAGTCAAGGACGGTGTTTGTGAACGTAATAGGCCTTTCTGAATGGACACGTTATTAACACTTATAGATGAACAAGTTGTTCCCATAGCAGAAGAAGACTGGAAGAGACGCTGTGAGCACGCAAGTAAAATTGGAGAGCAGTATATTTCAGGTGGAGGCTTGCTGGACCGAGCGCTGGAGACAATCGGAAACGTGGAAAGTGGAACAGATTCTAACAGTGATAATCATAGTGATGCAAGCAGTACTGATTCTGCAGTTGAAGATGAAACTGAATCAGCGGACACTGCCAGTGCAAGTGAAACAGACGTGGCTAATGAAAATGAAGAAAAGAAAAGTGCGGTGGAGTGTTTCCGAAATGTGTTTTGTGTGTGGAATCAGTGACACTGAAATATCCATAGCATTATGTCACTCGACGAACTTATTATTTCTAATGTGGAATTGCGTATCCAATTAGTCTAAGAATCTGTGGACGTGTTCTCACCACTGTAGCTACTACACATGACCAAATCGTACGTTTGCTGGCAATGCTTGTGAAACAAATCCACTTAACGCCTCCAGCCCCAGTGGTCGTCCGCCACACAGCGGTACCTGCTGCTCTCCCTTGCAGTGGGACTCCGGCGCACAGGAATGTCCTCTGTTTGCAGGGAGTGCGCACCGGTGTTCATGTGTGTACGCTATGTATTTATTGCCACGTTTGTATTTTTTGTAGCCAGTAACTTACATGCTCGTCTGGTTGTAACGCAAGACTTATGTACCTGGATGATTTAGTGATGAAAAGGGCGTCCGAAACTAATCAATAAATAAATCTTCCCGTGCAGTTTAAAGTCGCCCACTAAATGTTACTGCGATCAATAACTCTTTAATTGGTGCCGCGATCATACTCACCTCCCTACAACTAATTGTCTGTGTGCCACGCTGCAGACTTGTACGCCAGCTGCTGTCATTGTTACGTTCTGTGAACGCAGCTCTCGTCCGTTGCTGGGCAACGTTCTTCTGAACTGGTCAACCGAGCTGTTCTCGCCGCATTTAGAAGAAGCTTCGCTGCTGTACACAGTGGTATTTTGGCAAGCTGGTGGACACCGGGTGTGTACTGACGAAGGTAAAGGACATACTTCTTCTATAAGTTATGTAAACTGTGTATCGTCCATTCTACGCTAAAACGTACGGATTATGGAAGGCTAATACGTACTTTCTTAGACGTGAAAATAAAAGATCAATTCGGTGTATAAACCTGTACAAAACACAGAAAGCAAAAAATGACAAAATAATTGTTTGGTTGCACTAAAGAATGAAGATTTCCCGTCTTGACAGTTGGAAACAGTTCCCCATCAATTACTTTTTCGTCACCATTGTATATCGTTATCAAACGAACTTGACTAAAACTCTATTAGATTAGCTCCGCCTGCCTGTAGAGTCACATTTTGTCTTTTGGTGGTTAACGTATCAGTCAGGCATAAAATGAAATCCCTCGAATAACGACATAATTGTGACAGATCGGTGCCGCGTGGAGTGGCCGCGCGGTTTGAGGCGTCCAGCCACGGACTGCGCGGCCACTCCTGCCGGAGGTTCGAGTCCTCACTCGGGCATGCGTGTGTGTGTTGTTCTTAGCATAAGTTAGTTTAAGTAGTGTGCAAGTCTAGGGACCGATGATCTCACACACATTTGAACATTTGAAACAGATCTGTCAAACACGGCGCATAAGATTGGTCTAGTCTAACTGTATATGTGTGACTACTTTTGTGTCTGTTTCTTGTCTGTGCCGTTTCAAACTGATTTATTATGGTCCTCTTCGTCGTTCATAATCAATTCCATTAGGTCTACAGCTTTGCTTCCACCGTTTGCAGTAAATGGCAGTGGCGACAATCATTAGTGCAGGTGATAAGTCGTAACTGTCATAAAGTTATCTTAAGCATTTGTAAACATAACTCCGCCAAAATATTTGTCAATTTGTGATTGCATTATAAAATTATTCTCCATTGAATATGTCAAATTACGAGCTCACTTTTCGTCGTTTGCAGAAAGATGGAATTTTCTGAATTAACATAAAGGAATCTGCGGCTGAGTTTCATTAAATACTGGGCAAGATATATGTTGAGGTATCTGTTAGTGAGAGAACTTGCACAGAATGATTTCAGCGCTTTAAGAACGTTTGACGTCGAAGCCCGACATGGCGGTGGCAGAGAGAGGACTTTCGAGGTGACTGAACCGACGGAAACAGTCACAGGGGCAATTATCTAAAGCACTTGACGCCTTTGAGCCGAACACTGGAAGACAAATGTCTACAATACAGCGACAGAAACGAAACCGTGAGTTTTCAGCATGACTGTTCTCGACCTTCTGTCGAAAAACCCGTCGAAACGTACCTGGAAAGGTTGAAATGGGCAGTCCTGTCCCATTCACCTTCATCGCCGGACATTGCTCCCTCTGACTAGCACGTTTCGCGATCCGTGGCACAAGGGTTGGCTGACCAGCACTGCCGGCCTTATGAACAAGTGCAAAATTAGATCGATTCATGGATCTCCTCAAAGACGCCCAGTTCTTCCGCCGCGGGACTCGTATGTACCTGGAAGATTGGGGAAAGTAGTGATCCGCGGTGGCCAATACTTTGAATCGTAATTTTTTCGGAAGTTTTTCACAATAAAGTCTATACCTTCGAGAAAAAACAGCGCAAGCAAAGTTGTAGATCTAAGAAGTAACATTCAGATATCTACTTCCACATCTAACACCCTTCTTCTTTGTTATGGTCTGTACGTGCAAAATTATTATTATTATTCATTCTTTCTTTACTTTCTCAGACGTTAAGTCTGGTTAAAAATGGAAAGTGACGCGGACCTTGATGAAGCGTCACTTCCTTTTAACTATATGGTATGTGTTATATTGCATTTTGGAACTTTCGGGTAATTGAACAAGTATCAATAATTACAGATTTCTGTAGCTGTATGTATAAGTTTGGATGTAGCAGTATTGCATTGATGTACTGGTGGATATTGTGTGGTATGACTCGTGTAGTTGATATTATAATTGGTATAATGTCAACTTTATCCTGATGCCACATGTCCTTGACTTCCTCAGCCAGTTGGATGTATTTTTCAATTTTTTCTCCTGTTTTCTATTGTACATTTGTTGTATTGGGTATGGATATTTGGATTAGTTGTGTTAATTTCTTCTTTTTATTGGTGAGTATGATGTCAGGTTTGTTATGTGGTGGTGTTTCATCTGTTATAATGGTTCTGTTCCAGTATAATTTTTATTCATCGTTCTCCAGTACATTTTGTGGTGCATACTTATATGTGGGAACATGTTGTTTTATAAGTTTATGTTGTAAGGCAAGCTGTTGATGTATTAATTTTGCTACATTGTCATGTCTTCTGGGGTATTCTGTATTTGCTAGTATTGTACATCCACTTGTGATGTGATCTACTGTTTCTATTTGTTGCTTGCAAAGTCTGCATTTATCTGTTGTGGTATTGGGATCTTTAATAATATGCTTGCTGTAATATCTGGTGTTTATTGTTTGATCCTGTATTGCAATCATGAATCCTTCCGTCTCACTGTATATATTGCCTTTTCTGAGCCATGTGTTGGATGCGTCTTGATCAATGTGTGGCTGTGTTAGATGATACGGGTGCTTGCCATGTAGTGTTTTCTTGTCTGGTCCTCTTCGTCGTTCATAAACAATTCCATTAGGTCTACAGCTTTGCTTATTATTATTATTATTATTATTGTTGCCGCACGTTCAGTTAGTCGCCTACAAGAGGCGGATTTTATAGTTTAATGTCATTAACTACTCAGTAGTAAAGGCGCAAACGGTTTTGGAAATGTGACGAAGTTTGAAATATTAAATATCTCGTTCAGATAAATTTTTGGTTACAGCCATATAATTTCGTGGGCAGCACGTAGTTGACAGAGCTTGAAAGCTGTAAATATCTACTAACAGCAGTATACAGCCAAGGGATCGCTGAACTATGTACATCGGCACCTCGTGCCAAACAATTCGTTTGTAATGTTGAATACAGTTCAGAGCCAGCCCACACTAGTAAAAGGCTTGGCTGTGTTGCTATTCGTGCTAAACCGGTTGTCATGGCAACAGCTCTCAAGCCCGACCACTTACGGACAGTTCATGAAATTATATGAATGTATCGCAAAATATATATGTTTAACGCGTTGAACATTATACTGAAAATTGCTACAAGGAGGAAACGTCGTGGTGTACAAAGCAAAAATAAAATGGATATAAAGAAACAACCAGTGGACGAAATAAATGGCTTTTAAGAAAATTACCATTGGCATGGAACCTGTTGCAACTAAAAGCTATTAAATAAGCTTCTAGCGTAACTGCATTTTGGACTTTATTTTGATGTAACATAATGTCTATTACCTTATAGTTTTTCAGCGAGTGTAGAGTACTATCTATCTCGTATCGATCAATATCCAATTGCTTGGTATATCTTTAGTACTATATTATTTTCCGAAACTATGATGCGACATTGCAGTCCATTTCATTTTATGTTTCAGTCGTGCTGAGCTCCAGGCCTACACATTACCATTCTCTCATTTTTGTACGTATCTAAGTATTTTGTTTGTTACTGCAACTGTGAAAGTCAACTGAAGCTCTTGTATACCTTTTGCTTTTCTCGCTGGTGTGGTATTGATTCCATCCCACTAATCTTCTAAGGAATGTCTTGTTGCGCCACCATCTGTTGCTAAGTATGTACCTCTGGTGGAATGCAGTTGGTATTTAATTGAGGACACATCTGCTCGCGATTTTTGTTCCTATTCAGATGCATAGTGCTATCTATCGACAAAAATATCACTATGGAATCTGCTACGCTAGCATGTGTAATGCAGAGAAATGTCTGAAACGTTTTGCACATATTGTGACAGTTTTCTTCACAAATTTGAAGTAATAAATTCTAATAAAAGGAAAAAATAAATTAAGTGCTAATCTGCAATTTGTCGTCTACAACTGACATATGTAGGAGAGAGGTGCCTTTATAGTACGAGGTCCCAATGCATACCACTACTACAGAATACTGCCTCTAGCACTGTCCGACATCTTGTGACGTCGGAGTGAAGTTCCTGCTTCTTGGTGCCATATTATTGGCTACGTGTTGAGGAAGAGGTCGTCCGAAGGCAGTGTTCATTTAGTTGTGGTTTTCATAGACCGTAACCGTTCTCTTGTGCATGTTCCGAGGAGAATTAACGTTAAACATAATGTCTTATTTTTGGTTAACGTACATGAAACAGCTTTAATTTACAGACATTCATGACTCTGTATTCGTTGTGGTTCGTTTGTAGGAAACTGGCAAAAGGAAAATAGCGGCGTTGCTTATAATCTACCGCTAGAAGCTTCGTATATTCCGCTGGTACAATTTATGAAACTTTTTCGTGTAATGAGCTTTAAAAATGTGTTTAGCACTATTAGTGCAACATAATGTTTAGAAATGACGTGGTGAATCTTATCATGCGTTTTTTATGCTAAGTTATTAATCGAATAATCATTGTGTATTATAGTACGGAAACAGATAGGTGTTATGGCAAGTGAGGCATAGAAGAATTGCATTTAGTTGTAACAGTATATTTAACTGGCAATCACGGATTGAGTGTATGTGAACGAATATAAAATGTTCCTAAGCTAACTATGGAGAGGCACGCTGAAAATGAAAAGAAACATGCTAACGAGGATACTACAATGTTTTCCAGCGA
The DNA here is from genome assembly GCF_021461385.2 of Schistocerca piceifrons. Lineage (NCBI taxonomy): Eukaryota > Metazoa > Arthropoda > Insecta > Orthoptera > Acrididae > Schistocerca > Schistocerca piceifrons. The sequence goes on from NW_025728274.1 coordinate 6,273,749, forward strand.
AACTGAAAACGAATTGCAATGATATGTTCTTACATTTCAAGAGATAATGTTCGGTTCATGCTTTTCCGACGTAAGACTTGCGTTAGACTTTGCACGACGAGTCGGTTTGCCCCAGAATTTCAGTGCAGAAGAAGCAATGGCAGACAAAAAGTGGGCTGAAGGTGTCCATTCAAGCAAAAGAGAATAAGACTGGAGCTACAGATCGACCTGTGAAAAGGAAATATTTTCGAGACTCTGTGGGGAAAACCCCACAGAAAATCATTCCTAAAATACAGGAATGGTGCAGTGAGTTTTGTAGAAAAAGCGAATGGAAGAAGTGACCAGACGCATGAAGTAAAAAAATGTTGACTCTTGTGAAGTGGACAGGGATGGAGAAAGGAGGGAAGAAGTTGTGTCGTGATGGCAGAAAATGGTGTTGTAAGAACCAATACATGGGACATTTCCTTAAACTTAGACTAATAGGTATCTTTCAGGTCAGGGATATAGTTTATAAGGATGTTACAGTTTATGCACACACACATATTAAGAAAGCAGATTCTTAAGTTGTATCATTTGCAGATGTTTAGAAAATTATATGTAGTGTGTTTAGTTTTCCAAGATTTTTAGTTCCTTAAATCAGATACCGAGAACAACGTCCCACAGTTGAGTATGGCATTGTTTAAATACCTTTATAAGTTGCTGTTTAGACAATAGTAAACAAAATCTCAAAAGTGATTAAATTTAGGCAACTCTTCCCTAGTCGTGTAGATTATTCTATGCAATAGTAAGGAAAAGATTGTCTTAATAGTTACGAAATAATTTCTCTCTCTCCTTCATTAATTTTCATTGTATTCGCCTAGGACGCCACTGTTTATTACAATTTCCCCGATTGTAATTTCGACCTTCGGTCTTTTTAAAGTGGTTAAATGCGCCGTAAATACAGCAACTGTCACTAAAACAGATAAAATGGATTTAAGCCTACGTTCATTTCATTAACGTTGATTATTGCTGTGTTGTCAGTACCTTTAACCACTATAAAATGACCGAAAGTGGAAATTACAATCGTGGAAATCATAGTAAATAGTACAGTGGATGCCGAATGTGATGCCATTAAACAAATTCTATGGCACTACCATCCCACAACAAATACAACTGTGAAATCTGTCGTTTATTTCGGTGGTACTGAAGTCACGAGGAAATGCGAGACCGCAGAGCAGCTTACGACTTCTCAAAGATTACGTCCGGAAAACTTATTTGTTTTGTGTGAAACATATTAGCAGGTAACATGAAGCGGGCCAAAGAAATGTATATCTACATCTGGATAGTATTCCGCAACCCAGTAGCAACGGTCAGTAGCGGAGGGTACTCTGTACCGCTACTAATCATTTCCCTTTATGTTCTACTCGCAAATAGAGCTAGGCAAAATCGATTATCTACACAATGACGAGCCAAAACGTTATGACCGTCTGCTTAATAGCTTTTCTGTCTGTCTCGGAACGAAATACATAACCGATTCTGCATATCAGGGAGCCGATAGTTTGTTGGCAGGTTTGTGCAAGTACGTCACATTATGTGTCTACGCACAGGTCATGTTATTCTCGTAAATAACAGGTGACTGATTTAAGTACGCGGTGATGACGCCCGATAGCGACTAATACGGGTTCCATAGGATTTATATCAGGTGAATCTACTCGCAGAGACATCAACGTGAGTTCACTACAATGCCGCTCAAACCACCGTAGCACGGCTCTGGCTCCGATTCACGGTCAGTCATACTGTTGAAAGATGACGTCGTCGTCAGGGAAGACATCAAGCATGAAGGACTGCACGTGGTTCGCAGCTGGCAGAGTGTCTTCGGTCACTACCGCAGGTCCTACGCAAGAGCAGGAGAATGTCTCCCATAGCTTAATACTGCTCCCCTCGGCCTGCATCCGTGGCGCGCTGCACATTTCGAGCCGCCCTTCAGCACGATGAGGGCGTTTGTGGAGACGACCATTGGCCTAGTGTAGGAAAAATGTGATTCACCCGAATAGCCGATATGTTTCTGTTGATAGGCGATCGAATCCCGATGGCCCCGTGCTCACTGCAAGCGTAATCGACGACCCCTTTGGGTCAACATGTGAACACGTAGGGGTGGACAGCAGTGGAGATCCATGTTCATCAGTGTACTATGCACGGTGTGCTCCGAAACGCCTGTTCGTGCATCAACACTGTGCTATTTCGGCGGAGATGCCACGGATCACCATCTATCCTACTTTACAGCACAATCCACCGAACCCCACGTTCTTTGAAGAGTTGCGGACGTCCAACCACTTAGCACCTAGTGGTAGTTTCACTGTCCTACCTCTTTTTCCGTAGACGCTCACGACAGTCGCAAGTGAACAGTCAATCAGCTTCGCAGTCTTCGAGATACACGTCCACAGGCTCTGCGTAATAATAAATTGCCGTTTGTCAAAGTCGCTTATCTCAGCGGATTTCACCTTTTGCAGCCCATAACTTGGCTAGGGTGGTCTCCCGTCCGTGTCTGCTCCGTTTACATACTTTTGTTTCCACGTCACGTGCCCGCAACGACAACAGGCGGCGTCGTACGTAGCGGTGGGCAGTGGTCGTAACGTTCTGGCTGCTCACTGTACGCATCCGTACGAGCCCTACTCTTTCTGACCTGATCTTCATAGTCCTTACGCGAAATGTAAGTGGGAGGCTGTCAGTTTCAAATGCCGGTCCTCTAAGCTTCCCCAGAGGGTACCTTGAGAAGGAAGTCGCCTTGCCTCCAGGAATTCGCATTTGATTAATTAAAATTTCTGGGCTGAATTGCCATGGTCCATATGTAAATGTTCTTCTCCTTCCTGACGTTTCGTTTCCTACTGCGGGGAACATCTTCCGAGGTGAGTCGGCGACTGGCTGGTAGGCTCGCTCGCTCGCAGTAAAACACTGGCGACATATGCCACGCGTAGAGGCAGTGTAGGCAGTGGAGCTACTGTTCCTGCGCTGACCTGTGGTGTTGGCAGTGGGGCCTGTTTTGACGAGCTGTCCTCAGTGAGCGTCCCTGGCTGTAGAGTCGCTCTTTGTATCTTCATCGGGGCTGCGGGAGGGAACTACTCCGGAAGTAGGTCGGGCCAGCGTGTTGTCGGCCTGTGGTGGACCTGTTGGCCCAATCCACGAATTAGAAGTTTGCCAGAGTGTTATGCGTTGTTGTAGAACACCCTGACGATTTGCCGGAAGCGATCCCGCAGGAAAGGGATGCCTGCTTCCTCGTGGAGCAACCTCGTGGGGTAGCGAGGTGGCTTGTGGAGCACCAGTCGCAGCGCCCTATTCTGGAGGCGTCGGAGAGTCGCAATGTGCGTCGCTACAGCGTTACCCCACACCAGGGCCGCATATTCCGGAACCGGCCGTACCGAGGCCAGGTGCATGGAGAGGCCGTGGAGCGGAGGTAGTGCAGACGAGGAGTTGAGCAGCGCGTACAGCGCACGTAGTCTCCCCACTGCTTTACCCTCTGACGTCGCGCACGTGGGGCAGCCACGTCAGGTGCCTGTCCAGTGTGACACCGAGGTATTTGCCAGTCCGCAACCATGGGATGCCCCCCCCCCCTCCCACGATTGTGGCCCGCGGCAGGTCCGCAGGTAGCCTCTTCCTGCTGAAGCCACTTCGAGGACCAGACACCCAGGACGTCACATCCGAGCTGGGGGCGGCGGCGCATCTCGCGCGCGTTAGTGCTGTGGGTGAACAACGCAGTGTCGTCAGCATAAAGCGCTAATTCCACGCGTGCCACCCGCGGTGCGTCGGCGGTGTACAGGGAGTGCAGCAGGGGGCCGAGAACCGACCCCTTACGCACTCCCGCTCGAATCTGCCGCTCGGTGGAGGTGCCTCCATCTGCGCGGACGTGCAATGTGCGGCCCGATATATACGAGCGCAGTAGGACCACGTACGAGGTTGGTACCCCATGTACAAAAAGTCTGTACACGAGACCGTCGTGCCACGCGCAGTCTAGGGCCTCGGAGACGTCGAGAAGCTCCGCCCCTAGGTACTCCCGCGTCTCCAGCGCTCGCATCGCCTGCTCCAGGAGGCGCAACACCTGCTGGGTGGTCGAGCGGCCGCTCCGGAACCCGAACTTTTCCTCGGGGATGAGCTGCTGCTCCGTCACGTGGCGTGGCAGCCGCTCCACCTACAACCTCTCAAAGACTTTTGAGAAGCACGGGAGCAGGCTGATCGGCCGGTAGTTCCTGCCTGACGTGGGTCCTTGCCTTGGGGAAGGGAAAGTCCCAGAGCGGAGGATGCTCTTGAAGATGTACGCTAAAGCCTGGTGTACCTCTGGCGGTAGCAACCTCAACATGCAGTCGGTGACACCATCCGTGCCAGCCGCCTTCTTGGGGTTGAGGCGACGCAGCTGCAGATCGACTTCTGCAGCCGTGATTTCCTCTATCGTGTCGTCCTCCTCACTCTCAGTGAGGAAAACCGGGAGGCGGTCATCCACTGGGCGGACGAGGTCGGCATCAAACACGCCATCAGCGGGCTGCAAATTTTCCGCGAAGTGTCCGCGAGCATGTTGGCTTTCGCATCCGGCTCGCACACAACGTTCGCACCCACGTGGAGTGGGCGGAACTCGCTGGTGACAGCGAAGGAAGCGCCTGGCAGTCCGCCAAGCACTGCCATGTGTCGTCGTTAGGGTGGCCACAAGGCCCGCCCACTCTCGATTCCGGTGATCATCTGTGGCGGACCGAATCTCGCGCCGCGCCCTGTTGAGGCGACGCTTCGTCTCGGGCCGCAGCGTCAGCTGCCGCTCTCGAAAGAGGCGATTCTTGTGCTTGATCGCCTCCAAGATGTGCGGCGGGAGTTGGCGCGACATTTTTCGCGGCCGTCCCGGCGGCCTGGGAGTGGCCGACTCTGCTGCGCCGAGAGTGTGCCGGGGGAAGAAGGCCATCGCTGCGTCGGCTGCCTGTACATCCGGGTTGGGCGCGCCTTCGAGGCGATCTAAGACCTCGGCACGAAATCTGGCCTCATCTATGGACCGCAAGTTGAGGCAGTGGGTTGGCATTTAGGCACGGATGACGTCCACGTCGAAGACCACCGGAAAGTGGTCGGACGACACGGTCCATCTAACAGTGGCAGACGTCAACTGTCCGACACCTTTCAGTACGGCGACGTCAGGCTGGCCGCGATGGGGGAAGACGGTGTGATCGTAGGGCCCCAGTACTATCGCGCCATGACGTTCTGTGGCGCGAAGGAGGCGGCGGCCGCTGGCGTAGGTGATGCGGGAGTTCCATTGCGTGTGGTTGGCGTTCAAGTCGCCCACAATGAAGATCTTCCCGCGCAACGCCAGCAGGGTGTCGAAGTGAGCCTCCTGGAGCAGTCCCCTCGGCGGCCTGTAGGCCGCAGCGCAGGTGATGACCCCGCCGTAGTGGTGACAGCCACCCTAGTGGCTCCCACTGCGGTGTGGGGCGGCAGCTGGACTTCGTGATGTTTGAGGGACGCCTTGACTTAGATGACCGTCCCGCCACCGTGGGTCAGACTGTCGGTGTGGTAGCACCGATAGTTGGCCGACTTGACATAAATTCCCGGCTTCAGGAATGTCTCGAACACGAGGCAAAAGTCAGTTGCCTCGTCGCGCAAGAACGTCCTGAATTCCCCTTGCTGGGGGACCGAGCTCTTCGCGTTGAAGGCGCAAACGGTGAGGCCACGGATGTCGCGGTTATCCGTGGCGGCGAGAAGCAGCAACGCCAGCCTGATGGGCCGTCGTGACCGCGGTGACGAGCCCCGGGAGTTGCTCGAGCAGCTGGCTCAACGACCGCAAAAGCGATCGGAGCCGAGTCGGCGGTGGGGGCGCTGGGGCGGCCTCCGCTACGGGCCGGCTCGTTGCGACCGCTCCGTAGAAGACGACTGCCGTGGAACATCGGCAGCTAGTTGCAGTGGCGGCGCAGCACGAGTTGCCGGGGGCTGCCGCGGCAGAGTGACGGCGGCAGTCCGTCGCGCAGTGGCAGGGTTGCCCCGGCTCGCGCGCAGGCTACGCCTGCGTGTGGCGGCATCCCGCCCGTCAGGCGTGGGTGCCTCGGTTGCCAACAGCCCGGGCGAAGCCGCAGAAGGCGCAGTCGGCTGCTGCCGCTCGCCAGCGACCTGCTCCGTTCTTGGGTGGAGGAGGCAGTCGGTCCGCCCTCGGTGGCGGCAGCAAAGCTGATGGACGGGTGCACTTTACGAGAAGGAGCAGCCACGCCCAGTTGCTGGTTTCGGCCCGTTTGAAGGCCGAACAGCGTCTGTAACTGGCGACGTGCGGCCCGCCGCAGCACGTCGGGTTTTCTTCTCGGTTGAGCCCACAGGATTTGCTCTCGTGCTGTCCCGCGCACTTAACGCAGTGGGGCAGCATGGAGCAGTAGCGGGAAACGTGGTCCAGCCTCTGGCACGAGAAGCACTGGGTCCTCTTGCCTTTGGCCCGAATCGGTTCCACCGCGACCTTGACATTGCGACCCGCTGCAGCTGGAAAATCTTCCGGTTTTCCTGGTTGTCAATGAGGACAACCTGGTACAGCGGCATGTCTCGGTGAGTTGAGTTCGAGGGGACTTCATCAGGTTGGTGGACCGGATGCTAAAGCCGATTTCCTCGAGCTCCTCTCGGAGGTAGTCCGCGCCATACTTGAGGGGAAGGTTGCGGAAAACCACCTTCAGAAGTTTGGCGGCTCGGAAGGGTGCGTGTAGCACGGGAGACCATCCTTGCAGGTGGTGTCCATCACCGTGCGGTGCTCTTCATTGGACGTCACTGTGACCTTGAAGAGGACGTAACCACCCTGTAAAGTATTTGCTGGAAATCCTTGTAGACGCCGTCCCATTGGACGACGATAAGCGGAGGGGGCGGCGGCTTGTTCTGGGGCGGCGGCAGAGGCGCGTCGCCGTCCAATGGGACGGCGTCTACACTGGCGCCTGCAAACGCGTTGGCGGTCGGCAGCGGCTGCGTTTGCTGCAGCGCATCAGCCCTGGCGGTGCCCCGCCTGGGTGCGGCAACAGAGCCGTCCGCATCAGGCTGCCGGGAGGCAGCAGGCGAGCGAGGGGGTGGCTGCGTCTTCGTTGTCGGTCTCGGCTCGGCGGTGCTCCGGGAGGAGCCCGCGACCGTCTTCACAGCCTCTGTGGTGGAGGCGCGGGAGGCCCTAGACGCCTTCTTCCGCGGCCTCGCGGTGTCAGGGAGGAATTGTCATAATGGAAGTGCGTCACAGCCCGGAGCTTTCTGGGCGAGCGGGCATCGTCAGGGTCGATGCCCGGAAAAAGCCTCACCAAGATTTGCGTCCGGCAGTTCGATGGCGTCCACCTCGGTGGTATCTGCAGCAGACTGTGCCCCCGTCCAGACCGCGGGGTTTCTCCTAGCGCAGGACGGGGCATCAACTAGCGCAGCCGCCGGCTCTTCCTGTGTCTCTGGGGCCAGAGGGGCAGCCGGGGCCACATCGACCTCTCTAGTGGTCGAGTCCAGCGGCGCAACACCCGCCGAGGCCGCCACCGCCGGGGCAGAAAACTCTTGCAGTGCGGCCGGCGAGGCTCTCGGTGGCACACCCGACTCTTGCTGTCTCTTGTGCGGTAGTGCAGCAGCCTTCACAATGGTACAGAAGGCGAGTATGGCCGCTTCATCATCCTCTCGACCAAGGTAGGAGCTCTCGTGAGCGAGCTTGTTCGTAAGAATGAACGCTCGGCTACTATAGTGCCAGTTAGATGTAAAAGAGTCATCCTTAGCATAGTCAGGAGTCGGTAGCCGGTTCGTCACAGGTGGGGGGGGCGGGGGGGGGGCCGCCACCGGGATCAGCTCAGTCGCCTGAGCTGCCCCGACGGACGACGACCCGCCGCACCCTTCCATGGAAACACTCCTCTCTCGTCGACATCTCGAGCAGCACTCGAGTGCGTGCGTAGGCGCGTGCGTCGTGCGTGTGTCGTGTGGCTGCTAGGCGCTGGAGGTCCCGCTTATACAGAGCGTTTGGATAGCGCGTTCACTCATCACGTGCTTTCGACTTTAAAACTATCTCTGGCTAGTGCCGTCTCTCTCGATTACAGGTAATCGATTGTCACTTCGTTGGTGCAAAGACGACCGCCATATCCTGTCTAGTTTTAATCCTTCTTTTTTATTAACATTATTTTCGTGCTTGTAGATCTCTATAGCTTTTCTATACATGCGGGTATAATAATGTGAGGTCCTAGCTGTCACGTTTGTCTCAATACATTTTATTTCGTGATCACCGTCTCTGAAAACGTGCTCCGCTAAAGCTCATTTGTCAATTTGTCCCAATCTACAGTTCCTTTTGTGTTCTGTTAGGCGGATATTAACACTCCTTTCAGTTGTTCCAATATAAACCACAGAAATATAAGCCACAGCAACACGGAATTTTATACACACCTGCAGTAGCTAGGTTGTGTCGCGAGTCTTTCACAGATCTTAAACTTTCACAAATTTTCTTGGTAGGTCGAAAGATTGTCTCCGCTTGAAACTTGGCCAAAACTTTGCAATACGGTCCGTGATGTTATGAATAAATGGCAGAAAATCTTTTCCATCCAACAGTTGTTGTTGTCATGTAGTTTCGGACACTTTTCTTCTACGGTGGAGAGCTCGATCTATCTCGTTCTCAGTGTACCCATTTCTCTGGAAAGCCGTTCGCAAATGCCTTAATTCATATTGCAAATAAATAGGCTCACAGATTTTATTAGTCCTGTCCACAAAAGTTTTTATGACTCCTCTCTTCTGCCTAGGATGATCATTCCGTGCAGCTGTGGCATGGTTTATATTGGAACAACTAAAAGGAGTGTTGATACCCACCTAACGGACACAAAAGGAACTGTAGATTGGGACAAATTGACAAATCAGCTGTATCGGAACGCGTTTTCAAAGACAGTGATCACTAAATAAAATTTACTGACACAAACGTGATAGCTAGGACCACACAGTATTATACCTGCATGTGTAGAGAAGCTATAGACATCTACAAACACGAAAATAATTTTAATAAAAAAGAAGAAGAATTAAAACTAGACAAGATACGGTGGTCGACTTCATACCAACGAATTGACAATCGATTACCTGTGACCGAGAGAGATGGCACTAGCCAGATATAGTTTTAAAGTCGAAAGCACGTGATGAGTGGTGGCGCTGTCTAAGCGCTCTATACAAGCGGGATCTCCAGCGCCCAGCAACCGGTCCCCGATTCACCTCGGAAGGTATTGCCCGCAGTAGGCAACGAAACGTCAGAAAGGAGATGAAGTTTTATATATGGACCACGGCAATTCAGCCCGGAAGTTTTAATTAATGAAGACGCCGGCCGTGAAAGCTTACATGTTATGATTAATTCCCATTTGAGTTACATAAGCATCTCTGTATTACTTGCGTGTTTTTCGTACCTATCGATAACAAAGCTAGCAGCGTGCCTTCTAATTGCTTCGATGTATTCCTTTAATCTGACCTGGTACGTATCCAAAACACACTAGCAGTATTCGAAAATACGAAGCACTAGTGTCCTATATGCGGTTTTGCTTTATAAATGAATCACACTTTCCCAAAATTCTCCCATTTAACCGAAGTTCACCATTCACCTTCCCTATACACTCATCTCATAATCGTTCCATTTCATGACGCTTTGCGACTTTACTCCTATATATTTAAACAATGTGATTGTGTCAAGCAGTACACTACTAATGCTGTATCGGAACACTACATATTCATTTTTCCTTTCATCCGCATTAACTCACATTTTTCGTCATTTAGAGCCAGCTGCCGTCCATCACACCAGCTAGAAATTTTTTCTTAGTCATTTTGTATCCTCTTACAATCAATCGACTTCGACAGCTTCTCAGAATCTGTACTAACCTTTACTGTCGTCATTGCGCATTCCATTTTGAACCCAGAGTGCAACAGCCTCTGCCTCTACATCATTTTCAGAAGTTTGTTGTTATAAATGGTTAGTCTTTTCCGTCCTTAATCCACCTACTACGCTCATATGTCTCCAGACCACGATTTACAGTCGGCTTGCACTTTGTCCATAGAAACTTCACATCCATCTTACTGGAACTACCTGATGTCAGATCACTGACTAAGTGAGATGCTAACGACTGTTTATCTGCTCTTTGTGGCAGAAATACTCTCCTAGCCTTCTTGACTGATTAAATAACTTTCGTAACTATAGTTGTTATGATGTCATCATGATCCCCGTTTCTATAGTAATTCCATCGACAATGTCCGGCCTGTTTTTACCTACTGGATCTGAGAGACCTCCATCGCGTGTGGTCTGCCGAAGTAGGTGCTCAAGAAAGTTTGCAGAAATCATATTCAATAGCCTGAGATTTGGTAGTCTCGGCACACTCTTGACACTGAGGGTCACGGAATATTAAATTCCATAACGATTTTCGAAATGGAATGTTCCATGTTTCTAGCTTTAACTACAATTCGGAGTTCAAAGTCTGTTAATTCCTCTCGCGCGGCCATAATCACGGCGGAAGCCTTTCCACATGAATCACGTGACTAAAACTGACAGCTCCGTCAAAGGACTGCCATTTTAAACCCCGTGTGTTTGATATTACGGCCATCTGTATGTGTGTACATCGCTACGCCATCTTTGTCACCTCAGTGTAAACGAGTCTGAGGTGAGAATATTTTTAAATGACTGTAATATGGTTTTTATTATTGAACCCAGGACCTGTAGTTGTACAGAAGTAACTGAAACATCGAGAACCAGATGGATCAGCAGAGCACAGTGTTTTGGTAGAAACACCTGAAAACCAGTCCTCCATTTGTTTCATACAGACGTAACATAATTCCTACACTGCACTTTGTCTTGTATTGAAATGGAGAGCTTTTGTCTTAAAGAGAGAGTTGTAATGGTGGGCTATACTAATAATATACATTGATAGCTTAAAATGTTTGTCAAGTTCCGTGTTTTGCTTGCGCTTAGAAAAGTTGTCATATACTTCTTACATTTGTTTTCAGTTTGAATATAATGTTGGATCATGAAAACATAACCTATTTCCATACATGCAGCGTTTCGTTCTTAGTAAAAAAAAGCTTAGAAATAAATAAGCAATCAATATCTAGCGGCGGCTCCGGTACTAGTTGACTTTTCCGATATTATCGAGGTATCGAGAGAATTTCCGATATTTGCACTGATACCAAATATCGCATCGCTTCTGGTTCCGAACACCTATAACTGTAAATCAGGGCTGGCCCGAATCACAGTGCCGAATCAACAATAATTTGACGTTCACATTACATTAACCCTACTCCGTTGACACCACGGGGAAGGTTCTGGGACCTGCAAATAAGTCATGAAATTTCATTTTGTGTAATTGTAATACAATGAAATTACTAAACATTGCGGAACAGTGCATATTCTAGGCTCACAATGGTGAGTTTATTTATGTCGTGGTCTTTTTAGGCCCACATTGTTATGATGTGTAGTGGCACAGTTGTTAATCACTTTTGGAAGCTATTTCTGTCGTGACGTATTTATGGAAAGTGTAACTGCAGCCTTTGGAACCAGTAACATATCGGCTGCACTTGCTCCACTAGCTACACCAATGCTATACACGAACATTATCACTGCATTTATTTCCTCGAGATGTATATATTTCGGCCGTAACTGTATTGACTGTGGTTATCATTTAGACGCCTACTAAGTGATTCTGATTGTTTCCCCAGTTTTAGTGAGTGCCTCGAAGCATTTTTCAATTTATTTATTGCTACGTTGTCAGGACCTGCCCTCTTGAATCTCTATTTCAAATCATTTAACACGCAAGTGGCATAATACTGCAGCGCAACTAATAGCATTGAGTGCTGTAGATCGCAAGTTCAAACACAGCCACTAGCATTGATTTGCTATTAAGTATTTATAAGTTGAGGAAGGTTCTTGAAATGTCTAATGTTCGTGTTGTCTGTGTATTGCGGAATATTCGATGTATATGTAAATACCAGCATTCTGAAGTAGTCGCTGTCTATATCAACACCAGTGTTCTTCAATGCTTGATGTCTGTATAAATAGCTACATTCTCCGTCCAGGAGTTCACTTCTGTTGTAGCTCCACATTGACGTCGGTAAAAAAATAGCTTCAGTTCTAAGTAGTCTATTTCGCTGATGACCCTGCCTTCGGATTTGGCCTTCACTATGGTTTCGACGTGACAATATTACAAAACATTAGTGTTCAAATTGCAGTCTTAAAGTAATTTGCAGCGAAGCAATGTGTTAATAGAACATTGCTCTAGCATTGTTCCGGATTGAGAATATGTGGGGTTTTACTAGTCATTCAAGGTGTTGTCATAACCAGTTTGCAAATACTTACGGAGAAAAAATGTCCTTAAGACAAGGATCTACGAACGGGATCATAAGAAGCACGTAAATTAATATTTTCTTATAATTCATTATGAACAAAGTTTTACACTGATACAGCTACACTTACATGCAAAAGATAGGTTCTTTACAGTATATATATATATATATATATATATATATATATATATATATATATATATATATATATATATAAATCAGTCATTACCTTTCACCACAGACAACGCTGTGGCCGATAGCCTTCGCTGAACGACCGACAGCAGCGGCGTTTCCGTAGAGTTGTCAGTGCTGACAGACAAGCAACACTGCGTGAAATAACCGCATAAATCAATGTGGGACGCAAGACGAGCGTACCCGCTAGGACAATACGGCGAAATTTGACGTTAATGGGCTATGTGCAGCAGACGACCGACGTCAGTGCCTTTGTTAACAACACGACATGGCCCACAGCGCCTCTCTTGGACTCCTGACCCTGGATAACTGGAAAATTGTGGCGTGCTCAGATGAATCCTGATTTCAGTTGGTAAGAGTTCATGGTAGAGTTCGAGTGTGGTGCAGATCCTACGTATTCGTGGACCCCGGGTGTGAACAAGACACAGTGTTAGCTGTTGGTGCTCCATAATAGTGTCGTTTGCGTTTGTATGGAATCGACTGGCTACTCAGTTATGTTCAGCTACTTGGAAAACATTAGCTGCCTTTCATGAACTTCATGTTCCCAAACAGCTATGTAATTTTCATGGTTGACAGTACGCCATGTCAAAGGGTGACAGTTGTTTGCGATTGGTTTTAAGAATATTCTGGCCAATTCAAAGAAACGATTTGGCCAATCATGTAGCCCGACATGAACTCCATCGAACACTTATGGTACATAATCGAGAGAGCAGTTCGTGCACAAAACCCTGCATCGGCCACATTTTCGCAATTGTAGGCGGCTACAGAGTTAGCATGGCTCTTTCTGCTGGGGACCTCCAACGACTTGTTGAGTCGGTGCTACGTTGAGTTGCTGCACTACGCCGAAGGAAAAGAGCTCCGACACGATATTAGGAGGTACGCCATGACTTTAAGTCGCTTGCTTGCGTCCATCTGTAAAGGCAGGCTAGTCTCAGGAAATTCTGTGGTGCATTTTACCCGATTTTTACTAACAGATACGCTGAGTCTTGAGGAAAGTTTTTCTATGTAGCTTATATACATTTCATACATACTGTCTGAATTAGGACGAATTGAAATTAAGTTGTGAAAACGATACCATTTACAACTACCAAACAGGGGCCATAACCAGAGACAGCAGCAATGTCTTGTGAATGCAGCAAGCAGGACCTAATTCGTAACATCTCATGTGGTGGTGTAGTGAGCGGTAGAACGTGTCGCTGGAAGCCGAAAGGTTGTGTGATCAAATCCCGGAAGAGTTCCCTTTTTCCACTCTGTCTCTTAACCTAGTATCACCTCTCAATGATCTGGCGATACGCCTTTCGAAATATGGCTACAATTTCAATCTGCCAATGGCTGCTTGCCTCAGATTAGCAATCACAGTTCGCACACTCAATTCACAGCAAATTCCTAGAACAATGGGCAGTCACTCACTCAACCCTGAAGTATCATAATAAATATGGGCAATGACGAAAAGATAACCACTTCATCATCAGGCTGTGATGAGACACAGTTTGAAATAATGAAGTACTTTTAACCAAGAATTGCATTGCGAAGAAAACATGCGAATCCAAAATATGTGATGCTATTTTTTTTTCTACGAGTAAAATTTTTTCCAAAAAGCATCTTTGCTTCGTTGACTGGCTAAAACCGATACGGGTATTTTTCGGTATTTGTTTGGCCTTGGTCATATTAAGTGCTTCTATATTTTTACTAATAACCGGGTAGAAGTAATCGAAATATCAATTAGCCATTGCAGCAATGCTAAAACCGTCTGTATTTAAATAAAACTTTTTTAAGGAACGAGTGTTTTTATTAATAAAATTAGCATTGGTTTGAAATATTGTGTTATAATAGAAAATGAGAAAAAGAATCACTTCTATGTTAGTAACAATACCGACAGATACAGGCAACAAACGAATAGTATAAGAATTGGTATACTTCTGCTGGGTCAATAATGTACAGTTACCATGTGGCGTGGCATATTATTTGGTATTCGTGTACATGCAGTGTGTGAGACTTGCGCTATCTCGTCTATGTGGCAGTTTCTCACTGTCATCGTCACAGAATGGAACCATTCCTCGTCTGAGGTATTTTACGAAGTCCGTTTGCTTTAAAAGATTAAAAATGGGAGAAGCCGCAACAAACTTGCGACATCAAGTAACGAGAAAACTTGGAACTTAACAGTTCACTAATAGTTTAAAATAATACCACAAATCAAATCATCTACTGCCTGTGTACACAAAACGCCTTTATCTGCTTTTAACAAATGAAAACGGACAAATTAACACGAAAAATAGAGTTCTCCAACCTCAGTTTTCACCCTATAGCACTGACTGATTGCAATGCCCAAGTAGTGGTACGATCCGCTATTACAACACGACTTTTGAGCAGAGCTACAAAAACTTCCAGTCAAAAGGAGAACACTGGGGATTTTTTGTTGTAGTCAACCATGTTTCACTGTTCGAGAAAAGCGGCGAACCGTACATGGACTAAGTCTTTTTCTGTTTTCCTATTAGTTCAATATTCTGATTCTTTGTGTTTTGAAATTGAGGGAGAAAAAACTTTTTCAATCTTTGTTCGATTTCCATCCTTATTTACAGAACTTAATAGGAACAAAAAACCGAAAATCGGTTATCTCTTAAACCAGTTATTTTGAGCGGTTTTCACAGTCCAGTTAAACTGAACTTGAAAAGAAAAATACGATATAACCGAAAACCAGTCGTTTCAGCAATAATCGCCATCGTTACTGTCAGGTTTCTGCCTTTGTTGAATCAAACCCAGATATGGACGCAGTTATCTATGCGGTATAGAGAGTCCACGGCAAAGAGCTGCAGCAATGAGCCTCCGCAATGCATCACAGTGCGTGCTAAGCTTCACAAGGGAAGTACTGTTAACACAAAATAAACAACTTCATTTCGCCAGTTCCTCATCTCCTTCCTTCCAAACTTCACAGATGTTCTCCTGCGTAACTTGCAGCGAAAGCCTGGAGGATGTTTACAGAATGAATTTTCACTTTGCATCGGAGTGTGCTCCGATATGTAACTTCGTGGCAGGTTAAAACTGTTTGCCTGAACGAGGCTCGAACCTGGGATCTTCGCCCTTCACGCTCAAGCGCTCTACCAACTGAGCTACCCAAGTACGAGTCAAGACCAATCGTCTCTGTTGGTAGAGCACTTGCCCGTGGAAAGTAAGGGCCTCAGGTCCCAGTCTCGCTCCAGCACACAGTTTTAACCTGCCAGGAAGTTCCATATCAGTGCACGCTCCACCTCAGGGTGAAAATTCATTCTATAAAAGAGCTATACTTGTATTGTCATTTTTTGTGTGGTTTATTATTATTATTATTTATCTGCGTAACCTCTGCCAGCCTCTGATACAAATTGAATCATTCACACATACACACATGATTCACATACAGTTTTTGCATTCGTTGCAAACATATGTCTTATATCACGTTGTGCCACCGTTATTGCCATGAGATATCACTCCAACCGCCAATTCAATATCGAACACGTAACATTCATGCCTCCTGTCAACTTTTCTGTCGTGTGCCACTTACATCGCGTAAGTTATATGGAAGTGACGATATTCAGTTAAAACGTTGTTCTCTGAAATTTGTTCATAACTCCACGCAGTAGCCTGCTAGCAAAATATGCTACGCCACACAAGCTGTCTGACTGTACATAATACTACCCGTGCGTAGTCGGCTGTGTCACTCGTGTGTGAAGGCAAATTGGAATGTCTTTGCCTCTGTTTTCTATTAGCCGAAGTAAGGTACATACAGGTAATGACAAATATACGTCCAAATCATTTCACATAGTCCCCACACCGATTCACACATTTTTCCCATTGCAACACTAAATTTGATGTGGCCCTGAAACAGAATTCGATTATGGAACCACCTTCGGACTGCTGTCTTGGTTCATTGTTACTTGTGAATCGCTGTCCTGCCAGTAACTTCTTCAGTGGTGCTAAAACGTGCAAATCAATAGGGGCGGGGTCTGGGCTGTATGGTGGGTGGTCCGGAATGGCTGGAGCTTTTAGGCAGTTCTGATTGCCACCCCTCGGCCTTCGCCTGACGGGAGCCCTCGGATGTGACAGTGTGGAACAATAACTGTCGACATTGACGGTTGCACATTGTTGCGTGAAATCCAGCAGGAGCAGTCCACGGCTATCTCAAAAGGTCGTTAACATCACTTTCCTAACAGATGGCGTTGAACGGAATTTTTTTGTCATAGGCGAACCTGGATGTTTCCACAACATGCTCTGCTGCTTGAATTCCGGTGTCAAATGCTGTATCCACGTTTTATCGCCAGTAATATGGGTGTCCAGGGAACTTTCACCCTCTTTGGAGTACCATTGCAGATGATTCAGTGAAGACATCATTCGTTTGCCTTCCATCATGTCGTCCAATTGCTTAGGCACCCACGGACATGAAACTCTGCGATACCATAACGACCGTTGAACGATGTCGTAAGCACTGCCATACAATATGCCAAGCTCTCGGGAAATGGTCGTGATTTGCACCACAGATCTGCTTTCAAGATAGCATCGGTGCGAGATTATGGTCATCAGTCAGCAACAAACGCGGCCTCCACGATCGCTCATTGAGATGCAAGACCTCATGGCCTTTGTCGAACTAACAACACTACCACGTCCTCACAGTTCTCAAAGCGAGGCAGTTTTCCACACATGTGGGCTGCACGTCCCTGTAGATCTCAGAGGCTGTTCGTCCCTTGCTCCATGGAAAACAAATCAAGCTTCGTTGCTCCAACGCCACCGACGTATGAACCACAACCGCCAACTTTAAGAACTCATAGCAGCGCCGTGCGGCGGAGCTACCGGAAGATAAGGCCGGAACAAGCCAAGATGAGTCCAACGCCGGAAATGGATATGTTGACTTCGAATTTATAACCGTAATTTGGCTACAAAAATTAGGGGCTAGGACTTGCTGATTTGCTCTCATACATGTAGTGTCCCCCGTCGCATTTTTCAATCTGTATGTGAACGATAATTTCGACAACCACTGTAGGGATTTTGATACGGTTCTCACTGATAGACAGACTGTTTTATTTACGAGGAAGGCTTCTGTCTAAAATTTATTACCGCTCTGACACAGTGGAAACTTCGTAGGTTGAGAGAAGAGTGAAAATAAAGGAACACGTACGTCGACCTAAACTCAATAGTTTTCGAGAAAATGACATTCCAGCTTTCCACGCGACTTCAATAGTTCAGTAGCGCATCGTACAGTACTGGCCATTAAAATTGCTACGCCAAGAAGATAAGCTGCTACAGACGCGACATTTAACCGACAGAAAGAAGATGCTGTGATATGCAAATGATTAGCTTTTCAAGCATTCACACAAGGTTGGCTCCGGTGGCGACACCTAAAACGTGCTGACATGAGGAAAGTTTCCAACCGATTTCTCATACACATACAGCAGTTGACCGGCGTTGCCTGGTGAAACGTTGTTGTGATGCCTCGTGTAAGGAGGGGAAACGCGTACCATCACGTTTCCGACTTTGAAAAAGGTCGGATTGTATCCTATCACGATCGCGGTTTATCGTATCGCGACATTGCTGCTCGCGTTGGTCGAGATCCAATGACTGTTAGCAGAATATGGAATCGGTGGGTTCAGGAGGGTAATACGGAACGCCGTACTGGATCCCAACGGCCTCGTATCGCTAGCGGTCGAGATGACAGGCATCTTGTCCGCATGGCTGTAACGGATCGTGCAGCCACGTCTCGATCCCTGAGTCAACAGATGGGGACGTTTGCAAGACAACAACCATCTGAATGAACAGTTCGACGAAGTTTGCAGCAGTATGGATTATCAGCTCGGAGACCATGGCTGCGGTTACCCTTGACGCTACATCACAGACAAAAGCGCCTGCGATGGTGTACTCAACGACGAACCTGGGTGCACGAATGGCAAAACGTCATTTTTTCGGATGAATCCGGGTTCTGTTTACAGCATCATGATGGTCGCATCCGTGTTTGGCGACATCGCGGTGAACGCACATTGGAATCGTGTATTCGCCATCGCCATACTGGCGTATCACCCGGCGTGATGGTATGGGGTGCCATTGGTTACACGTCTCTGTCACCTCTTGTTCGCATTGACGGCACTTCGGACAGTGGACGTTATATTTCAGATGTGTTACGACCCGTGGCTCTACCCTTCATTCAATCCCTGCGAAACCCTACATTCCAGCAGGATAATGCACGACCGCATGTTGCAGGTCCTGTACGGGCCTTTCTGGATACAGAAAATGTTCGACTGCTGCCCTGGCCAGCACATTCTCCAGACCTCTCACCAACTGAAAGCGTCTGGTCAGTGGTGGCCGAGCAACTGGCTCGTCACAATACGCCAGTCACTACTCTTGATGAACTGTGGTATCGTGTTGAAGCTGCGTGGGCAGCTGTACCTGTACACGCTATCCAAGCTCTGTTTGTCTCAATGCCCAGCTATATCAAAGCCGTTATTACGGCAATAGGTGGTTATTCTGGGTACTGATTTCTCAGGATCTATGCACCCGAACTACGTGAAAATGTAATCACATGTCAGTTCTAGTATAATATATTTGTCCAATATATACCCGTTTATCATCTGCATTTCTTCTTGGTGTAGCAATTTTAATGGCCAGTAGTGTACTTAACTTAAATTATCCTAAGGACAAACACGCACACCCATGCCCGAGGGAGCACTCGAACCTCGCCGGGATCAGCCGCACAGTCCATGACTGCAGTGCCTTAGACCGCTCATCTAACCCCGCGCGGCTGTAATTAACTGCCAAAGCATTTGCAACAAAGTGCCAGAGTTCAATGTGCATCTGGAAAGTAATGAAGCCTACAGAATCTGAGGTACAGAAAGATGGTTGGCTCCTGACACTGATAGCCATAACGTTTTGGGAAAAATTTAACTTTGATAAAAAAGATAGGGTAGTGGGATATACGGTTAGTGTATTTGTCGTAATAAACAAGGAACACAGACCCGCCGAGACAGAATTTGAAGCTGAATGAGAGATTCTTTTGGCAAGACTCTTTGGGCAAAATGGTAATTGGATCATTCGATCGACCAGCAGATTGACGTTCTATTGTAAGCGAAAAGTTTAGAGAAAACCTCATTTGTTTGCACGTAAGTTCCCCAATCATAATATTATCATTGATGGAGATTTTGGTCATGCAGCAACCCAATGGTAAAATTACAATTTTGGTAGAAACGATCATGACAAACCATCCTTGGAAATGTTATCCAATCCCTTCTTCGAAAACTACTTAGAACATAAAGATTGGAAACGGACTCTTGTACACCAACTTTTGTGTACAGTCACAGCTACCGAAGCAAAAGCTAAAATGCTTAGCTCCAGTTCATATATGCCTCTACAAAGGAAGAACACAGAAGAATTACCCAACTTTAATTTTCGTACCATGTAGAATATACCCTGAGCCAAAATATAAAGAGATATCTCGAGCCGGCCGAAGTGGCCGTGCGGTTCTAGGCGCTGCAGCGTGGAACCGCGAGACCGCTACGGTCGCAGGTTCGAATCCTGCCTCGGGCATGGATGTGTGTGGTGTCCTTATGTTAGTTAGATTGAACTAGTTCTAAGTTCTAGGGGACTAATGACCTCAGAAGTTGAGTCCCATAGTGCTCAGAGCCTTTTGAACGATTTTGAAGATATCTCGAACAAAATGACAAAATGACCTACTTCATGCCAGCCAGCATGGTTTCCGTATACATCGAACATGGGAGACACACATTAATCACGTCATATAGTCCGAGTTTTGACCAAAGCAGTCTCGTAGATGCAGATTTCCTGATTTCCGAAAAGCGTTTGACCCAGTACGACATCTGCACTTCCTATCAAAACCAGTTCTAGAATATTGCTCATGTGTCGAACTTGCACCAAATGGGGCAAAGAGAGAATATTTAAAAATTGCGAAGAACTGCAATAATTGTCACAGGTTAGTTTTACATGTGAGACAGTCACAGGTTAGTTTTACATGTGAGAGAGTGTTACTGAGATGCTGAGGGAAGTGAACTGGCCGACTGTTGAAGATACACGTAAGGTATCCAACGAAAGCCTACTTAGAAGGTTTCAAAAAGGGCTTTATCTGATTACTCTAGGAATCTACCAATACACCCTACATATCAGTCACATAGGAATTCTGAGGACAATTAATTACCGTACTCTTAGAGGCACTTAAACCATCATTCTTCGCACGTTCCAAAGGTGAACGGAATGGGAAGAAACCCTAATAATTGGCAAAACGGACAGACTCCCTGCAATGGACTTAAAAGTGGTTCGTAGAGATAGATGAAGTCGTGGATTCGATAACATGTGAGAAATCATATTTTCTTCCGCAAGACAATTGAAAATGGTAATCAAACAACTGAGGCAGGTTTACGTCTACCTTGTACAGTGTAAGATAAGTGACCCAGCACAGGTAACAGGCATCTGTCAGAGGTAACGCAGCAGAATTATCTGTCACAGGGCTGCAGCGAGTGCTGAGAAGCCTCACACTACCATCTCACCGGTGACAAGTCGAGTGCCACTTCAACGTTCATGGTGCTCCCGTTAGTAAATATTCCTACAGAAATTTCTTTTTTAACACGAAGTTTTGTTTTGGAGCAGCAAGGTCCGTCTGCTCAACCTACTTTCCTCTCCCAAACACCATAAAGAAAGAAGGAGAGAGAACCTGCTTCTGGGAATATCTGAAGAAGACTTCCTCTTTCCATGGGAAATGGTTGCTGTGAGCATGATATGAAAATAACTTGCCGCCTGATGCCTCATAATCACATTTTGCCTGCTGATTCAGCAGACAGACGTTAGATAAAAAACTCATTAGGAGGCTCTCAGTTGATTGTGAACCATACTGCTACTAATAAGAATACATACATTTTGCTTATCTACCATTTATCGTAATACATGGTAACCAGTATTGGAGAACTTGAAGAGTCCGAGGTCTGTAGCACACACAGTAACACTCTCAGCAGGGGCGTAAGGGCGGCGGCATCCGATGTTCAGCGCAGAACTCCGAACGTGACATCTCCAAGAGCGATGGTGCTGGTTCATCTGAAGGACTGCAAGATATATATCTCCCATCAAGAAATTCGACCATCAATCCCTCTGAAATACACTTCCTCAACGGTGTTAGCCGGCCGGAGTGACCGAACGCTTGTAGGCGCTTCAGTCTGGAACCGCGCGATCGCTACGGTCACAGGCTATGATCCTGCCTCGGGCATGGATGTGTGTGATGTCCTTAGGTTAGTTAGGTTTAAGTAGCTCTAAGTTCTACGGGACTGATGACCTCATAAGTTAAGTCCCATAGTGCTCAGAGCCATTTGAACGTCAACGGTGTTAAAGTGTGCATAGCATATGGCAGAAGAGACAATAACATTGACACAGTCGATTTTGAAACTATTCTTAATATTTTTTGTGAAAAATTACATTTTCCAATTACAAAGTTTCACATAATGGAAGAATAAGAGGTGTTAATGTCAAATCTCTACAAAGATTTATGTGACTCCTTGCTGTATTCGCCACAACTTCTCAGATATAAAATAACTGGTGGGCTAAAAGCTCTTAGAGAAGTCAGTGAGCACGTAAGACAATAACTTCAGGGACAGTGCTTTACCGATCCCGAACACTACGTTGTTTTAGAAGTATACGGTAGTTACGAATGACAGAAGTGTTTCTGTCCCAGTATAAATAACTGCTTGATAGCTGCATTAAGATACGTTATTCGTGATGTGCACAGTTTGCCCGTAAAATGCTGTTCAGCGGAGTTTCAATTTTATTAAGGCAGTTGCAGCCGTGAAATCATTTTTCAAATATAATCTCAAATTGGAAAAGACTACTGCTTACAACAGACATTCCTGGCAAAGATGTGGAAAACGATATTGAATGTTCATGAGATTGGTATGTATCCACAGTATAAACTGCAGTAATTATCTGACAACGTTTTTATATTGTAAAATTGTTAATTTTCCAATTTATTGTTTATTCCTCAGTAATATATTATAAAAAAATGAAGTAATTACGATACAGAATGCATGTGTATGTTCTTGTGTGTATGTGTGTGTGTGTGTGTGTGTGTGTGTGTGAGAGAGAGAGAGAGAGAGAGAGAGAGAGAGAGAGAGAGAGACAGACAGACAGGCAGACAGACAGAGAGAGGAAGAGAAGAAATTATTACTTTGGATAAGAGGCAATACAAGGGTGTACAGTATTTTGGAGATTCAAGGTTTAGATACACAAATACGTCTGTACATAAATGATGCGTAATTTTGATCCTAGAATCACTTTTCCACATTATTCCGGAGGTATTCTAATGTATACACTGCGTTTCACAGAAATAATTAAAACACCATTTTTATCTGTCGTAAATTTCTAGAGATCTGTAATTATAACTGCATATAGCAATAGCGCTTAGTGTTCATCATTTAGCGTTTACTATTTGGTGTTTGCCGTTAGTTATTCAGCGTTTACTGTCTACCATATAGCACTTACCATTTAGTGTCTACCATTTAGCCTTTAGTGTTACCTGTTCAGTGTTTAAAGTCAAGCATTTAGTGTTTACGATTAACTTTCAGCATTTACTCTTTAGCGTTTACCACTTATAGTAGTATTTACTGTTTAGTGTTTATGGTACCACATTTATCATTTACCATTATATGTTTTATGTTTACCTTTTAGCATTCACTGGATGTTATGTGAGGCATAAAAAACAAAACTCATCTATTTCCACCATTTGGGAACTTTTTTACTTCTCTGTGACTGGTCCGAAGAAATAGAGGTAAATTACAACGTATACAATCGCCCTCTACGTAAGTTATGTAACTTTAATGCCATTTTATATTGGAAATAATGCATATACATGGATTTCAAATACATAACGAATATTTTTGTCTTTCAAGTTTAGGCTGCATGATTTACTGCATCTCTCACACGCCATTTAAATATTACAAAAAATGGGAATGAGCGTATGGCACCGTTGGCCGAGAGGCCCCATCTGGGGAAGTTCGGCCGCCAAGTGCAAGTCTTACTTCAGCAGAAGCCACACTGGGTCTCTTGCCCGCCGGTGATGAGGATGAAATGATGATGAGGACAACACAACAACCAGTCCACGAGCGCCAAAAAATCTCTAGCCCGGCGGGCAATCGAACCACGGTCCGCTTGCACCGGGAAAGGGGGGGGGGGCTGCAAGCACGTTACCACCCAGCGAAGCAGGCGGACATTTAAATATTACTCTCTGACTAGTTGGAATGATGAGAGAATTTTTCTGTTTCCGTCATCTTGGAATTTCAATATTGTGACTGAGGTAAGGAGTACTATACTGTGAACGGTAGGAGATACAGTGGACTGGGAGGGGAGAGGGCAGGGGAGAGTGTTTTTAACTTTCTGTTTACAGGATGTCTTGTTTTAATACTTTTCCCCGATTTCTTGGTAAATGGCGGAAAAGGGGGTTGGGCTATGAAGCACAGCTGAGCTGAGTCACTTCACGCCGGGTCAAACTTTCTCACTGTGTTTGCGGTTCTGTGTGCCTCAGCCGTGACTGTTGTCGCAAACCTCATCTGTCCAGAGTGTTTTGGCAAAATGTCAACAGTACTGACTTATTTCCATAGCACACCGGTTTTGCGGGTCCCCACTGCCAAGCCGCGGCTCGCAAAAATTTAAAAAAATAATTACATTTCGCTAGCCAAAGTTTTTAGAGCGCAGAAACGCGTACGTTCATGTCTTCCGTTCAAAATGTCATGTCGCACAGGCATTACTTGCCTTCGTACACCATTTGACCCAGCAAGCACTAACTTTTCTACCGAGAGTTCGTAGATCCTGCTGTAAGTTCTTAATAAACGGTACTCGGCCGTTGTGATCGCAGAAACTGCCACAGAAAGACTGCGGGTAGGTGGCTTTGTGCGTTGTCAACGGACATAGAAAAGTGCGTTATGAATGTGTGAAAAATTAAACAACAGTGGTGGAGAAAGATTATCTGAATAAAGGCTACAGTCGCTTACTAGCCTTCCAGCGACTTAATAATCAATGCAGAGCCGCTTATTGATTCGTACTACACGATGCAATAGAAGGCAACAGTCATTAGTATGATGTACGAGAATGTTCCAGGTGTTATGGTCATACACTTTTTCTACAGTCACCTAATGAGTTCCATACTGTTATTTTCGTAGAGGGCTTTATGCCGGTGTAATATTTTACCCTTGTGCATACTCTTCCGTAAACTGATGTATGACGAAGAAATATAGCGCCATGACTAGGCCTAGGTGGTGGTCACCATGTAAAAACAATTGCATTAGAAATTACAAACGGCGTCGTTTCTTAGCTAAACAAGACAAGAGCAAGCCTTTATTTAGATTAAAGTTCAGTCTTGATCACGTTATATCTGTTTTAGTGAGTAACCGGTTTCGTTTTTTTTCTATAAAACCATCATCAGACCTGTGAATAAATTTAAGAAATACTAGATACCAATCTTTAAATGAATGAAAAAGTCTAATGAGGTCAAAATTTTTAACAAAATAAAATAAAATTAGTTGTACCCATCGGTTCCCTTGGGTTGGTAGGTGGAGCTCTCCTTGCTGCTGTGCAGTCAACTGATGGTTATGAGTGCTGAGCACGAGCTTAAATATGCAGAGGCTCCGCCTACTTCCTGTCACACTACTTCATAACTGCCAATCAGCGTTCATAATATGACGCCATCGTCAAAGTATAAAAGTAGGAAATACACTAATAACATAAAATTGATTCATTTAAATATCTGATTAACAGATAATAGTTGTGTCTACAACTTATTTATATTTTGGATAAAAATAGTGAATTACGATGTGTGATAGCTGTGCCCTCTATGGACAACCTTAATATTATTACACTGCCAGTTGTATCAAAGATGTAAAATCCTTGGCGTTGTGGTATGTATCGATTATCACAATTGCATCTTTGTTGGATGCTGCAGAATCGTCTTGTTTTATTTCTAGTTTTTATGGCAACGTTCTTTATAGCATTAAGTTAGCAGCCAATAGTACGTTCCACATTATGTATATCTGAATAACTGATGAGACTGCTGATGCAGCATATTTTACATATATTGCTTTTGCCATGGGCATAACTAATCTTATATTTTTTAAAAACAAAAGAGTAGATGCTTTTATTACAAAATTTCGTCAAAAAGGTCGTAATAATATTTTTCGCGAAAATCTAATTGTTCATTGAGTAGCATTGATGATTTGGTTTTCAAATGAGCATATATCTCGATTTCTTCTAGGATATTCATAAGTAAGCCTTTATTTGCATAATGAAGAACTTGTAAATTCTGTTGTACTGTCCCCTCAGCATGATTATTGAATGTTATATGATGACCAAAAACAGACTTTGTTCGTGAGGTACCTGACGTATGTTCTTTGTACCTTACTGCAAAATTTCGACCTGTTTGGCCGATATATATTTTCTCACAGTCTCTACATTGGATCTTGTACACTCCTGATCTGGTAGATTTTCCATTATCTTTATTTACGGTATGTCTTAATTTTTGTTGTAAAGTATTGTCAGTTGTAAATGCTATTGTTATTCCAGAATTTTTGAATAAGTTAGTGATTCTATCGGATATGTTTCCCATATATGTCATCTTCGTATATTTTGGATTACTTATTAGTGGAGTACTTTATGATTGTTGTACTTTATTAAAAATGATATCTACCTGTCGTGTGTCGAAAGAGTTGGTTTTTGCAATTTGTTTTAAGATGGTCATTTCCTTTTTGATCTCATTAGCTTCTAGCGGTAATTTTAGTATTCGGTGTATCATAGACTTAAAAAATGCTTTTTTATACTTGTCAGGATGACATGATGTAGCATTAATAATAACATCAGTGGTTGTAGGTTTCCTGTATATGGTGAATAAATGTTTCCCGTTGTTATTAGTTATAGTGAGATCTAGGTAGTTAATAGATTTTCGATTTTCATGCTCAACTGTAAATTGTAACTTTGGATGCACAGAGTTTAATTTTATAGCAAGTTTCTCAATTTCGTCTTTTGAACCATTATAAAGTAATAATGTATCGTCTACATATCGCTTGTAATATATGATTTTATTTGCGATATCAGGGTTATTTTTCAGGAATTGCGTCTCAATGTGGTTTACGAAAATGTCTGCTACTGTCCCAGCCAAAGAATTTCCCATTGCTAAGCCATCTTTCTGACAATAGATTTTAGTATTAAACGAGAAATAATTGTAATCTAAAGTGCATTCAAGTAGTTCTATAAGTTCGATTATTTCGTCTTTAGTCATATTTTTGTATTGTATTAAGTTATCCCTAATTATATTAATCGTTCATCCCTAAGTTTGCCCAGATAGCGGCCCCCCTTGAACCAGCTGCGTAAGAAGAATCAGACATTTGAATGCAGGGTGTCACAGCTGTCTCCTTGATTAAACCTCCAGTGCTAGCCATTTCTGACTTCGCACATCTGTTTTGTCGTGCAGACCGACGGTTCAAAATTGGGTATCGCTGCGGTACTCTTCCAGGAAATCATGGAGAACGTAAACCTATTGCGTACGCTTTAAGGTCCCTTTCGCCAGTAGGACTTCAATATTATGTTTACGAGTGTGAGGCCCTGGCGGTACTGTTCCCCCTCTAAAAGTTTGTTCGACGTCGATCACCGGAAACTTTGTCTTGAAACTGATAACCAAGCCTTAAGTTGGGTACTCACCTGGCCCAGGAACACGGGACGAATTGTCCAGGGGGCCGTGGGCATTTCTGCGGTTCGCTTTACCATCAGGCATATTAGGGGAACCGACAACGCTATGGCAGAAGCACTGAGTCAAATGTTCGAGCAGAGTTGCTGTCACCACAATAAGGAACAGGGAATAAGGCTCAAATGGCTCTGAGCACTATGGGACTTAACTGCAGTGGTCATCAGTCCCCTAGAACTTAGAACTACTTAAACCCAACTAACCTAAGGACGTCACACACACCCATGCCCGAGGCAGGATTCGAACCTGCGACCGTAGCGGTCGCGCGGCTCCAGACTGTAGCACCTAGAACCGCTCGGCCACTCCGGCCGGCAGGGAATAAAGGAACCAGGTTGGGTTACTGAGGTACTAAACATGGTCCATAAATTATTTTGTAATTTGGAGCACCATCAAGTCCAAGAACCCGCTCTGTGTAAGATTAAACAAAATTTATTAACATGCAAAAGGGAAATTGTGTTATTAGAGGAAGCGGAACAAGCAGACCAAGATTTGTGTTAAGCAAGACTTGATTGCCGGAATTTTCCATTGCTTTCATAAGTCTGTGATTGGAGGGCATTTAGAAATCTGTTGGATCCTTGCCAGGGTTAGGGAATTTCTTAGTTGACCTACTTTGTAACAAGATATATAGCATTTGGTGGGTCAATGCCATGAATGTAAAATTGCTAAACGCAGTTCCAATACTTGTAGGGGATTTTTACAATCTTCAAGTGATCACCTTCTCATGAATACGCTCTTTATTGACTATGTCGGCCCCTTCCATGTAATAGTTACAGCAACTGGTACATTCTGGTCATGTGTTGATGCCTGCTCAGATGAGTGTGGTTTGGTTTCAAGAAGTAGGGTGGCAACTGTTGGATGAACTGTTCTTCACTTGTCACCGATATTCTTCATAGTTGTCACTCCCTGTACCATTGCCGTGCAAAGTTCTTGTCTTCTTTTCTACAACTGGTTACAGATTCTGCTTCGACAACGCACGATCTCATTCGACGACTATACCATACTGACCGAAACCATGATTTGTTGAAGGAGTGAACTACATTCTGCAGGCAGCCATTATTATTTTCCATTCTCATTCACTCCACAAGTGGGTTCCTTATGTACCATGGTTTAATTTGGCGGTTAATTACATCTACCATAAAGTCCTTAAAACCACCCCACTTCCTTGATGTTTGCTCATGGTCTCAACTCCCCTTGGCCAACCTGTGGTCAGTTAATGACCAGCTCCTTGAGAAACGAACACGTGACCTAATTTAAGAGAACTGGAAACAAGTGTGACGAAATATTAAGTATCACATGCTAGAGGCAGGTGCGCCGTTACAGTCAGGGACAAAGCGAGTTTAAGGTGCCAGTTGGTGATAAGGTTTCAGCCAAAATCTTTCTGCCAGGGGTCAAGATATGGCCCCAATTCCTCATAAATTGGCACTGTGCTTTGTAGCACCTTGTGAGGTTATCCAGATTCTTTACCCAGTCACCCTATCGGTACGTAACATTGCTACTGGGAAGTTTTCTAGAGTACATATCTCCAAGGTGAAGGGATGGAACTAAATTCTCTGTTCCTCGTTTGACATAAATTAGCGGACGGGCTTTGTGGAGTTTTTGATGGGGGAAGAATGAGCTGTAGCGCTTGATTCGATGTATCACTAGCGGGCTGGTTCCCGATCCTTGCATGTAAAATTGTCTGGCTGGTGGTATGAAGCAAGTCCCAGAAACGACGCGAGTGGTATGTTGGCATCGAGTGAGTCCACAGAATATAGTAGGGGATATGCGCTATGGAGAGCAGCAGCAGTTAATAATTGGAGATGATGCCGCGAGTGGCATGTGTGGAGTCAAGGAGAGGGACTGTGTTGTGCCCTGGTCGGTGAGGCTGCCTGCCTGTGTGGTGTTTGGACGCCGGCCTCACTGCTGGGAGGAGCGAAGACCTTCAGCTGCTGGTTTTCATCCAGAAGCTCTCGGTGATCCATGTGACCAATTCCAGTTTATGAATGTGGTAAGACACTTCGCCTGATAATTGCACGTTTACATGTAAAAGACAACGTCGTGCTCTGCTTGAAAGTTCTAGTGAAACTTATGGACAAGAGTTCCAGCATTTGTTCCGCCGCGTAATTAGTCTCCACTTAAGACAGCTAATGTTCTGAAGGGGTCTAATTTATGATATTCAAAATTAAATATAGTTGTGAGAGTTAGAAAGATCGCTTTGCTCTTATTAGCCTAATATTCTGCCATGAGTTTGGTGGCTATTATTGATGTACCAGTAATAATATTCATTGCCTGACTTTTGGTTGAGTCCCCAGTTTTTTGCAGCTTCAATTAAAAGCTGTTGCTGATGCGAACAGGCAGTGTTTGTATAGACTAATGTAGGAACGTTACTTTCACTTCCGTTAGGTGGATTTGGTTTGTTCCCCCTTTGTAATTTTTCATCCTTGTATGCAACAATATGTTCATTTAGAGTTTTAGTGTGCCGTAGTTGAGTCCATTTGGGGGCCTATGTGATGTGGGTCGTTAACAGGCGGGAGTTCAGAGCAGATCTCCGCTGCCATGGCCGGTCACGGGTCTGGTGCTGCTCCCTTAGTGACAGTGAGGTGCTGGTGTTAGAAAAGGCCGAGCCATCTCATGGCGGCCTGATGGCAGTTGGCGGTAAGAAGTGTGAAACAGTAAAAAGTTTACTGTATGTACCGTACTCTCTTATACACATATGGCTTTATTCAGACGAACGCTTACGTTTAAATTCGGACCTTATTTCGCACTGATCTCTTGGTGTTTAATGAATCATTTGTTGAGCGCCTTGGCGCGTTTCGTCTTCAATATCTTAGACTTCGTGAACACAGTGACGCATGTTTCTTAATTACAATTGTTAATGGGAAGGTTATTAACATAGTCTAGTAAGAGCCAGGCGCGTATTTTTCAAAAATTGTGGAGTGAATGAGAACGGAAAATAATAATGGCTGCCTGCAGAATGTAGTTCACTCCTTCAACAAATCATGGTTTCGGTCAGTATGGTATAGTCGTCGAATGAGATCGTGCGTTGTCGAAGCAGAATCTGTAACCAGTTGTAGAAAAGAAGACAAGAACTTTGCACG
Source organism: Schistocerca piceifrons (assembly GCF_021461385.2). Taxonomy (NCBI): domain Eukaryota; kingdom Metazoa; phylum Arthropoda; class Insecta; order Orthoptera; family Acrididae; genus Schistocerca; species Schistocerca piceifrons. Next base: position 6,303,995 of record NW_025728274.1, read on the forward strand.
GCAATGGTACAGGGAGTGACAACTATGAAGAATATCGGTGACAAGTGAAGAACAGTTCATCCAACAGTTGCCACCCTACTTCTTGATACCAACCAGACTCATCTGAGCAGGCATCAACACATGACCAGAATGTACCAGTTGCTGTAACTATTACATGGAAGGGGCCGACATAGTCAATAAAGAGCGTATTCATGAGAAGGTGATCACTTGAAGATTGTAAAAATCCCCTACAAGTATTGGAACTGCGTTTAGCAATTTTACATTCATGGCATTGACCCACCAAATGCTATATATCTTGTTACAAAGTAGGTCAACTAAGAAATTCCCTAACCCTGGCAAGGATCCAACAGATTTCTAAATGCCCTCCAATCACAGACTTATGAAAGCAATGGAAAATTCCGGCAATCAAGTCTTGCTTAACACAAATCTTGGTCTGCTTATTTTTAAAAGATAAATTGTTACATACAGGTGGTTTAGTGAGCGCTAGGCGGATATTTTCTTAAGTCTACAATTCATTTATATTCTTATGAACATCAGCATTTTGGAGTACTGTGAAGAATATTAACTACAAACGGTTTACTGTGTACTAAAAACTTCATTGGTGTATTTCATGCAGGAAGAAATTTGCTGCATTGGTCCACACATTCACTGGTTAAACTTGTACAAATGAATTATCGGCCAAACTGTGAATGATATTACCGTTTCTGCGCTAACCATCCCACTCCATAGCCTTGTATTCTGAACTGTCCCTATGACCATCCCGCCCCCCGCCTCCCCCTCGTCACCACACACAGGGCACACCACTATTTGGACAGTTTTTGTTTGGCTACCATGGGGCCTCAGCCTTTGCAGAAACTTTTGCCTTCTGTGTTGCATGTCCATGCTCCTGCTATCCTTTTTCCACATCTTTGGAGAACCTGTCCGCGATATTTTTTTTTTGAACGTGTTCTGAATTTTCAGTAGCCTGACATCGGAACAGGCCCCACAATTTTTTTTCTTTCTTTCCACTTCGTACTCAATCTCCTATTATTCATCCGCTTCAACGCCTGAGGTTCCTCTTTATTTGTTTCTCCTCCCTCCCTGGGTGCTCCTGAAAGCTAGTCCATGCTTCTGCCACGTGACAGGTGACTGGGTAACGCGTAATTCCCAGCCCTGGGTAGACACTTAGGGTCCGCATGTACTCCCTGGTACAGGACAGTCCCAGAGAGAGGTGACTGACTGCCTGAGCTATTACGAGGGTCACTCTATTTTTTTATAAATCCATCTTTTATTTTACATGTGTGACAGTTTTACAGTGTGTAGATACATCCTTCAGGAACAATATTTTCATTTCTCCACATAATTTCCACCCCTCTCACCTGCCTTACGCCATCTTGGAACCAGCGCCTGTATACCCCCACGGTAAAATTCTGGACCAACCTGTTGAAGCCACTGTTTGGCATGTTTCCCAAGGGAGTCATCATCATCAAACCTTGTTCCACGAAGAGCGTCTTTCAGTTTCCCAAAGAGATGATAGTCACATGGGGCCAGGTCAGGATTGTAAGGCGGGTGTTTCGATGTTGTCCATCCGGCTTTTGTGATCGCTTCCATGGTTTTTTGACTGACATGTGGTCGTGCATTGTCGTGCAACGGCAAAACATCCTGCTTTTGCCGATGTGGTCGAACACGACTCAGTCGAGCTTAAAGTTTCTTCATTGTTGTCACATATGCATAAGAATTTATGGTGGTTCCACTTGGCATAATGTCCACCTCTAGCAAGAGTCCTTCGGAATCGAAAAACACCGTAGCCATAACTTTTCCAGCAGAAGGTGTGGTTTTGAATTTTCTTTTCTTGGGTGAATTTGCATGGTGCCACTCCACTGATTGCCCCTTCGTCTATGGTGAAAAATGATGGAGCCATGTTTCATCACCTGTCACAATTCTTCCAAGAAATTCATCTCCACCATTCTCGTACTGTTCCAAAAGTTCGCTGCATACCGTTTATCTTGTTTCTTTGAGAGCCACTGTCAACATCCTGGGAACCCACCTGGCACAAACCTTTTTTAATGACAACACTTTCAGTATTCTGCAAACACTTCCTTCCTCTATCCCAACCTAGCGTGACAATTAGTTCACTGTGATGCGTCTGTCAGCAGTCACCATTCCGTAAACTCTCTGCACATTGTCTGGAGTGTGTCCAGTACGAGACGTGCCGCTGCAAGGACAGTCCTTAATATTGCCGTGCCCTCTTTCATGACATAACCAGTTTGCCCAATGACTAACTGTACTGCGATCGACAGCACCATCTCTTTACACCTTTTTCAACCCCTTGTGGATGTTTCCCACTGTCTCGTTTTCACAGCACAAGAATTCTATGACAGTATGTTGCTTGTGACGAACATCAAGTGTAGCAGCCATCTTGAAGACATGCTGTGACGGCACCACTCACAGGAACAGGTAGAACTAAGTTTGAAAACAAGCAGGAAGGATGTATCTACACACTGTAAGACATTCACACATGCAAAATGAAAACTGTATTCTTAAAAAAATAGTGTTCATTTCTTTTGGAGTGACCCTTGTACCTTCACAAATTTCCAACTGGCACCTCTGTCAGGAGCTTGGGAGGTGTGACATGAGGTGCGAACGATCACCTAAGGTGGGCATGCCACCCCTCTGAGGGGGGGCGGGGGGGGGGGGACAGTTGGAAGCAGGACGCCATTGCATTAGAGACGCTGGCAAGCACGGAGGATTTGCTCACAATGAGCCAGTCACCATCTCAGTCTATATCTACTAAATGCAGATGGAATGAAGATAAACATTCCCAGACTCTCTCAGCTTCACTTCAGGTCCTTGTGATGTCACATACCGAAGAAGGTCAGTTCTTTTCTACAGTTAATCCATTTAATATTCAGAGAGGTGCTGATGCAGTTAGCGGCCCTGTAAAATCCTGCTCTCGTATATGTAACGGCAATTTGCTTAGGAAGACTAATTATGTTACTCAAGCCCAACGACTGGTGGCAGCTTCGCTCCTCCATGACTGACCTGTTCATGTTGAGGCCCATCGAAAGCTGAATTTTTCGCGTGCTGTTATTTGCAATCAGTTGCTCGATGATATGACCATCGTCAATGAAGTCCATTAGGTCATGTAAAATGCTGATGCAACCTTAGTGGCTTAATGCACTTATTTTCTCACGTTTAACAGGATAGTGCTCCCATCAATGATCAGAGCAGGCTATGAAGTCATCAAAGTTCGACTGCACATTCCAATTCCGATGCGGTACTACCAGTGTCAACCTTACAACCACACTCGAAGGTCCTGTCGAAACAGATCAAAATATGTCACTTGTGTTAGAGGTGCTCCTGAGGGCGATCGCCCACCTCCTTCTTCCCATTATATCAACTGCAATGGCAACCATGCAGCATTATCCCGAGGATGTCACATGTGTCTCGATGAGGGGACCGCCTGGGAGATCTGGATAAAGAAAAAGTCCTTATGCTGTCTCTCCCAAGCTGTTGGTTACTAGAAAACCCATGTGTTTTACCATCTGGCACTTACACTACCGTTCTTGCTACACCTCGCTCCACGAAAGACACAGCCACGCTGGCTTGAGACCTCAAATTCTGCACCAGAGTTGTAAAATCGCCCAGTGTAACGGTTGCATACCCATCTCCTTCTCCTCCAGCTGTGCAACAAGCAACTATAGCTTCACCCTTTGGGGCGAATTCACTGCTATACAATCGAGAGCCTGGAAAGGACAGAAGGAACTCTCCCATGAACACTTTTTACATCCTTCTGGCCAACAAACATGCGAGAATTCCTCCGCCAACCGCAAAGGCTCCCAGAAATCTTACAAAGGCAAATGGTCTCTTTTGCCGAATAGACTATCCTCTACAACGGTTTCGATGGTGCGCACCGCCAACCGCTTTTCCGCCCTGAAACCCGCAGGCCAATCCAGTTAGGATGCTGATGTCTTTGTAGATCTCATGGAACAGGATCCTCCAGCCCCTGAACCATGTAGCAGTGAGTCTTGGAAGGCTGGCACTCGGTGACTGCCGAGGTGACAACCCTTCATTTGTTTCCCTCCTCCGCTTTCCCTGTCGCGACTCTTCCCCAATGGAATGTTCACAGCATTAGATCCAACAGGAAAGAATTACGGCTGCTCTTGAAATCACGGGGTCCACTTCCTTTCTGCCTCCAGAAAACTAAATTGCATCCTTGCAACTCCTTTGACCTCACGCATTCTTTTCCAGTCGGCTTACACCTTCCCCCAAGGACGACGTTCTGTCTCATAGGGAAGTCATGCTGCTCATCCAGGATTACATTTATAGTCAAACCATCTCAATGAACACCCAGTTGCATGCTGTGGCATCCCACATTTTCCTTCCTCATTTAAACTTTTCTCTTAGTAATGTCTACATCCCTCCATCGTCAGGTGTTGAGCCATGCCGGTCTTGCAGCTATCGATATCCGTTCAGAGATGCTGAGTTTTCGGCGCTTGTGTCTCGGCCGCGAGTTGGCGCGGCGGTGACTGGATCGGCGGCCGACCGGGAGAGGTTGTTTGGAGGTGGGGAGAAGACGGTGCGGCTGTCCGTGGAAGGGAGGTAACCCGGTCGGTGAAGAGGTGTTTTGAAAAGTCATTGTACAGGCGACAGTTGTAACGGTTGTGTCTTGCGATGGTCTTCACAGCCAAGCAGTTGGTGGCCGTTAAGCGATTACATTTTTTTGGAAGACTGTACTGGCGACATACTTCTCTGACGATTATTTCGCTGGCGTGATAAGGTGACATCATTCTGTTTATGTCTTTCGCTGGCCACGCACTTTTCACCTTCCGTATTGCAAGTGCTTAGTTATGAAATTCTGTTAGTAATCCATGTTGTGGTCGGACACTACGCAATTTGTTGGACAATTCTAATCGAACTGTTATTGCTTGGTGTCTAGTGACGTCGGTATTCTGCCTTACCACCCGGGCCGTGGGGCTTATTGTGTATAATGTTTTAAAACTGAGTGTTTAGTTTGCTCCAGACACTATTGTAGATCTTGAACTGTAGGATGTACCAAAGTACGCTAACTCCGTGAGATACTTGTGCAGAGGTTTGAATGTCAGCACCAACCAAGGGCTCGATTTACGTGAGGATATAATATTATTTGGTGTTTTTTTGGGGCATCACGTGTGCAAGTGATCTCAATCGGTTACTTGAAATATCTCATCCGGAGTCCTCTTTAATTATTACTTGTAAGCTATATTTAGCAGTCGCAATTTGTTTTAATTCTTGCGATACTGCTACCATGTCCTTTTATTTAAAGTTGTTTTAAGTGACTGATTTTGGTGTTATTAACATAGCACTGTATCAGACATTTGGTTGTAGCATGTAGTTGCTGCATCAGCACACGCGATTCCTTGGACTATAATTGTTGACAATGTGTTCTACACCTGTGCCTAGGTGGTTGGTCTGAGCCACCCCTCCCAGGTGCACACAATGAGATCCGTCTGATGTAACCGTTTGGGGCGGGGGGGGGGGGGGGGGAGAGAGGGTCACGCGTAAAGTGAATTCGGACGCACCCACTGTGCTTCGCGCCCTCCGTCGGGCCGACAAATCGGGCCCGAGCGGCACAACCAGGTGTGGCCCGCGTTAGTCGCTCCGACGGACGTTCATATCCGCACTTGCTCGATGCCGAGAGCTGAGAACTATTTGTAAGAGAAGTGTCTGATGTATATTATTTCCTGTCTACTTGGGAGCTCGTATGTAAGGTTACTCTTTGTTTTAAACGAATATATTTCTGGAAGGATTCAAAAATGTCTGTAAGTGAATTTACGATAGCCCTTTGGGAGTGCAGTATTTTCTATTTTCTATAAAAAGGGTATTACATTTCTCATTTGAAAAGTTGTTATACATTCATTGGTAACTAAAGCCAAGTGATAGGCTTCATGTATAAATGATCTCTCACTGGGAGTTTATTACTATAAATGTTATTTCTTCACTATTTTTTTACAAAACATAGTTACCCTTTCTTTTATAAACGAATATGTCTGCGAAAGCTTTTAAATCTGTCTCTAAGTGAACTTACAGTAGGCCTTTGGGCGTTCAGTGTATCCTATTCTTTGTAAAAGGATATTATCTTTCTGATTTGAAAATTTGTTACACTTTCTTTAGTATTTAAAGCCAACTGAGGAGCTTCATGTACAAATGTTCTCCCACTTGAAGTTTATGACAACTGTTATTTGTGTAGATTGACTTCCATAAATACTGTGAACAATAAAAGGTGAATCTCCCCTGCCCTAAGGTCCACTCCTTCCACTTAGTCCTTTGGGTGTTTTATGATACGCCGAGGTAATACCGGTATAAGGTGTCACCGGGGAAGACTTCCTCCAGCTTATTGGTCAGCTGCCTTACCCATTGTGCCTGTCGTCTCGAGTGGTCTGTTCTCTTGGACATGTACTCGAGCGATCATTTCCCGTGTGTTATCCATTTACTCCTCCTACCCCACCAATGTGTAATCCCAACTGGCAGCTTTCTAAGGCTAAATAGGGGCCTTACTCCTCCCTGCCGATCTTCTCCGAGCAATATTTTCCCAATTCTCACGAACAGGTACAATACCTTACACACGTTATCCTGACCGCCACAGAATGCTCTATTCCTCGCACTTTATCTTTACCTCTCCGTGTCCCGGTCCCTTGGTGGACTGAGGAGTGTCACGACGCCATTTGCGCGCGAAGACGTGCTCTCTGCTTTTCTAACCCTCATCCTACAATGGAGAAATGCATCCATTATAAGCAGTTGCGTGTGCTGTGTCATTCTATTCTTAGGGACAGTAAAGAAGATAGTCGTATTTCATTTACTAGATCTTTTGGCAGTTCCACTCACTCTTCAGTCGTGTGGGCCAACCTCCGGCGGCTCTCTGGGACCAAGGCCCATTCCCCAATTTCTGGCCTGACCGTAACGGATCTCACCGTGGACCGCATTGCTCTCTGTAACACCCTACACCGCTATTTTTCGGAGATTTCGAGCTCTACCCATTACCGCCCTGCCTTTCTCCATCGGAAACGAGTGGAGGAGGCCCGGGTGATACCCATTTCTTCTCAGAATCGTGAACACTACCATGCTGCCTTTACTACGAAGAAGCTAAATCACCGCAATCTTCTGCCTCGGGGCTGGACGATGTTCTCATTCAGATGTTGCAGCACCTTTCTCTTGTGGGCAAGCACTTTCTCCTCCATACATAAAGTCGCATTTGAGCAGATTGCACGTTTCCCAGACACTGTCTTACCAATATCTAATTCCTGTAAGGACAAAGACCTTCCTCCTACTTACCACCCCATTTCTCTCACCAGGTATGTTTGCATGGTGACGGAACAAATGATTCATGCCCAGCTGTTATGGTTTCTCGTATCTCGCAATTTATTAACCACTGCCCAGTGTGGATTCCGAGCGAGTCATTCTGCATTCGACAATCTCGTAACTCAGTCAGTCTATTTGATTTACGGTTTTCTGCTGAAACACGAGACTGTGGCTGTGTTTTTTGATGTGGAGAAAGCCTACGAGACCTGCTGGACGACTGGCATCCTCTGTACTCTATACGCTTGGGGTTTCCGACGTTGCCTGTCCTGTCTCCGTCAGGAATTTTTCAAGGTCCGGGTGGATTCTGCCTTGTTGGACACCTTCATGCAGAAAAATTGGGTGCTTCAAGGTTCTGTCCTAAGCGTCGTCCCCTTTGCTGTAGCCATTAAACCTGTTAAGAACTGTCTCCCACCGGACATCTCTTTCTCCCTTTACGTCGTCGATTTTGCTATCTGTTGCATTTCTCCACGGACCTGTCGCCTTGAGCGTCGTCTTTAGCGATGTCTTTACTCGTGCAGTATCGACTACGGTTTTCGCTTTTCTACTGACAAAACAGTTTGTATGAATTTCTGGCGGCGAAATGGGTTTCTTCCAGGGTCTTTTCACCTTGGGCCTATTACCCATACGTTCGATGAAATTACGAAATTCCTGTGACTCATTCGTGATATAAAACGTCCTTGGTCCTCCCATGTATCTGATCCGGCCGCCCACAGCACCCGCTCTGCAGTGTCCTACATGTCGTAAGCGGTACTTCCTAGGGAGCGTATGGGACCACTAAACTCCATTTGTACCGATCCATTGTCCGTTCGAAACTAGACTATAGATGTTTTGTCTATGCATCTGCACGTCTTTCCATCTTACACCGTCTGATTACACTCCACAATCGTGGAATCCGTTTGGCCTTTTACACTACCTTGGTTGAGAGTCTCTATGCTGAAGCTGCTAAACTACCTCTCTCCTACCGCCGTGACTTCTCCTCTGCAGATACGCATGCCGTTTGTGTGCCGTGCGTGGTCACCCATCCTGTGTCTCCTCCTTCGATGACTCCTTTGACTGCAGTATGCAGCACGTCCCTCCTCTCTGCTACCTCCTGGAGTTTGCTCTCGGCTATTGCTCCAGCAGCTCTACAAGACGCTACTTGCTACTTTCCCGATTGGTGTGAACCCTTCACCACATTGCCTACGTACGTGTTCACCTTGGACTTAATTCACTTCGTAAGGAAACTACTCCAGATTCGATCTATCGCTGTAAGTTTCTCAACACTAGCACAGAACTCACAGATAGTACATTTGTATACACTGATGGCTCTCGTACCGGCCATGGAGTCGGGCGTGCCTCAATCAGTGGCACCGACGAATTTCTGTATCGGCTTCCGGAACACTACTCACTATGTACAGCAGGACTCTTCGCCCTGTATCAGGCCACACAGTACATCAGGTGACACAGACTTTTCAGTTGTGTCATCTGCTCTGACTCTCTGTACCCTTCAGAGCTTCTAACTGCTGTCTACCGTCCACCCTTCAGTGCAACCGGTCCAAGAAAGCTTCCACTTGCTCCCTCTTGAGGGAACCATCGTGACGTTTATGTGGGTTCTTGGTACGTCGGTCTGACGGGAAATGAGGCCGCTGACGCTGCTGCCAAGCCTGCAGTCCCCCTACCCCGCGCCGCTAGCTCTTCCATTCCTTCCCATGAACTACGCGTTGCCATCTGTCAGCAGTTGGTGTCACTTTGGCACCACTACAAGTCTTCCCTTCATGGCAACAAGCTCCGGGGAATAAAAATATCCTAACGGGCTTGGCCGACGTCGTCTCGGCCCTCTCGCCGTGATGAGATCATTTTAGCCAGATTCCGTATTGAAGACTGTCGTTTTAGCCATCGCCATTGGTTAAGTGGTGATCCCCCACCGCTTTGTGCTCGTTGTCATCAGCCATTGACAGTTCGCCATTTCCTGACAGAATGCCCCCTTTTTAAACCACTTTCGTTCTAATGTATGTATGCCGCCTGAATTACCGGCCGTTCAACCGAGCGACGCGCAAGCTGCCACATGCGTATTACTTTCTATCCGTCGCAGCAGTATGGCGAAGCACATTTAATCTTTAGATCGGAACTTCCACTGTCTCTACTGAGCATTTTATGGACCTTTCTCCTTCTTCTTAACGTTCTTTCCTCCAATCGATTGAGCTTACCGTGTAGTCATTTTCAAGTCCTTTTTCGTATATGTGTACTAAGGTTCTGACATGGTCGCGTATGACCTTGGTTGTTTTTTCGCCCTAAAATAAAGCAAAAGAAACCTATGACCGTCCTTTCATTTAGCAATTGTGAAGCATTGCCGGGTTCACTAGGGCATTATATATGTAATCATTTCTGTACGTCATTCTCGTATTCACAGTGCTAGATCAGCACACGGAGACCAAGATTGGAACAAATTCTTTTCAACCAACATTGAATAACTGTTAAATTCGTGGTTTTTTGATTTAATCCTTACACAACTTCTGATGTTACTGACTCTATTGCTCATTAAGTACTGACACATTAATTGATAAACATGCGTATGCACTTCTGTTCTCCGCTGTTGGTCGAGTCTGTTGAGTAAACTGTAAGTTGAATGTTACATTCACATTTGGCGAAGTGCAATTACGCCGCTTATTGCTAAACCATTGTATTTCTGTTCTTTTGTGGTAACATACGTATATCAGCAGATAAATTACTATCTATCAGGGCTGACGTATTAACACGTTGGGCTGACTTCATGAAACCAGGTTTCTAGATGGTACTAAAGTGATAAGTATGTACTGGGATATTTGTATCGTTTCTATTTGTGTTTAATTGGGAAAGGCAAATGTTCGCGTGCTTCCCTGCAAAAGGAACTTGTAGTTCTGTTGAGTGGTCAACTGTGAGTTGCTATGCCACTAGTTCCCGTAGAGAAATCCTTCGTCAGGTTCATGGCATTTAAGATACTTTTGAATGTTATTAGGAGTGTGATATTTCGATCTTGTCGAATCGGTACTAACTTAGTTATACATTAAAAAAGCATTTGTGATCAATAATTTTTGAAACTGAACACTATATTTAACGTTGGGGTTCGCTGTGTGGATATCTGTATTGAAATTCTGCAGGCAAAATCCCTTTCTTCTGCTGATTATGTGAACTATTACTGTGGATCAAACGTATATAATTGTACGGAACCTTAGTCTAAAACTTTCGACGATTATTGACTGTAGATATGTTTTTCCCCGATGGTGGCTATAGTATCTGTAATGAAACTTATTACTGGGTTGCTGTGGGCTGTTGTAATAGGCAGTTTAATTAGAATGGAACACTATGAATAGCTTTGATTGCCAATTTCATCGTTGTAATTTGCAGTGATCACAAGTCGTAGCTAGAATAATGGAGCAGTCCTCATCCTTCAATCCTCCCGCCTTCCCAGCACCCTCCCATCTCGATTATGTTAACTTTAATTTTGACAAAGTGGAGTTTATAATCATCTTCATATTTCTTAAGAATATTGAATACTTTGCAATCCATTGATCTGATGACTTGATTCATTTGCTTGGAGAAAGTGTATACAGGACTTTGTAAATGTTGTCGCATGAGCAACTTAAAGCTACAAAGCTGAACTGTTTCAGATTTCTAATACTGATTGTCTACTACTTGTGTTCAATATTAACGCCTTGGTGAATTATCACGCTGCGCTTTAGTGCGCACTTGCACTGAAACTAATGCTATGTTGTGGACGTTCGGTTGGATTCAGCTCAATGTACTTTATGTGACTTCAGTCCCCAAGTTATCCCTCATTAGAACTTTGTTTGCAAAATTTCTGCATTCTACAGGGGATGACATTCCCATGTTACAACAGACTGCACAGGACTACAAGGAAGTGTTACAACCAAACAGGTTAATAGCACTTGAGGTCGACAATCTTAAGCAATATAACAGTCATAGACCAGTAGATAAGAAGTGAAAGACCAAGACGATAGAATCTATGGAAGAAGGGAAGAATCTGAGTTACATCATAGGCTAGAAACTGCTCTAGAAATAATGTTTGAGGGAACAGAAACGGCTGATGAAGTTGTCACTGTTGTAGCCCAACTGTCTATTTGCTGTAAGCAGAGCTTGGATAGCCCAGTAATCTGGACTCCAGTGTTTGTGACTGAGCTCACAGTGTGTTGGGAGCACCTGGCGACCACAAGGCACATGTCAAACCAGGGTTGAGAGATGAATCTGCGGTAAGATTATTTTCAGTATATATACAACATGTTTATGTCACGTCTTTGTATGAAGCATTTGCATAACGATTGGAATTCACGATACCCAATATTTTATGGCGCTATACGGTAAGTCCGTTTATTTGGATAAAAGCGTGTGGGTCCTGAATGTGGCAAAATGATTCGCCAAGACCAGTTGCTTTCAGAATAAAATAAAATATCTTAAAGTATACGGGTGTTGGTGAAGTTTATTGACACTGAAATGTCACTGGTGTTGTTGAAAGTGGATTATTAATAAATTAGGAGCCAGCAGTCCAAAGTTCAGTGAGGAGATGCGACTCCCCACCTACAGCGGTTTCGTGCATGCTGTCCCAACAAGGAGTAAAGTTTCAAAACCGAAATTTTATTCCTGCAAACTAACATGAATCTGTTTCTGTTACGAGATGACCATCTCCGATGACGTCAATGTCAATGGCAAGTTAAACACTAAGTGTTAGAACCTTTAGAACTTACGCATGACCAAGTGAAGACCTCAGTGTGTGGTAGTGTGGAGGTACCATATTTCCTGATATTCAGGTATGCAGTGTAAAATATGTAGTGTTCCTGCTTATGTGTTAGTTAAGTTTCTTTGATTAATATTACCACAAATTTAAAATTTTTTCTGGTACTCCTGGCGCCAGTGGATTTGGAAGACTTGGACTCGGCTGTTGCACAATATAATTATTGTTATTATAGTGGCAACTTGTAATGAGGGATATAGTATTCTTGAGGAGTACTATGGATGAGAGTGTACAATGATGTTAATTATGAGGACGAGTGAGACAGTGTGCAGCGCTGGAAAGATCACGATGACATTAGAGATGTAGTTACCATATGTAATACTCATATACATATTTTTTCTTACATTTCGTTTATACTGTTGTGACTTGGCAAGACAGCCAAGCCACTAGGAGATGAAGCCGAAAGGCACGCGTTTAAGCTCACGCAGGCTGGCGTGAGGTCTGGAACAGTTAAAGGATTTGAGTCTAGCAAATAAAGTACGTAGCTGTTGGAATACTTAACTATCGTCTCGGCAAATGAGAGCGTAATTTGTCAGTGAACCATCGCTAGCAAAGTCGGCTGTACAACTGGGGCGAGTGCTAGGAAGTCTCTCTAGACCTGCCTCGTGGCGGCGCTCGGTCTGCAATCACTAACAGTGGCGACACGCGGGTCCGACGTATACTAATGGACCGCGGCCGATTTAAAGGCTACCACCTAGCAAGTGTGGTGTCTGGCGGTGCCACCACATATACACTAATGAGGTAATTTTCTACATACATTGCGCAGTTTCTTCTTGGAGTGTCAGGTCTGATTTGATGAATGATAAGTCACATCATATGACTTTTGTGAATATTTTGATGTACTGGTATAAGAATTATGTGAATAATGTATGTTCTAATGAGATGATGCAGAGAAACAACTTTTGTTTTTTGTGAAGCTGACACAGTGACACTTGTTTATGAGCACATTTTTTCTATTAGTGAGCAGCTCCAGTACATGCTGAGAATCATATGTAAGAGGATTTAGGCAAGTTATGTTTAGCCTTTATCGGATGTTTTATTTAATGATGTTTTCTTTGAATGAGTGACATTCTTCTTTGATAGAATCCAATCCATTTGCAAGTCGTGTATGCACGATCTGACATGTTGTGGATCGTATATTTTCCAAAAGTTTCAATTAGAGCTGTGTGATTACACAGTTTTCTGCTTGAAGAGATGCTGCAGTCCTAGTAGGCTGGAAAGTGAGTTTTGATTTGCAGTGGATGTCTTGGTCTGTGAGATTAGTATATGATGTAAAAAATGCCTCGTTTGGTCGATACGCTCTGAGGATGAAAGTGAATGTAATGTGTAGTGAGTTTATCATCTTAGCGCCCAGCGGCTCATTCTGACTGTGTGCATGATGAGTGTAGCAAGGTCAAGGTCACTCCTGCCAAGGCAGTGCACATTTTGACATTCATTTTCTGTGCTGTTTCCTGCTCGGGTTCTGTCCTATGTTTAAATGTATGTAGCTCTATTACAATCACTGTCTTGGTGTGAGAGTTGTTTAAAAAGGTTGGACATCTACGAGAAAATTTGTACGTCACATGATACAAAAGTAGAATGGTTCATTCGGTTGCGTGAGACACATTGGGTTGTATCAAGGGAAGTAATAACTCTGATTAAGGTCTCGATATGGACGTCGTTTCCCTGATGCTTGACTATGTTTTACGATGGTTTCTGCAGGCCGTCGTGGCGTATCAGACTCTGATATTCCCATTTCTCTATGCAACAAAGCGAGTAGTAGTCATCTTTATGTCCGAGATTAACACTAGTGTAATTTTAGTAGCGGTAGCTTTTTCGAGCTGCAGTAACTCATAATTGCCGTGCGATAGAAGACAGCGACGAAACACCGTTTACATTCACCTAGGACAGATAGTGTTTGTGGCACTCTTGTGTTGCCACGTCCTCTTGTTGGTTCCTGTAGCTCCGTGTCGTATTGCCACCGCTTTGTCGAACTTCCGCCTTCTTTTGAGAAACATAGCCTCTCTTGCAACATTCTGTGCCCATTAAGAACATTCCAGTTGTTGCTCCAGAACTTTTTTCTCTTTCACTTAAATGCAGTGACTTTTTATGCCTCAATAATTACAAATTCGTGCAATTTACATCTTGATCTAAGTAAATCATTTGTCTTGCTATTAATAATTACCCCTTGCGTGAAAGTTAAACGTAGTGAAGAAAATATTGCAGTTTTGTCTCCTTCAGCTTCCTCCGTTGGGAGGATATATAGTCTTGAATACGTCCATCCTCGTACCCCTTGGTTGTATTGTGCAATAGTAAGCAAGGAAAAATTTTCAAGTAGAGAGGTCTCATCATTGATAATACTACAGAGATTTAATAGCTATCTATGGTTAAGGTAAAAGTTAATTTAATAGGCATGAATTTTACAAGCTCGTATTCATAGCAACACAGTTACCGATCTTAGTGTAGAACAGTCCATATTCATCAACACTGCTGTAATAATTATGGCACACTGGTTTCTTTTTGAGAACGCTTCCCAGAAAGTTAACAAAACCACGGTATAAGTTGTAATGAAAGACAATGAGGTCACCAACATCCTCATATCCAAAGGAACGACACCGTAAAGTCGGTGAGTGGGACTCTGGCTGCGGGCCTGGCGGCAGAAGTGGCGCAGCTGTACAGCTTCTGAGCAGCGGAGAGTCGAACCCAGAAGTAGTCGGCACACGACGGGAGCTGTCTGCGCCGCCTCCCTGGACAGCGCGTGCGAGGCCGCTATTACCATTAACAATTGCGACGACTGCCACGACAGAACTTAAATATATACCACCTCTGGCCGTCTATGCAGCAGTGATAAGGTTATCGCCACAACGTTCCAAGAAATAGTGCACAGTGCTGTCACGATGAATGAAACCAAGAATGTCTCATGTGCCGAAAGAACCTCCTGGGACAGGTGGCACAGTGCGGAGTGGACTCTCCTCAGTTTCCGGTAGCGGTCTGCAAGTGGTCGGCTCTGGCATCTCATTTGTTCCGAACCTCCCAGACACTGGTTGAGTTGACTTAAGTCCTCCTTCACCAGAAGGACAAGTCCCACGTACCTGAAAACAGCTATTGGTACAATACTATTTGCGAACAATATGGGGAAAAATGACCAGAGGGTGCCGTTGCTCGGACAATCCAGCGTAACAACAGCTATAATCAGAGCAAGAGACATGAAGTAAACTGCAACGCAGGAGATCTTTACAGCCCCACTGGAGGAAACATGAGACTCCAAGACACCACTGTCCCGATAAGACAGCAGAGTGAGGATCCTCTGGTACTTGCGGGTGTTCAGAAAAAGATCTGCGACGACAGTCATCACGGTGGTAGCGAAGCGTGTCGTGATATAAGCAACCAACCACACAAAGGTGATGGAATCCTTTTTTCTCGCGTTCACAGCTTGCAACCGGTTTTCCACAGGCACTATTATTACTAGGCTCATGACAAGAACAACAACCGCGTATAGCGTTCCAGCACGTGTCCTCCGTAGCTCACACTTCTCAGTGTCCACTGTAAACGGCGTCAGCCCGGAAACCCTGCAGATGGCGTGGTATGATGCTGCAGATGTTAAGAGGTCTCTTCTATTCGTCATGTCAACATCGGCTAGCACTCCAGGATACCTCTGTTGCCTGAGAAGAAAGGAAAAGTTATGCAGCTGTAGTAGGCAAGATGCTCGCATTACATAGAGAATTAATCTATAATTCTCTACATAGAACTAATTAACAGAGTAAACTCAGCCATGAACACTTCTACGACAAATGATTTTTCCTTAACTCTTGTTTTCACGAACGATTAGGAGAATGATAGAGTAACCATAGGCATGATTAGAAACACCGTCATAGTCATTATTTTCCTACATCTGAAATCTGTACAAAGCTACAACAGTTATGACGAAACAAAAACTTGACCAACCAACACAGTTGCCGCATCTCTGCACATCGCAAATTGTGGGAATTGAGAACTCGAATCACCCGTAACTTGTTGAGTATGACAAGTATGTAAGTATTGGTTGTTTTATCGCAAAGTACTTATGTTCATTTAATAAAATTATAGAGAATGGCCTCGCCGTAACATGTTTATTAATTACTACAACTATTATTATTGCTACATAAAAGCCACCTATCAAGCACATTGCAAAGTCTACTCTTATGAATGTCTTTAAGGAGACTTGCTTGCATCTCAGACAGAACCTTAAGTATTTAATAATTGTGGGTTAAGTAACTAAATAAATGAAAATAAATAAGCCAGTAAAGAAGGAAAAATAAGAGGAATTAATGGATAGTTATGGGGAACAGTAGAGACTTCGCATTATACACGTTAGAGATTGCCACTTGAAGGAGTACTGTTGACAGTCATCAAGATAAGCCTAGCAAACCTAAATCATCTGGAAGAATGAAAATTCATATTCCGTTCCTCCCACATACAAGTTTAGCAACTCAAATCTTTCCTGCGCTTTTTTATTATCATGTTTCCTTGTTACCGTAATGCTGTCTTTTATTTTACTTCTACTTACGTGTAGCTTTTTAATATCCGTTTAGTCGTCTAAAGTGCTATTTAAGTTAGATCTAAATAGTTTATTTTATTATGATGTTCACTCTCAATTGTAAATCTATTTTTGCATGAAATCAAATAATGGAATAACAGCAGTACCATATAGAAGGGGCATTGAGTTACAGACACGCACAACGAAAGAATAGCCTAAATACAGAGCTTTAAGACGAAGTTCTTCTTCAAAAATAGGAAACACACACATACTCACAGAGCTACAGTTCACACAGTAATGGCCATTGTCTCTGGACACTGGAGCCTGACTCACGTTAAGTCGTGCTCCAGCGCCTGGAGACAATGGCAATGTCCGTGTGGGTTGTACCTGTGTGAACGTGTGCGTGTTTCCCATTACTGAAGAAGAATTTTGTTCTAAAGCTCAGTATGTTAGCAGTCTTTCGGATGAAACCTCTCTGTGACTCATCGCCTCTTAATGTGGTGAGTAGCGATGTATCCTTTCCACACTGTTCATATTTTTGGATTATTTATTCAATTCAATGGAGTAATTTATCTTTCTCATCGCTGTTTTAATATTAGTGTGTCATCTACAAAGAATTTCTTATCCATTTGGGATTGTTATAAGGAAATTAGTTCTCAATATGGTGCAGTAAAATATGAGCTAGTAGACAAGCAAGATAGTGTCACTTTACTAAACCATATTCTAGTACATGTATTTGGTTGTTTAACTTGGAATAGTTATGGGAGAGTTGTAATCCTAGTAAAGCAATAGAATTCGTCTACTACTATTACGTTCCTCTTATGATGCGTCGGTGTATTATGTTCGACAACTTGAATGGCCTCTTCAATTGTTCTGTTGGTGTACATGGTGTTAACATCAATAAAAATTTTTTAGGCGGGATAAGATGTCGACGTCTGTAGCTTTTTGTATCACTTCACTCAAACTTTTCACTATATGCTGACTTTTGTGTGTACAGCCTGAGTAGGTGTATACAGTACCTTACATTTGTGGGTCGGTTCATCATGGGGCAATATTTTTTTCTCTTTTTTCAAGTGAATATTTAGTACAGTTTAGTGATTTTTAATTAGGACAGGTGTCAATTGGTTGAGTGTTTTTGTTTTCATTGCAAATGATGTTGCTTTCGTTGGAGACTCGATGATTCTTTTTATACAGACCATGTTGAATACTACTACTCCATTCCCTTGTCAGTTACTATTGCACAGTTAGTGTTTATTTTTTCACAAATCTACTCATATTTTTCATATTGGGAAATTATCATATAATATCAAACGTTCATATCACAATTCCAAGTTGAAATTCATTCCCATGTAAGATATTGTCTTAACAAAGGTAACATACAAATGATTTTGTAGAATCTGAGATCATTCAAGTTAATGTTTACCCTTGTATATAAAGTACTTCTCGTTTGACAATTAAATATTAACCAAATCTATAGAGTGAGTCAAAATTATGTGAAGAATCTTAAAAATGGTTCAAATTGCTCTACGCGCAATGGGACTTAACATCTGAGGTCATCAGTCCACTAGACTTACAACTACATAAACCTAAGTAACCTAAGGACATCACACACATCCTTGCCCGAGGCAGGATTCGAACCTGCGACCATAGCAGCAGCGCAGTTCCGGACTGAAGTGCCTAGAAACACTCGGCCACAGCAGGCGGTGAAGAATCTTAACTTTGTCCTGTTTTTTAATCCAGATTGTTAGAGCCTATAGCTGATAGAATCACATTTGTGCAAAGATGAATGTTTGCAAGCTTACTGTAAATTGTGCTGCCGGCGAAAAAAGTGTGGCGAAGGTTTGCAGAACGATATCGAAGTAGACGGTCACCAACTCGTTTACCAGAAGGTTTGTAGAACTGGATTAGTAGCAGACAATTATCACTAAATTGTACTGTTGAACGTTGAATGAGTGCCTTAATCGTGTTGATAAGGTTGGGACCCTATTCTCCCAAAAAGTATTCAAATAGTTATGACTCACCCTGTATATTCTGAATACCACAGACATGTGCTAAGGTGATAACATGTAAATTATTAACATAGGTTTTTGGCGTATGCTAGAAAGTATACATAACTTGATTCTCATATGAAAATTAACTGATATGGGACACTGTACCCCAGAGGTAAATGTATTCTTCAGCGCTAGTGCCACAGCTTGTGGGTGTGTGTCCCAATTCGAGTCTGGAAATAAATAAATAAGAATACAATATATTGGACAATTTATGACAGTCTCGTTCTCTTACCAGTCCTAGACAAGTTTGTTCTTCTACCCTTATTATATTTGCACATTCCATTCATCTTTCGTATCCCAACAATTAACAAACTTTTTCCAGTTCAGTTTTATTACTCTGCACCTTACAAGATAAAAAGTAATTCCAGAGGGCAAAGCATCATATTAACTTTAATACAGCACCCTCGTCCCGTAAGGAGAGAAGACCTCAATCACTTCTCCTGCACAGAACTGAAATACCACGTATCTCCTACTTCTTCCTCTTCACTTTTTCCATTAACTAGTTCCCTAAGGGATCGACATTGTTACGTGGGTTGAAGCAATGTTAGTATTTGTTGGTGACTGGATACCCTTCCTGACGCCACCACTCCCTGTGGACAGAGTCTGCTTACCAGATCTGTCTGCATCTAGTGTACAGCTCATGTTCAAGTGTGAGAAGTTTCTCATAAATGTTTATGTAGCAGGTATCTGGCGCGGGACGGAGGCTGCTGGCCAGTATTTATCTCGGTGGATGTGGGGAACCGCATAAAAGCCACCTCTGGGCTGGCTGGCTGAAGAGCGAGGAGCATTCGATCTGAGACTGGGTCACCTTCCCGGCAAACTCAAGCGGTGCATTAATGCGCTCGGATATCTGGATGGGTACGTTTCCCCTTGTTACTACACGCTAGATATCTATTATTACCAGCATAAGTATCGCACCTCCTTTTACAGGCAAAATTTATCCCATAGCTGTCTACACTGTTTGTAGCACACACAATAATTTTGCAGTTAGCTCTGTTCCTAGATTCATTCAAAGTATCTCCCTTGTATTTTGTGGTACCTTATCACATAAACTGACCTTAATGACTATGCATGGAATTTAATTCGTTTTTCCTTTATGACAGATAAACTCTGAAACTATACATCATTGACTACAGTTTCCTCTAATAGTGACAATGGTTCCCAGTTTCCACCATGCATTTCCAAATATCAACTTTAGCATGATGTGCAGGACCTTTCACCTCTGTGGGGCTACACTCCCTGATCCCCAACCTTTCCATCGTTCCACTCCTACCTAAAAACATAACATTGCTGATTCTTGTGATTGCACATTGTTGTTGTTGTTGTGGTCTTCAGTCCTGAGACTGGTTTGATGCAGTTCTCAGTGCTACTCTAACCTGTGCAAGCTTCTTCATCTCCCAGTACCTACTGCAGCCTACATCCTTTTGAATCTGCTTAGTGTATTCATCTCTTGGTCTCCCTCTACGATTTTTACCCTCCACGCTGCCCTCCAATGCTAAATTTGTGATGCCCTGATGCCTCAAAACATGTCCTACTAACTGATCCCTTCTTCTAGTCAAGTTGTGCCACAAACTTCTCTTCTCCCCAATCCTATTCAATACCTCCTCATTAGTTACATGATCTACCCACCTTATCTTCAGCATTCTTCTGTAGCACCACATTTCGAAAGCTTCTATTCTCTTCTTGTCCAAACTAGTTATCGTCCATGTTTCACTTCCATACATGGCTACACTCCATACAAATACTTTCAGAAACGACTTCCTGACACTTAAATCTATGCTCGATGTTAACAAATTTCTCTTCTTCAGAAACGATTTCCTTGCCGTTGCCAGTCTCCATTTTATATCCTCTCTACTTCGACCATCATCAGTTATTTTACTCCCTAAATAGCAAAACTCCTTTACTACTTTAAGTGTCTCATTTCCTAATCTAATTCCCTCAGCATCACCCGATTTAATTTGACTACATTCCATTATCCTCGTTTTGCCTATGTTGATGTTCACGTTATATCCTCCTTTCAAGACACTGTCCATTCAATTCAACTGCTCTTCCAAGTCCTTTGCTGTTTCTGACAGAATTACAATGTCATCGGCGAACCTCAAAGTTTTTATTTCTTCTCCATGAATTTTAATACCTACTCCGAATTTTTCTTTTGTTTCCTTTACTGCTTGCTCAATATACAGATTGAATAACATTGGGGAGAGGCTACAACCCTGTCTCACTCCTTTCCCAACCATTGCTTCCCTTTCATGCCCCTCGACTCTTACAACTGCCATCTGGTTTCTGTACAAATTGTAAATAGCCTTTCGCTCCCTGCCACCTTTAGAATGTGAAAGAGAGTATTCCAGTCAACATTGTCAAAAGCTTTCTCTATGTCTACAAATGCTAGAAACGTAGGTTTGGCTTTTCTTAATCTTTCTTCTAAGATAAGTCGTAAGGTTAGTATTGCCTCACGGGTTCCAACATTTCTACGGAATCCAAACTGATCTTCGCCGAGGTCCGCTTCTACCAGTTTTTCCATTCGTCTGTAAAGAATTCGCGTTAGTATTTTGCAGCTGTGACATATTAAACTGATAGTTCGGTAATTTTCACATCTGTCAACACCTGCTTTCTTTGGGATTGGAATTATTATATTCTTCTTGAAGTCTGAGGGTGTATCACCTGTCTCATACATCTTGCTCACCAGATGGTAGAGTTTTGTCAGGACTGGTTCTGCCAAGGCTGTCAGTAGTTCTAATGGAATGTTGTCTACTCCGGGGGCCTTGTTTCGACTCAGGTCTTTCAGTGCCCTGTCAAACTCTTCACACAGTATCGTATCTCCCATTTCATCTTCCTCTACATCTTCTTCCATTCCCATAATATTGTCCTCAAGTACATCGCCCTTGTATAGACCATCTATACCCCTTCCGCCTTTCTGCTTTCCCTACTTTGCTTAGAACTGGGTTTCCATTTGAGCTCTTGATGATCATGCAAGTGGTTCTCTTATCTCCAAAGGTCTCTTTAATTTTCCTGTAGGCAGCATGTATCTTACCCCTCGTGAGATGAGCCTCTACATCCCTACATTTGTCCTCTAGCCTTCCTTGTTTAGCAAGTTTGCATTTCCTGTGGATCTCATTTTTGAGACGTTTGTATTCCTTTTTGCCTGCTTCATTTACTGCATTTTTATATTTTCTCCTTTCATCAATTAAATTCAATATATCTTCCGTTACCCAAGGTTTCTACTAGCCCTCGTCTTTTTACTTACTTGATCCTCTGCTGCCTTCACTACTTCATCCCTCAGAGCTACCGATTCTGCTTCTACTGTATTTCTGTCCCCCATTCCTGTCAATTGGTGCCTTATGCAATCCCTGAAACTCTGTACAACCTCTGGTTTAGTCAATTTATCCAGGTCCCATCTCCTTAAATTCCGACCTTTTTGCAGTTTCTTCAGTTTTAATCTACAGATCATAACCAATAGATTGTGGTCAGAGTCCACATCTGCTCCTGGAAATGTCTTACAATTTAAAACCTGGTTCCTAAATCTCTGTCTTACCATTATATAATCTGTCTGATACCTTTTAGTATCTTCCATGTATACAACCTTCTTTTATGATTCTTCAACCAAGTGTTAGCTATGATTAACTTACGCTCTGTGCAAAATTCTACCAGGTGGCTTCCTCTTTCATTTCTTAGCCGCAATCCATATTCACTGACTAAATTTCCTTCTCTCCCTTTCCCTACTACCGAATTCCAGTCACCCATGACTATTAAATTTTCGTCACCCTACACTTTTATTTCATCATACATTTCTTCAATTTCTTCGTCATATGCAGAGCTAGTTGGCATACAAACTTGTACTACTGTAGTAGCCGTGGGCTTCGTATCTATCTTTGCCACAATAATGCGTTTACTATGCTGTTTGTAGTAGCTTACCCGCATTCCTATTTTCCTATTCATTATTAAACCTACTCCTGCATTACCCTTATTTGACTTTGTGTTTATAACCCTGTAGTCACCTGACCAGAAGTCTTGTTCCTGCTGCCACCGAACTTCACTAATTCCCACTATATCTAACTTTAACCTATCCATTTCCCTTTTTAAATTTTCTAACCTACCTGCCCGATTAAGGGATCTGACATTCCACGCTCCGATCCGTAGAACGCCAGTTTTCTTACTCCTGATAACGACATCCTCTTGAGTAGTCCCCACCCGGAGATCCAAACGGGGGACTGTTTTACTTCCGGAATGTTTTACACAAGAGGACGCCATCATCATTTAACCATACAGTAAAGCTGCATGCCCTCGGGAAAAATTACGGCCGTAGTTTCCCCTTGCTTTCAGCCGTTCGCAGTACCAGCACAGGAAGGCCTATTTTGTTCGTATTACAAGGTCAGATCAGTCAATCATCCAGACTGTTGCCCTTGCAACTACTGAAAAGGCTGCTGCCCCTCTTCAGGAACCACATGTTTGTCTGGCTTCTCATCATATACCCCTCCGTTCTGGTTGCACCTACGATACGGCTATCTGTATCGCTGAGGCACGCAAGCCTCCCCACCAACGGCAAGGTCCATGGTTAATGGGGGGAGTTTTTATATTACAGTGTAAAATTTCTGCAGCCACGCAGTTGCTTGAGAATATTTACTTGCATTTCGTCTATCTTTGACTTTTAATGGGCCACGCCAGTTTGCGTTATGCGCGATATCTACCTTCTATCTGGCAAATGTGAATGCGCCCAGAGAGAATGGTTGTGTTCTTAACTCCGTTTTGCGTCATTTCTCCGACAGTATGGGTTATGTTAGTATCCTACACTTTTAGTTGTAATCTAACTGGATTAACTAATGTAATTATGGAAGCATTCTGGTGGTAGGTATTTCATTACGTGATTACAAGTTTTGCAGCCCATAGAGAAGGATTTTGGAAAACTGACATCAATGATCATTTTTGGTGATCAGCCACCTTAAGCCGATGGTATCCTCTTATAGCTGATAGCCCTCGCCCATTGACGAGACGGTCATATTTCACTAAATTCTTTATTGATACTCTCCCAAAGTCCAGTAACTCGACACAACATATCTGATTTCTCAAATTCGAACGTACGCCCCTCGTCGAGGCTGTGTTTAGCCGCTGCTGATTTGTCTTCATGCCCGAGGCGACCAAGCGTAATGTGTTCCATCCACCATTGCGAGATGCTGTGTCGCATTATAACGACCTGTTGGTGGCAGCACTCTCAAGTAATGTCGTACAGTGAAGCGCCAAAGAAACTCGTATAGATATGTGTACTCAATTACATAGATATGTTAACAGGCAGAATACTGCGCTGTGGTCGACAACGCTATATATGACAGCAAGTGTCCGGCGCAGTTGTTACATCTGTTACTGCTGCTACAATGGCAGGTTATCAATATTTAAAGGGTGGGGGGTAAGACGTCAGACGGGCTAACCTGGAGCAGGAGAGGCACCACAGGACATTTTAATTTCCACTGTCTATACTTTTACAAATAAATTCATAAAACTTCTCCAGCATGACCAGAAAGGACTCAGAATTCATACTCATAGCAGTGGAAGGTCAAAAAAGTAACAAAATAATTTCTTTAACATTCGAAATTTCACCATTTTTTCACTTACTATTGACTGCATTTGGTGCTATAGGTACAGTAAGAGAGATTCTTCGATGGATTTTGCACAGCATGCAAACCAGACTTAAGGGTGTATGAAACTCTACAATTAATTTAATTTATGAAAAACTGAATGAGCTGTTACGTTTTGAACTTCATGTTTAGAAAAAAACTCTAATTTTATAGTTAATTATCTCCATTTTTCCACAGTTTTTAATAGATTTGGAAAATTCTAGAGTTTCATGCACCTGTAAGGATGGTTTGTATGCTGTGCAAAATTCGTCGAAGAACCTCCCTTACT
This sequence comes from Schistocerca piceifrons, assembly GCF_021461385.2. Taxonomy (NCBI): domain Eukaryota; kingdom Metazoa; phylum Arthropoda; class Insecta; order Orthoptera; family Acrididae; genus Schistocerca; species Schistocerca piceifrons. The sequence continues at coordinate 6,328,518 of NW_025728274.1, forward strand.
TATGACGAAAAGTGTACCTATACTAACAAATGCAGCAAATAGTAAGTGAAAAAATTATGAAATTTCGCATGTTAAAAAAATTTATTTTGTTACTTTTTTGAACTTCCACTGCTACGAGTATGAATCCTGAATCTTTTCTGGTCATGCTGGCAAAGTGTTATGAATTTATTTCTAAAAGTATAGACAGTAGAATTATAATGTCCTGTGGTGCCTCTCCTGCTCCAAGGCGGACCGTCTCACGTCCTACCTCTCTTAAGTAAATTTGAACGTGGTGTTAGAGTTGGTGCAAGAGCGACGGGACACAGCATCTCCGAGGTAACTACGAAGTGAGGATTTTCCCGGACGATCATTTCACGAGGGTACCGTGAATATCAGGAATGCAGTAAAATATGAAATCTCCATTATCGCTGTGGCTGGAAATAGATTTTGCAAGAATGGGACGAATGACGACTGAAGAGAATCGTTCAACGTGACAGAAGTGCAACCCTTCCGCATGTTGCTGCAGATTTCAGTGCTAGGCCATCACGAAGTGTCAAACTGCGAACCACTCAACGAAACATCGTCGATATGGGCTTTCGGAGCCGAAGGCCCACTCGTCTACCTTGATGACGTCTCACCTGGGCCCACAACATCAACAATGTGTGTTGATGACTGGAAAAATGTTGCCCAATCGGACTAGTCTCGTTACAAATTTCACCGAGCAAATAGACGTGTACAGGTATGGATACAGCCTAATGAATCCATGGACCCTGTATGTCAGCAACGAACTCTTCAGGGTATTGGAGGGTCTGTAATGGTGTGGGACACCTGATAGGTCAAGATACCTCTCTGATTGGTGGAACGTACGTAAACATTCTGTCTGATCACCTGCATCAATTCGTGTCCATCGTCCATCCCGACGGACTTCGGCAATTCCAACAGGACAACGCGACATTCCACATCTCCAGAACTGCTACAGAGTGGCTCGAGGAACAGTCTCATGAGTTTAAACACTTCTACTGGCCACCAGACTCCGCAGACAAGAACATTATTGAGCATATCTGGGATCCTTGCAACGTGCTGTTCAGAGGAGATCTCCATCCCCTCTTACTCTTACGGATTTATGGACTGCCCTGCAAGATTCATGGTAAGATTTTTGAAAACATAGCCAGCAATCTTGAAAGTAGTTACCATTAAAATTTACAACAGTCTTGATCGCAGTCTTATTAAAATACTTTTTAATTGGAGTGAATGACCGGTTTCGACTCTATGAAAGAGTCATCTTCAGACTCTGTAAAAATATGTTGCCGAAGTTGTATAGACCTTATAATAATCATATAAAAATATATAAAAATAAGATAAAAAGTAATAAATTATACCCAGAGCGGTGGATGGACACTGCTCGATGAGTTCCGTCGACCGTCGACGCTCGTGTAACAGCTGACTGTGCATGGAGGGAACGGGTATTAATAGGGCTGGTCACACACACCGTTCTGAGTAGGACATCATAAGTAGCCAATCAGAAATCACGTTCATCATTACATAACTTAAAACATGACTACAAAGGAACAGTTGCAGTTGGGGTACATCGTAATGTCAGTTATTGATCATTAATCGTCAGTGAATATAAATTATGCTATTAAAATGGTCCATCGGTATGAAATAAGGCTTAGAGTATGCTGCCTGCCTTCTAAACTAGAACTACATAATCTACATCAAAGATTGTCGTTCCCCAGAGTTTAAGTGGATTTTTCCTCTCTTCTGAAGTACTATGGTGGAACCACACCGACACTTCTGTAATAACAGCGGAACGGTGTTACTCAGGTGCATCGATAGTTGCCGTGGAAACGGTGTCCTAGCCCGGTGAGGCAGGCATCAGAGATTATTGGGTACTGCGAAATATATTTCAAGGATTCACAATTCGACCATGAAAACAGTGTTTGCGTAGATATGTCGGCGGTTCCCATGGAAATAGCGTCTTATTCTCACTGCGACAATCTATGGTGCTGTAACCAGGTAATAATTGCTGGAATTTGACACTTTTTGTCAGTATTAGCGTAGTATACGTCATAATGACAAAATTATACGTCAAAAAGGATAAAATTATAGGTTAATAATCAGCTTAAAATTAAGTTTTCACCAAAAATCTGTTCGCAAGAAATTGTCTATGTCAGGCTGGACATAATATAGGTTCTAATATTGGCAACATGATGCTAATGATGGTGTATGGTGATTGGTGGGAACCAGGTGCCTGATACCGCTATGGCAAAGTACAAAGTGGAAATCAAAATTAAGCGACGACTATCACCCTTTGATGGAAAAATATGGATAACAAATTAAAAAATAAGAAAAGTGTGAAATGACAGTTCACATGTTGTTGTGTTGTGGTTTTTAAAATAAGAACCATTATAAAAATGAGATACACATAGTTTTAAACGTTGTTGTGAGATACTAATGATAAAACAAGCGTCAGCATAATCTATATATATAAAACAAAGTCGGGTTTGTTACAACACTTATAACTCGAGATCTGCTGGACCAATTTTCATGGTTTTTGATTTGTTGCATTTGTCTCCGCCCAGAATAGCAGAATACATCTTAAAAATAATGAAAAATTGACGAATAAAAATTTTCATGGTTTTTGATTTGTTGGATTTGTCTCCGCCCCGAATAGCAGAATACATCTTAAAAATAATGAAAAATTGACGAATACTTGAAAAATGCGTTATTTTCCCTAAAAGTTCTTTAGTTTCGGAGCTGTCAATTTTTTTTGTCAAAATCTGTAAGTAATGATTGACATTTATGCATGCGTTCATAAACTATTTAAAATGGATGAATAAACTATTATGTGTATTTTTTTTAAAAAAAGATTGAAAAATATTACGCGTGCGTTCAGAAATGTGTAATGAATACTTAATCATTTCAATAAATGCTCATTTGTTTATTACATGTCAAACACTTGTTGTCCAATCCTGTCAAATACTGTAACAACTATTTATGTGTGCGTTCAGAAATTTATTTTGTGTAAAATGTCTCGAAAGTTCAGGTAGGTACTGTTATATTTGTTTGTTTTAGACATTAATTTGTGTAAATTATTTATTAAATTAATTAAAGATTTATTCTACAGGTTAACAAAAGTGTAAATGTCTTTTCATAGGTTGTCTATGAGTTTTCTTGATAAGCTATTGTCTATGTCTCGATTGTTTTATGTGGTTTTGTGCGAGTGCATATTCAGTATTACTATTACTAAAAATGCCGCATCCTAGAAGATGTAATATTTCCCAGCGGAGCCGTAATGCAATTAGGCAACGGAATATTGCGAGTCAATTATCTGACGAAGAACGAGAAATTGCCCGAGAAGAGCGCCGCATTAGGATGGAGCAAAGAAGGGCCTTAATTCGTGCTTCTCAAACACAAGAGCAAAGAGAGGCAGCCCGTGAAACGGCTAGATTAGAAACGAGAAATCGTCGAGCTTATCGTACCGATGAAGAGGAATAATCTTCGAAATGCAAGAAGAAATGGTTCAAGTATTGATTTGAATCGAGCAGCGTTTCGATACGATTGCACCATCGACTACAGCTTGCATCGTGTAGTTTGCATTGGTCCAATGGACGTTGTTTGCCAGCATTGTGGCGCATTGAAGTTTGCTGGTGAAACGCCTGGTTTGTGCTGCCTTAGTGGTAAAGTGACATTGCCATTAGTGATCCCGCCACCAGAGCCATTGCGTTCCCTGCTTTATGGCGAAACACTAGACTTACGACATTTTCTAGCGAACACTCAAATATACAATGTCTGTTTCCAAATGACTTCATTTGGGGCGGAAATTATCGAAGAACACGGATATAATCCGACATTTAAGGTAATTTACGTTAAAAACTTTACTTTCTGTGATTGTGAAAAAAAATTGGAATGTAGTTTGTTAGATTTCTGTATTTGTCTCTAAAATGAAAATGGTATGTTATTATTTGAAAAAAAAGTGTTTGTAAATCTAACAATAACTATGGCTTTGAATTTACAGATTCAAGGCCAGATTTGCCATCGCATTGGATCATTGCAACCTATTGAAGGTGCACAGCACAAATTCTTGCAAATATATTTCATGGGCAATATGGAAGAACAACTTGACCGGCGTCAAGGGATCAACACAGCTACGAAAAGAGCAATTCTCCAAGATTTGCAGCAAATGCTTCATGAACATCATGCATTGGTCAGGCTGTTCAAGACTGCTTTAGAGCGCATGCCAAGTGATGACTATAAAGTTGTAATCAGAGCAGATAAAAGACCAGCTGGAACACATGAACGCACATTTAATGCTCCAACAATCGGTGAAGTGGCAATCCTGATTGTTGGTGAAAACTTGGAAACACGTGATATTGTGCTTACACGACGCAATACTGGGCAACTACAAAGAATATATGAAACACACCGTTCATATGACGTGTTACAATACCCGCTGATGTTTTGGCAAGGAGACGATGGATATCACTTGAATATCAAAATGATTAATCCATTGAATGGTAAGTTCAATATCATTGTTTTCATTTTAACTTGATATACATTTTATTCTGTTTGCTTTTGGTACACAAAAAAAGTTGTCACTCCTAATTTAGTAGAGAGTAGCTGTAAGAGTCGTTAACCTATTAGGGGTTCTAAAATACAATTTTTACTGTATTTTTTTCAGGTGAGGAAACTACCAAGAAGGTTAGTTCGATGAATTATTACGCATATCGTTTGATGATCCGTGAAAATTCTGACAATTATTTGTTGCGATTTCGTCGACTGCTTCAACAATACTGCGTTGACATGTACGTTAAAATCGAAACGGAGCGCCTGACTTTCATCCGGTTGAATCATGCTAAATTGCGTTCGGAAGAGTATATTCATTTACGCGATGCAATAAGCACAGAAGGAGATTCAGAAAATGTTGGTCGATTGACTATTTTACCAGCGACATACACAGGTAGCCCGCGTCATATGCATGAATATGCGCAAGATGCAATGACATATGTTCGTCATTATGGTCGGCCAGATCTATTCATTACATTTACATGTAATCCGAAATGGATGGAAATTATTCAATTGGTGCTTCCCGGACAAACATCAAGTGATCGACACGACATCACCGCACGGGTTTTCAAGCAAAAAATTCGGTCACTAATAAATTACATTGTTAAGCAACACGTCCTTGGGATTACTCGATGCTGGATGTATTCAGTCGAATGGCAAAAACGAGGCCTACCGCAAGCTCACATTCTAATTTGGTTAGTTGACAGAATTCAGCCAGATCAAATAGATGACATTATATGTGCGGAGATTCCTGCTCCTGAAACCGATCCAGACCTACATGATGTTGTAATCACGAATATGATTCATGGACCATGTGCCACTATCAACCGCCAATCACCGTGCATGGTCGACGGCAAGTGTTCCAAACGGTATCCGCGAAAATTCACGGCAGAGACCATTACAGGCAACGATGGTTATCCATTGTATCGGCGTCGATCGCCCGATGATAATGGTAGAACTATCACAACTAAAGTGAAAGGAAACGATTTCATAGTTGACAACAGTTGGATTGTTCCATATTCGCTACTTCTTACCAAAACATTCAAGGCACATTGTAATGTTGAGTATTGCAATTCGGTCAAATCTATTAAATACATTTGCAAATATGTCACGAAAGGGATCGACATGGCGGTTTTTGGTATCCAAACATCCAATATCAACGATGAAATCACGCGCTATGAAGTTGGTAGATATGTGAACTGCAATGAAGCAATTTGGCGTATATTCTCATTCCCTATTCACGAACGTTATCCCACTGTTGTACATTTGGGAGTACATCTAGAGAACGGTCAGAGAGTATATTTCACAGCGTCGAATGCTGCTCAACGTGCCGAAACACCTCCAGCGGCAACACTGACCAGTTTCTTTGCGATTTGTCAAAACGATCCGTTCGCACGAACGTTGCTTTACTCGGAAATGCCACGTTATTACACTTGGAACGCTACATCGAAGAAATTTCAACGTCGGAAGCAAGGCGATGCAGTTCCTGGTCATCCAGATATGCGTTCTGCTGATGCTCTTGGTCGTAATTACACAGTTCATCCGAAGAATGATGAATGTTTCTATTTGCGGTTGTTGCTGGTACATGTTCGAGGGCCAACATCATTTGAATCACTACGAACTGTTAATGGTATAGTGTGCCTCACATTTCGTGCAGCATGTCAAGAACTGAATTTGCTTGAAAACGATACTCATTGGGACACGACAATCGCTGAAGCAATTATTTCTGCATCTCCAAGTCAGATACGCACATTATTTGCTATCATCACGTCGACATGCTTCCCATCGAACCCACGTGACCTGTGGAACAAATACAAAGATAACAAGTCAGAAGACACTTTATATCGAATTCGTGTCAGCTCAAGAAATCCCGATCTTGAGGCGAATGAGGAGATGCATAACCAGGCTTTGCTCTTGATCGAAGATATGTGTTACCTCATGTGCGGCAGTTTGTTAGTTAGGTTAGGAATGCCAGCGCCAGATCGCGGAATGAATGACGCATTTAATAGAGAATTGGAACGTGAACGTGAATATGATCCACATGAACTAATCCAATCAGCTCAAACGAATGTACCACTGTTGAATCCTAAGCAGAAGGAAGTCTATGATACACTGATTAATGCAATTAATGATGGAAATGGTGGCTTATTTTTTTTGGATGCCCCCGGTGGAACTGGGAAGACATTCCTCATGTCGTTGATTTAGGTCACTGTACGTGCGAGATCCGAAATTGCGGTAGCAATTGCTTCTTCTGGAATAGCGGCCACATTGTTACACGGATGCCGTACGGTTCACTCAAAGTTAAAATTGCCATTAAACCTTAAAACTACTGAACAACCGACATGTAACATTTCGAAACACTCCGCAATGGCCAAAGTTTTAGTAGCATCAAAAATCATCATATGGGACGAATGCACAATGGCGCACAAACGCGCATTGGAAGCACTAGACCGAACATTAAAAGATCTGCGCAATGACTCGAGATGTTTTGGTGGTTCAATGATTTTATTATCTGGCGATTTCCGACAAACACTACCAGTAATTCCAAGATCTACTGCTCCCAACGAAATAAACGCTTGCCTCAAAGCATCAAATCTGTGGCGATATGTAAACAAACTTCAACTGTCTGCAAATATAAGAGTTGCATTGTTGAACGATCTATCTGCTGATGATTTCTCGAACCAATTGCTGACCATCGGTAATGGCCGTGTTCCTGTTGACGAATCGAGCGGTTTGATCTCATTTCCTCCAAATTTTTGCAATTTCGTCTCATCAAAAGACGAGCTTATCAACAAAGTATTTCCGGATATCATTGCTAACCACAAAAATACTAAATGGTTAAGTGAGCGAGCAATTTTGGGGGCTAAAAATAAAGATGTAGATGACCTCAATTTTATAATTCAAAATCAAATCGTAGGTACTCTGTATTCATTCAAATCTATCGACTGTGTAACAAACTAAGAAGAAGCCACTAATTATTCAACTGAATTTTTGAACTCCTTGGATGTGCCTGGTTTACCACCGCACAATTTACAACTGAAGGTTGGCTCGGTAGTCATCATGCTTAGAAATTTAAAGCAACCAAACTGTGCAATGGAACGAATTTGGTGATAAGAAAATTGATGAGCAATGTGATTCACGCGTCGATACTTAAAGGAAAATTTAAAGATGAGGAAGGTCTTATTCCAAGGATTCCAATGATCCCAACAGATATGTCCTTTGAGTTTAAACGAATTCAATTCCCGATTCGTCTTGCCTTCGCCATGACGATCAACAAATCACAGGGCCAATCCTTGACTGTTTGTGGCCTCAATCTAGAAAATGCGTGTTTTTCTCATGGTCAATAGTACGTGGCATGCTCACGTGTCGGCAAACCATCCGTATTATTTGTTCTTACACCTGACCGAAAAACAAAGAATGTCGTTTACCACAAGGTGCTTGAATGAAAATCCGATAATGAACTAATCAGAGTGTATCCCAACCTGCACAAAATAGTTTTCAATGATTTTTTTCTGATATGTGTTTGAAATACTTAATTATTAATATTTTTTTTAATTTTTATTCTCATTCTGTATGTATTCATCATCATTCATCAAAATAAAATACTTTTATATTTCTATCTATATTAATATTATTTTGTATCATTGTATTACGTTCATCAAAGCCTAAATTAGTTCAGCTAAAAGGTAACACGACAGTCATTGACTGTTAGGCAGTATGAAGTTCGTCGGGACAGCTAGTATAAAAATACACTCTTGGAAATGGAAAAAAGAACACATTGACACCGGTGTGTCAGACCCACCATACTTGCTCCGGACACTGCGAGAGGGCTGTACAAGCAATGATCACACGCACGGCACAGCGGACAGACCAGGAAGCGCGGTGTTGGCCGTCGAATGGCGCTAGCTGCGCAGCATTTGTGCACCGCCGCCGTCAGTGTCAGTCAGTTTGCCGTGGCATACGGAGCTCCATCGCAGTCTTTAACACTGGTAGCATGCCGCGACAGCGTGGACGTGAACCGTATGTGCAGTTGACGGACTTTGAGCGAGGGCGTATAGTGGGCATGCGGGAGGCCGGGTGGACGTACCGCCGAATTGCTCAACACGTGGGGCGTGAGGTCTCCACAGTACATCGATGTTGTCGCCAGTGGTCGGCGGAAGGTGCACGTGCCCGTCGACCTGGGACCGGACCGCAGCGACGCACGGATGCACGCCAAGACCGTAGGATCCTACGCAGTGCCGTAGGGGACCGCACCGCCACTTCCCAGCAAATTAGGGACACTGTTGCTCCTGGGGTATCGGCGAGGACCATTCGCAACCGTCTCCATGAAGCTGGGCTACGGTCCCGCACACCGTTAGGCCGTCTTCCGCTCACGCCCCAACATCGTGCAGCCCGCCTCCAGTGGTGTCGCGACAGGCGTGAATGGAGGGACGAATGGAGACGTGTCGTCTTCAGCGATGAGAGTCGCTTCTGCCTTGGTGCCAATGATGGTCGTATGCGTGTTTGGCGCCGTGCAGGTGAGCGCCACAATCAGGACTGCATACGACCGAGGCACACAGGGCCAACACCCGGCATCATGGTGTGGGGAGCGATCTCCTACACTGGCCGTACACCACTGGTGATCGTCGAGGGGACACTGAATAGTGCACGTTACATCCAAACCGTCATCGAACCCATCGTTCTACGATTCCTAAACCGGCAAGGGAACTTGCTGTTCCAACAGGACAATGCACGTCCGCATGTATCCCGTGCCACCCAACGTGCTCTAGAAGGTGTAAGTCAACTACCCTGGCCAGCAAGATCTCCGGATCTGTCCCCCATTGAGCATGTTTGGGACTGGATGAAGCGTCGTCTCACGTGGTCTGCACGTCCAGCACGAACGCTGGTCCAACTGAGGCGCCAGGTGGAAATGGCATGGCAAGCCGTTCCACAGGACTACATCCAGCATCTCTACGATCGTCTCCATGGGAGAATAGCAGCCTGCATTGCTGCGAAAGGTGGATATACACTGTACTAGTGCCGACAATGTGCATGCTCTGTTGCCTGTGTCTATGTGCCTGTGGTTCTGTCAGTGTGATCATGTGATGTATCTGACCCCAGGAATGTGTCAATAAAGTTTCCCCTTCCTGGAACAATGAATTCACGGTGTTCTTATTTCAATTTCCAGGAGTGTATATAAGAATGTAATTATACGAAAACGAAAGAGCAGTTCTTTATAACAGGTCTTCAAAAAGGTCATAAAAATGTTTTTCCCTAAAGTCTAGCTGTTCATTGAGTAGTGCTAGGGGTTCACTTTTACGATGTGCAAAGATTTCAATTTTCTCTAATGCATTAAGTAAAGGTCCTTTTGGGGCAAAGTGAAGGACTATTAAATTCGTATGAATTAATCCTTGGGAATAGTTGCAGTTATTCAAATGTTGGCCAAACAAGGATTTACTACGACTGGTACCAGCCACATGTTCTTTAAAACGAATAGCAAAGTAACGGACAGTTTGTGCGCTACATTGTTTTTTGCAGCCATCACATTGTACTTTATACATTCTTGAATTTTGATATTTAGAGTTGTTTTCTGATAAATATTGTGTCTGGGTCTATTCTGAAGATGGTTATTGGTGACGAATGCTATTGTGAACTCGGTATTTTTAAATAATTCATTTATTTTATCGGAGAGATACCCCATGTATGTAATTTTGGAGCATTTTCGATAACCGGATTCAGGTGCACTATGTGTCTGGTACCGCGCGCCGCGGAATTTGAATCCACGCCAGAGGTCATGGAGGCCGAAGACCCATAGAGGTCTCTGCACCATCGCGCCGTAAGCTGTTGCGGCGCGCGCCTCCTTGTCCGCTTTTAGTGTGGGGGCGCCACAGTGGAACACGTGGTCACAGCGGCCAATAGCGGCGCCCCCGAGAGCGTACTTAAGCGCCGGCCACTCGCCCATTAATTCACCCTCCAGATCCTTGAGCGTCATGCACTCCGCCTCGCCTTCCGTATATGCCTCTCGTCCCCCACGTGGATCCTCTATGATCTCATTCCTTTCCCCCATCTGCTCCTATTCCTCGAACATATCTGCATCCTCTACATCTCCCGCCGTCTTGAAACCTCTCACCCCTTGTTGGTCCTCTCCTCTCCGATCGCCGCCCCCTGCCACGTCTTCACCGTTGTGTCACCCCTACCCTCCATCTCTACACCCTACATCTCCTTTCCCAAGGTGGCTTCCATCAACTCCCCCTCCTGGATGATGCCCTCTCTCCCTCCATTTATCCCTCCTATCAACTCTGATCCTCACTCCCCCTCATTTCCTCTGTCCTTTTCCCGGCCTCCCTCTCCCCTCCCCTCCATCCTCTTTCTTCCCCACCTCACCTCTCTTTGCCCCCTTCTCACCCCCGAGTCCTTTTACATTTCCCTCCTCTGCCTCCTCTCATTCCCTCTTGCGTCTGCCCTTCTCCCCCTTTATTAGTCCTCTCCCTCCTTGGTTCCCCCCCCTTTTCGTTTTTTCCTCTCCTCCCTCCTTGTTTTTCCCCCTACTCCAGGTCCCCCATCTGCCTTGGATCGGGAGTGCCATCTCTGTGCCGCCATTTTCGTGCAGTGTTTTACGGTGTGTTTTTCCAGTGAGTGCTCCGTGTTGTGTCTTTTGGGAAGTGTAGCGAACAGCCATCATACTGTCACTGGGTGTGCTTTTTTTTTTATCTCTCGCGAACAGAAACCAGACTGTCGCCATGTTTTCTAATTGTGTGTCTCACATGTTACTTGTCTGATTCCTGTGTATTTTATTAACCTTGCTAACCCCTTTTGCTTTCTGTTTTAACTTTCCGCATTTTTACGTCATTTTACACTTTAAATCACCATTTTATCGCCTGTTTTTCCTTGTTTCTTTCTTCTTCCTTTTTTGAACAAAAGTCTGTAGGCTGTAGAGCAGCGTAGTAAGCTGCTGCCAGCTCTCCCCCTTCGCGGGGAATTGAAAATCAATAAAGGGGAAAAAAACGTTAATTCAGTCTTATCGTGCTTACGTCGGTTTACACGTCGCTTGCGCTAGGCTGCTTTCTTCCTGGTTCGTGTACGAGTTTGTTTCCTCGTGACTCTGTTGTTCGGTCTGTTATATCCTAGCCAGTAATGCCACCCGAGCCCGCTGCCAAAAAGATTGGCAGCATCAAAGTCCGGACGCCGTCCGCATGAGCAGCGCCAGCGAGACAGGAAATCGCCGCAAGTCTGCGCGCGCCACTGCTGGCTTCTGGGTTCTTAAGCGCTGGAGTCGCGAGCGCTAGGACAGTTCTGTATTCGCCGCTCAGTTGTATACTCGCCACCGAATTGTGTACTTGCTAGTCAGTTGTGTGTTCATCGCAGCAGAGTTGTTGTTTGTCGTCAGCCAACGCTGACCTAGCCGCTCCGACTCGAACTAGACAGATCTCTGTAGACACGGAGTTCACTACTGTGTTCCTGTATCTTCGTTAATAAAGATAAGTACCGACTTTTATTTAATCAGAGTGTTTGGGTTTTCATCTTTCTGTTCACTGTTCCAGCGGACCGGTCGGCCCGCTATTAAAAGTGTGGCGGTGACTTCGTAAGCCGTTTCTACAGCGAATTGTTTGTCGCTACGAACACCGCCACAAAACGATCTTGTCGTATTCTTTCCGTCCTACGCTGGTCGTGTCCGTCCTCTCCCGTTCTGTTGTACGCGGACCTCTCCGCGGGTCCCGCCGCGCCTTGCGTCAGTATCAACCCCGACCCTCCTGGTCGCAGTTACAACAATGTGTACCTTGTATCTTATTAAACATGAAGTCAATGTCATTGGGATTGAAATCACTTACACTAGCAATCTGCTTCAATATTAGTCTCTCTTTCTGTAGTTCCTGTGTGGTGAGTGGTGATTTATACAGTCAGCAGTTACATGAGCTTCGAGGGCCGACTGAACTCATCGAGCAGTGTCCATCCACCGCTCTGGGTAAGATTTATTATTATTTATCTTATTTTTATATATATTTTATATGCTTATTATACCGTCTATACTACTTTGGCAGTATATCTTTACAGAGTCTGAAGATGAGTCTTTCATGGAGTCGAAACCGGTCACTCACTCCAATAAAAAAATATTTTACACGTTTGCAATCCAGAATGTCGTAAACTATAATTTTAAGATTCATGGTGTCAGTTCCCCACAGCATTCCTTCAGACATTAGTCAAGTCCATGCCACGTTGTGCTGCGGCACTTCTGCGTGCTCAAAGAGGCCCTACACGGTATTAGGCAGGTGTGCCAGTTTCGTTGGCTCGTCAGTGTAAAAGTGGTTTGTAACGCCACTTGATTTGTCTGAGGAGGAGGAGGCGATAGAAGCTACTGCATTCTGTAAAACGGCTAAGCCAGAATATGGATTGCGCTTGAAAGCTCTGAAATAAGCCGATGACTTTTGCGCAATTAGACGGATTATTGGTTAACATATTTTTTTTTTTCGTTATGTCGATACGATGTGGGAAGGAGGGCAGGGATCGGTTGTCAGAAAAACCGACCGGTGGGCAGGGAGCAGAGTGTAGTCGGTATGCTGGGTTGGTTAAGACCAAGCAGGCATTCCGTTGAGGTGATCCCAGACAATCGGTGAATCGGTGTCCTACACCATTTAACGCGTGTGTGGCCAGCTGACGCCAGACGCGTGCGGGCGCTTTGAAATTCAAACCTCCTATTGGATGCTACGGCGGGATTAGACCTTCCGTCAGTTCATTTTTACCCCGTGTTAACAGTGTAGTAAATCAGAAACTGATTCAGGCAGCAGCCTCTCACTGCTTGAGTATGATATTTGTAATAGCAGCATTTGTAAGTTTCCTAGCGTACAACCGGTCTTGCAGGGATGTGTTACTGCCAATGGGTAGGTGTTGCTTACGAATGGTCGCTGTAAGGCGAGTATTTCTGTGCAAGGGTTTTCTCGGCCCGTTTAGTTCGTTATTGTCAAGCATTACTGAAATGGTGTTTCACTTTTCCTTGTTTATTTTATTCCTCTAAATAAAGCCTGTAGAATTTCACTATTTGTCACACAAAATCACATACTTCTTTGCGATTTTTAAAATAATACACATAAATGGAGTGTTTGAGAACTGATTTACTCTTTCTGAAACGTTATACGAGTCTGTAGCAAGTAAATTTCCATACAAAACTAAATTCCAATGCTTAAATTTGGACGTAAGATATCTTCTCGATAGGTACAAAAACAAAGTCTACAAAATAGTTGAGGTGATGGTACTTACAACTCCAGAGAGTAGCCCACCACAATCGATAATTCTCTCTCGGAACACTCTTAGTGCACCAGCTGTATGGGTTGGTACTACACCGAGAACTGCCATTGGCCGCCGATGCCATGTGTGGACAGAGATTGGTCGGTGCCTCGTTAAACACCGGGGCACTGAGCTATGGCAGCCGGGACTCCATTGCCTCACAGGTCGAAAGCTACGCTCTTACCTTTCACCGCCCCACTGACATCACACATGCCTCTTCCTTCCTCCAGAAGGCCATCACTGACGCTGTGGAGGCCCGAGTTCCTGTCAAACTCATTCAACCTCACCTTTCTATTTGGCCTCCACAGGTCGCCCTTCCTCTTTGTTCATCTGTAGGCTTTACCGCTCCTTCCTCCACACCTACGACAAGGATACACTCCTCCGCCAGTGGCAATTACAGCGACACATCTGGAACCTTCTTTCAGCAAAGAAACGTCGGGACTGGGGCCACACACGTACACGCCTCGACTCCACCCTCCCTCTCAACTGCTCCAAGTGCCGCTCAGTCTTATACTGCCTTTACTGGTAGCCATTCCACCCCACATTACCCTATTCTCCACGACTGAGGTCTTCTCCATTCCTGATTATTCCCATTTTGATTACTCCCTCTTCCCCACCGTCCTTGAATGCACTGATATCTCTGTCCCACAGCTCACCCCTAGTGTCCAGTTCTTGGATCAGTTACCCTCTCAGATAGACACTCCCATCACCGCACATGATGTTACACTTGGCCTATGTTCAAAACGCAACACCACCCCTGGTCACGATGCTGTCACCTCTTGCCACCTCAAGGAGTCCCCCCATTTTCCTGGCTGCCCTTGCTACCCTGTACAACGTTCTCCTCTCCACTGGCTTTTACCATGACCTGTGGAAGGGTTCCCATATCCCGTTGTTCCCTAAACCCAACAAACCCCCCCTCTAACACCTCTTCCTATCGTTCCATATGCCTCACTGCTGTGTTCAATAAGGTCTTTTGGTCCATCCTGTCCTGCCAGATTCATCGCCACCTAAACTAGCACCACCTACTTCCCCTTACCCAGTGTGGCTTCTGGCCCTCCTTCTCAGCGAACAACCAACTCCTTAAGCTTACCAATCTTCTTTCCCTCAAACTTAACTCTCATCGCTCCAGTATCTTCAATTCCCTCGACCTCCAGAATACCTACGACCATGCCTGGAATCCCAAGCTTATCTTCAGACTCCATACCTCTGCTCTCCCTATAAATGTCGTCTGTCTCGTTGCTTCCTTCCTCTCCCTACGTCACACCTATGTCAATATTCACAATTCCCACCCCTGTAGTTTCTAGCCCACTGGCGTGCCCCGAGGCTCCATCCTTTCTGCTCTCCCCTATTTCCTGTATACTGCCAATATGCCCAAACCTTCCCTACCTGTCCATCTCCTCCAATTTGCTGATGACACCACCTTCTCGCCATTTATCTTAACCTTCAAAGGAAAAGATCTCAGTGTACACTCGAAACTCACCTTGACCAGTTCACTGCCTGGTGCAACCCATAGTTCCTTCGTATCAACCCCTCCAAGGAACAGGCAGTCATCATTGGCTGCACCACCCCCTCTTTCCGTCTCCATGATTTCTACCTAACTATTTATGATCGTACTATTCACCTCACTCCTACCCTAAAATACATTGGCTTCAGTCTTGACCGCCACCTAACCTGGACTCCCTATCTCCTTATGATCCAACACAAAGCCCACAATAGATACCTGTCAGGCCGGACGTGGGGGCTGCACCCTTCCATCATCCTTCACACCTACATGTCCTCGATCCGCCGCATCCTTTGTTATGCCGGTGTCGCTTGGACTTCCGAACCCCCCCCCCCCCCCAGATTCCATAAAGCCTTCCAAATCCTGGAACACCATGCACTTCACAACGCCTTCCGTCACCCACGCGCATCGTCTATGACCCCTTACTCCACCTTCTTCATTTCCTTGAACACATCCACACCCTGTACATTGTCCACTGACTCGATACCCCTATCCTCTTGTGTCCCCCTGTACAAGTTAAAAGTATAAAAATCACACAGAGTGAGTCACTTAAGAAAAGAAAAGAAAACAAACAAAACAAAAGAAAAAGAAAAACACTGGAAACGATGGCGCACTCATGTAGAATAAAAACCGCTGATAGGGACCTACCGAGGGACTGGAGGCCTGAAAGAGGGGGAAAAGGCTATAGCAGGCATTGCAGGCAGTTCTCTTCAGTGCACCGCGTCGTGTGCAGCTTCCAGTTACCGGCGAGTCTACTAGCTGCAGTGTTCGTCCATCATTTCCAAAGGCATCATAGGCCACTTCTAGAATCTACATGGGCATCACTCAGAGGCACAGAGACAGAACTTTAATATTTTACAGGACTTGCAATAATTTCAAACGTATGATTGTGCTGGACATTTCACAAGAAGAAGCATCGTTTAAATCGAGTATTTCTTCATAATTATTAAATACCATTTTATTACTATATGTTGGGAATCTTTCTGATCAAAGATAACCTACGCCTCCTTCTTGCAGTCCCAACGATGAATACTAAATGCTGGGTTCTACGGAACTGCATTTGACTTTAACTGACACACTAAGTATTTTATTGGAGAAACAAATCCCCGCCATAGTTTTCCTGAGGTTCTTCCTCTGAATAATGCTCTTGTTCCACAGCAGAATTGTGATCACTGGCTATTGTACAATCATCTTTTTCGTCTATTTCTTGACCTGTATCAATGACACATTTCTCTATCCACCGACTAACAATTTCATCAGACTCGAATAAAATTACAAGTGTCACGTTCCTGCGACCAAATTTTGTAATACACTGTACTGAAGAAAACAGGCACTTAGTTCACGAGGCGAGATCTAGGAGACCCTAACACCTGTCAGTAACATGTGTAAAAACAATTAAAGAACGCAATGACGCAACCGACTGTAAAACATTGTAAAGTTGGCAATCTATGGAGGGTTGGGAACAGTATAGAAGCATTCCATCACAACTGAACTTACAGAGAGAGTTCGAAAATTTTCACGCCATTGAGAGACCACACCTTGCGAGCTGAGGGTTAAGGATCTTTTGGGCGGCGACTGAATTCAGCGTATTGGTTCTGTCTTCTATTATGTAGAAAGGAAGTTTCTTTTAAATTTCACCCCAACTAAAACTTCAGGTTGTACCAGTGTTTTCCTGTCAAAGGAACCAACGCCGTTACTGTGCAGGATTGTAAATTTAAGGCAGGTCATTTTGGTGATTGTGAGGCTGAGGCGATGCTGCACCTTCTGGCCGAGTTCCCGGATGCCGTAACTGACAAATCAGGTGTTAACAACACGACAAAATATAGGATCTGCCTTGCTGACGATTTTCAGTGCGTCAACCCCCATATAGATTGACACCACCCGAAATGAAAATATTGCGCCAGCTGGTGGAGCGGATGCTCTGTGACGGGGTTATTAGGTCTCCTACATCAACTTATCCCTCTCTTATCTATCTAGTTACAATGGTTGAAGAATGCGGTTATCGACTGGTGGTTGAGTAGACTATTAAATAAGAAGTTTGTTCGTGAATCTATGCCACTATCCAACTTGCACCACTGTTTCACCTGGTTCTCTGATATACGTTTTTCTTCTATTCTAGATCTTAATCAGGCTTACCACCAGACCCCCTTAGCCAAAACTGTAGACAGGTGACAGCATTTTGTATGGATTGGAATTTATTCGAATTTATCCGTGTACTAATTAGCTTATTCTCTCTAGACTTTTGGACAACGTTTCCAGAGATGTAAAATTTAAGTCTTAGGTGACGTTGTAGTTTGCGGTATTACTTTCCAACAAGATTTACAACACCTGGAGGCGTTTTTGAGCCGAATTCTTGCCACTGGTCTTGCCGTTTAGCATTCCAAAATTAATTTAGCTAAGCAGAAGATTTCGCTTGTTGGTAATTGGTTTCTACTGGCGGGACCCGAGTGGATAGAGAGAGGACCAAGGCCTTACACAAAAAAAACAAAGACAGATGTTGCTGAGTTCATTATACATTACTTTGCGTAGAAATACTTCCACAGTAGAGGGAGGCGACCATGCAGATTTGGCACAACTTTGAAATGTAGAGAAGTCCTGATCGCACAATTGTTTATCAGGCAAAATGGCAATTGTATCATTCGATCGACCAGCAGATTCACGTCCTATTGTAAGCGAAAAGTTCAGAGGAAACCTCATTTGTTTGCACTTAAGTTCCCCAATCATACGGTAATCATTGATGGAGATTTTGGTCATGCAACAAACCAATTGTAAAATTACAATTTTGGTAGAAACGATCATGACAATTCATCCTTGGAAATGTTATGCAATCCCTTCTTCGAAAACTACTTAGAACCTAAAGATTGGAAACGAACTCTTGTACACCAACTTTTGTGTACAGTCACACGTGAGTGAGACAGGAACTGAAATGTAGGCTACCGAAGCAAAAGGTAAAATGTTTAACTCCAGTTCATATATTCCTCAACAAAGGAAAAACCCAGAAGAATTACCCCACTTTAATTTTCGTAGCATGTAGAACATATCCTGAGCCAAAATATAATGAGATATCTCGAACAAAATGACAAAATGACCTACTTCATGCCAGCCAGCATCGTTTCTGTGTACATCGAACATGGGAGACCCAGCTCACACATTAACCATGTGATATAGTCAGAGTTTTGACAAAAGCAGTCTGACAGATGCAGTATTTCCTGATTTCCGAAAAGTATTTGACCTAGTACAACATCTGCACTTCCTATCAAAACCAATTCTAGAATATTGCTCATGTGTGGAACCTGTACGAAACAGGAGAGCTTTAAGAGTCCGAGGAGTGTAGTTCACATAGTAACACTGTCAGCAGGGGAGTAAGGGTGGCGGCACCCGACATTCAGGACAGAGATGGTGCTGGTTTATCTGAAGGGCCGCAAGGTATACCTCCCATGAAGAATTTCGACCATCAGTCCCGCTAAACAACACTTCCCCAACGGTGGTAAAGTGTGCATGTAAGAGGGAATAACACAGATACAGTCGATTTTGAAACTGTTCTTCGGTATTTTTTTGTGAAAAAAATGACAGTTTCCCTTCACAAAGTATCATACAATGCAAGGATAAGAGATGTTAATATCAAATCTCTAAAAACAAGATTTATGTGACTCATTGCTATATTCGCAACAACTTCTCAGATATAAAATCATTTGTAGGCTAAAAGCTCTTAGAGAAATCAGTGAGCACGTAAGGCAATAACTTCAGGGACAGTGCTTTACCGATCCCGAACACTACGTTGTTTTAGAAGTATACGGTAGTTACGAATGGCAGACGACTATCTGTTCCAGTATAAATAACTGCTTGATAGCTACATTAAGATACGTTATTCGTGATGTGCACAGTTTGCCCGTAAAATGCTGTTCAGCTGTGTTTCAATTTTATTAAGGCAGATTCAGCAGTGAAATCACGGTTGTCTAATGGGGTTGTTTTAAATATGATCTCAAATTGAAAAACAAACTTCTGCTTTCAACATACAGTGTTGAGAAAGATGTGGAAAACGATATAGAATGTCCATAAGATTGGTATGTCTCCACAGTAATTGCAGTAATTATCTGATCAAGTTTTATATTGTAAAATTGTTAATTTTCCAATTTATTGTTTATTCCTCACTAATATATTATAAAATAATGAAGTAATTATGAAACAGATTGCGCCCGTGTCTGTATGCGTATTTTCATGTGTGTGTGTGTGAGAGAGAGAGAGGGAGAGAGAGAGAGAGAGAGAGAGGAAGAGAAGAAATTATTACTTTGGATAAGAGGCAATACAAGGTTGTACAGTATTATGGAGATTAGAGGTTTAGATATACAAATACGTCTGTACATAAATGATGCATAATTTTGATCCTAGAATCACTTTTCACATTGTTACGGTGGTATGGTAATGTATACAGTCAACACTGTGTTTCACAGAAATAATTAAAATACCATTTTCATCTGTCGTAAATTTCTAGAGATCTGTAATTATAACTGCATATAGCAATAGCGCTTACCGTTCATCATTTAGCTTTCACCATTTAGCGTTAACTATTTGGCGTTTACCGTTAGTTATTCAGCATTTACTGTCTACCATATACCACTTACCATTTAGTGCCTACCATTTAGCTTTTAGTGTTACCTGTTCAGTGTTTAAAGTCAAGCATTTAGTGTTTACGATTAGCTTTCAGCATTTACTCATTAGCGTTTATCACTTATGGTAGTATTTAATGTTTAGTGTTTATGGTACCACATTTACCATTTACCATTATATGCTTTTTGTTTACCTTTTAGCATTCACTGGAGGTTATGTGGGGCATAAAGAACAAAACTCATCTATTTCCACCATATTGGAATTTTGTTACTTCTCTATGACTGGTCCGAAGAAATAGAGGTAAATTATAAAGGATACATTCGCTCTCTAAGTAAGTTATGTAACTTGAATGCCATTTTCTATTGGAAATAATGCATATATTTGGCTTTCAAATACATAACGAATATTTTTGACTTTCAAGTGTAGGCTGCATGTTTTACTGCATTTCTGACACGTCATTTAAATATTACAAAAAATGGGAAGAGCGTATGGCACCGTTGGCGGAGAGGCCCCATCTGGGGAAGTTCGGCCGCCAAGTGCAAGTCTTACTTCAGCAGAAGCCACACTGGGTGTCTTGCCCGCCGGTGATGAGGATGAAATGATAATGAGGACAACACAACAGCCAGTCCACGAGCGCTGAAAAATCTCCAATCCGGCCGGGAATCGGAGCAGGGTCCGCTTGCACGGTGTAAAGGGGGGGGGGGGGTGAGGCAAGCCCAGCGAAACAGGTGGACATTTAAATATTACTCTCTCACTGGTTGGAAAGATGAGAGAATTGTTCTGTTTCCGTCATCTTGGAATTTTAGTATTGTGACTGAGGAAAGGAGTACTATGCTGTGAACGGTGGGAGATACAGTGGACTGGGAGGGGAGAGGGCAGGGGAGGATGTTTTTAACTTTCTGTTTACAGGATGTCTTGTTTTAATACATTTCTCCGATTCCTTGGTAAATGGCAGGAGAGATGTTGGGGAATGAAGCACGGTTGAGCTAGCTACTTCACGCCGGGTCACACTTTGTCGCTGTGTTAGTGGTTCTATGTGCCTCACCCGTCACTGTTGTCGCAAACCTCATGTGTACGGAGTGTTTTGGCAAAATGTCAACAGTACTACCCATTGGCTTATTTCATTACCACACTGGTTGTGCTGGTCCCCACTGCGTATATGTGCCTTGCACAAACTTAAAAAGAAAATTACATTTCGCTCGCCCAAGTTTTTAGAGGCGCAGAAACACATACGTTCATTTCTTCCGTTCCAGATCTCATGTCGCAAAGACATCGTTTGTCTTTGTACACCATATGGCCCAGCAAGCACTAATCTTTCTACCGAGAGTTCGTAGGTCCTGTTGTAAGTTCTTAATAAACGCTACTCGGCCGCTGAGATCGCAGAAACTGCCACAGAGCCACAGAGAGACTGCGGGCAGGTGGCTTTGTGCGTAGTTACGGAAGCACAAACAAAGGTGCATTATGAATGTGTGAAGAATTAAACTACAGTGATAGAAAAAAGTCATCTGAATAAAGGCCACTGTCGTTTACTTGCCTTCCAGCTACTAAATAATCAATGCACTTTCGTTTATTGATTCGTACTACACTGTGCAATAGTATGATGTACAAGAATCTTCCAGGTGTTATTCCGTCATATACTTTTTCTACATTCATATAATGAGTTCCATACGCAAATTTTCTTACAAGGCTTTATGCCGGTGTAATATTTCACCCTTGTGTATACTCTTTCGTAAACTAATGCATGATGAAGAAATGTAGCGCTATGACTAGGCCTGGGTCGTTGTCACCATGTAAAAACAATTGCGTTAGAAATTGCAAACGGCGTCGTTTATGAGCTAAAGAAGACAACAGCTAGCCTTGTTGATTACAGACTGTGTGCTAACGGCAGTTTGCGATCTTGAACCGTGTGGCTGGCTGTGGTTACGATGTAAACAATAAGTTTATTTCAACTAGCAAGCTGCTGCACGCACACATTTTGAGGTGGTTCTATAATGATGCCAATAAACCTTGCCTTGTTGGCGTCTTGCTTGAAAACAAAATGTGGGGGTGCAGCAACGTGTAGTCAGTCGTCAGTTTTTCTGAAATCATAATATCCTCTGGCGAAAGGGCGGTCAAGTTCTATCCTTGCGGAAGTGTTACAGCATCAAGGAACCGTGCAGGATTTGAGGAAGAATATTGTTAGGCATAAATGTCTCCACATACGAAAAATGAATTGACCAACATATACTACCTCCCCGTTCAGGATTTTACGGAGATGTTTTTAATGTATCAACAGAGTGGCTGGCTCACCCAAGATTTTTGTAAGCGGTCAGCCGGTTACATTTCCCTGTGTTGTTATTTTAGATCTTCTGTGTTTTGTTTTCACTCTGTTTTACTTTCTATATCTTTCCTGATCTTCCCTACTCACTGGTTTTAGTGCATGTGAGATTGCCTGTCCGATAGGGAGATTGTCAGGTCATTTCGAGGGCACGTTTGTACGACAGTTTTAGTTATTATCCACATTCGTTTGTTTCAATAAATGTCAGGGCGCTGATAACCTCGCTGTTGGGCACCAATGAGATGCCAAAACACACACATACACCTTTCTGGAATATATAGAAGGGGTTCGTAACGCCGTTATGGCTTTGGAGCTTGAGTGATGAGGAAGCGATCGAAACTGCTGTATTCTGCAAGGGGCTAAGCTCGAAGACCGATCGCGCTTGATATTTTGTAATAAGCCCGTGACTTTTGCCGAATTACACAGATTAGTGCATCAGGCTGATTCGATTCGTTTCACTGATACTAAGCGGGAAGGTGCGAGGTGCGTTTCACAACAACCGAGAGTTGGACAGGGCGCGGAGAGTAGTCGAGATGCCACGTTGGTTAAAGTCAAGTGGTGTTTCCGATGCGGTGATCCTGGACTAATGGTGAGCCGGTGTCTTGCGCCACGGAACCAGCGTCTGACCAGCTGACACCGAAGCCGTGCGGGTGCGTTGAAGTTTAAATCTCCTATTTAATGCTGCAGCCGTATTCGACGTTCTGTAAATTCACTTTTGCCCCTTGTTTGTGCTGCAGTAAACCATGAATTCGTGTGTGCCTTAATTGATTCAGGCAGTATCCTTTAACTGCTTGATTATTACTTGTATATCTTCAGTCGCAGCAGTTGTGAGTTTCCTAGCCTAAAACCGGTCTTGCAGAGAGGTCGTACTACCAATGGGCAGGTGTAGCCTCTGACTGGTAGCTATGAGATTTCTTGGCCCGTCCAATTCGAAATTGTCAAGAATTTTTTTGCGTTAATGGCCTTGTGTTGCGAGTGGATTCAGTTTAGTAGTTTTATCATGAATTATGTGGGTAGGACGTTTTCTTTTAAATTTTACCCCAAAAAAAGCTACGAATTGTGCCAGTGTTTTCCGGTCACAGGGAAAAACAGCGTTACTGTGCATGATGTAAGTGTAAGGTAGGTCATGTTTGTGATCCTGAGGTCAGTGATTCCGGTGTCAACCTGTTGTTGATTATAGGCTATTAAATAAAAAGTTGGTCTTTGAATCTGTGCCGCTGTCCGACTTGCACCACTGTTACACCTGGTTTTCTGGTTCTCGTTTTTTTTTCTATTCTCGATCATTATCAGGCTTACCACGAGATTCCACTGACTGTAAATTCTAGACAACTGACAGCGTTTCGTCCGGATTGTATTATGTTCGAATTTAGCCATGTACCATTTGGCTTATGGATTGGGGCTGCTGTTCTCTCCAGACTTCGGACATAATATTGGGGGATGTAAAATTTAAATGCCGGCCGGAGTGGACGAACGGTTCTAGGCGCTACAGTCTGGGACCGCGCGACCGGTATGGTCGCAGGTTCGAATCCTGCCTCGGAAATTGATGTGTCTGATGTCCTTAGGTTACTTAGGTTTAAGTAGTTCTAAGTTCTAGGGTACTGATGACCTCAGAAGTTAAGTCCCATAGTGCTCAGAGCCATTTGAACCATTTTTGTAAAATTTAAATCAGGTTGTTATTACTTAGATGACATGGCAATTTATAGTACTACCTTCCAACGACATTTACAATATTTGGAGGAGGTTTTGAGCCACTTTCTTGCCACTTGTCTTACTGTAGCGCCGTCGAGAACTAATGTAGCTGAGTAGGAGTTTTATTCCCCTGATAATTTGGTTTCTGCTGGCCGGATCCGAGAAGATCAAAGAGAAGCGCGTACTTACAGATATTTCCCCCACCTAAGACCAAGAAGGGTGTCGTCCGGTCCATTATGACAGCGAACGACGAAAGTTCATCCCAAATTTTGCCCAGATAGCGGCCCACCTTGAACCAGATGCATAAGAAGAATCAGACATTTGAGTGCACGGTGTCACAGCTGTCTCCCTGATTAACCGTCCAGTGCTAGCCATTTCTGACTACGCGTAACTGTTTTGTCGTGCAGACCGACGGTTCAAAATTGGGTATCGCTGCGGTACTCTTCCAGGAAATCAGGGAGAACGTAGACCAATTGCGTGCGCTTCAAGGTCCCTTTCGCCAGTAGGACTTCAATATTATGTTTACGAGTGTGAGGCCCTGGTGGTAGTGTTCCCCGTCGAAAAGTTTGTTCGACGTCGATCACCGGGAACTTTGTCTTGAAACGGACAACCAAGCCTTAAGTTGGGTACTCGCCGGCCCAGGAACACGGGACGAATTGTCCAGCGGGCCGTGGGCATTTCTGCGTTTCGCTTTACCATCAGGCATATTAGGGGAACCGACAACGCTATGGCAGAAGCACTGAGTCGAATGTTCGAGCAGAGGTGCAGTCACCACAATAAGGAACAGGGAATAAGAGAACCAGCTTGGGTTGCTGAGGTACTAACCATGGTCCATAACTTATTTTGTAATTTGGAGCACCATCAAGACCAAGACCCTGCTCTGTCTAAGATTGAACAAAATTTATTAAGCGGCAAATCATTGCCGAATATAACATGCAAAAGGTAATATTCTGTTATTAGAGCAAGCGGGATAAGCAGACCAAGATTTGTGTTATGGAAGACTTGGTTGCCGCAGTTTTCCATTGCTTTCATAAGTCTGTGATTGGAGGGCATTTAGCAATCTGTTGGATCCTTGGCCGGGTTAGGGAATTACTTAGTCGACCTTTCTTGTATCAAGATATATAGCATTTGGTGGGACAGTGCCATGAATGTAAAATTGCTAAACCCAGTTCCAATATACAATGAAGGCTTTCACGACCAGATGGTACTGTTGTTGATAATTCTTCCGGGTCATATGGCCGTGGTCCATGGAATTATTCTATTCCTAACGTTTCGTCCAATACTACGTTGTACATCCTCAGAGGTATGGCAGGTCCTGCTGAGTGCGATTACTCCTACGCATGCACCTGTGGAACAGATTATTGTGAATGTGGAAGCAGGGATTCGAACCCTTCCTAAGGCAACTGCTAATGCAATTCGTTTTGAAATCACAAGGGTCTTATGACATATTAAGCCATTGGAGTGTAATTTAACTAAGGAGGAGGGAAAGGCCCTCACGGATTTAAATGCGGACGAAGGGATAGTTGTTCATCCATCTGATAAAGGCAATGCCACTGTGGTGATGAACAAAGAGGAGAATCTATTAGTGGCGGGACATTACAATAAACT
This sequence comes from Schistocerca piceifrons, assembly GCF_021461385.2. Classification (NCBI taxonomy): domain Eukaryota; kingdom Metazoa; phylum Arthropoda; class Insecta; order Orthoptera; family Acrididae; genus Schistocerca; species Schistocerca piceifrons. Next base: position 6,354,044 of record NW_025728274.1, read on the forward strand.
TAGAACAGACCCGACGGCTGTTATTTTGAGGAAAACTAATACGTTGATAAAGACTTCTAAATCCATTCCACAGAAGGCTAAAAACGTTTTGCTAAGGAGTGAAGCTAAGTGCCCCAGACTTTATGGTTTACCTAAAGTTCACAAAATAAATCTCCCTCTGAGACCCATTGTTAGTGCGATCGATTCCCCTACTTATCAAATATCTAGGTATCTAGGTACTCTTCTACAACCATACATTGGTAAGACTGATTCTTATGTGAGGGATTCACGTCATTTTATTGGGAAACTGAAGCTCTAACCTTGGCTCCTGAAGACATTCTGGCCAGCTTTGATATTGTATCTCTGTTTACTATGATTCCGGTCAATGAAATTATGGTTCACATAACGGAAGTTTTCCCTGAAGATTTGACCGCTCTGTTTAGACACTGTCTCACATCTAGCCAGTTTCAGTGGGATGAGGAGTTTTATGAGCAAGTGGATGGTGTTGCTATGGGTAACCCGTTGAGTCCTGCGATTGCAAATTTTTACATGGAGAAATTTCAACAATTAGCGTTGAATAAAGCAAATAAGAAACCATGTTGTTGGTATCGTTATGTAGACGACACATTCGTGGTTTGGACACACGGTAGACGAATTTTTTCGTTATCTTAATAGCATAAACCCTAAAATTCAGTTAACCATTGAAGTGGAAAAAGACCAGGCTATTTCGTTTCTCGATGTGTTAGCCATGAGACTGACCGATGGCAGTCTAAAAGATAAAGTGTTTCGGAACAGCACACATACTGATAGACACTTACATAAGAACTTCAATCATCACCCACAACAAAATAGATGTGTAATCAAAAGTTTAGTGGGCAGGGCAAAACGGATTTGTACGCCGGAACATCTGGATACGGAACTGAATCATCTGAAACAAGCCTTCGAGAAGAATGGGTACTCAAACAAAGAAATTAATAGAGTGTTAAGATCTAATTACAGCAGGCCAAAGGACAAGTATGGTACACAGCAATGGAAGAATACGGTGACTTTACCTTTCATTAGTAAGGTTACAGATCAATTCGGCAAAATTTTGCTGAAACATAAAGTGAAACCGGTATTCAAACCTACCAGCAAAAGAGGACAAGTACTTCGTTCTGTCAAAGATCGAAGGCCACCATTATCATCTAGCGGTGTGGATGAAATTCCGTGTACTTGTGGCAAGGTCTACATTGGTACTACGAAAAGAAGTGTGAATACGAGAGTAAAGGAGCATAAAAGTCTTTGCCGACTGGGAAAAACAGATAAATCGGCCGTTGCGGAACGTGCACTTCAGTCAGGTGACCATGTAGTTAAGTTTTCTGAAACTACAGTTTTAAGTGCTACCACTAACTGTTATCCACGACTGTACAGGGAGGCTATTGAAATTTGTATACATGAAGACAATTTTAATAGAAAAGAAGAGGCCTTGAAATTAAGCGAGATATCGACAGTGGCGTTACAGAATCGATAAGTGATTTTTATCTATGACGGACTATAATCGATAGTTATATTTTACCCTTGACTAGTTTTCTCTCTGCTACTATGTGCAAGACAGACCACGCCCACTTGCTCGGTATTTTGGCCGCTTTCCGACGCCCGACTCGTCAGTCGGCAGGACTCAACAGGACCAGCCATACCTCTGAGGATGTCCAACGTAGTATTGGACGAAACGTTAGGAACAGAAGAATACCATGGCCCACGGCCATATAACTCGGAAGAATTATCAACACCAGTTCCAATACTTGCAGGGGATTTATGAAATCGTCAAGTGATCACTTTCTCATGAATACGCTCTTTGTTGATTACGTCCGCTCCTCCCATGTAATAGTGACAGCAACCGGTACATTCTGTTCATGTGTTGATGCCTGCTCAGATTTGCCTGGTTTGTACCAAGAAGTAGGGTGACTGTTGGTTGAACTGTTCTTCATTTGTCATCGATGTTTTTCATAAATGTCACTCCCTGTACCATTACCGTGCAATGCTCCTATCTTCTTTTCTACAACTGGTTTCAGATTCTGCTTCGACAACGCACGATCTCATTCGACGACTATACCATACTGACCGAAAGCATGATTTGTTGAAGGAGTGAACTACAATCTGCAGGCAGCCATTATTATTTTCCATTCTCATTCACTCCACAAGTGGTTTCCTTATGTACCATGGTTTAATTTGGCTGTTAATTACATCTACCATGAAGTCCTTTAAACCACCCCACTTCCTTGATGTTTGCTCATGGTCTCAACTTCCCTTGGCCAATCTGTGGTCAGTTAATGCCCTGCTCCCTGAGAAATAGACACGTGACCTAATTTAAGAGAACTGGAAACAAGTGTGACGAAATATTAGTATCACACACTAGAGGCAGGTGCGCCGTTACAGTCAGGGGCAAAATGAGTTAAAGGTGCCTGTTGGTGATAAGGTTTCATCTAAAACCTTTCTGCCGGGCGTGAAGATATGGCCCCAATTTCACATAAATAGGAACTGTGCTTTGCACCACCTTGTGAGGTAATCCAGGTTCTTAAGGCAGTCACCCAAATGGTACGTAACATTGATACTGGGAAATTTTCTAGAGTACATATCTCCAAGGTCAAGGGATGGACCTAAATTCTCTGTTCCTCGTTTGACATAAATTAGCGGACGGGAGTTGTGGAGATTTTGATGGGGAATAATGAGCCTTGGCGCTTGATTCGATATATCAGTAGTGGGCTGGCTCCCGATCCTTGCATGGCAAATTGTGTGGCTGATGGTATGAAGCAAGTCCCACAGATGACGCGAGTGGTATGTCGGCATCGAGTGAGTCCACAGAATGAGGAAGCGGAGCTGCGCTATGGAGCGCAGCAGCAGTTGCGAACTTAGAGATGGTGCCGCGAGTGAGGTGTGTGGAGTCAAGCAGAGGGACTGTGTTGTGCCCTGGTCGGTGAGGCTGCCTGCCTGTGTGGTGTTTGGACGCCGGCCTCACTGCTGGGAGGAGCGAAGACCTTCAGCTGCTGATTTTCATCCAGCACCTTTCGGTGACCCATGTGACCAATTGCAGTTTCTGAATGATAATGGCATGTTTACATGTAAAGGACAACGTCCTGCGGTGCTTCAAATTTATAGTGAAACTTATGGACAAGAGTTCCAGCATTTGTTGAGGCGTAATTAGGCTCCACTTAAGACAGCTAATGTTCTGAAGCAGTGTGCTAACGAAAGTGTTATATAGTTGTGACTGTTAGAAAGATCGCTTTGCTCTAATTAGCCTAATATTATGCCAAGAGTTTGGTTTCTGTTATTGATGTTCCAGTAATAATATTCATTGCCTGACTTTTGGTTGAGTTCCCAGTTTTTTGCAGCTTCAATTAAAAGCTGTTGCTTATGTGAACAGGCAGTGTTTGTATAGACTAATGTAGGAACGTTACTTTCACTTCCCTTAGGTGGAATTGATTTGTTCCCCCTTTGTAATTTTTCATCCTTGTATGCAACAATATGTTCATTTAGAGTTTTAGTGTGCCGTAGTTCAGTCCATCTGGGGGCCTGTGTGATGTGGGTAGTTAACAGGTGGCAGTTTAGGGCAGATCTCCGCTGCCATGGCCGGTCACGGATCTGGTGCTGCTCCCTTAGCGACTGATGCACTGAGGTGCCGGTGTTAGAAAAGGCCGAGCCATCTCATGTCGGTCTGCTGGCAGTTGGAGGCAGGAACTGTGAAACAGTAAAACGTGTACTGTATGTGTCTTACTCTCTTACACACATATGGCTTTATTCAGATGGCTGCAAACGGTTAAATTCGGACTTTACTTCGCACTGATCTCTTGGTGTGTAATGAATCATTTGTTGAGCGCCTTGGGACGTTTGGTCATAAGTATCTTAGACTTCGTGAGCACATTGGTGCATGTTCCTTAATTACAAGTGCTAAGAATACACTAAGCAGATTCAGAAGGCTGTAGGCTGCAGTAGGTACTGGGAAATGAAGAAGCTTGCACAGGATAGAGTAGCATGGACAGCTGCATCAAACCAGTCTCAGGACTGAAGACCACAACAACAACAACAATGGGAGGGTTATTATCATAGTGTAGTAAGTGCCAGGCGCGTATTTTTCAGAAATTGCAAATATTACTCAAATTGTTTTGAAAAGATAAATAGTTATTTACAGGTCGTTTAGTTAGCATTAGGCGCATATTTTTTTAAGTCTAAAATTCATTTATATTCTTATGAACATCAAAATTTTGGAGTATTGTGACGTGTATTAACTACAAACTGTTTACTGTGTAATCAGTACTTCTTTGTTGTGTTTCATGCAGGAAGATATTTGCTGCATTGGTCCACACACTCACTGGTTAAACTCGTAAAAATAAATTATCGAGCAAACTGTGAATGATATTGCCGTTGCTGCGCTAACCATCCCACTCCACAGCCTTGTATACTGAACTGTCCCTATGACCGCCCACCCCCCCCCTCCCCGCCCACAGAGGACAGCACTCCTTGGTGAGTTCTTGCTTGGCTACCGTGGGGCCTCAGCCTTTGCAGCATCTTTTGCCTTCTGTGCTGCATGTCTTTCCTCCTGCTATCCTTTTTGCGCTGCTTTGGAGGACCCGTCTGGGATATTTTTGGGAATGTGTTCTGAATTTTCAGTAGCCTGACATCAGAACAGGCCCCACAATATTTTTTTTCTTTCTTTCCACTTCGTACTCAATCTCCTATTATTCATCCGCTTCAACGCTCGAGATTCCTCTTTATTTGTTTCTCCTCCATCCCTGGGTGCTCCTGAAAGCTAGCCCATGGATCCGCCACATAACAGGTGACTGGGTAACACGTAATTCCCAGCCATGGGTAGACAGGTAGGGTCCGCATGCACTCCCTGGCACAGGACAGCCACAGGGAGAGGTGACTGATTGCCTGAGCTATTACTTTCCCAAATTTCCAACTGGCCACTCTGTCAGGAGCTTGGGAGGTGTGACTTGAGGTGTGAACGATCACCTAAAGTGGGTATGCCAGCCCTCTGAGGGGGTCCCAAGTTGGAAGGAGCACGCCACTGCGTTTGAGACGCTGGCAATCGCGGGGGATTTTCTCACAATGATCCAGTCACCATCTCAGTCTACATCTACTAAATGCAGATGGAATGAAGAAAAACATTCCCAGACTCTCTCAGCTGCACGTCGGGTCGTTGTGGTCTCATATACCGAAGAAGGTCAGTCCTTTTCTACAGTTAATCCTTTCAGAGAGGTGCTGATGCCGTTACCGGCCCTGTTAAATCCTGCTCTCTTTTATGTAATGGCAATTTGCTTAGGAAGACTAATTGTGATACTCAAGCCCAACGACTGCTCGCAGCTTCGCTCCTCCATGACTAACCTGTTCATGTTGAGGCCCATCGAAAGCTGAATTTTTCGTGTGTCGTTGTTTACACATGGTTGCTCGACGATCTGACCGTCGTGAATGAAGTCCATCGGGTAATGTAGAAGGTTGATGCAACCTTAGTGGGTAAATTCACTCTTTTTCTCACGTTCGATAGGATAGTGCTCCCATCAGTGATAAGAGCAGGCTATAAAGTCATCAAAGTCCAGCTGTACATTCCAATTTCGATACAATACTACCAGTGTCAACCTTACAACCACACTCGAAGGTCCTGTCGAAACAGAATGAAATGTGTTACTAGTGTTAGGGATGCTCATGAGGGCGATGGCCCACCTCCTTCTTCCCACTATATCAACTGCAATGGCAACCACGCAGCATTATCCCAAGGATGTCCCGTGTGTCTCGACGAGGGGACCGTCTGGGAGATCTGGGTAAAGAAAAAGTTCTTATATTGTCTCTCCCAAGCTGTTGGTTACTAGAAAGCCCTGCGTTTTACAATCTGGCACTTACACTACTGTTCTTGCTACATCTCGCTCCACGAAAGACACAGCGACGCAGGCTTGAGACCTCAAATTCTGCCCAGAGTTGTAATACGCCCAGTGTCACGGTTGCATCCCCATCTCCTGCAGCTGTGCAAGAAGTAACTGTATCTCCACCTTTGGGGCGAAATCAACCGCTACACACCGGGAAGCTGGAAAGGACAGAAGGAAATCTCCCATGAACACTTATTCCATCCCTCTGGCCAACAAAAATGCGAGTCTTCCTCCGCCAACCGCAAAGGCTCCCAGAAATGATACAGAGGTAAATGGTCTCTTTTGCCGAATCAACGATCCTCTACAACGGTGTCGATGATGCGCACCGCCTACCGTTTACCCGCCCTGGAATCCGCAGGACAACCCAGTTAGGATGCTGATGTCTTCGTAGATCTTATGGAACAGGATCCTCCAGGCTCTGAACCCTGTAGCAGTGAGTCTCGGAAGGCTGGCACTCGGCGACTGCAGAGGTGACAACGCTTCACTTTTTACCCTTCTCCGCTTTCCCTGTCGTGACTCTTCCCCAATGGAATGTTCACAGCATTAGATCCAACAAGTAGAAATTACGGCTGCTCTTGAAATCACGGCGTCCGCTTCTTTTCTGCCTCCGGAAAACAAAATTGCGTCCTCCCGACAGTTTTGACCACTCGCATTCCTTTCCAGTTGGCTTACACCTTCCCCCGAGGACGGCATTCTGTCTCATCCTGGATGAGCAGCATTGCTTATCCAAGATTACATTTATAGTCAAACCGTCTCAACTGCTGTTGCAGTCCACATTTTCCTTCCTCATTTCAACTTTTCTCTTTGTAATGTCTACATCCCTCGATCATTAGGTGTTGATCCACGCCGATTTTGCAGCTATCGATATCCGTTTCGAGATGTTAACTTTTCGGCGCTTGTGTGTCGGTTGCGAGGCGGCTCTGCGGTGAGAGGGTCGACGGGCGAGCGAGAGAGGTTGTTTGAAGGTGGGTAGACGACGGTGCGATTGCCCGAGGAAGGGAGGTAACCCGGTCGGTGAAGAGGTGTTTTGAAAAGGCATTGTACAGGTGACAGTTTTAACGCTTGTGTCTTGAGGTGGTCTGCACAGCCAAGCAGTTGGTGGCCGTTAACCGATTACATTCTATTGGAAGACTGCACTGGCGACCTACTTCTCTGACGATTATTTGGCTAGCGTGATAAGGTGACATCATTCTATTTAAGTCTTTCACTGGCCATGCACTTTCTGTCTTCCATATTGCAAGTTCTCAATTATGAAAATCTGTTGGTAATCCATGTTGTGGTCGGACACTACGCAATTTGTTGCACCATTCTGCTCGAACTGTTGTTACTTGGTGTCTAGCAACGTCGGCATTCTGCCTTACCGCCGAAGCCGTGGGGATCCTACATCTATATCAACATCTACATCGTTACTCTGCAATTCACACATAAGTGCCCGGCAGAGGGTTGATGGAACCATTTTCATACTACTCCTCTACCATTCCAGCCTCGAACGGCGCGTGGGAAAATGGAACAACTAAGTCTTTCCTTCGGAGATCTGATTTCTCTTATTCTATTATAATGATCATTTCGCTCTACGTAGGTGGGTCTCAACAAAATATTTTCGCATTCGGAAGAGAAAGTTGGTGATGAAATTTCGTAAATAGATCTCGCCGCAAAGAAAACCGCCTTTGTTTCGCTGACTGCCACTCCAGCTCACTTATCATATCACTGACACTTTCACCCCTATCGCGCAATAACACAAAAAGAGCTGCCCTTCTTTGCACTTTTTCCATGTCCTCCGTCGATCCCACCTGGTAATGAGCCCATACCGCGCAGCAAAATTGTAGCAGCGGACGGACAAGAGTAATGTAGACTGTCTCTTTAGTGGGTTTGTCGCATCTTCTAAGTGTTCAGCAACAAAGCGCAGTCTTTGTTTTGCCTTCCCCACAATATTATCTATGTGGTAATTTCCCATTTAAGGTGCTCGTAATTGCAATTCCTAGGTATTTAGTCCAATTGACAGCCCTTAGATTTGTTCGATTTATCGTATACCCAAAGTTTATCGGATTTCTTTTAGTACCCAAGTCGATGACCTCGCATTTTTTTTGTATATTGCCAATTGTCACTTTTCGCATCATACAGAAATTCTCTCTAGATCATTTTGTAATTGGAACTGATCGTCTGATGATTTTACAAGACGGTAAATTGCAGCGTCACCTGCATGCAATCTAAGGGGGCTGCTCAGATTATCACCTAGATCATTTATATAAATCAGGAATAGCAGAGCGCGTATCACACTACCTTGCGGAACGCCAGATATCACTTTTGTTCCATTCAATGATTTACCGTCTATCACTACGAGGTTATTGTGTATAATGTTTTAAAACTGAGTGTTTAGTTTGTTCCAGAGAGTGTTGTAGGTCTTGAACTGTATGATGTACCAAAGTACGCTAACTCCGTGAGATACTTGTGCGGAGGTTTGAATTTCGGCACCAACCAAGGGCTCGATTACCGTAAGAATAGAATATCGTTTGGTGTTTATTTGGGAGCATCACGTGTAGAAGTGAGCTCAATCGGTGACTTAAAATATCTCAATCCTGAGCCTTTCTTAATTGTTGCTTGTAAGCTATATTTAGCAGTCGCAATTTGCGATACTGCTACCGTGCCTTTTTATTTAAAGTTGTTCTAAGTGATTGATTTTGGTTTTATTAACATAGCACTGTTTCAGACATTTGGTTGTAGCGAGTTGTTGGTGCACCAGCACACGGGATTGCTTGCACTATAATTGTTGACAATTTGTTCTACATCTACACGAGATCTCTCTGAGTTAACCGTTTGGGGAAGGGGCACTCGGGTAGTGAAGTCGGACGCACCCACTGTGCTCCGTGCCCTCCGTCGGTCCGATAAATCGGGCCCGGGCGGCACAACCAGGTGTGGCCCGCGTTAGACGCTCCGACGGACATTCATATCCGCACTTGGTCGATGCCGTGAGCTGGGAACTATTTGTAAGAGAAGTGTCTGATGTATATTATTTCCTGTCTTGTTGGGGGCCCGTGTTTCTTTTAAACGAATATATTTCTGGAAGGTTTTAAAAATGTCTGTAAGTCTACAAGTGAACTTACGATAGCCTTTTTGGCCTGCAGTGTTTTCTTTAAAAAGGGTATTACCTTCCTCATTTGAAAAATTGTTATAGATCCATTGGTAACTAAATCCAGCTGATAGGCTTCATTATAAATGATCTCCCACTTGGAGTTTATTATTACAAGTGTTATTTCTTCACTATTCTGTTAATACAAAATATATTTACTGATGTGTTGGCAAATGTGCCAACACCTTGTAGATAGAGGAGGCCGAAATGTGAGCTATCTAGCGCAGACGGGCGTGAATTCTGGAACAGCATAAGTAGTGAATGCTAATAAGAAAAGTATGCAGCTCCTCGAATACTTAACTTTTATTCCTTCATGTGAATACAGCATTCTTGATGAGACATTTCATACGATAACTATCAAACTATGTAAGGCTAATGGCGCCTTGCTAGGTCGTAGCCATGGACTTAGCTGAAGGCTATTCTAACTGTCTCTCGGCAAATGAGAGAAAGGCTTCGTCAGTGTAGTCGCTAGCAAAGTCGTCGTTCAACTGGGGCGAGTACTAGCCCGTATCTCGAGACCTGCCTTGTGGTGGCGCTCGGTCTGCGATCACACAGTGGCGACACGCGGGTCCGACATGTACTAAATGGACCGCGGCCGATTTAAGCTACCACCTAGCAAGTGTGGTGTCTGGCGGTGACACCACATTTACCCTTTCTTTAAAAAACGAATATATTTGGGAAAGGTTTTAAACTGTCCGTAAGTGAACTTACGGTAGCCCCTTAGGCGTTCAGTGTACTCTATTTTTTATAAAAGGGTATTATCTTTCTCATTTGAAAAGTTGTTATACTTTCTTTGGTATTTATAGCCAACTGTGGGGCTTCATGTACAAATGTTCTCCCACTTGTAGTTTGTGACAATTGTTATTTCTGTTGATTGACTTCAATAAATACTGAGAACAATAAAAGGTGAATGCTCCCCTGCCCTAAGGTCCAGTCCTTCGACTTAGCCCTTTGAGCGTTTTGTGATACGCCGAGGTAATGCCGGTACCAGGTGTCACTGGGGAAGACTTCCTCCAGCTTTTTGGTCAGCTCCCTCACCCCTTGTGCTGCTCAGTGACTTCAGTGCACACCAGCTCCTCTGGGGCTCTTCCAGAACCTGTCCGAGGGCAGTCCTCTTGGCTGGCCTTCTCAGTTAACTCGACCTCATCTGCCTTAAAACTAAAGCACCCACGCTCCTTCAGACTCCGCGTACACTTATTCCCATTTGAACCTCTCGTTCTGCACCACCAGCTTGCCTCTCGCCTCGAGTGGTCTGTTCTCTCTGACATGTACTCGAGCGCTCATTTCCCGTGTTATCCATTTACTTCTCCTACCCCACCAATGTTTAAACCCAACTGGCAGCTTTCTAGGGCTAAATGGATGCATTACTCCTCCCTGGCGATCTTCACCTAACGGTATTTCCCCGGTTGTCATGAACAGGTACAATACCTTACAAACGTTATCCTTACCGCCACAGAAAGCTCTATTCCTTGCACTTTATCTTTACCTCACCGTGTCCCGGTCCCTTGGCGGACAGAGGAGTGTCACGACGCCGGCTGCGAGCAGAGACGTGCTCTCTGCTTTCCTGATCCTCATCCTGCAATGAGGAACTGCATCCTTTATAAATAGTTACGTGCGGAGCGTCATTTTGTTCTACGGGACAGCAAAAAAACTAGCTCTATTTCATTTACTAGATCTTTTGGCAGTTCCACTCCCTCTTCACCTTACGCCACCATACGCTTTTACTCTCAGAATTGTGAACACTACAGTGCTGCCTTTACTACGAAGAAGCTAAACCATCGCAATCTTCTGCATCAGGACTGTACGATGTTCTCATTCAGACGTTGCAGCACCTTTCTCTTGTGGGCAAGCACTTTCTCCTTCATACATAAAATCGCATCTGAGGAGATTGCACGTTTCCCAGACACTGGCGTGAGGCCACTGACATACCCACACCTAAGCCCGATAAGGACGAACGCCTTCCTCCTGCTTACGGCCCCATTTGTCTCACCAGGTGTGTTTGCAACGTGGTGGAACGTATGATTCACGCCCAGCTGGTATGGTTTTTCGTACCTCGCAATTTATTAACCACTGCCCAGTGTGGGTTCCGAGAGAGTCTTTCAGCATTCGACAATCTCATCACTGTGTTAATCTATTTCAGTAACTTTTTCTGCTGAAACACCAGACTGTGGCTGTGTTTTTTGATTTGGAGAAAGCCTACGAGACCTGCCGGACGACTGGTATCCTCCATGCCCTATACACTTGGGACTTCCGACGTTGCCTGTCCTTTCGCCGTCAGGAATTTTCAAATGACGGAATTTACAAGGTCTGATTGGATTCTACCTTGTTGGACATCTCCATGCAGGAAAATTTTTTGCTTCAAGGCTCTGTCCTGAGCGTCGTCCCTTTGCTGTAGCCATTAAAGCTGTTATGAATGGTCTCTCAATGGACATCTCTTTCTCCTTTTCCGTCGACGATTTTGCTATCTGCTACATTTCTCCACGGACCTGTCGCATTGACCGTCGTCTTTAGCGATGTCTTTACTCGTGGAGTATCGACTACGGTTTTCGCTTTTCTACTGACAAAACAGTTTGTATGAATTTCTGGCGGCTCATTGGGTTTCTTCCAGGGTGTTTTCACCTTGTGCCCATTGCCCTTACGTTCGCTGAAATTACGAAATTCCTGTGACTCATTCGGGATAGAAAACGTTCTTGGCCCTCTCATGTATCTGATCCGACCGCCCGCTGCACCCGCTCTGCTGTGTCCTACATGTCGTAAGCGGTACTTCCTAGGGAGCGTGTGGGACCACCAACCTGCATTTGTATCGATCTATTGTCCGTTCGAAACTAGACTATAGGTGTTTCGTCTATGCATCTGCACGTCTTTCCATGTTATACAGTCTGATTACACTCCACAATCGTGGAATCCGTTTGGCCTTTTACACTACCTTGGTTGAGAGTCTCTATGCTGAAGCTGCTAAACTACCGCTGCTCTGCCGCCATGACTTCTCTGCAGATACGCATGCCGTTTGTGTGCCGTGCGTGGCCACCCATCCTGTGTCTCCTCCTTCGATGACTCCTTTGACTGCCAGTATGCAGCACGTCCCTCCTCTCTGCTACCTCCTGGAGTTCGCTCTCGGCTATTGCTCCAGCAGCTTAACATCACACTACTTGCCACTTTCCCGATTGGAGTGAACCCTTCACCACATTGCCTTCGTACGACAGCCCGTGTTCGCCATGGCTTAATACACTTCATGAGGAAACAACTCCAGAATCGATGTATCGCTGTAAGTTTCTCAACAGTTGTACACAACATACAGATAGTACATTTGTATACACTGATGGCTCTCGTACCGACCATGGTGTCGGGCGTGCCTTTGTCATTGGCACCGACGATTTTCGGAACACTACTCACTATTTACAGAAGCACTCTTCACCCTGTATCAGGCAACACAGTACATCAGGCGACACAGACTTTTCAGTTGTCTCATCTGCTCTGACTCCTTGTACCCTTCAGAGCTTCTGCGTGCTGCCCACAGTCCACCCTTTAGTGCAACGGGCCGAAGAAAGCTTCCACTTGCTCCCTCTTGAGGGAACCACCGTGATGTTTATGTGGGTTCCTGGTGCGTCGTCCGCAGCTCGTGGTCGTGCGGTAGCGTTCTCACTTCCCAAGCCCGTGTTCCCGGCTTCGGTTCCCGGCGGGGGCAGGGATTCACTCTGCCTCGTGATGACTGGGTGTTGTGTGATGTCCTTAGGTTAGTTAGGTTTAAGTAGTTCTAAGTTCTAGGGGACTGATGACCATAGATGTTAAGTCCCATAGTGCTCAGAGCCATTTGAACCATTTGGACCTGGTGCGTTGGTCTGACGGGAAATAAGGCCACTGACGCTACTGCCAAGCCTGCAGTCCCCCTACCCCGCGCCGCTAGCTGTACCATTCCTTCCGGTGATATCCGTGTTGCCATCTGTCAGCAGTTGGTGTCGCTTTGGCATCACCACCTTCATGGTAGCAAGCTCCGGGGAACAAAAAATATCCCAACGGGCTTGGGCGATGTCCTCTCGGCCCTCTCGCCGTGAGGAGATCATTTTAGCCAGATTCCGTATTGAACTCTGTCGTTTTAGCCATCGACATTGGTTAAGTGGTGCCCCCCAACGCTTTGTGCTTGTTGTCATCAGCCTTTGTCAATTCGCCATTTCCTGACCGAATGCCCCATTTTTTAAACACTTACGTTCTGATGTCTGTATGCCGTCTGAATTACCGGCCGTTCAACCGAGGGACGCGCGAGCTGGCGCCTGTTTATTACTTTCTATCCCTCGTAGCAGTATGGCGAAGGACATTTAATCTTTAGTTCGGAACCTCTATTGTATTGCGTATTTTATGGAACTTTCTCCAAGAGTAAGTCCTTCTTCTTAACTCTCTTTTCTCCAATCGAATGGGCTTAACGTGTAATCGTTTTTAACTCCTTTTTCGTATTTGTGTTCTAAGGATCTGACATGGTCGCATATGACCTTAGTTGTTTTTGCGCCCTAAAATGAAGCAAAACAAACTTATGACCGTCCTTTCATTTAGCAGTTGTGAAACACTGCCGGGTTCACTAGGCCATTATATATGTAATCATTTCTGTACGTCATTCTCGTATTCACAGTGCCAGATCTGCACATGGTGACCAAATTGGAACTAATTTTTTTCAATCAACATTGAATAACTGTTGAATTGGTGGTTTTTTGATTTTATCCTTACACAACTTCTTATGTTACTGACTTTTTTTCTCTATTGCCCATTAAATACTGACACATTAATTGATAAACATGCGTATGCACTTCTGTTCTCCGCTGTTAGTCGAGTCTGTTGAGTAAACTCTAATCGGAATGTTACATTCAAATTTGGCGAAGTGCAATTACGCCGCTTATTACTGTCTTTCTGTTCTTTTGTGGTACCATACGTACCAGTACATCAGTACATAAATTACTATCTCTCAGGGATGACATATCAACACGTTGGGTTAATTTCATGAAACAGGTTTGTGGATGGTACTGAAGTGATAAGTGTGTACTGGGATATTTTTATGGTTTCTATTTGTGTTTAATTGGGAGATGGAAATGTTCGTGTGCTTCCCTGTAAAAGGAACTTGTAGTTCTATTGAGTGGTCATTTGTGAGTTGCTAGGTCACTAGTTCCCGTAGAGAAATCCTTCGTCAGGTTAATGGCATTTTTGATGCTTTTGAATGTTATTAGGAGTGTGATATTTCGATCTTGTGGAATCAGAACTAACTTACTTATACATTAAAATAGCATTTCTGAACAATAATTTTTGCAACAGCACACTGCATTTAATGTTGGTGTTTGCTGTGCGGATACCTATATTGAAGTTCTGCGTGAAAAATCTTTTCTTCTGCTAATTATATGAACTATTGAAATGGAAAGGAAGTCCCATGCTTCTTTACAGAGCGTACGGGACGATGGGGGAGACCCGTACCGCTTTACTAGGCAAGGTCCTAGTGGTGGTGGTTTGCCATTGCCTTCCTCCGACCGTGTTGGGATGAACGATGATGATGAAGACGACACAACATCACCCAGTCATCTCGAGGCAGGAAAAATACCTGACCCCGCCGGGAATCGAACCCGGGACCCCGTGCTCGGGAAACGAGGACACTACCGCGAGACCACGAGCTACTGAATGTGTATTATATGTTTATAATTGTACGGAATCTTAGTCTAAAACTTTGGACGATTATTGACTGTAGATATGTTTTTCCTGGTTGGTGGCCTTAAGTATCTGTAATGAAACTTGTTCTGCGTTTCTGTGGACTGTTGTAATAGGCAGTCTAATTAGAATGGAATACTATGAGTATTTTTATTGCCAATTTCATCATTGTACTTTGCAGTGATGACAAGTCGTAGTTAGAATAGTGGACCAATCCCCATCCTTGAAACCTCTCGCCTTCCCACCACCCTCCCCTCACGATTATGTTAAGTGTAATTTTGACAGAGTGGAGTGTATAATCATTTTCGTATTTCTTATGAATACTAAATACTTTGCAATCCATAGATCTGATGACTTTACTGTATTCATTTGCTTGGATAAAGTGTATACTGCACCTTGTAAATGTTGCCGCATGAGCAACTTAAAGCCGCAAGTCTGAATTGTTTCAGATATCTAATACTAATTGTCTACTGCTTGTGTTTAATACTAACGCCTTTATGAATTATTACGCTGCGCTTTAGTGCGCACTGGCAGTGAAACTGATGCTATGTTGTTGTGGGACATTGGGTTGGATTCAGCGCAATGTGCTTTATGTTACTTCAGTCCCCAAGTTACCCCTCATTAGAACTTTGTTTGCAAAATTTTTGCACTCCACAGGGGATGACAATCTCATGTTACAACAGACTGCATAGGGCTAAAAGGAAGTGTTTTATCCAAACAGATTAATAGCACTTGAGGACGACAATCTTAGGCAATTATAACTGTCATAGACTAGTAGACAAGAAGTGAAAGACCAGGAAGATAGAATCAATGGAAGAAGGGAACAATCTGAGTTACATGATAGGCTAGAAACTGCTCCAAGACAGACTCTTGCGAGTCAGGTCAAGGAGCAAGTAGCTAGTCATACAACAATTATGGCAAATCATGAGGAGGGAGTAGAACTACTGAAAGTCAACAGAGAAAATAATGTTTGAGGAAACAGAAACGGCTGATGAAGTTGTTACCGTTGTAGCCCAACTGGCTACTTGCTATAAGCAGAGCTTGGATAGCCCACTAATCTGTAATCCAGTGTTTGTGACTGAGCTCACAGTGTGTTGGGAGCACCTGCCGACCACAAGGCACATGTCAAACCAGTGTTGAGAGATGAATCCGAGGTAAGATTATTTTCATTAAATATACAACATGTTTATGTCACCTCTTTGTATGAAGCATTTTTCCGAACAAATGCTTCGAATGTGACCATTTCCATCCTCTACCTACCATTGCTCGCTTTACCCCCACCTCACCCTACCCTGAATAAAAGCAGTAACCTTAGTTGTCACATGCTTTGCGGAAGAAGAGACAGGACTGGAAAAAATCTACCTCCCTCACGATAGCGCACCTGGACAAGGATATGCTTTGTCAGTGGTAAAACAAACATTTTAACTATGAATAGTTGGAACTTCCATCCTGCCGTTTTGACACCTTATGAATTTTACCCGTTCCTACGTATAAAAAAATCTGTGAATGAAATTGTTTTAGAATGAAATGCGATATTATGCACACACAGAATCACACTTCGAAGATGAAAGCTAGCCGCTGAAAGGTATTGGACAACGTAAAATGTCTTAAAAAGAGCATGTAGTAACCAGTTAGTTTCTTGTTTTAAATTTACACGCTTAAAAAGAAAACAAAAAAAACATGATTATGAAGGAATTATCTGAATGAGACGTAAATACAGTAGTAGATGTGCTGCACATGTTCAGACTAATAAATGTTCACCATCTCAGAAAAACTGAATGATTTATTCAGGACATAAAGCATCACAGATTGAGCAGTAACCCGTTGGTCCACCTGTGGTCCTTACGCAAGCAGTTATTCTACATGGCACTGACTGACAGAGTAGTTGGATGTCATCCTGGTGGATATTGTGCCAGATTCTGTAGAAGTGGCGCACTGGGTAAGAAGAATCACCAGATGGCTAGAGTGTCCTGCCCAGATCGCTCCAGACGTTCTCAATTGGGGAGCGACCCTGAGGCCTTGTTGGCCAAGACAGGATTTGCCAAGCACGAAGGCAAGCAGTAGAAACTCTCACAGTGTTCAGCGGGCGTTAGCTTGCTGAAATGTAAGGCCAGGGTGGCTTGCCATGAAGGGCAAAAAAACGGGGTGTAGAGTATCGTCAACCAACGGCTATGCTGTAAGGGTGCCATGAATTAGAAGCAAAGCAGTCCTCTTAGAAAAGAACTGACACTCGAGACACTGACTCCTGCTTGTCGGACCAAATGGCGAGCGACACTCAGGTTGGTATTCCACTGCTGTCATGGGCGTCTCCAGACACTTCTTCTGCATGAAATGGCATTGATTGGTGAAGAATTGTCTTCAGTGAAGAGTCTCGGTGACCAGCGGAGACCTGTCTGAAGACGATCCAGGCCGTTGTGGGATCCAAAGCTGACTGTTCAGATGGATGAGACAATTGCTCACACTTGCCACACGTAATCGTAAAGAGGGAGGGACAATCCACTACACGGTCTTTTAAGACGTGTTTCGAAAGGAAGTAGAATTGTCATCATTCATGCTGGCAGGCGGGACGGTTTTGTACTGAATGTGTACATGTGGTTAAAATCAGCCCAGACAACAAGGGCGTATCACAGCGACATAGATTCCCCAACGTATGAAAAGTGGTTCAGGGAGAAACTGATACCTAATCTACTTCCTCATAATGTCCTTGTTAGATATAACGCCCTTTATCGCAGTAAGCATCTGCCTCGTGCTACAACATCAAAGTCCACGAGGAGTGAAATGACGTCTTGGTTAACAGAAAAGGGAATTTCTTTAAAGAAGAATGTATTGGGGCCCTAGTTGCATTTATTGATAAAATGAACAAACCAGGGTACATCACTTATAAAACAGACAATATTTTAACCGAACATGGTCATATTGATGTACGAATACCTCCGTATCACCCCTAGTTGTATCCTACAGTGCAGATATGGGCAAGAGTCAAGGACGGTATTTCTGAGCGAAATATGCCATTCAGAATGGAGACGTTATTAATCGTAAGTTCCGCACGGCGATGCTTGCGAAACAAAGCCACATAACGCCTCCAGCCCCAGTGGTCGTCCGCCGCTCTTGCCCTCCCTTGCAATGGAACTCCGGCGCAAAGGAATGTCCTCTGTTTGCAGGAAGTGCGCACCGACGTTCATGTATGGACGCTATGTTGTGTATTGCCCCGTTTATATGTTCTGTGGCCAGTAACTAAGATGCTCGTCTGGTTGTAACGCAAGACCTGGGTGATTTAATGATGAAAATTCCGTCCGAAACTAATGAATAAATAAATCTTCCCGTGCAGTTTAAAGTGGCACTCTAAATGTTACTGCAATCAATAATTCTTGAATCGGTGCCTCGTTAATACTCACAGCCCACAACTAGTTGTCTGTGTCCCAAACTTCAGTCTTCTACGCCAGCTGCTGTCATTGTTACGCAGCTCTCGTCCGTTGCTGGGCAACGTTCTTCTGACCTGGTGAAGCGAGCTGGTCTCGCCGCATTTACAAGAAGCTTCGCTGTTATACATCGTAGTATTTTTGTCAACTTTTGGACACCGGATGCGTACTGATGAAGGTAAAGGACATACTACTTCTGTGTTATATATTATGTAAACTGTGTATCGTTCTTTTTACGCTACAACGCGCGAATTATTGAAGGCTAATACGTACTTTCTTAGACGTGAAAATAAAAGCTCAGTGCGGTGTATAAACCTGTACAGAAAGCAAAAAATGACAAAATAATTGTTTAGTTGCACAAAGAACGAAGATTCGTTTCTGTGACATATGGCTAACATTCCTGGTCACTTGGTGTGCTTTCCTGTCTTGACAGTTGGAAACAGTTCCCCATCAATTGCTTTTTCGTCACCATTGTGTTTCGTTATCAAACGAACTAGACTAAAATTCTGTTAGATTATCTCCGCCTGCCTCTAGTGTGACTTTTTTGTCGTTTGGTGGTTAACGTATCAGTCAGGCATAAAATGAAATACTCAAAGATGCCTCGAATAAAGACGTAAGTGAAACATATCGGTGTCGCGCGGAGTGGCTGCGCGGTTTGAGGCGTCCTGCCACGGACTGCGCGGCCACTCCTGCCGGAGGTGCGAGCCCTCCCTCGGGCATGCGTGTGTGTGATGTTCTTAGCATAAGTTAGTTTAAGTAGTGTGTAAGATGATCTCACACACATCTGAACATTTGAGACAGATCAGTCAAACACGGCGCATACGCGACTGCTACGGTCGCAGGTTCCAATCCTGCCTCGGGCATGGATGTGTGTGATTTCCTTAGGTTGGTTAGGTTTAAGTAGTTCTATGTTCTAGGGGACTTATGACCACAGATGTGGAGTCCCATAGTGCTCAGAGCCATTTGAACCACGGCGCATAAGCTTGGTCTAGTCTAACTGTATAGCTGTGAGTACTTTTGTGTCTGTTTCTTGTCTGTGCCGTTTCAAACTGATGTCTTATGGCCCTCTTCGTCGTTCATAACCAATTGCATTAGGTCTACAGCTTTGCTTTCGCCGTTTGCAGTAGATGGAAGTGGCGACAATCATTAGTGCAGGTGATAAGTCGTAACTGTCATAAAGTAATCTTAACCATTTGTAAACATAACTCCGCCAAAATATTTGTCAATTTCTGATTGCATTATAAAATTATTCTCCATTGAATATGTCAAATTACGAGCTCACTTCTCGTCGTTTGCAGAAAGATGGAATTTTCTGAATTAACATAAAGGAATCTGCGGTTGAGATTCATTAAATACTGGGCAAGATATATGTTGAGGTATCTGTTAGTGAGAGAACTTGCACAGAATGATTTCAGCGCTTTAAAAATGTTTGACGTCGATCCCGACATGTCAGTGGAAGAGAAAATATTTTCGAGGTGACGGAAACCGACGGAAACAGTCACAAGGGACAATTATCGAAAGCACTTGACGCCTTTGAGCCGAACACTGGAAGACAAATGGCTACAATACAGCGATAGAAACGAAACCGTGATTTTTCAGCATAACTTTTGTCGATCTTCTGTCGCAAAACACGTCGAAACATACCAGGAAAGGTTGAAGTGGGAAGTTCTGCCCATTCACTTTCATCGCCGGACTTTGCTCCCTCTGACTAGCATGTATCTCGAACAGTGGCACAAGACCTGGCTGACGAGCACTTCCGGCCCTATTACCAAGTGCAAAATTAGATCGGTTCATGGATCTCCTCTAAAGACGCCCAGTTCTTCTGCCAAGCGGTTCGTATGTACCTGGAAGATGGGAGAAATTAGCGATCCGCGGTGGCCAATACTTCCAATCGTAAATTTTTTGTAAGTTTTTCACAATAAAGTCTCTACCTTCGAGAAAAAACAGCGCTGGCAAAGTTGTAGACCTAAGAAGTAACATTCAGAAATCTACTACTACATCTAACACCCTTTTTCTTTCTTACAGTCTTGATGTGCAAAATTATTATTATTATTATTATTATCGCCGTATGTTCAGTTAGTGGCCTATAAGAGGCGGATTTTATATTTTAATGTCATTAAGTGTTCAGTAGTAAAGGCGCAAACGATTTGGAAATGTAACGAGGTTTGAAATATTAAATATCTTGTTGAGATAAATTTTTGTTACAGGCATATAACTTCTTGAACAGCACATAGTTGACAGAGCTTGAAAGCTGTAAATATGTTCTAACAGCAGTATACAGCCAGGGGAGCGCTGAACTGTGTACATCGGCTCCTCGTGCCAAACAATTCGTTTGTAATGTTGCATACAGCTCAGAGCCAGCCCACACTAGTAAACGGCTTGGCTGCGAGCTGCTGTTCGTTTTAAACCGATTGCCATGGCAACAGCTCTCAAGCCCGACCAGTTACGGACAGTTCACGAAATTCTAAGGCTGTATCGCAAAATACATATGTTTAACGCGTTCAACATTATACTGAAAATTGCTACAAGGAGGAAACGTCGTGGTGTACAAAGCAAAAATAAAATGTATATAAACCGACAACCAGTGGACGAAATAAATAGCTTTTAAGAAGATTATCATTGGCATGGAACCTGTTGCAACTAAAAGCTATTAAATAAGGTGCTACCATAATTGCATTTTGGACTTTATTTTGATGTAACATTATGTCTATTACCTTACAGTTATTCAGCAAGAGTAGAGTACTATCTATCTCGTATCGATTAATATCCAATTGCTTGGTATATCTTTAGTACTATATTATTTTTCGAAACTGTGATGCGACATTGCAGTCCACTTCATTTTATGTTTCAGTCGGGCTGAGCTGCAGTCCTACACGTTACCATTCTCTCATTATTTGTAGGAAACTGACAATAGTGACGTTGCTTATAATCTACCGCTAGAAGCTTCCTATATTCCACTGGTAGAATGTGTTCCGCATTATTAGTGCAACATAAGTTTTAGAAATCACGTGGTGAATCTTATCATGCGTTCTTTATGCTAAGTTATTAATCGAACAATCATTGTGTATTATAGTACGGAAACAGATAGGCGTTATGGAAAGTGAGGCACAGAAGAATTGTGTGGTGTCACCGCCAGACACCACACTTACTAGGTGGTAGCCTTTAAATCGGCCGCGGTCCGGTAGTATACGTCGGACCCGCGTGTCGCCACTATCACTGATTGCAGACCGAGGGCCGCCATACGGCAGGTCTAGAGAGACTTCCTAGCACTCGCCCCAGTTGTACAGCCAACTTTGCTAGCGATGGTTCACTGACAAAATACGCTCTCATTTGCCGAGACCATATTTAGCATAGCCTTCAGCTACGTCATTTGCTACGACCTAACAAGGCGCCATTATCATTTGTTGAAGGGAGGGATTGACTAGTTTCAAAATCTGTTCCCGTATACGAACATCAGAAACGTTCTGTGCAATTGCATCACGTACCATAGTATCTGAATAAGGGAGTCCACATTCACACTCAAAAGCACAATCCCTAGTAAGGCCTTGCAAGGTTGCAACCCACTCCCTATTAGTCTGACCTGCCGTACGTTTTGTACGAAAGAAGGTATACCTTTTTGCAACTACATTGACTGATTCTTTAAAATATGCATCCAATGCAGACAAAATTTCGTCGTAGGACAGAGTTGCTACGTCGCGTCGGGGAAATAATTTCACTATCACACGGTACGTCTGGACGCCAACGGCGGAAAGGAGAAAAGGCTGCCGCTCATTACCTTGAAATCTCTAGGCGGTGAGATGGAACCCAAATTGGCGTGACCACTCCGTCCAGCTTTCCAGTGCAGCATCAAAAGGGCGAAAAGTTGGTGCAATAGCGTGTTGTGGCTGCGGTAGCGGTTGAGCGGCGGCTGCCGCATCGTTTTGCATTGCACGTTGACCCTGGACGAGCTGTCCAGGGGCATCCAATAAGGCCTGCGTCTGCTGATTCTGCAAGCGATAAAATTCGGACAGTAAATCTGGAGATTGTGGCGAAGCCATGACAGAGATTAAATCAGGGCAAAATAGTTACGAACGCAGAATTCTCGTCGCCAACTGTTGTGGACTGGCAAGACAACCAATCCACTATCACGGGAAGCCGAAAGGCACGCGTTTAAGCTCACGCAGGCTGGCGTGAGGTCTGGAACAGGACAAGGTATTAAGACTAGCAAAAAAGGTACGTAGCTTCTGGAATACTTAACTTTAATCCATAATTGGTGAACATCAGTCTCACGGCACATGCATCACAAGATAAATAGCAAATGATAATGGCGCGCCTTGCTAGGTCGTAGCAAATGACGTAGCTGAAGGCTATGCTAACTATCGTCTCGGCAAATGAGAGCGTATTTTGTCAGTGAACCATCGTTTGCAAAGTCGGCTGTACAACTGGTGCGAGTGCTAGGAAGTCTCTGTAGACCTGCCGTATGGCGGCGCTCGGTCTCCAATCACTGATAGTGGCGACGTATACTACCGGACCGCGGCCGATTTAAAGACCTAGCAAGTGTGCTGTCTGGCGGTGACACCACAAATTGCATGTAGTTGTAACAGTATATTTAACTGGCAATCACGGGTTGAATGCATGTGAACGAATATAAAATGTTCCTAAGCTAACTATGGAGAGGCATGCTGAAAATGAAAAGAAAAATGCAAACGGGGATACTAAAATGTTTTCTAGCGAATCTGAAAACGAATTGCAATGATATGTTCATACATTTCAAGAGATAATGTTGGATTCGCATTTTTGGGCGTAAGAAAACTTGCGTTAGACTTTGCTCAACGAGTCGGTTTGCCCCAGAATTTCAGTGCAGAAGAAGCAATGGCAGACAAAAAGTGGGCTGAAGATTTCCGTCCAAGCAAAGGAGAATAAGAATGGAGCTACAGCTCGACCTGTGAAAAGGAAGTATTTTCGAGACTCTGTGCGGAAACCCCCACAGAAAATCATTCCTAAAATACAGGAATGGTGCAGTGAGTTTTTTAGAAACAGCGAAAGGAAGAAGTGACCAGACGCATGAAGTAAAGAAATGTGGACTCCTGCACTCCTGCGAAATGGATGGGGATGGGGAAAGGAGGGAGGAAGTTGTGTCGTGATGGCAGCAAATGGTGTTGTGAGAACTAAAACATGGGACATTTCCTTAAACTTAGACTGATAGATATCTTTCAGGTCAGGGATATAGTTTATAAGGATGTTAAAGTTCATGTACACACTTACACATATTAAGAAACCAGATACTTAAGTTGTATCATTTGCAGATGTTTAGAAAATTAGATGTAGTGTGTTTTAGTTTTCCAAGATTTTTAGTTCCTTAAATCAGATACCGAGAACAGCGTCCCACAGTTGAACGTGGCATTGTTTAAATATCTTTATAACTGGCTGTTTAGACTATAGTAAACAAAATCTCAAAATTGATTAAATTTAGGCAACTCTTCCCTAGTCGTGAAGGTTATTGTATGCAATAGTAAGGAAAAGATTGTCTTAATAGTTACGAAATGATTTCTCTCTCTACCTTTATTTAATTTCATTGTTTTAGCTATGGACGATACTATTTGTTACAATTACCACGATTGTAATTTCGACCTTCGGTCTTTTTAAAGTGGTTAAATGTGTTGAAAATACAACAACTGTCAATAAAACAGATAAAATGGATTTAAGCCTACGTTCATTTCATTAACGTTGATTATTGCTGTGTTGTCAGTACCTTTAACGACTATAAAATGCCCGAAGGTGGAAATTACAACCGTGGAAATCATAGTAAACAGTACAGTGGATGGTGAATGTGATGCCATTAAACAAATTCTATGGCACTGCAATCCCACAACAAATACAACTGTGAAATTTGTCGTTTATTTCGGTGGTATGGAAGTCAGGAAGAGCAGCTTAAGACTTCTCAAAGATTACGTCTGGAAAACGTATTCGTTTTGTGTGAAACATATTAGCAGGTAACATGAAGCGGACCAAAGAAATGTACATCTACATCTGCATCTACTTAGGGGCAGTCAGCTTCAAATGCCGGTCCTCTAAGCTTACTCAGAGTGTGCCTTGAGAAAAAAGTCGCCTTGCCCCAGGAATTCCCATTTGATTAATGAAAACTTCTGGGCTGAATTGCCGTGGTCCATATATAAAACTTCTTCTCCTTCCTCACGTTTCGTTGCCTACTGCGGTCAACATCTACCGTGGTGGGTCGGCGACTGGCTGCTGGGCTCGCTCGCTCGCTGTAAAACACTGGCGACATATGCCAGGTGTAGAGGCAGTGTAAGCAGCGGAGCTGGTGTTCCTGCGCTGACCTGTGGTGTTGGCAGTGGGAGCTACCTTGACGAGCTGTCCTCAGTGAGCGTCGCTGGCTATAGAGACGCTCTTTGTATCTTCATCGGGACTGCGGGAGAGGACTACTCCCGCAGTAGGTCGGGCCAGCGTCTTATAGGCCTTTAGTGGACCTGTTGGCCCAGCCCACGTATTAGACTGCTGTCAGAGTGTTCTGCGTTGTTGTAGAACACCCTGGCGATTTGCCGGAAGCGATATCGTCAGGAAAGGGATGCCTGCTTCCTCGTGGAGCAGCCTCGTGGGGTAGCGAGGCGGCTTGTGGAGTGCAAGTCGCAGCGCCCTATTCTGGACGCGTTGGAGCGTCGCAATGTGTGTCGCTGCTGCGTTACCCCACTCCACGGCCGCATATTCCAGAACCGGCCGTACCGTGGCCAGGTGCATGGAGAGGCCGTGGAGTGGAGGAAGTGTACACGAGGGGTTGAGCAGCGGGTACAGCGCACCTAGTCTCCCTAATGCTTTCCCTCTGACGTCGCGGACGTGGGGCAGCCACGTCAGGAACCTGTCCAGTGTGACACCGTGGTTTCCAGAATGAGATTTTCACTCTGCAGCGGAGTGTGCGGTGATATGAAACTTCCTGGCAGATTAAATCCCTGTGCCGGACCGAGACTCAAACTCGGGACCTTTGCCTTTCACGGGCAAGTGCTCTACCAACTGAGCTACCCAAGCACGACTCACGTCCCGTCCTCAAAGCTTTACTTCTGCCAGTATCTCGTCTCCTACCTTCCATACTTTACAGAAGCTCTCCTGCGAACCCTGCAGAACTAGCACTCCTGAAAGAAGGAAGTTTCATATCAGCGCACACTCCGCTGCAGAGTGAAAATCTCATTCTGGAAACATCCCCCAGGCTGTGGCTAAGCCATGTCTCCGCAGTACCCTTTCCTTCAGGAGTGCTAGTTCTGCAGGTTTCACATGAGAGCTTGTGTGAAGTTGGTCAGCGATGTACAGAGAGTATAGCAGGGGGCCGAGTACCGACTCCTGCGGCACTCCCGCTCGAATCTCCCGGATGTGCCACCATCTGCTCGGACGTGGAATGTGCGGCCCGATAGATACGAGCGCTGTAGGACCACGTGCGACGTCGGTACCCCGCGTACAAAAAGTTTGTACACGAGGCTGTCGTGCCACACACATTCTTAGGCCTCGGAGACGTCGAGAAGCACCGCCCCTAGGTACTCCCGCGTGTCCTGCGCTCGCATCGCCTGCTCCAGGAGGCGCAACAGCTACTGGATGGTCGAGCGGCCGCTCCGGAACCCGAACTGTTCCTGGGGGATGAGTTGCTGTTCCGTCACCTGGCGTAAAAGGCGCTCCACGTACAACCTCTCAAAGACTTTTGAGAGGGACTGGAGCTCGCTGATCGGCCGGTAGTTGGCTGCCTGACGTGGGTCCTTGCTGCTCTTGCGGATGGCAACCACGCGGAAGGGAAAGTCCCAGAGCGAAGGATGCTGTTGAAGATGACCGCCAGAGACTGGTGTACCTCTGGCGGTAGAAATCTCAAGAGGCAGTTGGTGACACCATCCGTGCCACCCGCCTTCTTGGGGTTGAAGCGACGGAGCTGCAGATCGACTTCTGCAGCCGTGATTTCCTCTATCGTGTCGTCCTCTTCACGCGCAGTGAGGAAAACAGGGAGGCGGTCCTCCACTGGGCGCACGTGGTCGTCATCGAACACGTCATCGGCGGGGTGGAAATTTTCCGCGAACGTGTCCGCGAGGAAGCTGGCTTTCGCATCCGGCTCGCAGACAACGTTCGCAACCACGTGGAGGGGCGGGACTCGCTGGTGACGGCGAAGGAAGCGCCAGGCTGCCGCCAAGAACTGCCATCTGTCGTCGTTAGGGTGGCCACAAGGCCCGCCCAGTCACGATCCGGTGATCATCTATGGTGGCCGGAATTTCACGCCGCGCCCTGTTGAGGCGGCGCTTCGTCTCAGCCAGCCGCGTGAGCTGCCGCTCTCGAAAGAGGCGATTTTTGTGCGTGATTTTCTCTAAGATGGTCGGCGGGAGTTGGTGCGACATTTCTCGAACCTCTCCTACAACTTCTGGATGGGGATGAGAGGTCAGACGTAATTGTCGCCTACGCAGATGACCTATTAGTTGTAGTAACTGCAAACAAAAGAACCCAGTTAGAAGAGAAAGCCAGTGGAATACAACAAACAATTACACAGTGGTGTCACAACAACAAACTCAGGATAGCCGAAAACAAAACAACATACACTTTACTGAAAGGATCACTCCAAAGGAATCCTTCGGTTAAAATTGGGGACACAAACATCAAACGAGCACGCATTACGCGCTATCTTGGGGTACACATAGATGAAAAATTGAATTTCCACGAACACATAAGGCTAACAACAGACAAAGCAGAAAAAATACTGCACAAACTGGTGAGGCTAAATTCAAAACAGTACAGACTACCTCTATCAGTCATACGTACATACCACTGTGCGCTCTTCGAATCAGTACTCAGCTCCGCAGCTAGCACGTGGGCACATAGACTGAACGTGGTCACCAACAAAGCATCCGTCAGACGAGGGCAGAGAAGTGTCCTACTTAGGCTATACATGGCAAGGTGAGTGGGACGTAAGTGATAAGGGACGTAGACTGTACGACTTCCTCCCTGACGTAAGGGAGAGGTTGAGAATAAAACATATGGGTCCCAGCCGCGGTATGGTACATTTCTTAAACGGACACGGAACTTGTCCCACGCACTTAAACCGCGTGAGTCTGAGGCAGACACCTACATGCACATGCGGGGAAGAAGGTTCCCCAGAACACACTGTCTGTTTCTGCGGGCAATACGCAGACAATATACATACACTACACTTAGATTACACAGATACAGACATAGATCTATACACAGCAATAAGAGACGAAGAACAGTGGGCACAATTGAACGCACTGACAAACAGTATTTGAAAAACAACACATGAAGGGTATATGCGGACACGAGATTACAGACATGCCTATGTGCAGTGTAACAGTAATCTCCAGAGGATGGACAGCGATACCCACAGTGACAACGAAAATAGTGACAATGAGGAGGAACAGGAGGAGGAAGGTGAGATGTGACAGTAAATAAGCCAAAGTGCTGGCAATCTAGCCAAGAAAACACCAAATGGGGTACATGGATGGGCACCTAAAGTAGTTAATACGTAGGATTAGTAATAAATAGGATAAGCAACATAATTTCTATACTAATAACCATTTGTGAGTGTATGTGTGTGTGTGTGTGTGTGTGTGTGTGTGTGTGTGTGTGTGTGTGTGCGTGTGTGTGTGTGTGTGTGTGTGAGTGTGTGTGTGTAGGTGTGTGCGTGTGTGTTTGTGACTGGCGGTTAACGGCTCGAAGAAACCATTCCGAGGTATTCGCTGTCAGTCCCATTCGGTGATGGTACTAACATATCTCTCATCAATCCTATCTTCCTTTTATATTCTTCTTAAGAAACAACAAAATTTTATTTATATTTTAACCTTAAATTATTGTTATTATGAAAAGTATCATTCTGTGTAAATGTTGTAGATAAAACAAAAGGAAAGAAAACTGTAAAAAGATGAAAAACGAAAATTGTAAGATGTACGACCTGTTATAAACATCCGGTAACAGGTCTATACTTTGGCAATAAATAAATAAATAAAATAAATAAAAACAAAACTAACGGTGACAGACGTGAAGTGCCCGACACCTTTCAGTACGGCGACGTCGAGCACGTCAGGCTGGCCGCGATGGGAGAAGGCGGTGAGGTCCAAGGGCCCCAGTACTATCGCGCCCTGCCGTTGTGTGGCGCGAAGGAGGCGGCGGCGGCCGCTGGCGTTGGTGATGCGTGTGCTTGCGTGTGCTTGGCGTTCAAGTCGCCAGCAGTGAAGATCTTCCCGCGCAACGCCAGCAGGGCGTCGAAGTCAGCCCCCTGAGCAGTCCCCTCGGCGGCCTGTAGGACGCAACAAAGGTGAGGACCCCCGTCGCAGTGGTGACAGCCACCCCAGTGGCCTCCACCGCGGTTAGGGGCGGTACATCTACATCTGCATGATTACTCTGCAATTCACATTTAAGTGCTTGGGGGAGGGTTCATCTCCCTACCATTCCACTCCTGAACAGTGCGCGGGAAAAACGAACCGCTGAACCTTTATGTTCGAGCTCTGATTTCTCTTATTTTATTTTGATGATCATTCCTACCGATGTAGGTGGGCTCAACAAAATATTTTCGCATTCGGAAGAGAAAGTTGGTGACTGAAATTTCGTAAATAGATCTCGCCGCGAGGAAATACGTCTTTGCTTTAATGACTTCCATTCCAGCTCGCGTATAATATCTGCCACACTCTCTCCCCTATTACGTGATAATACAAAACGAGCTGCCCTTTTTTGCCACTTTTCGATGTCCTCCGTCAACCCCACCTGGTAAGAATCCCACACCGCGCAGCAATATTCTAACAGAGGACGAACGAGTGTAGTGTAAGCTGTTTCTTTAGTGGACTTGTTGCATCTTCTAAGTGTCCTGCCAATGAAACGCAACCTTTGGCTCGCCTTTCCCACAATATTATCTATGTGGTCTTTCCAACTGAAGTTGTTCGTAATTTTTACACCCAGGTACTTGGTTGAATTGACAGCCTTGAGAATTGTGCTATTTACCGAGTAATCGAATTCCAACGGATTTCTTTTGGAACTCATGTGGATCACCTCACACCTTTCGTTATTTAGCGTCAACTGCCACCTGCCACACCATACAGCAATCCTTTCTAAATCGCTTTGCAACTGATACTAGTCTTCGGATGACCTTACCAGACGGCAAATTACAGCATCATCCGCGAACAACCTAAGAGAACTGCTCAGATTGTCATCCAGGTCATTTATATAGATCAGGAACAGCAGAGGTCCCAAGACGCTTCCCTATGGAACACCTGATATCACTTCAGTTTTACTCGATGATTTGCCGTCTATTACTACGAGCTGCGACCTTCCTGACAGGAAATCACGAATCCAGTCGCACAACTGAGACGATACCCCGTAGGCCCGCAGCTTGATTAGAAGTCGCGTTGTGAGGAACGGTGTCAAAAGCTTTCCGGAAATCTAGAAATACGGAATCAACTTGAGATCCCCTGTCGATAGTGGCCATTACTTCGTGCGAATAAAGATCTAGCTGCGTTGCACAAGAACGATGTTTTCTGAAACCATGCTGATTACGTATCAATAGATCGTTCCCTTCGAGGTGATTCATAATGTTTGAATACAGTATATGTTCCAAAACCCTACTGCAAACCGACGTCAATGATATAGGTCTGTAGTTCGATGGATTACTGCTACTACCCTTCTTAAACACTGATGCGACCTGCACAATTTTCCAATCTGTAGGTACAGATCTATCGGTGAGCGAGCGGTTGTATATGATTGCTAAGTACGGAGCTATTGTATCAGCGTAATCTGAAAGGAACCTAATCGGTATACAATCTGGACCTGAAGACTTGCCCGTATCAAGCGATTTGAGTTGCTTTGCAACGCCTAAGGTATCTACTTCTAAGAAACTCATGCTAGCAGATGTTCGTGTTTCAAATTCTGGAATATTCCATTCGTCTTCCCTGGTGAAGGAATTTCGGAGAACTGCGTTCAATAACTCCGCTTTATCGGCACAGTCGTCGGTAACAGTACCGTCGGCACCGCGCAGCGAAAGTATTGACTGCGTCTTGCCGCTTGTGTACTTTACATGCGACCAGAATTTCTTCGGATTTTGTACCAAATTTCGAGACAATGTTTCGTTGTGGAACCTATTAAAGGCATCTCGCATTGAAGTCCGTGCCAAATTTCGCGCATCTGTAAGTTTTAGCCAATCTTCGGGATTTCGCGTTCTTCTGAACTTCGCATGCTTTTTCCGTTGCCTCTGCAACAGCGTTCGGACCTGTTTTGTGTACCATGGGGGATCAGTTCCATCTCTTACCAATTTATGAGGTGTGGAACTCGCAAGTGCTGTTGCTACTATATCTTTGAATTTGAGCCACATCTCGTCTACATTTGCATAGTCAGTTCGGAAGGAATGGAGACTGTCTCTCAGGAAGGCTTCTAGTGACACTTTCTCCGCTTTTTTAAATAAAATTATTTTTCGTTTGTTTCTGGTGGATATGGAAGAAACGGAATTGAGCCTAGCTACAACGACCTTGTTATCACTAATCCCTGTACCAGTCATGATGCTCTCTATTAGCTCTGGATTGTTTGTGGCAAAGAGGTCAAGTGTGTTTTCGCAACCATTTACAATTCGCGTGGGTTCGTGAACTAACTGCTCGAAATAATTTTCGGAGAAAGCATTTAGGACAATCTCTGAAGGAGTTTTCTGCCTACCACCGGTTTCGAACAAGTATTTTAGCCAATATATCGAAGGAAGGTTGAAGTCCCCACCAACTATAACCGTATGAGTGGGGTATTTATTTGTTACAAGACTTTAATTTTCTCTGAACTGTTCAGCAACTATATCATCGGAGTCTGGTGGCCGGTGGAAGGATCCAATTGTTAACTTAGTTCGGCTGTTAAGTATAACCTCCACCCATACCAAATCGCACGGAGTATCTACTTCGACTTCACTACAAGGTAAACCACTACAGACAGACACAAACACTCCACCACCAACTCTGCCTAATCTATCTTTCCTGAACACCGTCTGAGGCTTCGTAAAGATTTCTGCCGAAATTATTTCAGGCTTTAGCCAGCTTTCTGCAGCTATAACGATTTCAGCTTCTGTGCTATTTTATTAGCTGGACTTCGTGATGTTTGAGGGGAGCCTTGACGTATATGGCCGACTCGCCACCAAGGGTCAGCCTGTCGGTGCGGTAGCACCGATAGTTGGCCGCCGTCACACGAATTCCCGGCAGCAGGAATGAGTCGCACACGAGGTAAATGTCAATTGACTCGTCGCGCAAGAACGCCATGAATTCCTCTTGCTGGGGGACCGAGCTGTTCGCGTTGAAGGCGCATACGGTGAGGCCACGGATGTGGCGGTTATCCATGGTGGGCAGAAGCAGCAAGGCCAGCCTGGAGGGCCGTCGTAGCCGCGGTGACGAGCACCGAGAGTTGCTCGAGCAGCTGCCTCAACGACCGCAAAAGCGATCGGGATCCGAGGGTGCCGTTGGGATGGCCTCCGCTACGGGGGCGGCTAATTGCGACCGCTCCGTAGAAGGCGACTGCCGTGTATCACCGGCAACTAGTTGCAATGGCGCCGCAGCACGAGTTGCCGGGTGCTGCCGCGGCAGAGTGTCGGCGGCAGTCCGTTGCGCAGCGGCAGGGGTGGCCCGCCCCGCGCGCCGGCGACTCCTGCGTGAGGCGGCATCGCGTATGCCAGGCGTGGTTGCTGCGGTTGCCACTCGCCCGGGGGAAGCCGCGGACGGTGCATTCGGCTGCTGCCGCTCGCCAACGGCCTGCTCCGTTCGCTGGGTGGAGGAGGCAGACGGTCCGCCTTCGGTGGCGGCAGCAAAACTCGTGGACGGGTGCACTTTACGAGAAGGAGCAGCCACGCGCCGTTGCTGGTTTAGGCCCCGTTTGGAGGCCGAACAGCCTCTGTAACTGGCAACGTGCTGCCCGCCGCCTCTCGCCTTTGGCCCGAAGCGGCTCCACCGCGACCTCGACACGGCCGACCCGCTGCACCTGGAAAATCTTCCGGTTTTCCAGGTTGTCGATGAGGGCAACCTGGTACAGTGGCATGTCTCGGTGAGTTCCAGGGACTTCATCGGGCCGGTGGACCGGATGCTAAACCCCACGTCCTCAAGCTCCTCTCGGAGGTAGTCCGAGACAAACTTGAGGGGAAGGTGGTGGAAAACCACATTCAGAAGTCTGAGGGGGTCGGAAGGGTGCGTGTAGCACGGGAGGCCATCCGTGCAGGTGGTGTCCATCACCGCGCGGTACTCTTCATTGGACGTCACTGTGACCTTGTAGAGGTCACGGCCGGAGGCCTTGACAGTAGTGGACGTTGCCACCCTGTCAAGTTTCCGCTGGAAATCCATGTAGGCGCCGTCCCATTGGACGAATGATGGGCGGCGGGGGCGGCAGCTTCTTCTGGGGCGTCGTCGTCCTCTGCCGCGTCCGCATCAGGCTGCCGGGAGGCAGCAGGCGAACGACTGGGTCGCTGCGTCTTCGTTGCCAGCCTCGGCTTGGCGGTGCTCCGGGAGGAGCTCGCGACCGTCTTCACAGCCTCTATGGTGGAGGCGCGGGAGGCCCTAGACGCCTTCTTCCGCGGACTCGCGGTGTCAGAGGTCAGGGAGGCGTTGTCGGAATCGTCGAGCGTCACAGCCCTGCGTTTTCTGGGGGCGCGGGCATCGTCAGGGTCGATGTCGCGACGCTCTGACTCTACAATCGCCTCAGCAAGCTTTGCGCCCGGCAGTTCGATGGCGGCCACCTCGGTGGCCTCTACAGCGGACTGTGCCCCCGTCCAGACTGCGGGGTTTCCCCTAGCGCAGGACGGGGCTTCAACTAGCGCAGGCACGGGCTCTTCCTGTGTCTCTGGGGCCAGAGGAGCGACGCGGGGCACAACGACCTCTCGAATGGTCTCGGCAAAGATAGGACCCGCCGTGAGGGAGCTTGTTCATAAGAATGAACGCTCGGTCACGAGAGTGCACGTCAGAAGTAAAAGAGTCATCGTTAGCGTAGTCAGGAGTCGACTGCCGGTTCGTCATAGGTGGGGGGCCGGACGGGTCCACCTTCAGGATCAGCTCAGTCGCCTGAGCTGGCCCCACGGACGACAATCCGCCAACCCTTCGCATGGCGAGACACCTCTCTCATCGACATCTCGAGCAGCACTCGAGTGCGTGCGTAAGCGCGTGTGTCGTGCGTGCGTCGTGTGGCTGCTAGGCGCTGGAGTTCCCGCTTATACAGAAAGCTTAGATGGCGCCACCTCTCATCACGTGCTTTCGCCTTTAAAACTATCTCTGGCTAGTGCCGTCTCTCTCGACTACAGGTAATCGATTGTCACTTCGTTGGTGCAAAGTCGACCGCCATATCTTGTCTAGTTTTATTCCTTCTTATTTTTATTAAAATTATTTTCGTGTTTGCAGATCTCTATAGCTTCTCTATACATGCGTGTATAATAATGTGAGGTCGTAACTATCATCACCGTCTTTGAAAACGTGTTCCGTTACATCTGAATTGTCAATTTGTCCCAATCTACAGTTCCTTTTGTGTTCTGTTAGGCGGGTATTAACACTCCTTCTAGTTGTTCCAATATAAACCATGCAACAGCTACACGGAATTTTATACACACTTGGGGTAGGTCGAAAGATAGTCTCCACTTTCCCAATACGATCCGTGGTGTTATGAATAAATGGAAGTAAAACTTTTCCAGACGACGTTTGTTGTTGTCGTGCTTTTTCGGACACTTTTCTTCTAGGGTGGAGTGCTCGATCTATCTCGTTGTCAGTGTACTCATTTCTCTTGAAAGCCGTTCGTAAGTGGCTTAATTCATATTGCAAATAAATAGGCTCACAGATTTTATTAGCCCTGTCCACAAAAGTTTTATGACTCCTCTCTTCTGGCTAGGATGATCATTCCGTGTAGTTGTGGCATGGTTTATATTGGAACAACTAAAAGGAGTGTTAATACCCGCCTAACGGACACAAAAGGTACTGTAGATTGGGACAAATTGACAAATCAGCTGTAGCGGAACGCGTTTTCAAAGACAGCGATCACGAAATAAAATTTACTGAGACAAACGTGATAGCTAGGACCACACATTACTATTCCCGCATGTGTAGAGAAGCTATAGAGATCTACAAACACGAAAGTAATTTTAATAAAAAAGAAGAAGGATTAAAACTAGACAAGATACGGTGGTCGACTTTACACCAACGAATTGACAATCGATTACCTGTAACTGAGAGAGATGGCACTAGCCAGAGATTGTTTTAAGTCGAAAGCACGTGATGAGTGGTGGCGCCATCTAAGCGCCTAGCAGCCAGTCCCCGACTCACCTCGGAAGATATTGCCCGCAGTAGGCAACGAAACGTCAGAAAGGAGATGAAGTTTTACATATGGACCACGGTAATTCAGCCCGGAAGTTTTATTTAATGAAGACACCGACCGTGAAAGCTTACATGTTATGATTAATTCCCATTTGAGTTACATAACCATCTCCGTAATACTTCCGTGTTTTTCGTACCTATCGATAACAAATCTAGCAGCGTGCCTCCTAATTGCTTCGATGTATTCCTTCAATCTGTCCTGGTACGTATCCAAAACACTCTAGCAGTATTCAAAAATACGAAGCACTAGTGTCCTATATGCGGTTTCCTTTACAAATTAATCACACTTTCTCAAAATTCTCCCAATTAACTAAAGTTCACCATTCACCTTCCCTATCACAGTCCTCACATAATCGTTCCATTTAATGTCGGTTTACAACTTTACTCCTATACATTCAAACAATGTGATTGTGTCAAGCAGTACACTACTAATGCTGTATCCGAACACTACACGTTCGTTTTTCCTTTTCATCCACATTAAGACACATTTATCCTCATTTAGAGCCAGCTGCCTTCCATCACACCAGATAGAAATTTTGTCTTATTCATCTCGTATCCTCTCACAATCAATCGACTTCGACAGCTTCTCCGAATCTGTACTAACCTTTAGTGTCGTCATTGCGCATTCCACTTTGAACGCAGAGTGCAACAGCCTCTGCCTCTACATCATTTTCAGAAGTTCGTTCTTAAAAAAATTGTTAGTCTTTTCCGTCCTCAATCCACCTACTGCGTTCATAGTTCTCCAGACCACGATTTACAGTCCGCTTACACTTTGTCCATAAAAACTTTACATCGATCTTACTGGAATTACATGATGTCAGATCACTGACTAAGTGAGATGCTAACGACTGTTTATCTGCTCTTTGTAGGAGAAATAATCTCCTAGCCTTCTTGACTGATGAAATAACTTCCGTAACCATAGTCGTTATGATGTCATCATGATCCCCGTCTCTATACTAACGCTATCGGGAAGGTCCGGCCTGTTTGTACCTACAGGGTCTGAGAGACCTCCATCGCGTGTGGTCTGCCGAAGTAGGTGCTCAAGACAGTTTTCAGAAAATATGTTCAATAGTCTGAGTTTTGGTATACTCGGCACACTCTTGACACTGAGGGTCACGGAATATTAAATTCCCTAATAATTTCCGAAATGGAATGTCCTGTGTTTCTAGCTCCAGGGATCAGAGTCTGTTAATTCCCGTCGCGCGGCCATAATCACGGCGGAAGCCTTTTCACGTTAATCAGCTGACTAAAACTGGCAGCTCCGTCAAAGCATTGCCATTTTATACCCTGTGTGCTTGATATTACGGCCATCTGTATATATGTATATCGCTACGCCAATTTTGTCACCTCAGTGTAAACGAGTCTGAGGTGAGAATATTCTTAAATGACTGTAATATGATTTTTATTAATTAACTCAGGACTTATAGTCGTATAGAAGTAATTGAAACATCCAGAACCAATTCGATCAGCAGAGCACGGTATTTTGGTAGAAACACCTGGAAACCAGTCATTCATTTGTTCCATACGAACGTAACATAATTACCAAACTGTACTTGACCTTGTATTGATATGGAGAGCTTTTGTCTTAAAGAGAAAGTTGTTATGGTGCGCTATACTAATAATATAGGTTGATAGCTTACAATGTTTGGCAAGTTTGCTTCTTACATTTGCTTTCAGTATGAAGTTAATGTTGGATCGTTGAAACATAGACTATTTCCATACATGCAGCGTTTCGTTCTTAATAAGAAAAGCTTAGAAATAAATAAGCAATCAATACGTTTCGTCGGCTCCGGTACTAGTTAACTTTTCCGATATTATCGAGGTATCGCATCGATTCTGGTTCCGAACACCTATAACTGAATTCAGGGCTGGCCAGAATCACAGTACCGAATGAACAATAATTTGTCGTTCACAGTACATTAATCGTATTCCATTGAAACCACGAGGAAGGTTCTGGGACCCGCAAATGAGTCAAGAAATTTCATTTTGTGTAATTGTAATACAATGAAATTAGTAAACATTGTGAAACAGTACATATTCTAGGCTCGAAATGGCAAACTTATTGACGTCGTGGTTTTCTTGGGCCCACATTGTTATGATGTTTATGTGTACTGGAACAGTTGTTACCTCACTTTTGGAAGCTATTTCTGTTGTGACGTATTTATCCCATTAGACAGAATGGAAAGTTTAACTGCTGCAGTAACATAACGGCTGCACTAGTTGCACCAATGTTACACACGGACATTATCGCTGCATTTATTTCCTCGAAATCTATCTATTTCGGCCATGACTGTATTGACTGTGACTATCCTTTAGACGACTACTAACTGATTCTGGTCGTCTCCCCACTTGTTAGTGAGTGCTACGTTGCTAGGTTGTCAGGACCTGCCCTCTTCAATCTCTTTTTCAAATCATTTAACACGCAAGTGGCCCAATACTGCAGCGTAGCTAATAGCATTTCGTGCTGCAGATCACAAGTTCAAACACAGCCTATATCATTAATTTGCTATTAAGTATTTATAAGTTAAGGAAGGTTCTTGAAATGTGTAACGTTTGTGATGTTTGTGTATTATGGAATATTCGATGTAAGTATGAATACCAGCATTCTGAAGTATTCGTTGTTTATATCAACACCAGCATTCTGCAATATTTGATGTCTGTATAAATAGCTACACTCTGCGTGCAGGAGTTCACTTCTGTTGTAGCTCCACGTTGACGTCAGTAATAAAAATTGCTTTAGTTCTAAGTGGTCTATTTCGCTGATGACCCTACCTACGGATTTGGACTTGACTATGGTTTCGACGTGACAACAATACGAAACATTAGTGTCAAATTGCACTCTTAAAGTAATTTGCAGAGAAGCAATATGTCAATAGAACATTGCTCTGGCGTTATTCCGGGTACTAATATGTGGGGTTTTACTAGCCAAGCAAGATGTTGTCAAATCCTGTTTGAAAATATCGGGACTTACGGACTTGAGAATAAAAGATGTCTTTGTGACAAGGATCTAAGATTCGGAACATAAGAAGCACGTAAATTAATATTTTCTTATAATACATTGATACAGCTACATTTGCATACAAAAAATAGGTTCTTCATATATATATATATATATATATATATATATATATATATATATATATATATATATATAAAATCAGTCATTACCTTTCACCACAGACAACGCTGTGGCCGATAGCCTTCACTGAACGACCGACAGCAGCGGCGTTTCCGTAGAGTTGTCAACGCTGACAGACACACAACACTGCGTGAAATAACCGCATAAATCAATGTGGGACGCACGACGAGCGTACCCGCTAGGACAATACGGCGAAATTTGGCCTTAATGGGCTATGTGCAGCAGACGACCGACGTGAGTGCCTTTGTTAACAACACGACATCGCCTGCAGCGCCTCTCCTGTGCTCTTGACCGTATCAGTTGCACCCTGGATAACTGGAAAACTGTGGCCTGCTCAGACGAATACCGATTTCAGTTGGTAAGAGCTCGTGGTAGATTTCGAGTGTGGTGCAGACGCTACGAATCCGTGGACACAAGGTGTCAACAAGTGTTAGCTGTTGGTGGCTCCATAATAGTGTGGTTTGTGTTTATATGGAATCGACTGGCTACTCGGTTATGTTCGGCTACTTGGAAAACATTAGCAGCCTTCCATGAACTTCATGATCCCAAACAGCTACGTAATTTTTATGGTAGACAATACGCCATGTCAGCGGGTGACAGTTGTTTGCGATTGGTTTGAAGAAAATTCTGGGCAATTCAAGCAAACGATTTGGCCACCCAGATAGCCCGACATGAACTCCGTCGAACACTTATGGTATATAATGGAGAGGTCAGTTCGTACACAAAACCCTGCGTCGGGAACACTTTCACAGTTGAGTCGATGCTACGTTGAGTTGCTGCACTACGCCGAAGAAAAAGAGCTACGACACGATATTAGGAAGTACGCCATGACTAAGTCGCTTGTTTGCGTCCGTCTGTGTAGGCAGGCTGGTCTCACGAAATTCTGTGGCGCTTTTTACCCGATTTTTGCTAACAGATACGCTGATTCGTGAGGAAGGATTTAGCATCTAGTTTATATACATTTGATACATACTGTCTGAATTAGGGCGAATTGAAATGAAATTGTGAAAACGATACCATTGCCACCTAGCAAACAGCCGCCTTAACCAGACACAGCAGCGGTGTCTCGTGAATGCAGCAAGCAGGACCTAATTCATAATATCTCATGTGGTGGTGTAGCGAGCAGTAGAACGTGTGGCTGGAAGCGGAAAGGTTGTGGGATCATGTCCCGGAGCGAGCAGTAGAACGTGTGGCTGGAAGCGGAAAGGTTGTGGGATCATATCCCGGAAGAGTTCCCTTTCTCCACTCTGTGCCTTAACCTAGTATCACCTCTGAATGATCTGGCGATACGCATTTCGAAATATGACTAAAATTTCAATCTGCCAATTCCTGCTTCCTCAGATTAGCAATCACAGTTCGCACGCTCAATTCACTGCAAATTCCTTGAACAATGGGCAGTCAGTTACTCTACACTAAAGCATCGTAGTAAATATCGGCAATGACGGAAAGGTAACCACTTCATTATCAGGCTGTGATGAGACACAGTTGGAAATAATGAACCAATAAATCCCCTCCAATCATTTGAGAACAATTGCATTGCAAAGAAAACATGCGAATCCAAAATATGTGATGTTTTATTTTCTTTCTAGGAGTAAAATTTTTTCCAAAAAGCAACTTTGCTTCGTTGACTGGCTAAAACCGGTACGGATATTTTTCGGTATTTGTTTGGCCTTTGTCATGTCAGGTGCTTTTATTTTTAATTAATAACCGGATAAAATAGTCGCAATATCAATTACCCATTGCAACAATGCTAAACCCGTCCGTTTTTAAATAAAAAGTTTTTTAAGGTTCAAATGGTTGAAATGGCTCTGAGCACTATGGAACTTAACATCTGAGGTCAACAGTCCGCTTGACTTAGAACTACTTAAACTTAACTAACCTAAGGACATTACACACATCCATGCCCGAGGCAGGATTCGAACCTGCGACAGTAGCAGCAGCACGGTTCCGAACTGAAGCACCTAGAACTGCTCGGTCATAGCGGCCGGCTTTTTTTAAAGCAACGAGTGTTTTTTATTCGTAAAATTGCATTGCTTTGAAATATTGTGTAATAATAGAAAACGAGAAAAACGGTCAGTTCTATATTAATAACAATAAGACAGAAACGGACATCAAACGAATAGTATAAGAATCGGTATAGCTTTGCTGGGTCTATAATGTACCAGTTACCATGTGGTGTGGGCTATCAGATGGTATGCGTGTAGAAGCAGTGTGCAGGACCTGGGCTATCAGGTCTATACGGCAGTTTCTCATTGTCATAGTCGAACATCACTCGTATTACAAAATGGAACCATTCCTCATCTGAGGTACTGAAGTGTGATATCAGTGAATTACGCTAGTCCATTACTTTAAAAGATTAAAAATGGGAGAAGTCACAACAAATTTGAGACATCATATAAGGGGAAAACTTGGAACCTAACAAATCACTCTCAGTTTGAAATAAAACCACAAACCAACTCATCTAATGCCCGTATACACAACATGCCTTTATCTGCTTTTAACAAATGAAAACAGACAAATTAACACGAAAAACAGAGTTCTTCAACCTCAGTTTTCACCCTATAGCACCGACTGTTTGCAATGCCCAAGAAGTGGTATGAACCGCTATTACAACACGATTTTTGAGCAGAGTTACAAAAATTTCCAATCAGTAGGATAACACTGGGGATTTTTAGTAGTACCCAACCACGTCTCACTTTTCGAGAAAAGGGGCTTTTTTCTTTGACTATTAGCTCAATATTGTGATTCTTTGTGTTTTGAAATTGAGGGAGAAAAAATGATTCAATCTTTGATCGATATCCATCCCTATTTACAGATCATAAACGGAAGAAAAAACCGTATATCGGTTGTTTCTTAAACCAGTTATTTTGAGCGCTTTTCACAGTTCAGTTAAACTGGCATTGAAAAAGCCGATATAACCGAAAACCCGTCGTTTCAGCCAAATAATCGCCATCGTTACTCTCAGCTTTCTACCTTTCTTTAATCAAACCCATATATGGACGCAGTTCTCTATGCGGTATAGAGAGTCTACGACAAACAAATGCAGCAATGAGCCTCTACAATGCATCACACTGCGTGCCAAGCTTCAAAGAGGAAGTACTGTAACACAAAATAAACAACTTCATTTCGCCAATACTTCATCTCCTTCCTTCCAAACTTCACAGACGTTCTCCTGCGTAACTTGGAGAAAGTGTACTGCGGAGAAATTGCTAAGCCAAAACTTGGAGGATGTTCACTCTGCAGTTGAGTGTGCACCGATATGTAACTTCCTGGCAGGTTAAAACTGTGTGCCTGAACGAGGCTTGAACCTGGGATCTTCGCCCTTCACGCAAAAGCGCTCTACCAACTGAGCTACTTAAGTACGAGTCATGACCAATCGTCTCAGTTGGTAGAGCACTTGCACGTCGAAGGTAAAAGGCCTCAGGTTCCAGTCTCACTCCAGCACACAGTTTTAACCTGCCAGGTAGTTTCATATCAGCGCAAACTCCACCTCGGTGAAAATTCATTCCATAAACGAGCTAAACTTGTATTGTCATGCGTGGTTTATTATTATTATTTATTTGCATCACCCCTGCCAGCCTCTTACACAAATTGAATCATTCACACACACATACACCTATGATTCGCATACAGTTTTTGCATTCGTTGTAAACATATTTCTAACATCACGTTGTACTCCCATTATTCCCATGAGATATCACTCCAACCTCCAGTTCAATATGGAACACGTAGCATTCATGCTTCCAGTCAACTTTCCTGTCGTGTGCCACTTACATTGCATAAGTTATATGGAAGTGACGATATTTAATTTGTTAACGTTGTTCTCTGAAATTTATTCATAACTCCACGCAGTAGCCTGCTAGCAAAATACGCTACCCCACACAAGCTGTCTGACTGTACATACTTAATGCTACCTGTGCGTAGTCGGGCTGGGTCACTCGTGTGCGAAGGCAAATCAGAAAGTCTTTGCCCCTATTTTCTATAAGCTACGTAGCTCACACACCGATTCATACATTTGTCCCATTGCAGCAGTAAATTTGATGTGCCCCTGGAACAGAATTTGTCTGGCCGATTATGGAACCACCATCGGACTGCTGTTTTCGTTCTTTATTACTTGTGAATGGCTGTTCTACCAGGAACTTCTTCAGTGGTGCTAAAACGTGGAAATCAGTAGGGGGCGAGGTCTGGACTGTATGGTGGGTAGTCCGGAATGGCTGGTGCTTTTTGGCAGTTCTGAGTGCCTCATGTAGTCTCGCATTGTCGTGCAGCAGAATCACGTTGTCCACATCGAGAATCCCTCGGCCATCACCTAACGGCAGCTCTCGGATGTGACAGTGTGGAACAAATACTGTCGACATTCTTGTGGCGTGAAATCCATCAGGAGCAGTCCACGCCTATCTCAAAAGGTCGTTAAAAAGGCTCTGAGCACTATGCGACTTAACTTCTGAGGTCATCAGTCGCCTAGAACTTAGAACTAATTAAACCTAACTAACCTAAGGACATCACACACATCCATGCCCGAGGTAAGATTCGAACCTGCGACCGTAGCGGTTGCTCGGCTCCAGACTGTAGTGCCTAGAACCGCATGGCCACTCCGGCCGGCAAAATGTTGTTAACATCACTTTCCAAGCAGATGGCGCTGAACGGATTTTTTTTTGTCACAGGCGAACCTGGATGTTTCCACAGCATGATCTGGTGCTTGAATTTCGTTATGAAATGCAGTATCCACGTTTTATCGACAGTAATATGGGGGTCCAGGAAACTTTGACCCTCCTTGGAATACCATTGCAGATGATTCAGTGAAGACGTCATTCGCTTGCCTTCCATCATGTCGTCCAACTGCTTAGGCACCCACTGACATGAAACATTCCGGTACCATAGCGCTCCTGGAACGATGTCGTAAGCACTCCCATACAATACGCCAAGATGTCGGGAAATGGCCGTGATTTTCACGCACCGATCTGCTTTCAACATTGTATCCGCGCGGGAATATGGTCATCAGTCAGCAAAAAACGCGGCCTCCACGATCGCTCATTGAGATGCTAGACTTCATGGCCTTTGTCGAACTAACAACACCACAACGACCTCACAATTCTCAAAATGAATCAGTTTTCCCCACATGTGGGCTGCATTTCCCTGTAGATCTCGATGTGTGTTCGTCCCTTGCTCCATAGAAAACAAATCAAGCTTCGTTGCTCTAACGCCACGGACGTGTGAACCACAACCGTCGTGCGGCGGAGCTA
Source organism: Schistocerca piceifrons (assembly GCF_021461385.2). Classification (NCBI taxonomy): domain Eukaryota; kingdom Metazoa; phylum Arthropoda; class Insecta; order Orthoptera; family Acrididae; genus Schistocerca; species Schistocerca piceifrons. The sequence continues at coordinate 6,396,852 of NW_025728274.1, forward strand.
CAGGAAGATAAGGCCGGAACGAACCAAGATGGGTCCAACGCTGGGAAAGGACATGTTGACTTCGCATTTATAACCTAATTTGGCTACAAAAAGTAGGGGCTTGGACTTGCTGATTTGGTCTCACACATGTAGTGTCCCCCGTCGCGTTTTTCAATCTTTATCTGATGGATAATTTCGAGAACCACTGTAGGTATTTTGATACGGTTCGCACTGATAGACAAACTGTTTTATTTACAAGGAAGGCTTATGTTTAATATTTATTACCGCAACGCTAGACAACTCGTCCGGCTACAGGCACAAGGGCAACCCGCCGTAGGCTGCTCTCTGACACAGTGGAAACTTGGTAGGTTGAAAGAGGAGCGAAAATAAAGGGACACGTACTTCGACTTACAGTCAATAGTTTTCGAGAAAATCACACTCCAGCATTCGACGCGGTTTCATCAGTCCACTAGCGCATCGTACACTACTAACCATTAACATTGCTCCACAACGAAGATGAGGAGCTACAGACATGAAATTTAACCGACAGGAAGAAGATGCTGTGATATGCAAATGATTAGCTTTCCACATTGTGCACTCACACTAAGTTGGCGCCGGTGGCGACACCTACAACGTGCTGACATGAGGAAAGTTTCCAACCGATTACTCACACACAAACAGCAGTTAACCGGCGTTGCCTGGTGAAACGTTGTTGTGATGCCTTGTGTAAGTAGGAGAAATGCGTACCATCACGTTTCCGACTTTGATAAGGGTCGGATTCTAGCCTATCGCAATTGCGGTTTATCGTATCGGGACATTGCTGCTCGCGTTGGTCGAGATCCAATGAGTGTTAGCATAATATGGAATAAGTGTAACGGATCGTGCAGCCACGTGTCCATCCCTGAGACAACAGATGGGGACGTTTGCAAGACAACAACCACATGCACGAACAGTTCTACGACGTTTGCAGCAGCATGGACTATCAGCTCGGAGACCATAGCTGCGGTTACCCTTGACGCTGCATCACAGACAGGAGCGCCTGCGATGGTGTACTCAACGACGAACCTGGGTGCACGAATGGCAAAACGTTATTTTTTCGGATGAATCCAGGTTCTATTTACAGCATCATGATGGTCGCATCCGTGTTTGGCGACATTGCGGTGAACGCACATTGGAAGCGTGTATTCGCCATCGCCATACTGGCGTATCACCCGGCGTGATGGTATGGGGTGCCATTGGTTACACGTCTCGGTCACCTCTTGTTCGCACTGACGGCACTTTGAACAGTGGACGTTACATTTCAGATGTGTTACGACCCGTGGCTCTGCCCATCATTCGATCCTTGCGAAACCCTACATTTCAGCAGGATAATGCACGACCGCATGTTGCAGGTCCTGTACGGGCCTTTCTGGATACAGGAAATGTTCAACTGCTGATACGGTTCGCACTGATGGTATCGTGTTGAAGCTGCATGGGCAGCTGTACCTGTACACGCCATCCAAGCTCTGTTTGACTCAATGCTCAGGCTATCAAGGCCGTTATTACGGCCAGAGGTGGTTGTTCTGGGCACTGATTTCTCAGGATCTATGGACCCAAATTGCGTGAAAATGTACTCACATGTCAGTTTTAGTATAATATATTTGTCCAACGAATACCCGTTTATCATCTGCATTTCTTCTTGGTGTAGCAATTTTAATGGCCAGTAGTGTACTCATCCTAATTTATACTAAGGACAAAGACACACACCCATGTCCGACCGCTCATCTAATCCCGCGCGGCTGTAGTTAACTGCCAAAGCATTTGCAGCGAAGCGCCTGAGTTCGATGTGCATCTGGAAAGCAATGGAGCCTACGGAATCTGAGGTACAGAAACATGGTTGCGCCTGACATTGGTAGCTATAACGTTTTCGGGAAAATTTAACTTACTGTAAAAAAAGATAGGGTAGTGGGAAATGCGGTTGTTGCATTTGTCTTAGTAAACAAGGAACTCAGACCCGCCGAGACAGAATTTGAAGCTGAATGAGAGATTCTTTGGGCAAGACTCCTTGGGCAAAATGGCAATTGTATCATTCGATCGACCAGCAGATTCACGTCCTGTTGTTGTTGTGGTCTTCAGTCCTGAGACTGGTTTGATGCACCTCTCCATGCTACTCTATCCTGTGCAAGCTTTTTCATCTCCCAGTACCTACTGCAACATACATCCTTCTGAATATGCTTAGTGTATTCATCTCTTGGTCTCCCTCTACGATTTTAACCTCCACGCTGCCCTCCAATACTAAATTGGTGATCCCTTGATGACTCAGAACATGTCCTACCAACCGATACCTTCTTCTAGTCAAGTTGTGCCACAAACTTCTCTTCCCCCAATCGTATTCAATACTTCCTCATTAGTTATGTGATCTTCCCATCTAATCTTCAGCATTCTTCTGTAGCACCACATTTCGAAAACTTCTATTCTCTTCTTGTCCGAACTATTTATCGTCCATGTTTCACTTCCTTACATGGCTACACTCCATACGAATACTTTCAGAAATGACTTCCTGACACTCAAATCAATACTGGATGTTAACAAATTTCTCTTCTTCAGAAACGCTTTCCTTGCCATTGCCAGCCTACATTTTATATCCTCTCTACTTCGACCATCATCAGTTATTTTGCTCCCCAAATAGCAAAACTCCTTTACTACTTTAAGTGCCTCATTTCCTAATCTAATTCCCTCAGCATCACCCGACTTAATTAGACTACATTCCATTATCCTTGTTTTGCTTTTGTTGATGTTCATCTTATATCCTCCTTTCAAGACACTGTCCATTCCATTCAACTGCTCTTCCATGTCCTTTACTGTCTCTGACAGAATTACAATGTCATCGGCGAACCTCAAAGTTTTTATTTCTTCTCCATGAATTTTAATACCTACTCCGAATTTTTCTTTTGTTTCCCTTACTGTTTGCTCAATATACAGATTGAACAACATCGGGGAGAGGCTACAACCCAGTCTTACTCCCTTCCCAACCACTGATTCCCTTTCATGTCCCTCGACTCTTATAACTGCCATCTGGTTTCTGTACAAATTGTAAATGCCTTTCGCTCCCTGTATTTTACCCCTGCCACCTTTAGAATTTGAAAGAGAGTATTCCAGTCAACATTGTCAAAAGCTTTCTCTGAGTCTACAAATGCTAGAAACGTAGGTTCGCCTTTCCTTAATCTTTCTTCTAATATAAGTCGTAAGGTCAGTATTGCCTCACGTGTTCCAGTGTTTCTACGGAATCCAAACTGATCTTCCCCGAGGTTGGCTTCTACTAGTTTCTCCATTCGTCTGTAAAGAATTCGTGTTAGTATTTTGCAGCTGTGACTTATTAAACTGATAGTTAGGTAATTTTCACATCTGTCAACACCTGCTTTCTTTGGGATTGGAATTATTATATTCTTCTAGAAGTCTGAGGGTATTTCGCCTGTTTCATACATCTTGCTCACCAGATGGTAGAATTTTGTCAGGACTGGCTCTCCCACGGCCGTCAGTAGTTCCAATGGAATATTGTCTACTCTGGGGGCCTTGTTTCGACTCAGGTCTTTCAGTGCTCTGTGAAACTCTTCACGCAGTATCATATCTCCCATTTCATCTTCATCTACATCCTCTTCCATTTTCATAATATTGTCCTCAAGTACATCGCCCTTGTATAGACCCTCTATATACTCCTTCCACCTTTCTGCTTTCCCTTCTTTGCTTAGAACTGGGTTTCCATCTGAGCTCTTGATATTCATACAAGTCGTTCTCTTATCTCCCAAGGTCTCTTTATTTTCCTGTAGGCGGCATCTATCTTACCGCTAGTGAGATAGGCCTCTACATCCTTACATTTGCCCTCTAGCCATCCCTGCTTAGCCGTTTTGCACTTCCTGTCGATCTCATTTTTGAGACGTGTGTATTCCGTTTTGCCTGCTTCACTTACTGCATTTTTATATTTTCTCCTTTCATCAATTAAATTTAATATTTCTTCTGTTACCCAACGATTTCTACTAGCCCTCATCTTTTTACCTACTTGATCCTCTGCTGCCTTCACTACTTCATCCCTCAAAGCTACCCATTCTTTTTCTACTGTATTTCCTTCCCCCATTCCTGTCAATTGCTCACTTATGCTCTCCCTGAATCTCTGTACAACCTCTGGTTCTTTTAATTTATCCAGGTCCCATCTCCTTAAATTCCCACCTTTTTGCAGTTTCTTCAGTTTTAATCTACAGGTCATAACCAATAGATTGTGGTCAGAGTCCACATCTGCCCCTGCATATGTCTTACAATTTAAAACCTGGTTCCTAAATCTCTGTCTTACCATTATATAATCTATCTGATACCTTTTAGTATCTCCAGGGTTCTTCCATGTATACAACCTTCTTTCATGATTCTTAATCCAAGTGTTAGTTATGATTATGTTGTGCTCTGTGCAAAATTCTACCAGGCGGCTTACTCTTTCATTTCTTAGCCCCAATCCATATTCACCCACTATGTTTCCTTCTCTCCCTTTTCCTACACTCCTATTGTAACCGAAAAGTTCAGAGGAAACCTCATTTGTTTGCACGTAAGTTCCCCAATCACACGGTAATCTTTGACGGAGATGTTGGTCATGCAACAGCCCAATTGTAAAATTACAATTTTGGTAGAAACGATCATGACAATTCATCCTTGGAAATGTTATGCAATCCCTTCTTCGAAAACTACTTAGAACCTAAAGATTGGAAACGAACTCTTGTACACCTACTTTTGTGTACAGTCACACGTGAGTGAGACAGGAACTGAAATTTAGGCTACCAAAGCAAAAGCTAAAATGTTTAACTCCAGTTCATATATTCCTCAACAAAGGAGAAACCCAGAAGAATTACCCCACTTTAATTTTCGTAGCATGTAGAACATATCCTGAGCCAAAATATAATGAGATATTTCGAACAAAATGACAAAATGACCTACTTCATACCAGCCAGCATGGTTTCTGTATACATGGAACATGGGAGACCCAGCTCACACATTAATCATGTGATATAGTCAGAGTTTTAACCAATGCAGTCTGACAGATGCAGTATTTCCTGATTTCCGAAAAGTATTTGACCCAGTACAACATCTGCACATCCTGTCAAAACCAATTCTAGAATACTGCTCATGTGTGGAACCTGTAAGAAACAGGAGAGCTTTAAGAGTCCGAGGAGTGTAGTTCACATGGTAACACTGTCAGCAGGGGAGTAAGGGTGGCAGCACCTGACGTTCAGGACAGAGGTGGTGCTGGTTCATCTGAAGGGCCGCAAGGTATACCTCCCATGAAGAATTTCGACCATCAGTCCCGCTAAACAACACTTCCTCAACGGTGGTAAAGTGTGCATAGTTTGTCATGTAAGAGGGAATAACACTGATACAGTCGATTTTGAAACTGTTCTTCGGTATTTTTTTGTGAAAAAAATGACAGTTTCCCTTCACAAAGTATCATACAATGCAAGGATAAGAGATGTTAATATCAAATCTCTAAAAACAAGATTTATGTGACCCCTTGCTATATTCGCAACAACTTCTCAGATATAAAATCATTGGTAGACTAAAAGCTCTTAGAGACGTCAGTGAGCACGTAAGGCAATAACTTTAGGGACAGTGCTTTACCGATCCCGAACACTACGTTGTTTTAGAAGTATACGGTAGTTACGAATGGCAGACCACTTTCTGTTCCAGCATAAATAACTGCTTGATAGCTACATTACTCGTGATGTGCACAGTTTGCCAGCCGGCCGCGGTGGCCGTGCGGTTCTAGGCGCTGCAGTCGTGAACCGCGGGACTGCTACAGTCGCAGGTTCAAATCCTGCCTCGGGCATGGATGTGTGTGACGTCCTTAGGTTAGTTAGGTTTAAGTAGTTCTAAGTTCTAGGGGACTGATGACCTAAGATGTTAAGTCCCATAGTGCTCAGAGCCATTTGAAACATTTGAACAGTTTGCCCGTAAAATACTGTTCAGCTGTGTTTCAATTTTATTAAGGCAGATTCAGCAGTGAAATCATGGTTATCTAATGGGGTTGTTTTAAATATGATCTCAAATTGAAAAAAAAACTACTCTTTGCAACAGACAGTGTTGAGAAAGATGTGGAAAACGATATAGACTGTCCATAAGATTGGTATGTCTCCACAGTAATTGCAGTAATTATCTGATCAAGTTTTATATTGTAAAATTGTTAATTTTCCAATTTATTGTTTATTCCTCACTAATGTATTATAAAATAATGAAGTAATTATGAAACAGATTGCGCCCGTGTCTGTATGCGTATGTTCGTGTGTGTGTGTGTGTGTGTGTGAGAGAGAGAGAGAGGGAGAGAGAGAGAGAGGAAGAGAAGAAATGATTACTTTGGATAAGAGGCAATACAAAGTTGTACAGTATTTTGGAGCTTAGAGTTTTAGATATACAAATACGTCTTTACATAAATGATGCATAATTTTGATCCTAGAATCACTTTTCATATTATTACGGAGGTATGGTAATGTATACAGTCAACACTGTGTTTCACAGAAATAACTAAAATACCATTTTCATCTTGTTGTGGCGTAACAAGCTAGTTACGCCACACTGAGAAGGGAGCCGAAAGGCACGCGTACACACACGCCGACTGGCGTCAAGTCTGGAACAGGATACGTTATGACTGCTATCAAGAAAATACGTAGCTTTGGAATATACTTAACTTTATTCGTTGTTGGTTTACAACGTTCTTCTTGAGACATTTATACTATAACTCTCAACTTAGGTAATGCTAATGGCGCCTTGCTAGGTCGTAGCCATGGACTTAGCAGAAGGCTATTCTAACTGTCTCTCGGCAAATGAGAGGAAGGCTTCGTCCGTATTGTCGCTAGCAATGTCGTCCGTACAACTGGTGCGAGTGCTATCCCGTATCTCGAGACCTGCCTTGTGGTGGCGCTCGGTCTGCGATCGCACAGTGGCGACACGCGGGTCCGACATGTACTAAATGGACCGCGGCCGATTTAAGCTACCACCTAGCAAGTGTGGTGTCTGGCGGTGACACCACATTCCTCCCCCGCAAATCGGCGAACGGTCGTGTTATAAGGCTTCCGCCCGCCGTGGGGAGGACCCTATGTTGACGTTTGCGATGAGGTGGGGAGCCTAACCACAGGCGAGGCTGTGCCACCCGCATCCGGCCATTCGGTCCGAGGGGAGCTAGGAAACCTAGTCCAGGGTGCACGTCAACATGCGGTGTATGCGCCCGTAAAGAGACAGGAGGGGCCGAAGGGTCGACCTCCATTGCGTCGGGGTACCCGACGCGCGAAGACGCCATGTGGTCCGGAGCGGGAAAGAGGTCCATGGCGGAGGACACCTGGTCACGGGCAGCGATCGGTGGCGCGTGACCCAGTGAGGCGTTCGGCGGCTGCAGCGAAGCGTCGAATGCGGGCGGCACAGGCTGGAGTACCGGCGGCTGCGGCGGCGGCGGAGGCTGCGGCGGCGCGTCGCCATGGGGCAAAATGGAAGGCATCGTCGGGAACACCTGGGGATGAGGCGAGCCAGTACGTGGGTCCCCAGGGCGCTGACCGGACGGCACCGTCGCTGAAAGCAGACGGGGAGCGGCAGGACCCGTGCGACGACAGAGGCGCAGCTGATTGAGATGCCGACGCACCTCACCAGAGGCCCCCAAACCCAATTACATCGCGCGGCCGAGGCAGCGAAGAATGCGGCCTGCGAGCCAACGCCGTGAACCTCGATAGTTGCGATAGAATACAACGTCTTCAGGAGCAAATGCAGGAGTCTGCCGCTGCACAGGAACCTGATGCGGCGGATGCAGCAAAGACATCAAGGTTCGATGAGGACGACCGTGGAGCAACTCAGCCGGCGAGCGACCATCTCGGGGCTGAGAGCGATACAATGACAAAAAGAGCAACAACCCGTCCTCCCGAGAATGCGACTCTTTCAACTTCAACATCTGTGACTTGAAAGTCCGGACCAATCGTTCAGCGGCACCGTTTGACTGAGGGGAAAACGGCGCGGATGTCAGATGTTGAATACCATTGGCCTGGCAGAATGACTGAAATTCTGCGGACATGAATTGTGGGCCATTGTCGGAAAGAATAGTCTGTGGAAGACCTTCAATGCAAAATATAGCAGACAACGCTTGGATGGTGGCAGAGGACGTCGTGGAAGACATCCGGACAACAAAAGGAAAATTACTGAAGGCATCGACCAGAACCAACCATCGAGTATTCCAGAATGGACCAACAAAATCCATGTGCAAGCGTTGCCAAGGGGAAGTGGCTTTTGGCCACGCAAAGACTTCCCGCGGCGGCGCGGATTGTTGTTCGGCACACGTCATGCAAGAAGAACACATATTTGTAATCGCAGCATCGATTCCGAACCAAGTACAGTGCTGACGAGCAAGTTGTTTCGTTCGCACTATACCCCAATGTCCTTGGTGAAGAAGCCGTAAAACAGAGGACTGTAACGAACGTGGGACCACGACTCGGGACTGATCATTATCAGAACGCAACAACAAAACACCACGTCGAACAAAAAGTCTCTCCTTGTGAGCAAAAAATCGGCGAACCAACGGATCCTCGATCCGTGACTTTGAGAAGGGCCATTGCGTAGCAACAAAACGCAAAACGGTAGCAGGGACAGGGTCAGCAGCGGTGGCTGTAGCTACACGACGAAAATCAATCGGAAACGATTCGACCACTTCATCGGTTTCCGAATCAATGAACACGCAAGCAAGTTCAGAAGAATCGAATGTTGTATCCTCAGCAACAGGCAAATGGGACAACGCATCGGCGTTTCCATGCTTAGCAGTGGACCGATACAAGATATCGTAGCGGTACTGCGAGAGGAAAATAGACCTGCGAATGAATTTCTGCACTGTACGTGGAGGTACAGGCTTGTTCGGATGAAAAAGCGATGTCAAAGGTTTGTGGTCTGTGATGATGGTAAAGTGACGACCATACAAGAAATCATGGAACTTAGTAACACCAAACACGAGAGCCAAAGCTTCTTTTTCTATCTGGGAATAATTTCTTTGCGCAGACGAGAGCAAGTTTGACGCAAAGGCAATAGGGCGATCATGCGAGCCAACTTTGTGCGCAAGCACAGCACCGATCCCGAAATCCGATGCATCTACCATCAACAAAAGGGGTTTCTGGGGATCGAAAGGCGTGAGGCAAGTATTTGAAAGCAACGCCGATTTCAACTGGCGAAAGGCGCGTTCGCATTCCGTCGTCCAGACGAACGGAACACCTGTACGGCGTAAGCGATGAAGCGGAACTGAAAGAGAAAAGGCATTGCGCACATGCACCCACACCTTGTGATTCTAAATCAGGTAATGTTCTTGCGACCTCATCACGCAATGCGTGAGGAACATTGCGCGCTCTGAAAAATTTCGGTTGCGCGTTGACTTGCAGTTCCAAATGTGCTGCATAGTTTTTAGCGCAACCAAGGCCCGATGCGAAAATGTCTGCAAATTCTTCACCTACACTAGAAACACTGTCTGTAGGCACAGTTTGATTCACTGATAGGACCTGATTTACAATAGACATGTTAAACAACTGAAATAAATCCAAACCAAACAAGTTCACTGCAGTAGAAGAACGAAGAACGTAAAATGACACAAGTTTTGTTTGTCCTTTATATGTTGCAAGAAGAGTGCACTGTCCTAACACAGGGATGAGCTGTCCTGAATAACTTTTTAGCGTAACATTTGCGGCACGCAACGGAGGTGTGCCCAGTTGTTTGTACGTGTCGTGATTGAGCAATGAAACTGCAGCTCCGGTATCGAGCTGGAATGGTATGACCTTGCCATCTACAAAAAGTTTATTGTCCTGCTGACGACAAGAGCGACTGTTTTGTGCAATTTGAATGGATACTGGTACAGCATCACTTGCTAATTGACGTGATTTCCGGCGACGTCGACGCACAGTGTTTGTGGGACGAACACAGTCACTGTTAGAGAAAGTGGCATTGGACGAAGCGGAATTAACGACATGGATGTCCCTGAGCGAAGGTCCACGATCCTGAGTGTCCTTGGTTCGATTCCGGAGCGAAGCAAAGGGCCTGGAATGGTTGTGATTGTCTGATCTGAGCTTTTTCTGGCAAACACTTTTAACAGGTCCTTTCCTATTGCAGAAAAAGCAAATAGCTTGGCGTGACGGGCAATGTTCACACGAATGTCTAGTAGCACACCGCGGGCATGATTTCACTGCATTTGCGTGCTGGCGCGGCACACCTGGCTTAGAGCGCGGCGGCAGCTGCGTCGAAGTGCGCGAGGGCTGGTTACCGGGCCGCGCAGCGCGTCCAGTGGGCCGGTTAATGTTACACACGGCTGGCGAAGTTTCAAAAGATTCCTGAGCACAGTCAAGTGTGTCTTGTCTATCCAATATGTCTATCACTTGTTGAAGGGAGGGATTAACTAGTTTCAAAATTTGCTCCCGTATGCGAACATCAGAAACGTTCTGTGCAATTGCATCACGCACCATACTATCTGAATAAGAAAGGCCACAGTCACAGTCAAAGGCACAGTCCCTTGTAAGGCCTTGCAAAGTTGCAACCCACTCCCTATTACTTTGACCGGCCGTACGTTTTGTACGAAAAAACGTATACCGTTTTGCAACTACATTGACTGTTTCTTTGAAATAGGCGTCTAAAGCAGACAAAATTTCTTCGTAGGACAGAGTTGCTACGTCATGTTGGGGAAACAATTTCATTATCACACGGTAGGTGGACACACCGACACAAGAAAGCAAAAACGGCTGCCGCTCATTACCTTGAATTCTGTAGGCGGCTAGATGAAAGCCAAACTGTCGGGACCATTCTGGCCACGATTCTTGCGCTGGATCGTAGTGCCTAGAAGGCGGTGCAACTGCGAGTTGTGGCTGCGGTAGCGGTGAAGCGGCGGCTGCCGCATCGGTTTGAAAGGCACGTTGACCCTGGGCGAGCTGTCCAAGGGCATCCAATAACGCCTGCGTCTGCTGATTCTGCAAGCGATAAAATTCGGACAGTACATCTGGCGAAGCCAAGACACAAGTAAATGTAAGCAATCCGAAAGAACACTTCTCTTGTCGCCAATCTGTTGAGGCGTAACAAGCTAGTTACGCCACACTGAGAAGGGAGCCGAAAGGCACGCGTACACACACACCGACTGGCGTCAAGTCTGGAACAGGATACGTTATGACTGCTATCAAGAAAATACGTAGCTTTGGAATATACTTAACTTTATTCTTTGTTGGTTTACAACGTTCTTCTTGAGACATTTATACGATAACTCTCAAACTAGGTAAGGCTGATGGCGCCTTGCTAGGTCATAGCCATGGACTTAGCAGAAGGCTATTCTAACTGTCTCTCGGCAAATGAGAGGAAGGCTTCGTCCGTATTGTCGCTAGCAATGTCGTCCGTACAACTGGGGCGAGTGCTATCCCGTATCTCGAGACCTGCCTTGTGGTGGCGCTCGGTCTGCGATCACACAGTGGCGACACGCGGGTCCGACATGTACTAAATGGACCGCGGCCGATTTAAGCTACCACCTAGCAAGCGTGGTGTCTGGCGGTGACACCACACATCTGTCGTAAATTTGTAGAGATCTGTAATTATAACTGCATATAGCAATAGCGCTCGGCGTTCATCATTTAGCTTTCACCATTTAGCGTTAACTATTTGGTGTTTACCGTTAGTTATTTAGCATTTACTGTCTACCATATGCACTTACCATTTAGTGTCTACCATTTAGCTTCTAGAGTTACCTGTTCAGTGTTTCAAGTCAAGCATTTACTGTTTACGATTAGCTTTCAGCATTTACACTTTAGCGTTTATCACTTATGGTAGTATTTAATGTTTAGTGTTTATGGTACCACATTTACCATTTACCATTATATGTTTTATGTTTACCTTTTAGCATTCACTGGAGGTTATAGGGGCATAAAGAACAAAGCTCATCTATTTCCACCATATTGGAATGTTGTTACTTCTCTATGACTGGTCCGAAGAAATAGAGGTAAATTATAAAGGATACATTCGCTCTCTAAGTAAGTTATGTAACTTTAATGCCATTTTCTATTGGAAATAATGCATATATTTGACTTTCAAATACATAACGAATATATTTGACTTTCAAGTGTAGGCTGCATGTTTTACTGCATTTCTGACACGTCATTTAAATATTACAAAAAATGGGAAGAGCGTATGGCACCGTTGGCGGAGAGGCCCCATCTGGGGAAGTTCGGCCGCCAAGTGCAAGTCTTACTTCAGCAGAAGCCACACTGGGTGTCTTGCCCGCCGGTGATGAGGATGAAATGATAATGAGGACAACACAACAGCCAGTCCACGAGCGCTGAAAAATCTCCAATCCGGCCGGGAATCGGACCAGGGTCCGCTTGCACGTTGGAAGGGGGGGTGAGGCAAGCACGTTTCCACCCAGCGAAGCAGGCGGACATGTAAATATTACTCTCTCACTGGTTGGAAAGATGAGAGAATTGTTCTGTTTCCGTCATCTTGGAATTTTAGTATTGTGACTGAGGTAAGGAGTACTATGCTGTGAACGGTTGGCGATACAGTGGACTGGGAGGGGAGAGGGCAGGGGAGGATGTTTTTAACTCTCTGTTTACAGGATGTCTTGTTTTAATACTTTTCTCCGATTCCTTGGTAAATGGGAGGAGAGATGTTGGGGAATGAAGCACCGCCGAGCTAGCTACTTCACGCCGAGTCACACTTTGTCGCTGTGTTAGCGGTTCTATGTGCCTCACCCGTCACTGTTGTCGCAAACCTCATGTGTACGGAGTGATTTGGCAAAATGTCAACAGTACTGCCCATTGGCTTATTTCATTACCACACTGGTTGTGCTGGTCCCCCACTGCGTATATGTGGCTTGCAAAAACTTAAAAAAAATTACATTTCGCTAGCCCACGTTTTTAGAGGCGCAGAAACACATACGTTCATTTCTTCCGTTCCAAATCTCATGTCGCACAGACATCGTTTGTCTTTGTTCACCATATGGCCCAGCAAGCACTAATCTTTCTACCGAGAGTTCGTAGATCCTGTTGTAAGTTCTTAATATACGCTACTCGGCCGCTGAGATCGCAGAAACTGCCACAGAGAGATTGCGGGCAGGTGGCTTTGTGAGTAGTTAAGGAAGCACAAACAAAAGTGCATTATGAATGTGTGAAGAATTAAACTACAGTGATAGAAAAAGGTCATCTGAATAAAGGCTACTGTCGTTTACTAGCTTTCCAGCGACTAAATAATCAACGCACTGCCGTTTATTGATTGGTACTACACTGTGCAATAGTATGATGTACAAGAATCTTCCAGGTGTTATTCCGTCATATACTTTTTCTACATTCATATAATGAGTTCCATACGCAAATTTTCTTACAAGGCTTTATGCCGGTGTAATATTTCACCCTTGTGTATACTCTTTCGTAAACTAATGCATGATGAAGAAATGTAGCTCTATGACTAGGCCTGGGTCGTTGTCACCATGTAAAAACAATTGCGTTAGAAATTGCAAACGGCGTCGTTTATGAGCTAAAGAAGACAACAGCTAGCCTTGTTGATTACAGACGGTATACTAACGGCAGTTTGCGAACTTGAACCGTGTGGCTGGCTGTGGTTGGGATGTAAACTGATGTGTTGGTAAATGTGCCAACACCTTGTAGATAGAGGCGGCCTAAATGCACGCTATCTAACGCAGACGGGCGTGAATTCTGGAGCAGGATAAGTAGTGAAATCTAATAAGAAAAGTATGCAGCTCCTCGAATACTTATCTTTTATTCTTTGTTGTTTACAGCATTCTTGATGAGTTATTTCATACGCTAACTATCAAACTATGTAAGGCTAATGGCGCCTTGCTAGGTCGGAGCCATGGACTTAGCTGAAGGCTATTCTAACTGTCTCTCGGCAAATGAGAGAAAGGCTTCGTCATTGCAGTCGCTAGCAAAGTCGCCGTACAACTGGGGCGAGAGCTATCCCGTATCTCGAGACCTGCCTTGTGGTGGCACTCGGTCTGCGATCACACAGTGGCGACACGCGGGTCCGACATGTACTAAATGGACCGCGGCCGATTTAAGCTACCACCTAGCAAGTGTGGTGTCTGGCGGTGACACCACATAAACAATAAGTTTATTTCAACTAGCAAGCTGCTGCACGCACACATTTTGAGGTGGTTCTATAATGAAGCCAATAAACCTTGCCTTATTGGCGTCTTGCTTGAAAACAAAATGTGGGGGTGCAGCAACGTTTAGTCAGTCGTCAGTTTCTCTGCAATCATAATATCCTCTGGCGAAAGGGCGGTCAAGTTCTAATCTTGCGGAAGTGTTACAGCATCATGGAACCGTGCAGGATTTGAGGAAGAATATGGTTAGACATAAATGTCTCCACATACGAAAAATGAAATGACCAACATATACTACCTCCCCCTTCAGGATTTTGCGGAGATGTTTTTAATATATCAACAAGGTGGCTGGCTAACCCAAGATTTTTGTAAGCGGTCAGCCGGTTACATTTCCCTGTGTTGTTATTTTAGCTCTTCTGTGTTTTGTTTTCACTCTGTTTTACTTTCTATGTCTTTCTTGATCTTCCCTCCTCACTGGTTTTAGTGCATGTGAGATTGCCTGTCCGAGGGGGAGATTGTCTGGTCATTTCGTGGGCACGTTTGTACGACAGTTTTAGTTCTTATCCACATTCGTTTGTTTCAATAAATGTCAGGGCGCTAATAACCTCGCTGTTGGCCGCCCATTACATGCCAAAACACAAACATACACCTTTCAGGAATATATAGAAGGGGTTCGTAACGCCGTTATGGCTTTGGAGCTTGAGTGATGAGGAAGCGATCGAAACCGCCGTATTCTGCAAGGGGCTATGCTCGAAGACCGATCGCGCCTGATATTTTGTAATAAACCCGTGACATTTGCCGAATTACACAGATTAGTGCATCAGGTTGATTCGATTCGTTTCACCGATACTAATCGGGAAGGGGCGAGGTGCGTTTCACAACAACCGAGAGTTGGACAGGGCGCGGAGAGTAGTCGAGATGCCACGTTGGTTAAGGCCAAGTGGTGTTTCCGATGCGGTGTCTTGCGTCACGTAACCAGGGTCTGACCAGCTGACACCGAAAGCGTGCGGGTGCGTTGAATTTTATATCTCCTATTTAATGCTGCAGCCGCTTTCGACGCTCTGTAAATTCACTTTTGCCCCTTGTTTGTGCTGCAGTAAACCATGAATCCGTGTGTGCTGCAATTGATTCAGAAAGTATCCTTTAACTGCTTGATTATTACTTGTATATTTTCAGTCGCAGCAGTTGTGAGTTTCCTAGCCTAAAGCCGGTCTTGCAGGGAGGTCGTACTACCAATGGGCAGGTGTTGCCTCTGACTGGTAGCTATGAGTTTTCTTGGCCCGTCCAATTCGAAATTGTCAAGCATTTTTGCGTTAATGGTCTTGTGTTGCGACTGGATTCAGTTTAGTAGTTTTATCATGAATTATGTGGGTAGGACGTTTTCTTTTAAATTTTACCCCAAAAAGAGCTACGAATTGAGCCAGTGTATTCCGGTCACAGGGAAAAACAGCGTTACTGTGCATGATGTAAGTGTCAGGTAGGTCATGTTTGTGATCCTGTGGTCAGTGATTCCGGTGTCAACCTGTGGTTGATTATAGGCTATTAAATAAGAAGTTGGTCTTTGAATCTGTGCCGCTGTCCGACTTGCACCACTGTTTCACCTGGTTTTCTGGTAATCGTTCTCTTTTATATTCTCGATCTTCATCAGGCTTACCACGAGATCCCACTGACTGAAAATTCTAGACAACTGACAGCGTTCCGTCCGGATTGTATTATGTTCGAATTTAGCCGTGTACCATTTGGCTTATGGATTGGGGCTGCTGTTCTCTCCAGACTTCGGACATCATATTGGGGATGTAAAATTTAAATGCCGGCCCGAGTGGCCGAGCGGTTCTAGGCGCTACAGTCTGGAACCGCGCGACCGGTACGGTCGCAGGTTCGAATCCTGCCTCTGGCATTGATGTGTCTGATGTCCTTAGGTTAGTTAGGTTTAAGTAGTTCTAAGTTCTAGGGGACTGATGACCTCAGAAATTAAGTCCCGTAGTGCTCAGAGCCATTTGAACCATTTTTGTAACATTTAAATCAGGTTGTTATTACTTATATGACATGCAATTTATAGTACTACCTTCCAACGACATTCACAATACCTGGAGGAGGTTTTGAGCAGCCACTTGTCTTACTGTAGAGCCTTCGAGAACTAATTTAGCTGAGCAGGAGTTTTCTTCCCCTGATCATTTGGTTTCTGCTGGCCGGATACGAGAAGATCATGAAAGGAGCAAGTACTTACAGATATTTTCCCTACCTAAGACCAAAAAGGGCGTCACCCGGTCCAATATGATAGCGAACTTCTATCGACGAAAGTTCATCCCTAATTTTGCCCAGATAGCGGCCCCCCTTGAACCTGGTGCATAAGAAGAATCAGACATTTGAGTGCAGGGTGTCACAGCTGTCTCCCTGATTAACCGTCCAGCGCTAGTCATTTCTGACTACGCATATCTGTTTTGTCGTCCAGACCGACGGTTCAAAATTGGGTATCGCTGCGGTACTCTTCCCGGAAATCAGGGAGAACGTAGACCAATTGCGTGCGCTTCAAGGTCCCTTTCGCCAGTAGGACTTCAATATTATGTTTACGAGTGTAAGGCCCTGGTGGTAGTGTTCCCCCTCGAAAAGTTTGTTCGACGTCGATCAACGGGAACTTTGTCTTGAAACGGACAACCAAGCCGTAAGTGGGGTACTCGCCTGCCCAGGAACACGGGACGAATTGTCCAGCGGGCCATGGCATTTCTGCGTTTCGCTTTACCATCAGGCATATTAGGGGAACTGACAACGCTATAGCAGAAGCACTGAGTCGAACGTTCGAGCAGAGGTGCAGCCACCACAATAAGGAACAGAGAATAAAGGAACCAGCTTGGGTTGCTGAGGTACTAACCGTGGTCCATAAGTTATTTTGTAATTTGGAGCACCATCAAGACCAAGACCCTGCTCTGTCTAAGACTGAACAAAATTTATTAAGCGGCAAATCATTGCCGAATATAACATGCAAAAGGGAATAGTCTGTTATTAGAGCAAGCAGACCAAGATTTGTGTTACGGAAGACTTGGTTGCCGTAATTTTCCATGGCTTTCATAACTCTGTGATTGGAGGGCATTTAGCAATCTGTTGGATCCTTGGCAGGGTTAGGGAATTTCTTAGTTGACCTTGCTAGTATCAAGATATATAGCATTTGGTGGGACAGTGCCATGAATGTAAAATTTATAGTGAAACTTATGGACAAGAGTTCCAGCATTTTTTGAGGCGTAATTAGGCTCCACTTAAGACAGCTAATGTTCTGAAGCAGTGTGCTAACGAAAGTGTTATTGCCTGACTTTTGGTTGAGTCCCCATTTTTTTGCAGCTTCAATTAAAAGCTGTTGCTTATGTGAACAGGCAGTGTTTGTATAGACTAATGTAGGAACGTTACTTTCACTTCCCTTAGGTGGAATTGATTTGTTCCCCCTTTGTAATTTTTCATCCTTGTATGTAACAATATGTTCATTTAGAGTTTTGGTGTGCCGTAGTTCAGTCCATCTGGGGGCCTGTGTGATGTGGGTAGTTAACAGGCGGCAGTTTAGGGCAGATCTCCGCTGCCATGGCCGGTCACGGATCTGGTGCTGCTCCCTTAGCGACTGATGCACTGAGGTGCCGGTGTTAGAAAAGGCCGAGCCATCTCATGTCGGTCTGCTGGCAGTTGGAGGTAGGAACTGTGAAACAGTAAAACGTTTACTGTATGTGTCTTACTCTCTTATACACATATGGCTGTATTCAGATGGCTGCAAACGGTTAAATTCGGACTTTACTTCGCCCTGATCTCTTGGTGTGTAATGAATCATTTGTTGAGCGCCTTGGGGCGTTTGGTCTTAAATATCTTAGACTTCGTGAGCACAGTGGTGCATGTTACTTAATTACAAGTGCTAAGAATACACTAAGCAGATTCAGAAGGCTGTAGGCTGCAGTAGGTACTGGGAGATGAAGAAGCTTGCACAGGATAGAGTAGCATGGAGAGCTGCATCAAATCAGTCTCAGGACTTAAGACCACAACAACAACCACAATGGGAGGGTTATTATCATAGTGTAGTAAGTGCCAGGCGCGTATTTTTCAGAAATTGCAAATATTATGTAAATTGTTTTGAGAAGATAAATAGTTATTTACAGGTCGTTTAGTTAGCATTAGGCGCATATTTTTTTTAAGTCTAAAATTCATTTATATTCTTATGAACATCAAAATTTTGGAGTATTGTGACGTGTATTAACTACAAACTGTTTACTGTGTAATCAGTACTTCTTTGTTGTATTTCATGCAGAAAGATATTTGCTGCATTGGTCCACACACTCACTGGTTAAACTCGTAAAAATAAATTATCGAGCAAACTGTAAATGATATTGCCGTTGCTGCGCTAACCATCCCACTCCACAGCCTTGTATACTGAACTGTCCCTATGACCGCCCCCCCCCCCCCCCCCCCCCCGCCCCGCCCACAGGGGACAACACTCTTTGGTCAGTTCGTGCTTGGCTACCATGGGGCCTCAGCCTTTGCAGCATCTTTTGCCTTCTGTGCTGCATGTCTTTCCTCCTCCTATCCTTTTTGCGCTGCTTTGGAGGACCCGTCTGGGATATTTTTGGGAATGTGTTTTGAATTTTCAGTAGCCTGACATCAGAACAGGCCCCACAATATTTTTTTATTCTTTCTTTCCACTTCGTACTCAATCTCCTATTATTCATCCGCTTCAACGCTCGAGGTTCCTGATTATTTGTTTCTCCTCCATCCCTGGGTGCTCCTGAAAGCTAGCCCATGGATCCGCCACATAACAGGTGACTGGGTAACACGTAATTCCCAGCCGTGGGTAGACAGGTAGGGTCCGCATGCACTCCGTGGCACAGGACAGCCACAGGGAGAGGTGACTGATTGCCTGAGCTATTACTTTCCCAAATTTCCAACTGCCCACTCTGTCAGGAGCTTGGGAAGTGTGACATGAGGTGTGAACGATCACCTAAAGTGGGTATGCCAGCCCTCTGAGAGGGGCCCAAGTTGGAAGGAGTACGCCACTGCGTTTGAGACGCTGGCAATCGCGGAGGATTTTCTCACAATGATCCAGTCACCATCTCAGTCTACATCTACTAAATGCAGATGGAATGAAGATAAACATTCCCAGACTCTCTCAGCTGCACGTCGGGTCCCTGTGGTCTCATATACCGAAGAAGGTCAGTCCTTTTCTACAGTTAATCCGTTCAGAGAGGTGCTGATGCCGTTACCGGCCATGTGAAATCCTGCTCTCCCTTATGTAATGGCAATTTGCTTAGGAAGACTAATTGTGATACTCAAGCCCAACGACTGCTGACAGCTTCGCTCCTTCATGACTATCCTGTTCATGTTGAGGCCCATCGAAAGCTGAATTTTTCGTGTGTCATTATTTACACATGGTTGCTCGACAATCTGACCGTCGTGAATGAAGTCCATCGGGTAATGTAAAAGGTTGATGCAACCTTAGTGGCTAAATGCACTCTTTCTCTCACGTTCGATAGGATAGTGCTCCCATCAGTGATCAGAGCAGGCTATAAAGTCATCAAAGTCCAGCTGTACATTCCAAATTCGATACAATACTACCAGTGTCAACCTTACAACCACACTCGAAGGTCCTGTCGAAACAGAATCAAATGTGTTACTTGTGTTAGGGATGCTCATGAGGGCGATGGCCCACCTCCTTCTTCCCACTATATCAACTGCAATGGCAACCACGCAGCATTATCCCAAGGATGTCCCGTGTGTCTCGACGAGGGGACCGTCTGGGAGATCTGGGTAAAGAAAAAGTCCTTATATTGTCTCTCCCAAGCTGTTGGTTACTAGAAAGCCCTGCGTTTTACAATCTGGCACTTACACTACTGTTCTTGCTACATCTCGCTCCACGAAAGACACAGCGACGCAGGCTTGAGAGCTCAAATTCTGCCCAGAGTTGTAATACGCCCAGTGTCACGGTTGCATCCCCATCTCCTGCAGCTGTGCAAGAAGTAACTGTATCTCCACCTTTGGGGCGAAATCAACCGCTACACACCGGGAAGCTGGAAAGGACAGAAGGAAATCTCCCATGAACACTTATTCCATCCCTCTGGCCAACAAAAATGCGAGTCTTCCTCCGCCAACCGCAAAGGCTCCCAGAAATGATACAGAGGTAAATGGTCTCTTTTGCCGAATCAACGATCCTCTACAACGGTGTCGATGATGCGCACCGCCTACCGTTTACCCGCCCTGGAATCCGCAGGACAACCCAGTTAGGATGCTGATGTCTTCGTAGATCTTATGGAACAGGATCCTCCAGGCTCTGAACCCTGTAGCAGTGAGTCTCGGAAGGCTGGCACTCGGCGACTGCAGAGGTGACAACGCTTCACTTTTTACCCTTCTCCGCTTTCCCTGTCGTGACTCTTCCCCAATGGAATGTTCACAGCATTAGATCCAACAAGTAGAAATTACGGCTGCTCTTGAAATCACGGCGTCCGCTTCTTTTCTGCCTCCGGAAAACAAAATTGCGTCCTCCCGACAGTTTTGACCACTCGCATTCCTTTCCAGTTGGCTTACACCTTCCCCCGAGGACGGCATTCTGTCTCATCCTGGATGAGCAGCATTGCTTATCCAAGATTACATTTATAGTCAAACCGTCTCAACTGCTGTTGCAGTCCACATTTTCCTTCCTCATTTCAACTTTTCTCTTTGTAATGTCTACATCCCTCGATCATTAGGTGTTGATCCACGCCGATTTTGCAGCTATCGATATCCGTTTCGAGATGTTAACTTTTCGGCGCTTGTGTGTCGGTTGCGAGGCGGCTCTGCGGTGAGAGGGTCGACGGGCGAGCGAGAGAGGTTGTTTGAAGGTGGGTAGACGACGGTGCGATTGCCCGAGGAAGGGAGGTAACCCGGTCGGTGAAGAGGTGTTTTGAAAAGGCATTGTACAGGTGACAGTTTTAACGCTTGTGTCTTGAGGTGGTCTGCACAGCCAAGCAGTTGGTGGCCGTTAACCGATTACATTCTATTGGAAGACTGCACTGGCGACCTACTTCTCTGACGATTATTTGGCTAGCGTGATAAGGTGACATCATTCTATTTAAGTCTTTCACTGGCCATGCACTTTCTGTCTTCCATATTGCAAGTTCTCAATTATGAAAATCTGTTGGTAATCCATGTTGTGGTCGGACACTACGCAATTTGTTGCACCATTCTGCTCGAACTGTTGTTACTTGGTGTCTAGCAACGTCGGCATTCTGCCTTACCGCCGAAGCCGTGGGGATCCTACATCTATATCAACATCTACATC
Source organism: Schistocerca piceifrons (assembly GCF_021461385.2). Classification (NCBI taxonomy): domain Eukaryota; kingdom Metazoa; phylum Arthropoda; class Insecta; order Orthoptera; family Acrididae; genus Schistocerca; species Schistocerca piceifrons. The sequence goes on from NW_025728274.1 coordinate 6,418,217, forward strand.
GTTACTCTGCAATTCACACATAAGTGCCCGGCAGAGGGTTGATGGAACCATTTTCATACTACTCCTCTACCATTCCAGCCTCGAACGGCGCGTGGGAAAATGGAACAACTAAGTCTTTCCTTCGGAGATCTGATTTCTCTTATTCTATTATAATGATCATTTCGCTCTACGTAGGTGGGTCTCAACAAAATATTTTCGCATTCGGAAGAGAAAGTTGGTGATGAAATTTCGTAAATAGATCTCGCCGCAAAGAAAACCGCCTTTGTTTCGCTGACTGCCACTCCAGCTCACTTATCATATCACTGACACTTTCACCCCTATCGCGCAATAACACAAAAAGAGCTGCCCTTCTTTGCACTTTTTCCATGTCCTCCGTCGATCCCACCTGGTATTGAGCCCATACCGCGCAGCAAAATTGTAGCAGCGGACGGACAAGAGTAATGTAGACTGTCTCTTTAGTGGGTTTGTCGCATTTTCTAAGTGTTCAGCAACAAAGCGCAGTCTTTGTTTTGCCTTCCCCACAATATTATCTATGTGGTAATTTCCCATTTAAGGTGCTCGTAATTGTAATTCCTAGGTATTTAGTCCAATTGACAGCCCTTAGATTTGTTCGATTTATCGTATACCCAAAGTTTATCGGATTTCTTTTAGTACCCAAGTCGATGACCTCGCATTTTTTTTGTATATTGCCAATTGTCACTTTTCGCATCATACAGAAATTCTCTCTAGATCATTTTGTAATTGGAACTGATCGTCTGATGATTTTACAAGACGGTAAATTGCAGCGTCACCTGCATGCAATCTAAGGGGGCTGCTCAGATTATCACCTAGATCATTTATATAAATCAGGAATAGCAGAGCGCGTATCACACTACCTTGCGGAACGCCAGATATCACTTTTGTTCCATTCAATGATTTACCGTCTATCACTACGAGGTTATTGTGTATAATGTTTTAAAACTGAGTGTTTAGTTTGTTCCAGAGAGTGTTGTAGGTCTTGAACTGTATGATGTACCAAAGTACGCTAACTCCGTGAGATACTTGTGCGGAGGTTTGAATTTCGGCACCAACCAAGGGCTCGATTACCGTAAGAATAGAATATCGTTTGGTGTTTATTTGGGAGCATCACGTGTAGAAGTGAGCTCAATCGGTGACTTAAAATATCTCAATCCTGAGCCTTTCTTAATTGTTGCTTGTAAGCTATATTTAGCAGTCGCAATTTGCGATACTGCTACCGTGCCTTTTTATTTAAAGTTGTTCTAAGTGATTGATTTTGGTTTTATTAACATAGCACTGTTTCAGACATTTGGTTGTAGCGAGTTGTTGGTGCACCAGCACACGCGATTGCTTGCACTATAATTGTTGACAATTTGTTCTACATCTGTGCCTAGGTGGTGGGTCTGGGCTACACGAGATCTCTCTGAGTTAACCGTTTGGGGAAGGGGCACTCGGGTAGTGAAGTCGGACGCACCCACTGTGCTCCGTGCCCTCCGTCGGTCCGATAAATCGGGCCCGAGCGGCACAACCAGGTGTGGCCCGCGTTAGACGCTCCGACGGACATTCGTATCCGCACTTGGTCGATGCCGTGAGCTGGGAACTATTTGTAAGAGAAGTGTCTGATGTATATTATTTCCTGTCTTGTTGGGGGCCCGTGTTTCTTTTAAACGAATATATTTCTGGAAGGTTTTAAAAATGTCTGTAAGTCTACAAGTGAACTTACGATAGCCTTTTTGGCCTGCAGTGTTTTCTTTAAAAAGGGTATTACCTTCCTCATTTGAAAAATTGTTATAGATCCATTGGTAACTAAATCCAGCTGATAGGCTTCATTATAAAAGATCTCCCACTTGGAGTTTATTATTACAAGTGTTATTTCTTCACTATTCTGTTAATACAAAATATATTTACTGATGTGTTGGCAAATGTGCCAACACCTTGTAGATAGAGGAGGCCGAAATGTGAGCTATCTAGCGCAGACGGGCGTGAATTCTGGAACAGCATAAGTAATGAATGCTAATAAGAAAAGTATGCAGCTCCTCGAATACTTAACTTTTATTCCTTCATGTGAATACAGCATTCTTGATGAGACATTTCATACGATAACTATCAAACTATGTAAGGCTAATGGCGCCTTGCTAGGTCGTAGCCATGGACTTAGCTGAAGGCTATTCTAACTGTCTCTCGGCAAATGAGAGAAAGGCTTCGTCAGTGTAGTCGCTAGCAAAGTCGTCGTTCAACTGGGGCGAGTACTAGCCCGTATCTCGAGACCTGCCTTGTGGTGGCGCTCGGTCTGCGATCACACAGTGGCGACACGCGGGTCCGACATGTACTAAATGGACCGCGGCCGATTTAAGCTACCACCTAGCAAGTGTGGTGTCTGGCGGTGACACCACATTTACCCTTTCTTTAAAAAACGAATATATTTGGGAAAGGTTTTAAACTGTCCGTAAGTGAACTTACGGTAGCCCCTTAGGCGTTCAGTGTACTCTATTTTTTATAAAAGGGTATTATCTTTCTCATTTGAAAAGTTGTTATAATTTCTTTGGTATTTATAGCCAACTGTGGGGCTTCATGTACAAATGTTCCCCCACTTGTAGTTTGTGACAATTGTTATTTCTGTTGATTGACTTCAATAAATACTGTGAACAATAAAAGGTGAATGCTCCCCTGCCCTAAGGTCCAGTCCTTCGACTTAGCCCTTTGAGCGTTTTGTGATACGCCGAGGTAATGCCGGTACCAGGTGTCACTGGGGAAGACTTCCTCCAGCTTTTTGGTCAGCTCCCTCACCCCTTGTGCTGCTCAGTGACTTCAGTGCACACCAGCTCCTCTGGGGCTCTTCCAGAACCTGTCCGAGGGCAGTCCTCTTGGCTGGCCTTCTCAGTTAACTCGACCTCATCTGCCTTAAAACTAAAGCACCCACGCTCCTTCAGACTCCGCGTACACTTATTCCCATTTGAACCTCTCATTCTGCACCACCAGCTTGCCTCTCGCCTCGAGTGGTCTGTTCTCTCTGACATGTACTCGAGCGCTCATTTCCCGTGTTATCCATTTACTTCTCCTACCCCACCAATGTTTAAACCCAACTGGCAGCTTTCTAGGGCTAAATGGATGCATTACTCCTCCCTGGCGATCTTCACCTAACGGTATTTCCCCGGTTGTCATGAACAGGTACAATATCTTACAAACGTTATCCTTACCGCCACAGAAAGCTCTATTCCTTGCACTTTATCTTTACCTCACCGTGTCCCGGTCCCTTGGCGGACAGAGGAGTGTCACGACGCCGGCTGCGAGCAGAGACGTGCTCTCTGCTTTCCTGATCCTCATCCTGCAATGAGGAACTGCATCCTTTATAAATAGTTACGTGCGGAGCGTCATTTTGTTCTTCGGGACAGCAAAAAAACTAGCTCTATTTCATTTACTAGATCTTTTGGCAGTTCCACTCCCTCTTCACCTTACGCCACCATACGCTTTTACTCTCAGAATTGTGAACACTACAGTGCTGCCTTTACTACGAAGAAGCTAAACCATCGCAATCTTCTGTATCAGGACTGTACGATGTTCTCATTCAGACGTTGCAGCACCTTTCTCTTGTGGGCAAGCACTTTCTCCTTCATACATAAAATCGCATCTGAGGAGATTGCACGTTTCCCAGACACTGGCGTGAGGCCACTGACATACCCACACCTAAGCCCGATAAGGACGAACGCCTTCCTCCTGCTTACGGCCCCATTTGTCTCACCAGGTGTGTTTGCAACGTGGTGGAACGTATGATTCACGCCTAGCTGGTATGGTTTTTCGTACCTCGCAATTTATTAACCACTGCCCAGTGTGGGTTCCGAGAGAGTCTTTCAGCATTCGACAATCTCATCACTGTGTTAATCTATTACAGTAACTTTTTCTGCTGAAACACCAGACTGTGGCTGTGTTTTTTGATTTGGAGAAAGCCTACGAGACCTGCCGGACGACTGGTATCCTCCATGCCCTATACACTTGGGACTTCCGACGTTGCCTGTCCTTTCGCCGTCAGGAATTTTCAAATGACGGAATTTACAAGGTCTGATTGGATTATACCTTGTTGGACATCTCCATGCAGGAAAATTTTTTGCTTCAAGGCTCTGTCCTGAGCGTCGTCCCTTTGCTGTAGCCATTAAAGCTGTTATGAATGGTCTCTCAATGGACATCTCTTTCTCCTTTTCCGTCGACGATTTTGCTATCTGCTGCATTTCTCCACGGACCTGTCGCATTGACCGTCGTCTTTAGCGATGTCTTTACTCGTGGAGTATCGACTACGGTTTTCGCTTTTCTACTGACAAAACAGTTTGTATGAATTTCTGGCGGCTCATTGGGTTTCTTCCAGGGTGTATTCACCTTGTGCCCATTGCCCTTACGTTCGCTGAAATTACGAAATTCCTGTGACTCATTCGGGATAGAAAACGTTCTTGGCCCTCTCATGTATCTGATCCGACCGCCCGCTGCACCCGCTCTGCTGTGTCCTACATGTCGTAAGCGGTACTTCCTAGGGAGCGTGTGGGACCACCAACCTGCATTTGTATCGATCCATTGTCCGTTCGAAACTAGACTATAGGTGTTTCGTCTATGCATCTGCACGTCTTTCCATGTTATACAGTCTGATTACACTCCACAATCGTGGAATCCGTTTGGCCTTTTACACTACCTTGGTTGAGAGTCTCTATGCTGAAGCTACTAAACTACCGCTGCTCTGCCGCCATGACTTCTCTGCAGATACGCATGCCGTTTGTGTGCCGTGCGTGGCCACCCATCCTGTGTCTCCTCCTTCGATGACTCCTTTGACTGCCAGTATGCAGCACGTCCCTCCTCTCTGCTACCTCCTGGAGTTCGCTCTCGGCTATTGCTCCAGCAGCTTAACATCACACTACTTGCCACTTTCCCGATTGGAGTGAACCCTTCACCACATTGCCTTCGTACGACAGCCCGTGTTCGCCATGGCTTAATACACTTCATGAGGAAACAACTCCAGAATCGATGTATCACTGTAAGTTTCTCAACAGTTGTACACAACATACAGATAGTACATTTGTATACACTGATGGCTCTGGTACCGACCATGGTGTCGGGTGTGCCTTTGTCATTGGCACCGACGATTTTCGGAACACTACTCACTATTTACAGAAGCACTCTTCACCCTGTATCAGGCAACACAGTACATCAGGCGACACAGACTTTTCAGTTGTCTCATCTGCTCTGACTCCTTGTACCCTTCAGAGCTTCTGCGTGCTGCCCACAGTCCACCCTTTAGTGCAACGGGCCGAAGAAAGCTTCCACTTGCTCCCTCTTGAGGGAACCACCGTGATGTTTATGTGGGTTCCTGGTGCGTCGTCCGCAGCTCGTGGTCGTGCGGTAGCGTTCTCACTTCCCAAGCCCGTGTTCCCGGCTTCGGTTCCCGGCGGGGGCAGGGATTCACTCTGCCTCGTGATGACTGGGTGTTGTGTGATGTCCTTAGGTTAGTTAGGTTTAAGTAGTTCTAAGTTCTAGGGGACTGATGACCATAGATGTTAAGTCCCATAGTGCTCAGAGCCATTTGAACCATTTGGACCTGGTGCGTTGGTCTGACGGGAAATAAGGCCACTGACGCTACTGCCAAGCCTGCAGTCCCCCTACCCCGCGCCGCTAGCTGTACCATTCCTTCCGGTGATATCCGTGTTGCCATCTGTCAGCAGTTGGTGTCGCTTTGGCATCACCACCTTCATGGTAGCAAGCTCCGGGGAACAAAAAATATCCCAACGGGCTTGGGCGATGTCCTCTCGGCCCTCTCGCCGTGAGGAGATCATTTTAGCCAGATTCCGTATTGAACTCTGTCGTTTTAGCCATCGACATTGGTTAAGTGGTGCCCCCCAACGCTTTGTGCTTGTTGTCATCAGCCTTTGTCAATTCGCCATTTCCTGACCGAATGCCCCATTTTTTAAACACTTACGTTCTGATGTCTGTATGCCGTCTGAATTACCGGCCGTTCAACCGAGGGACGCGCGAGCTGGCGCCTGTTTATTACTTTCTATCCCTCGTAGCAGTATGGCGAAGGACATTTAATCTTTAGTTCGGAACCTCTATTGTATTGCGTATTTTATGGAACTTTCTCCAAGAGTAAGTCCTTCTTCTTAACTCTCTTTTCTCCAATCGAATGGGCTTAACGTGTAATCGTTTTTAACTCCTTTTTCGTATTTGTGTTCTAAGGATCTGACATGGTCGCATATGACCTTAGTTGTTTTTGCGCCCTAAAATGAAGCAAAACAAACTTATGACCGTCCTTTCATTTAGCAGTTGTGAAACACTGCCGGGTTCACTAGGCCATTATATATGTAATCATTTCTGTACGTCATTCTCGTATTCACAGTGCCAGATCTGCACATGGTGACCAAATTGGAACTAATTTTTTTCAATCAACATTGAATAACTGTTGAATTGGTGGTTTTTTGATTTTATCCTTACACAACTTCTTATGTTACTGACTTTTTTTCTCTATTGCCCATTAAATACTGACACATTAATTGATAAACATGCGTATGCACTTCTGTTCTCCGCTGTTAGTCGAGTCTGTTGAGTAAACTCTAATCGGAATGTTACATTCAAATTTGGCGAAGTGCAATTACGCCGCTTATTACTGTCTTTCTGTTCTTTTGTGGTACCATACGTACCAGTACATCAGTACATAAATTACTATCTCTCAGGGATGACATATCAACACGTTGGGTTAATTTCATGAAACAGGTTTGTGGATGGTACTGAAGTGATAAGTGTGTACTGGGATATTTTTATGGTTTCTATTTGTGTTTAATTGGGAGATGGAAATGTTCGTGTGCTTCCCTGTAAAAGGAACTTGTAGTTCTATTGAGTGGTCATTTGTGAGTTGCTAGGTCACTAGTTCCCGTAGAGAAATCCTTCGTCAGGTTAATGGCATTTTTGATGCTTTTGAATGTTATTAGGAGTGTGATATTTCGATCTTGTGGAATCAGAACTAACTTACTTATACATTAAAATAGCATTTCTGAACAATAATTTTTGCAACAGCACACTGCATTTAATGTTGGTGTTTGCTGTGCGGATACCTATATTGAAGTTCTGCGTGAAAAATCTTTTCTTCTGCTAATTATATGAACTATTGAAATGGAAAGGAAGTCCCATGCTTCTTTACAGAGCGTACGGGACGATGGGGGAGACCCGTACCGCTTTACTAGACAAGGTCCTAGTGGTGGTGGTTTGCCATTGCCTTCCTCCGACCGTGTTGGGATGAACGATGATGATGAAGACGACACAACATCACCCAGTCATCTCGAGGCAGGAAAAATACCTGACCCCGCCGGGAATCGAACCCGGGACCCCGTGCTCGGGAAACGAGGACACTACCGCGAGACCACGAGCTACTGAATGTGTATTATATGTTTATAATTGTACGGAATCTTAGTCTAAAACTTTGGACGATTATTGACTGTAGATATGTTTTTCCTGGTTGGTGGCCTTAAGTATCTGTAATGAAACTTGTTCTGCGTTTCTGTGGACTGTTGTAATAGGCAGTCTAATTAGAATGGAATACTATGAGTATTTTTATTGCCAATTTCATCATTGTACTTTGCAGTGATGACAAGTCGTAGTTAGAATAGTGGACCAATCCCCATCCTTGAAACCTCTCGCCTTCCCACCACCCTCCCCTCACGATTATGTTAAGTGTAATTTTGACAGAGTGGAGTGTATAATCATTTTCGTATTTCTTATGAATACTAAATACTTTGCAATCCATAGATCTGATGACTTTACTGTATTCATTTGCTTGGATAAAGTGTATACTGCACCTTGTAAATGTTGCCGCATGAGCAACTTAAAGCCGCAAGTCTGAATTGTTTCAGATATCTAATACTAATTGTCTACTGCTTGTGTTTAATACTAACGCCTTTATGAATTATTACGCTGCGCTTTAGTGCGCACTGGCAGTGAAACTGATGCTATGTTGTTGTGGGACATTGGGTTGGATTCAGCGCAATGTGCTTTATGTTACTTCAGTCCCCAAGTTACCCCTCATTAGAACTTTGTTTGCAAAATTTTTGCACTCCACAGGGGATGACAATCTCATGTTACAACAGACTGCATAGGGCTAAAAGGAAGTGTTTTATCCAAACAGATTAATAGCACTTGAGGACGACAATCTTAGGCAATTATAACTGTCATAGACTAGTAGACAAGAAGTGAAAGACCAGGAAGATAGAATCAATGGAAGAAGGGAACAATCTGAGTTACATGATAGGCTAGAAACTGCTCCAAGACAGACTCTTGCGAGTCAGGTCAAGGAGCAAGTAGCTAGTCATACAACAATTATGGCAAATCATGAGGAGGGAGTAGAACTACTGAAAGTCAACAGAGAAAATAATGTTTGAGGAAACAGAAACGGCTGATGAAGTTGTTACCGTTGTAGCCCAACTGGCTACTTGCTATAAGCAGAGCTTGGATAGCCCACTAATCTGTAATCCAGTGTTTGTGACTGAGCTCACAGTGTGTTGGGAGCACCTGCCGACCACAAGGCACATGTCAAACCAGTGTTGAGAGATGAATCCGAGGTAAGATTATTTTCATTAAATATACAACATGTTTATGTCACCTCTTTGTATGAAGCATTTTTCCGAACAAATGCTTCGAATGTGACCATTTCCATCCTCTACCTACCATTGCTCGCTTTACCCCCACCTCACCCTACCCTGAATAAAAGCAGTAACCTTAGTTGTCACATGCTTTGCGGAAGAAGAGACAGGACTGGAAAAAATCTACCTCCCTCACGATAGCGCACCTGGACAAGGATATGCTTTGTCAGTGGTAAAACAAACATTTTAACTATGAATAGTTGGAACTTCCATCCTGCCGTTTTGACACCTTATGAATTTTACCCGTTCCTACGTATAAAAAAATCTGTGAATGAAATTGTTTTAGAATGAAATGCGATATTATGCACACACAGAATCACACTTCGAAGATGAAAGCTAGCCGCTGAAAGGTATTGGACAACGTAAAATGTCTTAAAAAGAGCATGTAGTAACCAGTTAGTTTCTTGTTTTAAATATACACGCTTAAAAAGAAAACAAAAAAAAACATGATTATGAAGGAATTATCTGAATGAGACGTAAATACAGTAGTAGATGTGCTGCACATGAACAGACTAATAAATGTGCACCATCTCAGAAAAACTGAATGATTTATTCAGGACATAAAGCATCACAGATTGAGCAGTAACCCGTTGGTCCACCTGTGGTCCTTACGCAAGCAGTTATTCTACATGGCACTGACTGACAGAGTAGTTGGATGTCATCCTGGTGGATATTGTGCCAGATTCTGTAGAAGTGGCGCACTGGGTAAGAAGAATCACCAGATGGCTAGAGTGTCCTGCCCAGATCGCTCCAGACGTTCTCAATTGGGGAGCGACCCTGAGGCCTTGTTGGCCAAGACAGGATTTGCCAAGCACGAAGGCAAGCAGTAGAAACTCTCACAGTGTTCAGCGGGCGTTAGCTTGCTGAAATGTAAGGCCAGGGTGGCTTGCCATGAAGGGCAAAAAAACGGGGTGTAGAGTATCGTCAACCAACGGCTATGCTGTAAGGGTGCCATGAATTAGAAGCAAAGCAGTCCTCTTAGAAAAGAACTGACACTCGAGACACTGACTCCTGCTTGTCGGACCAAATGGCGAGCGACACTCAGGTTGGTATTCCACTGCTGTCATGGGCGTCTCCAGACACTTCTTCTGCATGAAATGGCATTGATTGGTGAAGAATTGTCTTCAGTGAAGAGTCTCGGTGACCAGCGGAGACCTGTCTGAAGACGATCCAGGCCGTTGTGGGATCCAAAGCTGACTGTTCAGATGGATGAGACAATTGCTCACACCTGCCACACGTAATCGTAAAGAGGGAGGGACAATCCACTACACGGTCTTTTAAGACGTGTTTCGAAAGGAAGTAGAATTGTCATCATTCATGCTGGCAGGCGGGACGGTTTTGTACTGAATGTGTACATGTGGTTAAAATCAGCCCAGACAACAAGGGCGTATCACAGCGACATAGATTCCCCAACGTATGAAAAGTGGTTCAGGGAGAAACTGATACCTAATCTACTTCCTCATAATGTCCTTGTTAGATATAACGCCCTTTATCGCAGTAAGCATCTGCCTCGTGCTACAACATCAAAGTCCACGAGGAGTGAAATGACGTCTTGGTTAACAGAAAAGGGAATTTCTTTAAAGAAGAATGTATTGGGGCCCTAGTTGCATTTATTGATAAAATGAACAAACCAGGGTACATCACTTATAAAACAGACAATATTTTAACCGAACATGGTCATATTGATGTACGAATACCTCCGTATCACCCCTAGTTGTATCCTACAGTGCAGATATGGGCAAGAGTCAAGGACGGTATTTCTGAGCGAAATATGCCATTCAGAATGGAGACGTTATTAATCGTAAGTTCCGCACGGCGATGCTTGCGAAACAAAGCCACATAACGCCTCCAGCCCCAGTGGTCGTCCGCCGCTCTTGCCCTCCCTTGCAATGGAACTCCGGCGCAAAGGAATGTCCTCTGTTTGCAGGAAGTGCGCACCGACGTTCATGTATGGACGCTATGTTGTGTATTGCCCCGTTTATATGTTCTGTGGCCAGTAACTAAGATGCTCGTCTGGTTGTAACGCAAGACCTGGGTGATTTAATGATGAAAATTCCGTCCGAAACTAATGAATAAATAAATCTTCCCGTGCAGTTTAAAGTGGCACTCTAAATGTTACTGCAATCAATAATTCTTGAATCGGTGCCTCGTTAATACTCACAGCCCACAACTAGTTGTCTGTGTCCCAAACTTCAGTCTTCTACGCCAGCTGCTGTCATTGTTACGCAGCTCTCGTCCGTTGCTGGGCAACGTTCTTCTGACCTGGTGAAGCGAGCTGGTCTCGCCGCATTTACAAGAAGCTTCGCTGTTATACATCGTAGTATTTTTGTCAACTTTTGGACACCGGATGCGTACTGATGAAGGTAAAGGACATACTACTTCTGTGTTATATATTATGTAAACTGTGTATCGTTCTTTTTACGCTACAACGCGCGAATTATTGAAGGCTAATACGTACTTTCTTAGACGTGAAAATAAAAGCTCAGTGCGGTGTATAAACCTGTACAGAAAGCAAAAAATGACAAAATAATTGTTTAGTTGCACAAAGAACGAAGATTCGTTTCTGTGACATATGGCTAACATTCCTGGTCACTTGGTGTGCTTTCCTGTCTTGACAGTTGGAAACAGTTCCCCATCAATTGCTTTTTCGTCACCATTGTGTTTCGTTATCAAACGAACTAGACTAAAATTCTGTTAGATTATCTCCGCCTGCCTCTAGTGTGACTTTTTTGTCGTTTGGTGGTTAACGTATCAGTCAGGCATAAAATGAAATACTCAAAGATGCCTCGAATAAAGACGTAAGTGAAACATATCGGTGTCGCGCGGAGTGGCTGCGCGGTTTGAGGCGTCCTGCCACGGGCTGCGCGGCCACTCCTGCCGGAGGTGCGAGCCCTCCCTCGGGCATGCGTGTGTGTGATGTTCTTAGCATAAGTTAGTTTAAGTAGTGTGTAAGATGATCTCACACACATCTGAACATTTGAGACAGATCAGTCAAACACGGCGCATACGCGACTGCTACGGTCGCAGGTTCCAATCCTGCCTCGGGCATGGATGTGTGTGATTTCCTTAGGTTGGTTAGGTTTAAGTAGTTCTATGTTCTAGGGGACTTATGACCACAGATGTGGAGTCCCATAGTGCTCAGAGCCATTTGAACCACGGCGCATAAGCTTGGTCTAGTCTAACTGTATAGCTGTGAGTACTTTTGTGTCTGTTTCTTGTCTGTGCCGTTTCAAACTGATGTCTTATGGCCCTCTTCGTCGTTCATAACCAATTGCATTAGGTCTACAGCTTTGCTTTCGCCGTTTGCAGTAGATGGAAGTGGCGACAATCATTAGTGCAGGTGATAAGTCGTAACTGTCATAAAGTAATCTTAACCATTTGTAAACATAACTCCGCCAAAATATTTGTCAATTTCTGATTGCATTATAAAATTATTCTCCATTGAATATGTCAAATTACGAGCTCACTTCTCGTCGTTTGCAGAAAGATGGAATTTTCTGAATTAACATAAAGGAATCTGCGGTTGAGATTCATTAAATACTGGGCAAGATATATGTTGAGGTATCTGTTAGTGAGAGAACTTGCACAGAATGATTTCAGCGCTTTAAAAATGTTTGACGTCGATCCCGACATGTCAGTGGAAGAGAAAATATTTTCGAGGTGACGGAAACCGACGGAAACAGTCACAAGGGACAATTATCGAAAGCACTTGACGCCTTTGAGCCGAACACTGGAAGACAAATGGCTACAATACAGCGATAGAAACGAAACCGTGATTTTTCAGCATAACTTTTGTCGATCTTCTGTCGCAAAACACGTCGAAACATACCAGGAAAGGTTGAAGTGGGAAGTTCTGCCCATTCACTTTCATCGCCGGACTTTGCTCCCTCTGACTAGCATGTATCTCGAACAGTGGCACAAGACCTGGCTGACGAGCACTTCCGGCCCTATTACCAAGTGCAAAATTAGATCGGTTCATGGATCTCCTCTAAAGACGCCCAGTTCTTCTGCCAAGCGGTTCGTATGTACCTGGAAGATGGGAGAAATTAGCGATCCGCGGTGGCCAATACTTCCAATCGTAAATTTTTTGTAAGTTTTTCACAATAAAGTCTCTACCTTCGAGAAAAAACAGCGCTGGCAAAGTTGTAGACCTAAGAAGTAACATTCAGAAATCTACTACTACATCTAACACCCTTTTTCTTTCTTACAGTCTTGATGTGCAAAATTATTATTATTATTATTATTATCGCCGTATGTTCAGTTAGTGGCCTATAAGAGGCGGATTTTATATTTTAATGTCATTAAGTGTTCAGTAGTAAAGGCGCAAACGATTTGGAAATGTAACGAGGTTTGAAATATTAAATATCTTGTTGAGATAAATTTTTGTTACAGGCATATAACTTCTTGAACAGCACATAGTTGACAGAGCTTGAAAGCTGTAAATATGTTCTAACAGCAGTATACAGCCAGGGGAGCGCTGAACTGTGTACATCGGCTCCTCGTGCCAAACAATTCGTTTGTAATGTTGCATACAGCTCAGAGCCAGCCCACACTAGTAAACGGCTTGGCTGCGAGCTGCTGTTCGTTTTAAACCGATTGCCATGGCAACAGCTCTCAAGCCCGACCAGTTACGGACAGTTCACGAAATTCTAAGGCTGTATCGCAAAATACATATGTTTAACGCGTTCAACATTATACTGAAAATTGCTACAAGGAGGAAACGTCGTGGTGTACAAAGCAAAAATAAAATGTATATAAACCGACAACCAGTGGACGAAATAAATAGCTTTTAAGAAGATTATCATTGGCATGGAACCTGTTGCAACTAAAAGCTATTAAATAAGGTGCTACCATAATTGCATTTTGGACTTTATTTTGATGTAACATTATGTCTATTACCTTACAGTTATTCAGCAAGAGTAGAGTACTATCTATCTCGTATCGATTAATATCCAATTGCTTGGTATATCTTTAGTACTATATTATTTTTCGAAACTGTGATGCGACATTGCAGTCCACTTCATTTTATGTTTCAGTCGGGCTGAGCTGCAGTCCTACACGTTACCATTCTCTCATTATTTGTAGGAAACTGACAATAGTGACGTTGCTTATAATCTACCGCTAGAAGCTTCCTATATTCCACTGGTAGAATGTGTTCCGCATTATTAGTGCAACATAAGTTTTAGAAATCACGTGGTGAATCTTATCATGCGTTCTTTATGCTAAGTTATTAATCGAACAATCATTGTGTATTATAGTACGGAAACAGATAGGCGTTATGGAAAGTGAGGCACAGAAGAATTGTGTGGTGTCACCGCCAGACACCACACTTACTAGGTGGTAGCCTTTAAATCGGCCGCGGTCCGGTAGTATACGTCGGACCCGCGTGTCGCCACTATCACTGATTGCAGACCGAGGGCCGCCATACGGCAGGTCTAGAGAGACTTCCTAGCACTCGCCCCAGTTGTACAGCCAACTTTGCTAGCGATGGTTCACTGACAAAATACGCTCTCATTTGCCGAGACCATATTTAGCATAGCCTTCAGCTACGTCATTTGCTACGACCTAACAAGGCGCCATTATCATTTGTTGAAGGGAGGGATTGACTAGTTTCAAAATCTGTTCCCGTATACGAACATCAGAAACGTTCTGTGCAATTGCATCACGTACCATAGTATCTGAATAAGGGAGTCCACATTCACACTCAAAAGCACAATCCCTAGTAAGGCCTTGCAAGGTTGCAACCCACTCCCTATTAGTCTGACCTGCCGTACGTTTTGTACGAAAGAAGGTATACCTTTTTGCAACTACATTGACTGATTCTTTAAAATATGCATCCAATGCAGACAAAATTTCGTCGTAGGACAGAGTTGCTACGTCGCGTCGGGGAAATAATTTCACTATCACACGGTACGTCTGGACGCCAACGGCGGAAAGGAGAAAAGGCTGCCGCTCATTACCTTGAAATCTCTAGGCGGTGAGATGGAACCCAAATTGGCGTGACCACTCCGTCCAGCTTTCCAGTGCAGCATCAAAAGGGCGAAAAGTTGGTGCAATAGCGTGTTGTGGCTGCGGTAGCGGTTGAGCGGCGGCTGCCGCATCGTTTTGCATTGCACGTTGACCCTGGACGAGCTGTCCAGGGGCATCCAATAAGGCCTGCGTCTGCTGATTCTGCAAGCGATAAAATTCGGACAGTAAATCTGGAGATTGTGGCGAAGCCATGACAGAAGTAAATCAGGGTAAAATAGTTACGAACGCAGAATTCTCGTCGCCAACTGTTGTGGACTGGCAAGACAACCAATCCACTATCACGGGAAGCCGAAAGGCACGCGTTTAAGCTCACGCAGGCTGGCGTGGGGTCTGGAACAGGACAAGGTATTAAGACTAGCAAAAAAGGTACGTAGCTTCTGGAATACTTAACTTTAATCCATAATTGGTGAACATCAGTCTCACGGCACATGCATCACAAGATAAATAGCAAATGATAATGGCGCGCCTTGCTAGGTCGTAGCAAATGACGTAGCTGAAGGCTATGCTAACTATCGTCTCGGCAAATGAGAGCGTATTTTGTCAGTGAACCATCGTTTGCAAAGTCGGCTGTACAACTGGTGCGAGTGCTAGGAAGTCTCTGTAGACCTGCCGTATGGCGGCGCTCGGTCTCCAATCACTGATAGTGGCGACGTATACCACCGGACCGCGGCCGATTTAAAGACCTAGCAAGTGTGCTGTCTGGCGGTGACACCACAAATTGCATGTAGTTGTAACAGTATATTTAACTGGCAATCACGGGTTGAATGCATGTGAACGAATATAAAATGTTCCTAAGCTAACTATGGAGAGGCATGCTGAAAATGAAAAGAAAAATGCAAACGGGGATACTAAAATGTTTTCTAGCGAATCTGAAAACGAATTGCAATGATATGTTCATACATTTCAAGAGATAATGTTGGATTCGCATTTTTGGGCGTAAGAAAACTTGCGTTAGACTTTGCTCAACGAGTCGGTTTGCCCCAGAATTTCAGTGCAGAAGAAGCAATGGCAGACAAGAAGTGGGCTGAAGATTTCCGTCCAAGCAAAGGAGAATAAGAATGGAGCTACAGCTCGACCTGTGAAAAGGAAGTATTTTCGAGACTCTGTGCGGAAACCCCCACAGAAAATCATTCCTAAAATACAGGAATGGTGCAGTGAGTTTTTTAGAAACAGCGAAAGGAAGAAGTGACCAGACGCATGAAGTAAAGAAATGTGGACTCCTGCACTCCTGCGAAATGGATGGGGATGGGGAAATGAGGGAGGAAGTTGTGTCGTGATGGCAGCAAATGGTGTTGTGAGAACTAAAACATGGGACATTTCCTTAAACTTAGACTGATAGATATCTTTCAGGTCAGGGATATAGTTTATAAGGATGTTAAAGTTCATGTACACACTTACACATATTAAGAAACCAGATACTTAAGTTGTATCATTTGCAGATGTTTAGAAAATTAGATGTAGTGTGTTTTAGTTTTCCAAGATTTTTAGTTCCTTAAATCAGATACCGAGAACAGCGTCCCACAGTTGAACGTGGCATTGTTTAAATATCTTTATAACTGGCTGTTTAGACTATAGTAAACAAAATCTGAAAAGTGATTAAATTTAGGCAACTCTTCCCTAGTCGTGAAGGTTATTGTATGCAATAGTAAGGAAAAGATTGTCTTAATAGTTACGAAATGATTTCTCTCTCTACCTTTATTTAATTTCATTGTTTTAGCTATGGACGATACTATTTGTTACAATTACCACGATTGTAATTTCGACCTTCGGTCTTTTTAAAGTGGTTAAATGTGTTGAAAATACAACAACTGTCAATAAAACAGATAAAATGGATTTAAGCCTACGTTCATTTCATTAACGTTGATTATTGCTGTGTTGTCAGTACCTTTAACGACTATAAAATGCCCGAAGGTGGAAATTACAACCGTGGAAATCATAGTAAACAGTACAGTGGATGGTGAATGTGATGCCATTAAACAAATTCTATGGCACTGCAATCCCACAACAAATACAACTGTGAAATTTGTCGTTTATTTCGGTGGTATGGAAGTCAGGAAGAGCAGCTTAAGACTTCTCAAAGATTACGTCTGGAAAACGTATTCGTTTTGTGTGAAACATATTAGCAGGTAACATGAAGCGGACCAAAGAAATGTACATCTACATCTGCATCTACTTAGGGGCAGTCAGCTTCAAATGCCGGTCCTCTAAGCTTACTCAGAGTGTGCCTTGAGAAAAAAGTCGCCTTGCCCCAGGAATTCCCATTTGATTAATGAAAACTTCTGGGCTGAATTGCCGTGGTCCATATATAAAACTTCTTCTCCTTCCTCACGTTTCGTTGCCTACTGCGGTCAACATCTACCGTGGTGGGTCGGCGACTGGCTGCTGGGCTCGCTCGCTCGCTGTAAAACACTGGCGACATATGCCAGGTGTAGAGGCAGTGTAAGCAGCGGAGCTGGTGTTCCTGCGCTGACCTGTGGTGTTGGCAGTGGGAGCTACCTTGACGAGCTGTCCTCAGTGAGCGTCGCTGGCTATAGAGACGCTCTTTGTATCTTCATCGGGACTGCGGGAGAGGACTACTCCCGCAGTAGGTCGGGCCAGCGTCTTGTAAGCCTTTAGTGGACCTGTTGGCCCAGCCCACGTATTAGACTGCTGTCAGAGTGTTCTGCGTTGTTGTAGAACACCCTGGCGATTTGCCGGAAGCGATATCGTCAGGAAAGGGATGCCTGCTTCCTCGTGGAGCAGCCTCGTGGGGTAGCGAGGCGGCTTGTGGAGTGCAAGTCGCAGCGCCCTATTCTGGACGCGTTGGAGCGTCGCAATGTGTGTCGCTGCTGCGTTACCCCACTCCACGGCCGCATATTCCAGAACCGGCCGTACCGTGGCCAGGTGCATGGAGAGGCCGTGGAGTGGAGGAAGTGTACACGAGGGGTTGAGCAGCGGGTACAGCGCACCTAGTCTCCCTAATGCTTTCCCTCTGACGTCGCGGACGTGGGGCAGCCACGTCAGGAACCTGTCCAGTGTGACACCGTGGTTTCCAGAATGAGATTTTCACTCTGCAGCGGAGTGTGCGGTGATATGAAACTTCCTGGCAGATTAAATCCCTGTGCCGGACCGAGACTCAAACTCGGGACCTTTGCCTTTCACGGGCAAGTGCTCTACCAACTGAGCTACCCAAGCACGACTCACGTCCCGTCCTCAAAGCTTTACTTCTGCCAGTATCTCGTCTCCTACCTTCCATACTTTACAGAAGCTCTCCTGCGAACCCTGCAGAACTAGCACTCCTGAAAGAAGGAAGTTTCATATCAGCGCACACTCCGCTGCAGAGTGAAAATCTCATTCTGGAAACATCCCCCAGGCTGTGGCTAAGCCATGTCTCCGCAGTACCCTTTCCTTCAGGAGTGCTAGTTCTGCAGGTTTCACATGAGAGCTTGTGTGAAGTTGGTCAGCGATGTACAGAGAGTATAGCAGGGGGCCGAGTACCGACTCCTGCGGCACTCCCGCTCGAATCTCCCGGATGTGCCACCATCTGCTCGGACGTGGAATGTGCGGCCCGATAGATACGAGCGCTGTAGGACCACGTGCGACGTCGGTACCCCGCGTACAAAAAGTTTGTACACGAGGCTGTCGTGCCACACACATTCTTAGGCCTCGGAGACGTCGAGAAGCACCGCCCCTAGGTACTCCCGCGTGTCCTGCGCTCGCATCGCCTGCTCCAGGAGGCGCAACAGCTACTGGATGGTCGAGCGGCCGCTCCGGAACCCGAACTGTTCCTGGGGGATGAGTTGCTGTTCCGTCACCTGGCGTAAAAGGCGCTCCACGTACAACCTCTCAAAGACTTTTGAGAGGGACTGGAGCTCGCTGATCGGCCGGTAGTTGGCTGCCTGACGTGGGTCCTTGCTGCTCTTGCGGATGGCAACCACGCGGAAGGGAAAGTCCCAGAGCGAAGGATGCTGTTGAAGATGACCGCCAGAGACTGGTGTACCTCTGGCGGTAGAAATCTCAAGAGGCAGTTGGTGACACCATCCGTGCCACCCGCCTTCTTGGGGTTGAAGCGACGGAGCTGCAGATCGACTTCTGCAGCCGTGATTTCCTCTATCGTGTCGTCCTCTTCACGCGCAGTGAGGAAAACAGGGAGGCGGTCCTCCACTGGGCGCACGTGGTCGTCATCGAACACGTCATCGGCGGGGTGGAAATTTTCCGCGAACGTGTCCGCGAGGAAGCTGGCTTTCGCATCCGGCTCGCAGACAACGTTCGCAACCACGTGGAGGGGCGGGACTCGCTGGTGACGGCGAAGGAAGCGCCAGGCTGCCGCCAAGAACTGCCATCTGTCGTCGTTAGGGTGGCCACAAGGCCCGCCCAGTCACGATCCGGTGATCATCTATGGTGGCCGGAATTTCACGCCGCGCCCTGTTGAGGCGGCGCTTCGTCTCAGCCAGCCGCGTGAGCTGCCGCTCTCGAAAGAGGCGATTTTTGTGCGTGATTTTCTCTAAGATGGTCGGCGGGAGTTGGTGCGACATTTCTCGAACCTCTCCTACAACTTCTGGATGGGGATGAGAGGTCAGACGTAATTGTCGCCTACGCAGATGACCTATTAGTTGTAGTAACTGCAAACAAAAGAACCCAGTTAGAAGAGAAAGCCAGTGGAATACAACAAACAATTACACAGTGGTGTCACAACAACAAACTCAGGATAGCCGAAAACAAAACAACATACACTTTACTGAAAGGATCACTCCAAAGGAATCCTTCGGTTAAAATTGGGGACACAAACATCAAACGAGCACGCATTACGCGCTATCTTGGGGTACACATAGATGAAAAATTGAATTTCCACGAACACATAAGGCTAACAACAGACAAAGCAGAAAAAATACTGCACAAACTGGTGAGGCTAAATTCAAAACAGTACAGACTACCTCTATCAGTCATACGTACATACCACTGTGCGCTCTTCGAATCAGTACTCAGCTCCGCAGCTAGCACGTGGGCACATAGACTGAACGTGGTCACCAACAAAGCATCCGTCAGACGAGGGCAGAGAAGTGTCCTACTTAGGCTATACATGGCAAGGTGAGTGGGACGTAAGTGATAAGGGACGTAGACTGTACGACTTCCTCCCTGACGTAAGGGAGAGGTTGAGAATAAAACATATGGGTCCCAGCCGCGGTATGGTACATTTCTTAAACGGACACGGAACTTGTCCCACGCACTTAAACCGCGTGAGTCTGAGGCAGACACCTACATGCACATGCGGGGAAGAAGGTTCCCCAGAACACACTGTCTGTTTCTGCGGGCAATACGCAGACAATAGACATACACTACACTTAGATTACACAGATGCAGACATAGATCTATACACAGCAATAAGAGACGAAGAACGGTGGGCACAATTGAACGCACTGACAAACAGTATTTGAAAAACAACACATGAAGGGTATATGCGGACACGAGATTACAGACATGCCTATGTGCAGTGTAACAGTAATCTCCAGAGGATGGACAGCGATACCCACAGTGACAACGAAAATAGTGACAATGAGGAGGAACAGGAGGAGGAAGGTGAGATGTGACAGTAAATAAGCCAAAGTGCTGGCAATCTAGCCAAGAAAACACCAAATGGGGTACATGGATGGGCACCTAAAGTAGTTAATACGTAGGATTAGTAATAAATAGGATAAGCAACATAATTTCTATACTAATAACCATTTGTGAGTGTATGTGTGTGTGTGTGTGTGTGTGTGTGTGTGTGTGTGTGTGAGTGTGTGTGTGTAGGTGTGTGCGTGTGTGTTTGTGACGCGGTTAACGGCTCGAAGAAACCATTCCGAGGTATTCGCTGTCAGTCCCATTCGGTGATGGTACTAACATATCTCTCATCAATCCTATCTTCCTTTTATATTCTTCTTAAGAAACAACAAAATTTTATTTATATTTTAACCTTAAATTATTGTTATTATGAAAAGTATCATTCTGTGTAAATGTTGTAGATAAAACAAAAGGAAAGAAAACTGTAAAAAGATGAAAAACGAAAATTGTAAGGTGTACGACCTGTTATAAACATCCGGTAACAGGTCTATACTTTGGCAATAAATAAATAAATAAAATAAATAAAAACAAAACTAACGGTGACAGACGTGAAGTGCCCGACACCTTTCAGTACGGCGACGCCGAGCACGTCAGGCTGGCCACGATGGGAGAAGGCGGTGAGGTCCAAGGGCCCCAGTACTATCGCGCCCTGCCGTTGTGTGGCGCGAAGGAGGCGGCGGCGGCCGCTGGCGTTGGTGATGCGTGTGCTTGCGTGTGCTTGGCGTTCAAGTCGCCAGCAGTGAAGATCTTCCCGCGCAACGCCAGCAGGGCGTCGAAGTCAGCCCCCTGAGCAGTCCCCTCGGCGGCCTGTAGGACGCAACAAAGGTGAGGACCCCCGTCGCAGTGGTGACAGCCACCCCAGTGGCCTCCACCGCGGTTAGGGGCGGTACATCTACATCTGCATGATTACTCTGCAATTCACATTTAAGTGCTTGGGGGAGGGTTCATCTCCCTACCATTCCACTCCTGAACAGTGCGCGGGAAAAACGAACCGCTGAACCTTTATGTTCGAGCTCTGATTTCTCTTATTTTATTTTGATGATCATTCCTACCGATGTAGGTGGGCTCAACAAAATATTTTCGCATTCGGAAGAGAAAGTTGGTGACTGAAATTTCGTAAATAGATCTCGCCGCGAGGAAATACGTCTTTGCTTTAATGACTTCCATTCCAGCTCGCGTATAATATCTGCCACACTCTCTCCCCTATTACGTGATAATACAAAACGAGCTGCCCTTTTTTGCCACTTTTCGATGTCCTCCGTCAACCCCACCTGGTAAGAATCCCACACCGCGCAGCAATATTCTAACAGAGGACGAACGAGTGTAGTGTAAGCTGTTTCTTTAGTGGACTTGTTGCATCTTCTAAGTGTCCTGCCAATGAAACGCAACCTTTGGCTCGCCTTTCCCACAATATTATCTATGTGGTCTTTCCAACTGAAGTTGTTCGTAATTTTTACACCCAGGTACTTGGTTGAATTGACAGCCTTGAGAATTGTGCTATTTACCGAGTAATCGAATTCCAACGGATTTCTTTTGGAACTCATGTGGATCACCTCACACCTTTCGTTATTTAGCGTCAACTGCCACCTGCCACACCATACAGCAATCCTTTCTAAATCGCTTTGCAACTGATACTAGTCTTCGGATGACCTTACCAGACGGCAAATTACAGCATCATCCGCGAACAACCTAAGAGAACTGCTCAGATTGTCATCCAGGTCATTTATATAGATCAGGAACAGCAGAGGTCCCAAGACGCTTCCCTATGGAACACCTGATATCACTTCAGTTTTACTCGATGATTTGCCGTCTATTACTACGAGCTGCGACCTTCCTGACAGGAAATCACGAATCCAGTCGCACAACTGAGACGATACCCCGTAGGCCCGCAGCTTGATTAGAAGTCGCGTTGTGAGGAACGGTGTCAAAAGCTTTCCGGAAATCTAGAAATACGGAATCAACTTGAGATCCCCTGTCGATAGTGGCCATTACTTCGTGCGAATAAAGATCTAGCTGCGTTGCACAAGAACGATGTTTTCTGAAACCATGCTGATTACGTATCAATAGATCGTTCCCTTCGAGGTGATTCATAATGTTTGAATACAGTATATGTTCCAAAACCCTACTGCAAACCGACGTCAATGATATAGGTCTGTAGTTCGATGGATTACTGCTACTACCCTTCTTAAACACTGATGCGACCTGCACAATTTTCCAATCTGTAGGTACAGATCTATCGGTGAGCGAGCGGTTGTATATGATTGCTAAGTACGGAGCTATTGTATCAGCGTAATCTGAAAGGAACCTAATCGGTATACAATCTGGACCTGAAGACTTGCCCGTATCAAGCGATTTGAGTTGCTTTGCAACGCCTAAGGTATCTACTTCTAAGAAACTCATGCTAGCAGATGTTCGTGTTTCAAATTCTGGAATATTCCATTCGTCTTCCCTGGTGAAGGAATTTCGGAGAACTGCGTTCAATAACTCCGCTTTAGCGGCACAGTCGTCGGTAACAGTACCGTCGGCACCGCGCAGCGAAAGTATTGACTGCGTCTTGCCGCTTGTGTACTTTACATGCGACCAGAATTTCTTCGGATTTTGTACCAAATTTCGAGACAATGTTTCGTTGTGGAACCTATTAAAGGCATCTCGCATTGAAGTCCGTGCCAAATTTCGCGCATCTGTAAGTTTTAGCCAATCTTCGGGATTTCGCGTTCTTCTGAACTTCGCATGCTTTTTCCGTTGCCTCTGCAACAGCGTTCGGACCTGTTTTGTGTACCATGGGGGTCAGTTCCATCTCTTACCAATTTATGAGGTGTGGAACTCGCAAGTGCTGTTGCTACTATATCTTTGAATTTGAGCCACATCTCGTCTACATTTGCATAGTCAGTTCGGAAGGAATGGAGACTGTCTCTCAGGAAGGCTTCTAGTGACACTTTATCCGCTTTTTTAAATAAAATTATTTTTCGTTTGTTTCTGGTGGATATGGAAGAAACGGAATTGAGCCTAGCTACAACGACCTTGTGATCACTAATCCCTGTACCAGTCATGATGCTCTCTATTAGCTCTGGATTGTTTGTGGCCAAGAGGTCAAGTGTGTTTTCGCAACCATTTACAATTCGCGTGGGTTTGTGAACTAACTGCTCGAAATAATTTTCGGAGAAAGCATTTAGGGCAATCTCTGAAGAAGTTTTCTGCCTACCACCGGTTTCGAACAAGTATTTTAGCCAATATATCGAAGGAAGGTTGAAGTCCCCACCAACTATAACCGTATGAGTGGGGTATTTATTTGTTACAAGCCTTTAATTTTCTCTGAACTGTTCAGCAACTATATCATCGGAGTCTGGGGGCCGGTGGAAGGATCCAATTGTTAACTTAGTTCGGCTGTTAAGTATAACCTCCACCCATACCAAATCGCACGGAGTATCTACTTCGACTTCACTACAAGGTAAACCACTACAGACAGACACAAACACTCCACCACCAACTCTGCCTAATCTATCTTTCCTGAACACCGTCTGAGGCTTCGTAAAGATTTCTGCCGAAATTATTTCAGGCTTTAGCCAGCTTTCTGCAGCTATAACGATTTCAGCTTCTGTGCTATTTTATTAGCTGGACTTCGTGATGTTTGAGGGGAGCCTTGACGTATATGGCCGACTCGCCACCAAGGGTCAGCCTGTCGGTGCGGTAGCACCGATAGTTGGCCGCCGTCACACGAATTCCCGGCAGCAGGAATGAGTCGCACACGAGGTAAATGTCAATTGACTCGTCGCGCAAGAACGCCATGAATTCCTCTTGCTGGGGGACCGAGCTGTTCGCGTTGAAGGCGCATACGGTGAGGCCACGGATGTGGCGGTTATCCATGGTGGGCAGAAGCAGCAAGGCCAGCCTGGAGGGCCGTCGTAGCCGCGGTGACGAGCACCGAGAGTTGCTCGAGCAGCTGCCTCAACGACCGCAAAAGCGATCGGGATCCGAGGGTGCCGTTGGGATGGCCTCCGCTACGGGGGCGGCTAATTGCGACCGCTCCGTAGAAGGCGACTGCCGTGTATCACCGGCAACTAGTTGCAATGGCGCCGCAGCACGAGTTGCCGGGTGCTGCCGCGGCAGAGTGTCGGCGGCAGTCCGTTGCGCAGCGGCAGGGGTGGCCCGCCCCGCGCGCCGGCGACTCCTGCGTGAGGCGGCATCGCGTATGCCAGGCGTGGTTGCTGCGGTTGCCACTCGCCCGGGGGAAGCCGCGGACGGTGCATTCGGCTGCTGCCGCTCGCCAACGGCCTGCTCCGTTCGCTGGGTGGAGGAGGCAGACGGTCCGCCTTCGGTGGCGGCAGCAAAACTCGTGGACGGGTGCACTTTACGAGAAGGAGCAGCCACGCGCCGTTGCTGGTTTAGGCCCCGTTTGGAGGCCGAACAGCCTCTGTAACTGGCAACGTGCTGCCCGCCGCCTCTCGCCTTTGGCCCGAAGCGGCTCCACCGCGACCTCGACACGGCCGACCCGCTGCACCTGGAAAATCTTCCGGTTTTCCAGGTTGTCGATGAGGGCAACCTGGTACAGTGGCATGTCTCGGTGAGTTCCAGGGACTTCATCGGGCCGGTGGACCGGATGCTAAACCCCACGTCCTCAAGCTCCTCTCGGAGGTAGTCCGAGACAAACTTGAGGGGAAGGTGGTGGAAAACCACATTCAGAAGTCTGAGGGGGTCGGAAGGGTGCGTGTAGCACGGGAGGCCATCCGTGCAGGTGGTGTCCATCACCGCGCGGTACTCTTCATTGGACGTCACTGTGACCTTGTAGAGGTCACGGCCGGAGGCCTTGACAGTAGTGGACGTTGCCACCCTGTCAAGTTTCCGCTGGAAATCCATGTAGGCGCCGTCCCATTGGACGAATGATGGGCGGCGGGGGCGGCAGCTTCTTCTGGGGCGTCGTCGTCCTCTGCCGCGTCCGCATCAGGCTGCCGGGAGGCAGCAGGCGAACGACTGGGTCGGCTTGGCGGTGCTCCGGGAGGAGCTCGCGACCGTCTTCACAGCCTCTATGGTGGAGGCGCGGGAGGCCCTAGACGCCTTCTTCCGCGGACTCGCGGTGTCAGAGGTCAGGGAGGCGTTGTCGGAATCGTCGAGCGTCACAGCCCTGCGTTTTCTGGGGGCGCGGGCATCGTCAGGGTCGATGTCGCGACGCTCTGACTCTACAATCGCCTCAGCAAGCTTTGCGCCCGGCAGTTCGATGGCGGCCACCTCGGTGGCCTCTACAGCGGACTGTGCCCCCGTCCAGACTGCGGGGTTTCCCCTAGCGCAGGACGGGGCTTCAACTAGCGCAGGCAC
Source organism: Schistocerca piceifrons (assembly GCF_021461385.2). Classification (NCBI taxonomy): domain Eukaryota; kingdom Metazoa; phylum Arthropoda; class Insecta; order Orthoptera; family Acrididae; genus Schistocerca; species Schistocerca piceifrons. The sequence continues at coordinate 6,443,797 of NW_025728274.1, forward strand.
GGGCTCTTCCTGTGTCTCTGGGGCCAGAGGAGCGACGCGGGGCACAACGACCTCTCGAATGGTCTCGGCAAAGATAGGACCCGCCGTGAGGGAGCTTGTTCATAAGAATGAACGCTCGGTCACGAGAGTGCACGTCAGAAGTAAAAGAGTCATCGTTAGCGTAGTCAGGAGTCGACTGCCGGTTCGTCATAGGTGGGGGGCCGGACGGGTCCACCTTCAGGATCAGCTCAGTCGCCTGAGCTGGCCCCACGGACGACGATCCGCCAACCCTTCGCATGGCGAGACACCTCTCTCATCGACATCTCGAGCAGCACTCGAGTGCGTGCGTAAGCGCGTGTGTCGTGTGTGCGTCGTGTGGCTGCTAGGCGCTGGAGTTCCCGCTTATACAGAAAGCTTAGATGGCGCCACCTCTCATCACGTGCTTTCGCCTTTAAAACTATCTCTGGCTAGTGCCGTCTCTCTCGACTACAGGTAATCGATTGTCACTTCGTTGATGCAAAGTCGACCGCCATATCTTGTCTAGTTTTATTCCTTCTTATTTTTTATTAAAATTATTTTCGTGTTTGCAGATCTCTATAGCTTCTCTATACATGCGTGTATAATAATGTGAGGTCGTAACTATCATCACCGTCTTTGAAAACGTGTTCCGTTACATCTGAATTGTCAATTTGTCCCAATCTACAGTTCCTTTTGTGTTCTGTTAGGCGGGTATTAACACTCCTTCTAGTTGTTCCAATATAAACCATGCAACAGCTACAACGGAATTTTATACACACTTGGGGTAGGTCGAAAGATAGTCTCCACTTTCCCAATACGATCCGTGGTGTTATGAATAAATGGAAGTAAAACTTTTCCAGACGACGTTTGTTGTTGTCGTGCTTTTTCGGACACTTTTCTTCTAGGGTGGAGTGCTCGATCTATCTCGTTGTCAGTGTACTCATTTCTCTTGAAAGCCGTTCGTAAGTGGCTTAATTCATATTGCAAATAAATAGGCTCACAGATTTTATTAGCCCTGTCCACAAAAGTTTTATGACTCCTCTCTTCTGGCTAGGATGATCATTCCGTGTAGTTGTGGCATGGTTTATATTGGAACAACTAAAAGGAGTGTTAATACCCGCCTAACGGACACAAAAGGTACTGTAGATTGGGACAAATTGACAAATCAGCTGTAGCGGAACGCGTTTTCAAAGACAGCGATCACGAAATAAAATTTACTGAGACAAACGTGATAGCTAGGACCACACATTACTATTCCCGCATGTGTAGAGAAGCTATAGAGATCTACAAACACGAAAGTAATTTTAATAAAAAAGAAGAAGGATTAAAACTAGACAAGATACGGCGGTCGACTTTACACCAACGAATTGACAATCGATTACCTGTAACTGAGAGAGATGGCACTAGCCAGAGATTGTTTTAAGTCGAAAGCACGTGATGAGTGGTGGCGCCATCTAAGCGCCTAGCAGCCAGTCCCCGACTCACCTCGGAAGATATTGCCCGCAGTAGGCAACGAAACGTCAGAAAGGAGATGAAGTTTTACATATGGACCACGGTAATTCAGCCTGGAAGTTTTATTTAATGAAGACACCGGCCGTGAAAGCTTACATGTTATGATTAATTCCCATTTGAGTTACATAACCATCTCCGTAATACTTCCGTGTTTTCGTACCTATCGATAACAAATCTAGCAGCGTGCCTCCTAATTGCTTCGATGTATTCCTTCAATCTGTCCTGGTACGTATCCAAAACACTCTAGCAGTATTCAAAAATACGAAGCACTAGTGTCCTATATGCGGTTTCCTTTACAAATTAATCACACTTTCTCAAAATTCTCCCAATTAACTAAAGTTCACCATTCACCTTCCCTATCACAGTCCTCACATAATCGTTCCATTTAATGTCGGTTTACAACTTTACTCCTATACATTCAAACAATGTGATTGTGTCAAGCAGTACACTACTAATGCTGTATCCGAACACTACACGTTCATTTTTCCTTTTCATCCACATTAAGACACATTTATCCTCATTTAGAGCCAACTGCCTTCCATCACACCAGATAGAAATTTTGTCTTATTCATCTCGTATCCTCTCACAATCAATCGACTTCGACAGCTTCTCCGAATCTGTACTAACCTTTAGTGTCGTCATTGCGCATTCCACTTTGAACGCAGAGTGCAACAGCCTCTGCCTCTACATCATTTTCAGAAGTTCGTTCTTAAAAAAATTGTTAGTCTTTTCCGTCCTCAATCCACCTACTGCGTTCATAGTTCTCCAGACCACGATTTACAGTCCGCTTACACTTTGTCCATAAAAACTTTACATCGATCTTACCGGAATTACATGATGTCAGATCACTGACTAAGTGAGATGCTAACGACTGTTTATCTGCTCTTTGTAGCAGAAATAATCTCCTAGCCTTCTTGACTGATGAAATAACTTCCGTAACCATAGTCGTTATGATGTCATCATGATCCCCGTCTCTATACTAACGCTATCGGGAAGGTCCGGCCTGTTTGTACCTACAGGGTCTGAGAGATCTCCATCGCGTGTGGTCTGCCGAAGTAGGTGCTCAAGACAGTTTTCAGAAAATATGTTCAATAGTCTGAGTTTTGGTATACTCGGCACACTCTTGACACTGAGGGTCACGGAATATTAAATTCCCTAATAATTTCCGAAATGGAATGTCCTGTGTTTCTAGCTCCAGGGATCAGAGTCTGTTAATTCCCGTCGCGCGGCCATAATCACGGCGGAAGCCTTTTCACGTTAATCAGCTGACTAAAACTGGCAGCTCCGTCAAAGCATTGCCATTTTATACCCTGTGTGCTTGATATTACGGCCATCTGTATATATGTATATCGCTACGCCAATTTTGTCACCTCAGTGTAAACGAGTCTGAGGTGAGAATATTCTTAAATGACTGTAATATGATTTTTATTAATTAACTCAGGACTTATAGTCGTATAGAAGTAATTGAAACATCCAGAACCAATTCGATCAGCAGAGCACGGTATTTTGGTAGAAACACCTGGAAACCAGTCATTCATTTGTTCCATACGAACGTAACATAATTACCAAACTGTACTTGACCTTGTATTGATATGGAGAGCTTTTGTCTTAAAGAGAAAGTTGTTATGGTGCGCTATACTAATAATATAGGTTGATAGCTTACAATGTTTGGCAAGTTTGCTTCTTACATTTGCTTTCAGTATGAAGTTAATGTTGGATCGTTGAAACATAGACTATTTCCATACATGCAGCGTTTCGTTCTTAATAAGAAAAGCTTAGAAATAAATAAGCAATCAATACGTTTCGTCGGCTCCGGTACTAGTTAACTTTTCCGATATTATCGAGGTATCGCATCGATTCTGGTTCCGAACACCTATAACTGAATTCAGGGCTGGCCAGAATCACAGTACCGAATGAACAATAATTTGTCGTTCACAGTGCATTAATCGTATTCCATTGAAACCACGAGGAAGGTTCTGGGACCCGCAAATGAGTCAAGAAATTTCATTTTGTGTAATTGTAATACAATGAAATTAGTAAACATTGTGAAACAGTACATATTCTAGGCTCGAAATGGCAAACTTATTGACGTCGTGGTTTTCTTGGGCCCACATTGTTATGATGTTTATGTGTACTGGAACAGTTGTTACCTCACTTTTGGAAGCTATTTCTGTTGTGACGTATTTATCCCATTAGACAGAATGGAAAGTTTAACTGCTGCAGTAACATAACGGCTGCACTAGTTGCACCAATGTTACACACGACATTATCGCTGCATTTATTTCCTCGAAATCTATCTATTTCAGCCATGACTGTATTGACTGTGACTATCCTTTAGACGACTACTAACTGATTCTGGTCGTCTCCCCACTTGTTAGTGAGTGCTACGTTGCTAGGTTGTCAGGACCTGCCCTCTTCAATCTCTTTTTCAAATCATTTAACACGCAAGTGGCACAATACTGCAGCGTAGCTAATAGCATTTCGTGCTGCAGATCACAAGTTCAAACACAGCCTATATCATTAATTTGCTATTAAGTATTTATAAGTTAAGGAAGGTTCTTGAAATGTGTAACGTTTGTGATGTTTGTGTATTATGGAATATTCGATGTAAGTATGAATACCAGCATTCTGAAGTATTCGTTGTTTATATCAACACCAGCATTCTGCAATATTTGATGTCTGTATAAATAGCTACACTCTGCGTGCAGGAGTTCACTTCTGTTGTAGCTCCACGTTGACGTCAGTAATAAAAATTGCTTTAGTTCTAAGTGGTCTATTTCGCTGATGACCCTACCTACGGATTTGGACTTGACTATGGTTTCGACGTGACAACAATACGAAACATTAGTGTCAAATTGCACTCTTAAAGTAATTTGCAGAGAAGCAATATGTCAATAGAACATTGCTCTGGCGTTATTCCGGGTACTAATATGTGGGGTTTTACTAGCCAAGCAAGATGTCGTCAAATCCAGTTTGAAAATATCGGGACTTACGGACTTGAGAATAAAAGATGTCTTTGTGACAAGGATCTAAGATTCGGAACATAAGAAGCACGTAAATTAATATTTTCTTATAACACATTGATACAGCTACATTTGCATACAAAAAATAGGTTCTTCATATATATATATATATATATATATATATATATATATATATATATAATCAGTCATTACCTTTCACCACAGACAACGCTGTGGCCGATAGCCTTCACTGAACGACCGACAGCAGCGGCGTTTCCGTAGAGTTGTCAACGCTGACAGACACACAACACTGCGTGAAATAACCGCATAAATCAATGTGGGACGCACGACGAGCGTACCCGCTAGGACAATACGGCGAAATTTGGCCTTAATGGGCTATGTGCAGCAGACGACCGACGTGAGTGCCTTTGTTAACAACACGACATCGCCTGCAGCGCCTCTTCTGTGCTCTTGACCGTATCAGTTGCACCCTGGATAACTGGAAAACTGTGGCCTGCTCAGACGAATACCGATTTCAGTTGGTAAGAGCTCGTGGTAGATTTCGAGTGTGGTGCAGACGCTACGAATCCGTGGACACAAGGTGTCAACAAGTGTTAGCTGTTGGTGGCTCCATAATAGTGTGGTTTGTGTTTATATGGAATCGACTGGCTACTCGGTTATGTTCGGCTTCTTGGAAAACATTAGCAGCCTTCCATGAACTTCATGATCCCAAACAGCTACGTAATTTTTATGGTAGACAATACGCCATGTCAGCGGGTGACAGTTGTTTGCGATTGGTTTGAAGAAAATTCTGGGCAATTCAAGCAAACGATTTGGCCACCCAGATAGCCCGACATGAACTCCGTCGAACACTTATGGTATATAATGGAGAGGTCAGTTCGTGCACAAAACCCTGCGTCGGGAACACTTTCACAGTTGAGTCGATGCTACGTTGAGTTGCTGCACTACGCCGAAGAAAAAGAGCTACGACACGATATTAGGAGGTACGCCATGACTAAGTCGCTTGTTTGCGTCCGTCTGTGTAGGCAGGCTGGTCTCACGAAATTCTGTGGCGCTTTTTACCCGATTTTTACTAACAGATACGCTGATTCGTGAGGAAGGATTTAGCATCTAGTTTATATACATTTGATACATACTGTCTGAATTAGGGCGAATTGAAATGAAATTGTGAAAACGATACCATTGCCACCTAGCAAACAGCCGCCTTAACCAGACACAGCAGCGGTGTCTCGTGAATGCAGCAAGCAGGACCTAATTCATAATATCTCATGTGGTGGTGTAGCGAGCAGTAGAACGTGTGGCTGGAAGCGGAAAGGTTGTGGGATCTTGTCCCGGAGCGAGCAGTAGAACGTGTGGCTGGAAGCGGAAAGGTTGTGGGATCATATCCCGGAAGAGTTCCCTTTCTCCACTCTGTGCCTTAACCTAGTATCACCTCTGAATGATCTGGCGATACGCATTTCGAAATATGACTAAAATTTCAATCTGCCAATTGCTGCTTCCCTCAGATTCGCACGCTCAATTCACTGCAAATTCCTTGAACAATGGGCAGTCAGTTACTCTACACTAAAGCATCGTAGTAAATATCGGCAATGACGGAAAGGTAACCACTTCATTATCAGGCTGTGATGAGACACAGTTGGAAATAATGAACCAATAAATCCCCTCCAATCATTTGAGAACAATTGCATTGCAAAGAAAACATGCGAATCCAAAATATGTGATGTTTTATTTTTTTTCTAGGAGTAAAATTTTTTCCAAAAAGCAACTTTGCTTCGTTGACTGGCTAAAACCGGTACGGATATTTTTCGGTATTTGTTTGGCCTTTGTCATGTCAGGTGCTTTTATTTTTAATTAATAACCGGATAAAATAGTCGCAATATCAATTACCCATTGCAACAATGCTAAACCCGTCCGTTTTTAAATAAAAAGTTTTTTAAGGTTCAAATGGTTGAAATGGCTCTGAGCACTATGGAACTTAACATCTGATGTCAACAGTCCGCTTGACTTAGAACTACTTAAATTCAACTAACCTAAGGACATTACACACATCCATGCCCGAGGCAGGATTCGAACCTGCGACAGTAGCAGCAGCACGGTTCCGAACTGAAGCACCTAGAACTGCTCGGTCATAGCGGCCGGCTTTTTTTAAAGCAACGAGTGTTTTTTATTCGTAAAATTGCATTGCTTTGAAATATTGTGTAATAATAGAAAACGAGAAAAACGGTCAGTTCTATATTAATAACAATAAGACAGAAACGGACATCAAACGAATAGTATAAGAATCGGTATAGCTTTGCTGGGTCTATAATGTACCAGTTACCATGTGGTGTGGGCTATCAGATGGTATGCGTGTAGAAGCAGTGTGCAGGACCTGGGCTATCAGGTCTATACGGCAGTTTCTCATTGTCATAGTCGAACATCACTCGTATTACAAAATGGAACCATTCCTCATCTGAGGTACTGAAGTGTGATATCAGTGAATTACGCTAGTCCATTACTTTAAAAGATTAAAAATGGGAGAAGTCACAACAAATTTGAGACATCATATAAGGGGAAAACTTGGAACCTAACAAATCACTCTCAGTTTGAAATAAAACCACAAACCAACTCATCTAATGCCCGTATACACAACATGCCTTTATCTGCTTTTAACAAATGAAAACAGACAAATTAACACGAAAAACAGAGTTCTTCAACCTCAGTTTTCACCCTATAGCACCGACTGTTTGCAATGCCCAAGAAGTGGTATGAACCGCTATTACAACACGATTTTTGAGCAGAGTTACAAAAATTTCCAATCAGTAGGATAACACTGGGGATTTTTAGTAGTACCCAACCACGTCTCACTTTTCGAGAAAAGGGGCTTTTTTCTTTGACTATTAGCTCAATATTGTGATTCTTTGTGTTTTGAAATTGAGGGAGAAAAAATGATTCAATCTTTGATCGATATCCATCCCTATTTACAGATCATAAACGGAAGAAAAAACCGTATATCGGTTGTTTCTTAAACCAGTTATTTTGAGCGCTTTTCACAGTTCAGTTAAACTGGCATTGAAAAAGCCGATATAACCGAAAACCCGTCGTTTCAGCCAAATAATCGCCATCGTTACTCTCAGCTTTCTACCTTTCTTTAATCAAACCCATATATGGACGCAGTTCTCTATGCGGTATAGAGAGTCTACGACAAACAAATGCAGCAATGAGCCTCTACAATGCATCACACTGCGTGCCAAGCTTCAAAGAGGAAGTACTGTAACACAAAATAAACAACTTCATTTCGCCAATACTTCATCTCCTTCCTTCCAAACTTCACAGACGTTCTCCTGCGTAACTTGGAGAAAGTGTACTGCGGAGAAATTGCTAAGCCAAAACTTGGAGGATGTTCACTCTGCAGTTGAGTGTGCACCGATATGTAACTTCCTGGCAGGTTAAAACTGTGTGCCTGAACGAGGCTTGAACCTGGGATCTTCGCCCTTCACGCAAAAGCGCTCTACCAACTGAGCTACTTAAGTACGAGTCATGACCAATCGTCTCAGTTGGTAGAGCACTTGCACGTCGAAGGTAAAAGGCCTCAGGTTCCAGTCTCACTCCAGCACACAGTTTTAACCTGCCAGGTAGTTTCATATCAGCGCAAACTCCACCTCGGTGAAAATTCATTCCATAAACGAGCTAAACTTGTATTGTCATGCGTGGTTTATTATTATTATTTATTTGCGTCACCCCTGCCAGCCTCTGACACAAATTGAATCATTCACACACACATACACCTATGATTCGCATACAGTTTTTGCATTCGTTGTAAACATATTTCTAACATCACGTTGTACTCCCATTATTCCCATGAGATATCACTCCAACCTCCAGTTCAATATGGAACACGTAGCATTCATGCTTCCAGTCAACTTTCCTGTCGTGTGCCACTTACATTGCATAAGTTATATGGAAGTGACGATATTTAATTTGTTAACGTTGTTCTCTGAAATTTATTCATAACTCCACGCAGTAGCCTGCTAGCAAAATACGCTACGCCACACAAGCTGTCTGACTGTACATACTTAATGCTACCTGTGCGTAGTCGGGCTGGGTCACTCGTGTGCGAAGGCAAATCAGAAAGTCTTTGCCCCTATTTTCTATAAGCTACGTAGCTCACACACCGATTCATACATTTGTCCCATTGCAGCAGTAAATTTGATGTGCCCCTGGAACAGAATTTGTCTGGCCGATTATGGAACCACCATCGGACTGCTGTTTTCGTTCTTTATTAGTTGTGAATGGCTGTTCTACCAGGAACTTCTTCAGTGGTGCTAAAACGTGGAAATCAGTAGGGGGCGAGGTCTGGACTGTATGGTGGGTAGTCCGGAATGGCTGGTGCTTTTTGGCAGTTCTGAGTGCCTCATGTAGTCTCGCATTGTCGTGCAGCAGAATCACGTTGTCCACATCGAGAATCCCTCGGCCATCACCTAACGGCAGCTCTCGGATGTGACAGTGTGGAACAAATACTGTCGACATTCTTGTGGCGTGAAATCCATCAGGAGCAGTCCACGCCTATCTCAAAAGGTCGTTAAAAAGGCTCTGAGCACTATGCGACTTAACTTCTGAGGTCATCAGTCGCCTAGAACTTAGAACTAATTAAACCTAACTAACCTAAGGACATCACACACATCCATGCCCGAGGTAAGATTCGAACCTGCGACCGTAGCGGTTGCTCGGCTCCAGACTGTAGTGCCTAGAACCGCATGGCCACTCCGGCCGGCAAAATGTTGTTAACATCACTTTCCAAGCAGATGGCGCTGAACGGATTTTTTTTTGTCACAGGCGAACCTGGATGTTTCCACAGCATGATCTGGTGCTTGAATTTCGTTATGAAATGCAGTATCCACGTTTTATCGACAGTAATATGGGGGTCCAGGAAACTTTGACCCTCCTTGGAATACCATTGCAGATGATTCAGTGAAGACGTCATTCGCTTGCCTTCCATCATGTCGTCCAACTGCTTAGGCACCCACTGACATGAAACATTCCGGTACCATAGCGCTCCTGGAACGATGTCGTAAGCACTCCCATACAATACGCCAAGACGTCGGGAAATGGCCGTGATTTTCACGCACCGATCTGCTTTCAACATTGTATCCGCGCGGGAATATGGTCATCAGTCAGCAAAAAACGCGGCCTCCACGATCGCTCATTGAGATGCTAGACTTCATGGCCTTTGTCGAACTAACAACACCACCACGACCTCACAATTCTCAAAATGAATCAGTTTTCCCCACATGTGGGCTGCATTTCCCTGTAGATCTCGATGTGTGTTCGTCCCTTGCTCCATAGAAAACAAATCAAGCTTCGTTGCTCTAACGCCACGGACGTGTGAACCACAACCGTCGTGCGGCGGAGCTACAGGAAGATAAGGCCGGAACGAACCAAGATGGGTCCAACGCTGGGAAAGGACATGTTGACTTCGCATTTATAACCTAATTTGGCTACAAAAAGTAGGGGCTTGGACTTGCTGATTTGGTCTCACACATGTAGTGTCCCCCGTCGCGTTTTTCAATCTTTATCTGATGGATAATTTCGAGAACCACTGTAGGTATTTTGATACGGTTCGCACTGATAGACAAACTGTTTTATTTACAAGGAAGGCTTATGTTTAATATTTATTACCGCAACGCTAGACAACTCGTCCGGCTACAGGCACAAGGGCAACCCGCCGTAGGCTGCTCTCTGACACAGTGGAAACTTGGTAGGTTGAAAGAGGAGCGAAAATAAAGGGACACGTACTTCGACTTACAGTCAATAGTTTTCGAGAAAATCACACTCCAGCATTCGACGCGGTTTCATCAGTCCACTAGCGCATCGTACACTACTAACCATTAACATTGCTCCACAACGAAGATGAGGTGCTACAGACATGAAATTTAACCGACAGGAAGAAGATGCTGTGATATGCAAATGATTAGCTTTCCACATTGTGCACTCACACTAAGTTGGCGCCGGTGGCGACACCTACAACGTGCTGACATGAGGAAAGTTTCCAACCGATTACTCACACACAAACAGCAGTTAACCGGCGTTGCCTGGTGAAACGTTGTTGTGATGCCTTGTGTAAGTAGGAGAAATGCGTACCATCACGTTTCCGACTTTGATAAGGGTCGGATTCTAGCCTATCGCAATTGCGGTTTATCGTATCGGGACATTGCTGCTCGCGTTGGTCGAGATCCAATGAGTGTTAGCATAATATGGAATAAGTGTAACGGATCGTGCAGCCACGTGTCCATCCCTGAGACAACAGATGGGGACGTTTGCAAGACAACAACCACATGCACGAACAGTTCTACGACGTTTGCAGCAGCATGGACTATCAGCTCGGAGACCATAGCTGCGGTTACCCTTGACGCTGCATCACAGACAGGAGCGCCTGCGATGGTGTACTCAACGACGAACCTGGGTGCACGAATGGCAAAACGTTATTTTTTCGGATGAATCCAGGTTCTATTTACAGCATCATGATGGTCGCATCCGTGTTTGGCGACATTGCGGTGAACGCACATTGGAAGCGTGTATTCGCCATCGCCATACTGGCGTATCACCCGGCGTGATGGTATGGGGTGCCATTGGTTACACGTCTCGGTCACCTCTTGTTCGCACTGACGGCACTTTGAACAGTGGACGTTACATTTCAGATGTGTTACGACCCGTGGCTCTGCCCATCATTCGATCCTTGCGAAACCCTACATTTCAGCAGGATAATGCACGACCGCATGTTGCAGGTCCTGTACGGGCCTTTCTGGATACAGGAAATGTTCAACTGCTGCCCTGGCCAGCACCTTCTCCAGATCTCTCACCAATTGAAAACGTCTGGTCAATGAGTACCGAGCAACTGGCTCGTCACAATACGCCAGTCACTATTCTTGATGAACTGTGGTATCGTGTTGAAGCTGCATGGGCAGCTGTACCTGTACACGCCATCCAAGCTCTGTTTGACTCAATGCTCAGGCTATCAAGGCCGTTATTACGGCCAGAGGTGGTTGTTCTGGGCACTGATTTCTCAGGATCTATGCACCCAAATTGCGTGAAAATGTACTCACATGTCAGTTTTAGTATAATATATTTGTCCAATGAATACCCGTTTATCATCTGCATTTCTTCTTGGTGTAGCAATTTTAATGGCCAGTAGTGTACTCATCCTAAATTATACTAAGGACAAAGACACACACCCATGTCCGACCGCTCATCTAATCCCGCGCGGCTGTAGTTAACTGCCAAAGCATTTGCAGCGAAGCGCCTGAGTTCGATGTGCATCTGGAAAGCAATGGAGCCTACGGAATCTGAGGTACAGAAACATGGTTGCGCCTGACATTGGTAGCTATAACGTTTTCTGGAAAATTTAACTTACTGTAAAAAAGATAGGGTAGTGGGAAATGCGGTTGTTGTATTTGTCTTAGTAAACAAGGAACTCAGACCCGCCGAGACAGAATTTGAAGCTGAATGAGAGATTCTTTGGGCAAGACTCCTTGGGCAAAATGGCAATTGTATCATTCGATCGACCAGCAGATTCACGTCCTGTTGTTGTTGTGGTCTTCAGTCCTGAGACTGGTTTGATGCACCTCTCCATGCTACTCTATCCTGTGCAAGCTTTTTCATCTCTCAGTACCTACTGCAACATACATCCTTCTGAATATGCTTAGTGTATTCATCTCTTGGTCTCCCTCTACGATTTTAACCTCCACGCTGCCCTCCAATACTAAATTGGTGATCCCTTGATGCCTCAGAACATGTCCTACCAACCGATACCTTCTTCTAGTCAAGTTGTGCCACAAACTTCTCTTCTCCCCAATCGTATTCAATACTTCCTCATTAGTTATGTGATCTTCCCATCTAATCTTCAGCATTCTTCTGTAGCACCACATTTCGAAAACTTCTATTCTCTTCTTGTCCGAACTATTTATCGTCCATGTTTCACTTCCTTACATGGCTACACTCCATACGAATACTTTCAGAAATGACTTCCTGACACTCAAATCAATACTGGATGTTAACAAATTTCTCTTCTTCAGAAACGCTTTCCTTGCCATTGCCAGCCTACATTTTATATCCTCTCTACTTCGACCATCATCAGTTATTTTGCTCCCCAAATAGCAAAACTCCTTTACTACTTTAAGTGCCTCATTTCCTAATCTAATTCCCTCAGCATCACCCGACTTAATTAGACTACATTCCATTATCCTTGTTTTGCTTTTGTTGATGTTCATCTTATATCCTCCTTTCAAGACACTGTCCATTCCATTCAACTGCTCTTCCAAGTCCTTTACTGTCTCTGACAGAATTACAATGTCATCGGCGAACCTCAAAGTTTTTATTTCTTCTCCATGAATTTGAATACCTACTCCGAATTTTTCTTTTGTTTCCTTTACTGTTTGCTCAATATACAGATTGAACAACATCGGGGAGAGGCTACAACCCAGTCTTACTCCCTTCCCAACCACTGATTCCCTTTCATGTCCCTCGACTCTTATAACTGCCATCTGGTTTCTGTACAAATTGTAAATGCCTTTCGCTCCCTGTATTTTACCCCTGCCACCTTTAGAATTTGAAAGAGAGTATTCCAGTCAACATTGTCAAAAGCTTTCTCTAAGTCTACAAATGCTAGAAACGTAGGTTCGCCTTTCCTTAATCTTTCTTCTAATATAAGTCGTAAGGTCAGTATTGCCTCACGTGTTCCAGTGTTTCTACGGAATCCAAACTGATCTTCCCCGAGGTTGGCTTCTACTAGTTTCTCCATTCGTCTGTAAAGAATTCGTGTTAGTATTTTGCAGCTGTGACTTATTAAACTGATAGTTAGGTAATTTTCACATCTGTCAACACCTGCTTTCTTTGGGATTGGAATTATTATATTCTTCTAGAAGTCTGAGGGTATTTCGCCTGTTTCATACATCTTGCTCACCAGATGGTAGAATTTTGTCAGAACTGGCTCTCCCACGGCCGTCAGTAGTTCCAATGGAATATTGTCTACTCTGGGGGCCTTGTTTCGACTCAGGTCTTTCAGTGCTCTGTGAAACTCTTCACGCAGTATCATATCTCCCATTTCATCTTCATCTACATCCTCTTCCATTTTCATAATATTGTCCTCAAGTACATCGCCCTTGTATAGACCCTCTATATACTCCTTCCACCTTTCTGCTTTCCCTTCTTTGCTTAGAACTGGGTTTCCATCTGAGCTCTTGATATTCATACAAGTCGTTCTCTTATCTCCCAAGGTCTCTTTATTTTCCTGTAGGCGGCATCTATCTTACCGCTAGTGAGATAGGCCTCTACATCCTTACATTTGCCCTCTAGCCATCCCTGCTTAGCCGTTTTGCACTTCCTGTCGATCTCATTTATGAGACGTGTGTATTCCGTTTTGCCTGCTTCACTTACTGCATTTTTATATTTTCTCCTTTCATCAATTAAATTTAATATTTCTTCTGTTACCCAAGGATTTCTACTAGCCCTCATCTTTTTACCTACTTGATCCTCTGCTGCCTTCACTACTTCATCCCTCAAAGCTATCCATTCTTTTTCTACTGTATTTCCTTCCCCCATTCCTGTCAATTGCTCACTTACGCTCTCCCTGAATCTCTGTACAACCTCTGGTTCTTTTAATTTATCCAGGTCCCATCTCCTTAAATTCCCACCTTTTTGCAGTTTCTTCAGTTTTAATCTACAGGTCATAACCAATAGATTGTGGTCAGAGTCCACATCTGCCCCTGCATATGTCTTACAATTTAAAACCTGGTTCCTAAATCTCTGTCTTACCATTATATAATCTATCTGATACCTTTTAGTATCTCCAGGGTTCTTCCATGTATACAACCTTCTTTCATGATTCTTAATCCAAGTGTTAGTTATGATTATGTTGTGCTCTGTGCAAAATTCTACCAGGCGGCTTACTCTTTCATTTCTTAGCCCCAATCCATATTCACCCACTAGGTTTCCTTCCCTCCCTTTTCCTACACTCCTATTGTAACCGAAAAGTTCAGAGGAAACCTCATTTGTTTGCACGTAAGTTCCCCAATCACACGGTAATCTTTGACGGAGATGTTGGTCATGCAACAGCCCAATTGTAAAATTACAATTTTGGTAGAAACGATCATGACAATTCATCCTTGGAAATGTTATGCAATCCCTTCTTCGAAAACTACTTAGAACCTAAAGATTGGAAACGAACTCTTGTACACCTACTTTTGTGTACAGTCACACGTGAGTGAGACAGGAACTGAAATTTAGGCTACCAAAGCAAAAGCTAAAATGTTTAACTCCAGTTCATATATTCCTCAACAAAGGAAAAACCCAGAAGAATTACCCCACTTTAATTTTCGTAGCATGTAGAACATATCCTGAGCCAAAATATAATGAGATATTTCGAACAAAATGACAAAATGACCTACTTCATACCAGCCAGCATGGTTTCTGTATGCATGGAACATGGGAGACCCAGCTCACACATTAATCATGTGATATAGTCAGAGTTTTAACCAATGCAGTCTGACAGATGCAGTATTTCCTGATTTCCGAAAAGTATTTGACCCAGTACAACATCTGCACATCCTGTCAAAACCAATTCTAGAATATTGCTCATGTGTGGAACCTGTAAGAAACAGGAGAGCTTTAAGAGTCCGAGGAGTGTAGTTCACATGGTAACACTGTCAGCAGGGGAGTAAGGGTGGCAGCACCTGACGTTCAGGACAGAGGTGGTGCTGGTTCATCTGAAGGGCCGCAAGGTATACCTCCCATGAAGAATTTCGACCATCAGTCCCGCTAAACAACACTTCCTCAACGGTGGTAAAGTGTGCATAGTTTGTCATGTAAGAGGGAATAACACAGATACAGTCGATTTTGAAACTGTTCTTCGGTATTTTTTTGTGAAAAAAATGACAGTTTCCCTTCACAAAGTATCATACAATGCAAGGATAAGAGATGTTAATATCAAATCTCTAAAAACAAGATTTATGTGACCCCTTGCTATATTCGCAACAACTTCTCAGATATAAAATCATTGGTAGACTAAAAGCTCTTAGAGACGTCAGTGAGCACGTAAGGCAATAACTTCAGGGACAGTGCTTTACCGATCCCGAACACTACGTTGTTTTAGAAGTATACGGTAGTTACGAATGGCAGACCACTTTCTGTTCCAGCATAAATAACTGCTTGATAGCTACATTACTCGTGATGTGCACAGTTTGCCAGCCGGCCGCGGTGGCCGTGCGGTTCTAGGCGCTGCAGTCCGGAACCGCGGGACTGCTACAGTCGCAGGTTCAAATCCTGCCTCGGGCATGGATGTGTGTGACGTCCTTAGGTTAGTTAGGTTTAAGTAGTTCTAAGTTCTAGGGGACTGATGACCTAAGATGTTAAGTCCCATAGTGCTCAGAGCCATTTGAACCATTTGAACAGTTTGCCCGTAAAATACTGTTCAGCTGTGTTTCAATTTTATTAAGGCAGATTCAGCAGTGAAATCATGGTTATCTAATGGGGTTGTTTTAAATATGATCTCAAATTGAAAAAAAAAAACTACTCTTTGCAACAGACAGTGTTGAGAAAGATGTGGAAAACGATATAGACTGTCCATAAGATTGGTATGTCTCCACAGTAATTGCAGTAATTATCTGATCAAGTTTTATATTGTAAAATTGTTAATTTTCCAATTTATTGTTTATTCCTCACTAATGTATTATAAAATAATGAAGTAATTATGAAACAGATTGCGCCCGTGTCTGTATGCATATGTTCGTGTGTGTGTGTGTGTGTGTGTGAGAGAGAGAGAGAGAGAGGGAGAGAGAGAGAGAGGAAGAGAAGAAATGATTACTTTGGATAAGAGGCAATACAAAGTTGTACAGTATTTTGGAGCTTAGAGTTTTAGATATACAAATACGTCTTTACATAAATGATGCATAATTTTGATCCTAGAATCACTTTTCATATTATTACGGAGGTATGGTAATGTATACAGTCAACACTGTGTTTCACAGAAATAACTAAAATACCATTTTCATCTTGTTGTGGCGTAACAAGCTAGTTACGCCACACTGAGAAGGGAGCCGAAAGGCACGCGTACACACACGCCGACTGGCGTCAAGTCTGGAACAGGATACGTTATGACTGCTATCAAGAAAATACGTAGCTTTGGAATATACTTAACTTTATTCGTTGTTGGTTTACAACGTTCTTCTCGAGACATTTATACGATAACTCTCAACTAGGTAAGGCTAATGGCGCCTTGCTAGGTCGTAGCCATGGACTTAGCAGAAGGCTATTCTAACTGTCTCTCGGCAAATGAGAGGAAGGCTTCGTCCGTATTGTCGCTAGCAATGTCGTCCGTACAACTGGTGCGAGTGCTATCCCGTATCTCGAGACCTGCCTTGTGGTGGCGCTCGGTCTGCGATCACACAGTGGCGACACGCGGGTCCGACATGTACTAAATGGACCGCGGCCGATTTAAGCTACCACCTAGCAAGTGTGGTGTCTGGCGGTGACACCACATTCCTCCCCCGCAAATCGGCGAACGGTCGTGTTATAAGGCTTCCGCCCGCCGTGGGGAGGACCCTATGTTGACGTTTGCGATGAGGTGGGGAGCCTAACCACAGGCGAGGCTGTGCCACCCGCATCCGGCCATTCGGTCCGAGGGGAGCTAGGAAACCTAGTCCAGGGTGCACGTCAACATGCGGTGTATGCGCCCGTAAAGAGACAGGAGGGGCCGAAAGGTCGACCTCCATTGCGTCGGGGTACCCGACGCGCGAAGACGCCATGTGGTCCGGAGCGGGAAAGAGGTCCATGGCGGAGGACACCTGGTCACGGGCAGCGATCGGTGGCGGGTGACCCAGTGAGGCGTTCGGCGGCTGCAGCGAAGCGTCGAATGCGGGCGGCACAGGCTGGAGTACCGGCGGCTGCGGCGGCGGCGGAGGCTGCGGCGGCGCGTCGCCATGGGGCAAAATGGAAGGCATCGTCGGGAACACCTGGGGATGAGGCGAGCCAGTAGGTGGGTCCCCAGGGCGCTGACCGGACGGCACCGTCGCTGAAAGCAGACGGGGAGCGGCAGGACCCGTGCGACGACAGAGGCGCAGCTGATTGAGATGCCGACGCACCTCACCAGAGGCCCCCAAACCCAATTACATCGCGCGGCCGAGGCAGCGAAGAATGCGGCCTGCGAGCCAACGCCGTGAACCTCGATAGTTGCGATAGAATACAACGTCTTCAGGAGCAAATGCAGGAGTCTGCCGCTGCACAGGAACCTGATGCGGCGGATGCAGCAAAGACATCAAGGTTCGATGAGGACGACCGTGGAGCAACTCAGCCGGCGAGCGACCATCTCGGGGCTGAGAGCGATACAATGACAAAAAGAGCAACAACCCGTCCTCCCGAGAATGCGACTCTTTCAACTTCAACATCTGTGACTTGAAAGTCCGGACCAATCGTTCAGCGGCACCGTTTGACTGAGGGGAAAACGGCGCGGATGTCAGATGTTGAATACCATTGGCCTGGCAGAATGACTGAAATTCTGCGGACATGAATTGTGGGCCATTGTCGGAAAGAATAGTCTGTGGAAGACCTTCAATGCAAAATATAGCAGACAACGCTTGGATGGTGGCAGAGGACGTCGTGGAAGACATCCGGACAACAAAAGGAAAATTACTGAAGGCATCGACCAGAACCAAGCATCGAGTATTCCAGAATGGACCAGCAAAATCCATGTGCAAGCGTTGCCAAGGGGAAGTGGCTTTTGGCCACGCAAAGACTTTCCGCGGCGGCGCGGATTGTTGTTCGGCACACGTCATGCAAGAAGAACACATATTTGTAATCGCAGCATCGATTCCGAACCAAGTACAGTGCTGACGAGCAAGTTGTTTCGTTCGCACTATACCCCAATGTCCTTGGTGAAGAAGCCGTAAAATAGAGGACTGTAACGAACGTGGGACCACGACTCGGGACTGATCATTATCAGAACGCAACAACAAAACACCACGTCGAACAAAAAGTCTCTCCTTGTGAGCAAAAAATCGGCGAACCAACGGATCCTCGATCCGTGACTTTGAGAAGGGCCATTGCGTAGCAACAAAACGCAAAACGGTAGCAGGGACAGGGTCAGCAGCGGTGGCTGTAGCTACACGACGAAAATCAATCGGAAACGATTCGACCACTTCATCGGTTTCCGAATCAATGAACACGCAAGCAAGTTCAGAAGAATCGAATGTTGTATCCTCAGCAACAGGCAAACGGGACAACGCATTGGCGTTTCCATGCTTAGCAGTGGACCGATACAAGATATCGTAGCGGTACTGCGAGAGGAAAATAGACCTGCGAATGAATTTCTGCGCTGTACGTGGAGGTACAGGCTTGTTTGGATGAAAAAGCGATGTCAAAGGTTTGTGGTCTGTGATGATGGTAAAGTGACGACCATACAAGAAATCATGGAACTTAGTAACACCAAACACGAGAGCCAAAGCTTCTTTTTCTATCTGGGAATAATTTCTTTGCGCAGACGAGAGCAAGTTTGACGCAAAGGCAATAGGGCGATCATGCGAGCCAACTTTGTGCGCAAGCACAGCACCGATCCCGAAATCCGATGCATCTACCATCAACAAAAGGGGTTTCTGGGGATCGAAAGGCGTGAGGCAAGTATTTGAAAGAAACGCCGATTTCAACTGGCGAAAGGCGCGTTCGCATTCCGTCGTCCAGACGAACGGAACACCTGTACGGCGTAAGCGATGAAGCGGAACTGAAAGAGAAAAGGCATTGCGCACATGCACCCACACCTTGTGATTCTAAATCAGGTAATGTTCTTGCGACCTCATCACGCAATGCGTGAGGAACATTGCGCGCTCTGAAAAATTTCGGTTGCGCGTTGACTTGCAGTTCCAAATGTGCTGCATAGTTTTTAGCGCAACCAAGGCCCGATGCGAAAATGTCTGCAAATTCTTCACCTACACTAGAAACACTGTCTGTAGGCACAGTTTGATTCACTGATAGGACCTGATTTACAATAGACATGTTAAACAACTGAAATAAATCCAAGCCAAACAAGTTCACTGCAGTAGAAGAACGAAGAACGTAAAATGACACAAGTTTTGTTTGTCCTTTATATGTTGCAAGAAGAGTGCACTGTCCTAACACAGGGATGAGCTGTCCTGAATAACTTTTTAGCGTAACATTTGCGGCATGCAACGGAGGTGTGCCCAGTTGTTTGTACGTGTCGTGATTGAGCAATGAAACTGCAGCTCCGGTATCGAGCTGGAATGGTATGACCTTGCCATCTACAAAAAGTTTATTGTCCTGCTGACGACAAGAGCGACTGTTTTGTGCAATTTGAATGGATACTGGTACAGCATCACTTGCTAATTGACGTGATTTCCGGCGACGTCGACGCACAGTGTTTGTGGGACGAACACAGTCACTGTTAGAGAAAGTGGCATTGGACGAAGCGGAATTAACGACATGGATGTCCCTGAGCGAAGGTCCACGATCCTGAGTGTCCTTGGTTCGATTCCGGCGCGAAGCAAAGGGCCTGGAATGGTTGTGATTGTCTGATCTGAGCTTTTTCTGGCAAACACTTTTAACAGGTCCTTTCCTATTGCAGAAAAAGCAAATAGCTTGGCGTGACGGACAATGTTCACGCGAATGTCTAGTAGCACACCGCGGGCATGATTTCACTGCATTTGCGTGCTGGCGCGGCACACCTGGTTTAGAGAGCGGCGGCAGCTGCGTCGAAGTGCGCGAGGGCTGGTTACCGGGCCGCGCAGCGCATCCAGTGGGCCGGTGGACAGAGTTGCTACGTCACGTCGGGGAAACAATTTCATTGTCACACGGTAGGTGGACACACCGATACAAGACAGCAAAAACGGCTGCCGCTCATTACCTTGAATTCTGTAGGCGGCTAGATGAAAGCCAAACTGTCGGGACCACTCTGGCCACGATTCTTGCACTGGATCGTAGTGCCTAGAAGGCGGTGCAACTGCGAGTTGTGGCTGCGGTAGCGGTGAAGCGGCGGCTGCCGCATCGGTTTGAAAGGCACGTTGACCCTGGGCGAGCTGTCCAAGGGCATCCAATAACGCCTGCGTCTGCTGATTCTGCAAGCGATAAAATTCGGACAGTACATCTGGCGAAGCCATGACACAAGTAAATGTAAGCAATCAGAAAGAACACTTCTCTCGTCGCCAATCTGTTGAGGCGTAACAAGCTAGTTACGTCACACTGAGAAGGGAGCCAAAAGGCACGCGTACACACACACCGACTGGCGTCAAGTCTGGAACAGGATACGTTATGACTGCTATCAAGAAAATACGTAGCTTTGGAATATACTTAACTTTATTCTTTGTTGGTTTACAACGTTCTTCTTGAGACATTTATACGATAACTCTCAAACTAGGTAAGGCTGATGGCGCCTTGCTAGGTCATAGCCATGGACTTAGCAGAAGGCTATTCTAACTGTCTCTCGGCAAATGAGAGGAAGGCTTCGTCCGTATTGTCGCTAGCAATGTCGTCCGTACAACTGGGGCGAGTGCTATCCCGTATCTCGAGACCTGCCTTGTGGTGGCGCTCGGTCTGCGATCACACAGTGGCGACACGTGGGTCCGACATGTACTAAATGGACCGCGGCCGATTTAAGCTACCACCTAGCAAGCGTGGTGTCTGGCGGTGACACCACACATCTGTCGTAAATTTGTAGAGATCTGTAATTATAACTGCATATAGCAATAGCGCTTGGCGTTCATCATTTAGCTTTCACCATTTAGCGTTAACTATTTGGTGTTTACCGTTAGTTATTTAGCATTTACTGTCTACCATATGCACTTACCATTTAGTGTCTACCATTTAGCTTCTAGAGTTACCTGTTCAGTGTTTCAAGTCAAGCATTTACTGTTTACGATTAGCTTTCAGCGTTTACACTTTAGCGTTTATCACTTATGGTAGTATTTAATGTTTAGTGTTTATGGTACCACATTTACCATTTACCATTATATGTTTTATGTTTACCTTTTAGCATTCACTGGAGGTTATAGGGGCATAAAGAACAAAGCTCATCTATTTCCACCATATTGGAATTTTGTTACTTCCCTATGACTGGTCCGAAGAAATAGAGGTAAATTATAAAGGATACATTCGCTCTCTAAGTAAGTTATGTAACTTTAATGCCATTTTCCATTGGAAATAATGCATATATTTGACTTTCAAATACATAACGAATATTTTTGACTTTCAAGTGTAGGCTGCATGTTTTACTGCATTTCTGACACGTCATTTAAATATTACAAAAAATGGGAAGAGCGTACGGCACCGTTGGCGGAGAGGCCCCATCTGGGGAAGTTCGGCCGCCAAGTGCAAGTCTTACTTCTGCAGAAGCCACACTGGGTGTCTTGCCTGCCGGTGATGAGGATGAAATGATAATGAGGACAACACAACAGCCAGTCCACGAGCGCTGAAAAATCTCCAATCCGGCCGGGAATCGGACCAGGGTCCGCTTGCACGTTGGAAGGGGGGGGGGTGAGCAAGCACGTTTCCACCCAGCGAAGCAGGCGGACATGTAAATATTACTCTCTCACTGGTTGGAAAGATGAGAGAATTGTTCTGTTTCCGTCATCTTGGAATTTTAGTATTGTGACTGAGGTAAGGAGTACTATGCTGTGAACGGTTGGCGATACAGTGGACTGGGAGGGGAGAGGGCAGGGGAGGATGTTTTTAACTCTCTGTTTACAGGATGTCTTGTTTTAATACTTTTCTCCGATTCCTTGGTAAATGGGAGGAGAGATGTTGGGGAATGAAGCACCGCCGAGCTAGCTACTTCACGCCGAGTCACACTTTGTCGCTGTGTTGGCGGTTCTATGTGCCTCACCCGTCACTGTTGTCGCAAACCTCATGTGTACGGAGTGATTTGGCAAAATGCCAACAGTACTGCCCATTGGCTTATTTCATTACCACACTGGTTGTGCTGGTCCCCCATTGCGTATATGTGGCTTGCAAAAACTTAATTTCGCTCGCCCAAGTTTTTAGAGGCGCAGAAACACATACGTTCATTTCTTCCGTTCCAAATCTCATCTCGCACAGACATCGTTTTTCTTTGTTCACTATATGGCCCAGCAAGCACTAATCTTTCTACCGAGAGTTCGTAGATCCTGTTGTAAGTTCTTACAATACGCTACTCGGCCGCTGAGATCGCAGAAACTGCCACAGAGAGACTGCAGGCAGGTGGCTTTGTGAGTAATTAAGGAAGCACAAACATAAGTGCATTATGAATGTGTGAAGAATTAAACTACAGTGATAGAAAAATGTCATCTGAATAAAGGCTACTGACGTTTACTAGCCTTCCAGCGACTAAATAATCAACGCACTGCCGTTTATTGATTGGTAATACACTGTGCAATAGTATGATGTACAAGAATCTTCCAGGTGTTATTCCGTCATATACTTTTTCTACATTCATATAATGAGTTCCATACCCAAATTTTCTTACAAGGCTTTATGCCGGTGTAATATTTTACCCTTGTGTATACTCTTTCGTAAACTAATGCATGATGAAGAAATGTAGCTCTATGACTAGGCCTGGTTCGTTGTCACCATGTAAAAACAATTGCGTTAGAAATTGCAAACGGCGTCGTTTATGAGCTAACGAAGACAACAGCTAGCCTTGTTGATTACAGACGGTATACTAACGGCAGTTTGCGAACTTGAACCGTGTGGCTGGCTGTGGTTGGGATGTAAACTGATGTGTTGGTAAATGTGCCAACACCTTGTAGATAGAGGCGGCCTTAATGCACGCTATCTAACGCAGACGGGCGTGAATTCTGGAACAGGATAAGTAGTGAAATCTAATAAGAAATGTATGCAGCTCCTCGAATACTTGTCTTTTATTCTTTGTTGTTTACAGCATTCTTGATGAGACATTTCATACGCTAACTATCAAACTATGTAAGGCTAATGGCGCCTTGCTAGGTCGGAGCCATGGACTTAGCTGAAGGCTATTCTAAATGTCTCTCGGCAAATGAGAGAAAGGCTTCGTCATTGTAGTCGCTAGCAATGTCGTCCGTACAACTGGGGCGAGTGCTATCCCGTATCTCGAGACCTGCCTTGTGGTGGCGCTCGGTCTGCGATCACACAGTGGCGACACGGGGTCCGACATGTACTAAATGGACCGCGGCCGATTTAAGCTACCACCTAGCAAGTGTGGTGTCTGGCGCTGACACCACATAAACAATAAGTTTATTTCAACTAGCAAGCTGCTGCACGCACACATTTTGAGGTGGTTCTATAATGAAGCCAATAAACCTTGCCTTATTGGCGTCTTGCTTGAAAACAAAATGTGGGGGTGCAGCAACGTTTAGTCAGTCGTCAGTTTTTCTGCAATCATAATATCCTCTGGCGAAAGGGCGGTCAAGTTCTAATCTTGCGGAAGTGTTACAGCATCAAGGAACCGTGCAGGATTTGAGGAAGAATATGGTTAGACATAAATGTCTCCACATACGAAAAATGAATTGACCAACATATACTACCTCCCCCTTCAGGATTTTGCGGAGATGTTTTTAATATATCAACAATGTGGCTGGCTCACCCAAGATTTTTGTAAGCGGTCAGCCGGTTACATTTCCCTGTGTTGTTATTTTAGCTCTTCTGTGTTTTGTTTTCACTCTGTTTTACTTTCTATGTCTTTCTTGATCTTCCCTCCTCACTGGTTTTAGTGCATGTGAGATTGCCTGTCCGAGGGGGAGATTGTCTGGTCATTTCGTGGGCATGTTTGTACGACAGTTTTAGTTCTTATCCACATTCGTTTGTTTCAATAAATGTCAGGGCGCTAATAACCTCGCTGTTGGCCGCCCATTACATGCCAAAACACACACATACAACTTTCAGGAATATATAGAAGGGGTTCGTAACGCCGTTACGGCTTTGGAGCTTGAGTGATGAGGAAGCGATCGAAACCACTGTATTCTGCAAGGGACTATGCTCGAAGACCGATCGCGCTTGATATTTTGTAATAAGCCCGTGAATTTTGCCGAATTACACAGATTAGTGCATCAGGTTGATTCGATTCGTTTCACCGATACTAATCGGGAAGGGGCAAGGTGCGTTTCACAACAACCGAGAGTTGGACAGGGCGCGGAGAGTAGTCGAGATGCCACGTTGGTTAAGGCCAAGTGGTGTTTCCGATGCGGTGTCTTGCGTCACGTAACCAGGGTCTGACCAGCTGACACCGAAAGCGTGCGGGTGCGTTGAATTTTAAATCTCCTATTTAATGCTGCAGCCGCATTCGACGCTCTGTAAATTCACTTTTGCCCCTTGTTTGTGCTGCAGTAAACCATGAATTCGTGTGTGCTTTAATTGATTCAGGCAGTATCCTTTAACTGCTTGATTATTACTTGTATATTTTCAGTCGCAGCAATTGTGAGTTTCCTAGCCTAAAACCGGTCTTGCAGGGAGGTCGTACTGCCAATGGGCCGTTGTTGCCTCTGACTGGTAGCTAAGAGTTTTCTTGGCCCGTCCAATTCGAAATTGTCAAGCATTTTTGCGTTAATGGTCTTGTGTAGCGACTGGATTCAGTTTAGTAGTTTTATCATGAATTATGTGGGCAGGACGTTTTCTTTTAAATTTTACCCCAAAAATAGCTACCAATTGAGCCAGTGTATTCCGGTCACAGGGAAAAACAGCGTTACTGTGCATGATGTAAGTGTAGGGTAGGTCATGTTTGTGATCCTGAGATCAGTGATTCCGGTGTCAACCTGTGGTTGATTATAGGCTATTAAATAAGAAGTTGGTCTTTGAATCTGTGCCGCTGTCCGACTTGCACCACTGTTTCACCTGGTTTTCTGGTAATCGTTCTTTTTTATATTCTCGATCTTCATCAGGCTTACCACGAGATCCCACTGACTGAAAATTCTAGACAACTGACAGCATTCCGTCCGGATTGTATTATGTTCGAATTTAGCCGTGTACCATTTGGCTTATGGATTGGGGCTGCTGTTCTCTCCAGACTTCGGACATAATATTGGGGGATGTAAAATTTAAATGCCGGCCCGAGTGGCCGAGCGGTTCTAGGCGCTACAGTCTGGAACCGCGCTACCGATACGGTCGCCGGTTCGAATCCTGCCTCGGGCATTGATGTGTCTGATGTCCTTTGGTTAGTTAGGTTTAAGTAGTTCTAAGTTCTAGGGGACTGATGACCTCAGAAGTTAAGTCCCGTAGTGCTCAGAGCCATTTGAACCATTTTTGTAACATTTAAATCAGGTTGTTATTACTTATATGACATGCAATTTATAGTACTACCTTCCAACGACATTTACAATACCTGGAGGAGGTTTTGAGCCGCCACTTGTCTTACTGTAGAGCCTTCGAGAGCTAATTTAGCTGAGCAGGAGTTTTCTTCCCCTGATCATTTGGTTTCTGCTGGCCGGATCCGAGAAGATCGTGAAAGGAGCAATTACTTACAGATATTTTCCCTACCTAAGACCAGAAAGGGCGTCACCCGGTCCATTTTGATAGCAAACTTCTATCGACGAAAGTTCATCCCTAATTTTGCCCAGATAGCGTCCCCCCTTGAACCCGGTGCATAAGAAGAATCAGACATTTGAGTGCAGGGTGTCACAGCTGTCTCCCTGATTAACCGTCCAGTGCTAGCCATTTCTGACTACGCATATCTGTTTTGTCGTGCAGACCGACGGTTCAAAATTGGGTATCGCTGCGGTACTCTTCCCGGAAATCAGGGAGAACGTAGACCAATTGCGTGCGCTTCAAGGTCCCTTTCGCCAGTAGGACTTCAATATTATGTTTACGAGTGTAAGGCCCTGGTGGTAGTGTTCCCCCTCGAAAAGTTTGTTCGACGTCGATCACCGGGAACTTTGTCTTGAAACAGACAACCAAGCCGTAAGTGGGGTACTCGCCGGCCCAGGAACACGGGACGAATTGTCCAGCGGGCCATGGCATTTCTGCGTTTCGCTTTACCATCAGGCATATTAGGGGAACTGACAACGCTGTAGCAGAAGCACTGAGTCGAATGTTCGAGCAGAGGTGCAGTCACCACAATAAGGAACAGAGAATAAGGGAACCAGCTTGGGATGCTGAGGAACTAACCATGGTCCATAAGTTATTTTGTAATTTGGAGCATCATCAAGACCAAGACCCTGCTCTGTCTAAGGCTGAACAAAATTTATTAAGCGGCAAATCATTGCCGAATATAACATGCAAAAGGTAATATTCTGTTATTAGAGCAAGCAGGATAAGCAGACCAAGATTTGTGTTACGGAAGACTTGGTTGCCGCAATTTTCCGTGGCTTTCATAAGTCTGTTATTGGAGGGCATTTAGCAATCTGTTGGATCCTTGGCCGGGTTAGGGAATTTCTTAGTTGATCTTGCTTGTATCAAGATATATAGCATTTGGTGGGACAGTGCCATGAATGTAAAATTGCTAAACCCAGTTCCAATATACAATGAAGGCTTTCACGACCAGATGGTACTGTTGTTGATAATTCTTCAGGGTTATATGGCCGTGGTCCATGGAATTCTTCTATTCCTAACGTTTAGTCCAATACTACATTGGACATCCTCAGAGGAATGGCTGGTCCTGCTGAGTGTGATCACTCCTACGCATGTACCAGTGGAAGAGATTATTGTGAATGTGGAAGCAGGGATTCGAACTCTCCCTAAGGCAACTGCTAATAAAATTCGTTCTGAAATCACAAGGGTCATATTCCATATTAAGCCATTGGAGAGCAATTTAACTAGGGAGGAGGGAAAGGCCCTCAGGGATTTAACTGCGGATGAAGGGATAGTTGTTCTTCCACCTGATAAAGGCAATGCCACTGTGGTGATGAACAAAGAGGACTACAGATGTAAGATTTTGGATCCATTAGTGGCGGGACATTACAATAAACTTAGAAGAGACCCGACGGCTGTTATTTTGAGGAAAACTAATACGTTGATAAAGTCTTCTGCTTCCATTGCACACAAGGATAAAAACGTTTTGCTAAAGAGTGAAGCTAAGAGTCCCAGACTTTATGGTTTACCCAAAGTTCACAAAATAAATCTCCCTCTGAGACCCATTGTTAGTGCGATTGATTCCCCTACTTATCAAATATCTAGGTATCTAGGTATTCATCTACAACCATACATTGGTAAGACTGATTCTTATGTGAGGGATTCACGTCATTTTATTGGGAAATTGAAGCTCTAACCTTAGCTCCTGAAGACATTCTGGTCAGCTTTGATATTGTATCTCTGTTTACTATGATTCCGGTCAATGAAATTATGGTTCACATAACGGAAGTTTTCCCTGAAGATTTGACCGCTCTGTTTAGACACTGTCTCACATCTAGCCAGTTTCAGTGAGATGAGGAGTTTTATGAGCAAGTGGATGGTGTTGCCATGGGTAACCCATTGAGCCCTGCGATTGCCAGTTTTTACATGGAGAATTAGCGTTGAATAAAGCAAATAAGAAACCATGTTGTTGGTATCGTTATGTAGAAGACACATTCGTGGTTTCGACACACGGTAAAAAAGCCTTAGAATAATTTTTTCATTATCTTAATAGCATAAACCCTAAAATTCAGTTTACCATTGAAGTGGAAAAAGACCAGGCTATTTCGTTTCTCGATGTGTTAGCCACGAGACAGACCGATGGCAGTCTAAAACATAAAGTGTTTCGGAACAGCACACATACTGATAGATACTTACATAAGAACTTCAATCATCACCCACAACAAAAAAGATGTGTAATCAAACGTTTAGTGGACAGAGCAAAACGGATTTGTACGCCGGAACATCTGGATACGGAACTGAATCATCTGAAACAGGCCTTCGAAAAGAATGGGTATTCAAACAAAGAAATTAGTAGAGTTTTAAGATCAAATTACAGCAGGCCAAAGGACAAGCATGGTACACAGCAATGGAAGAATACGCTGTCTTTACCTTTCATTAGTAAGGTTACGGATCAATTCGGCAAAATTTTGCTGAAACATAAAGTGAAACCGGTATTCAAACCTACCAGCAAAAGAGGACAAGTACTTCGTTCTGTTAAAGATAGAAGGCCACCATTATCATCTAGCGGTGTGGATGAAATTCCGTGTACTTGTGCAAGGTCTACATTGGTACTACGAAAAGAAGTGTGAATACAAGGGTAAAGGAGCATAAAAGTCTATGCCGACTGGGAAAAATAGATAAATCGGCCGTTGCGGAACATGCACTTCAGTCAGGTGACCATGTAGTTAAGTTTTCTGAAACTACAGTTTTAAGTGCTACCTCGAACTATTATCCACGACTGTATAGGGAGGCTATTGAAATTTATAAACATGAAGATAATTTTAATAGAAAAGAAGAGGCCTTGAAATTAAGCGAGATATCGACAGTAGCGTTACAGAATCGATAAGTGATTTTTATCTATGATGGACTATTATGGATAGTTATATTTTATCCTTGACTAGTTTTCTCTCTGCTACTATGTGCAAGATAGACCACGCCCACTTTCCTCGGTATTTAGGCCGCTTTCCGACGCCCGACTCGTCAGTCGGCAGGACTCAGCAGGACCAGCCATACCTCTGAGGATGTCCAACGTAGTATTGGACAAAACGTTAGGAGCAGAAGAGTACCATGGACCACGGCCATATAACCCGGAAGAATTATCAACACCAGTTCCAATACTTGCAGGGGATTTTTGAAATCGTCAAGTGATCACTTTCTCATGAATACGCTCTTAGTTGATTACGTCCGCTCCTCCCATGTAATAGTGACAGCAACCGGTACATTCTGTTCATGTGTTGATGCCTGCTCATATTTGCTTGGTTTGTACCAAGAAGTAGGGTGACTGTTGGGTGAACTGTTCTTCACTTGTCATCAATGTTTTTCATAAATGTCACTCCCTGTACCATTACCGTGCAATGCTCCTGTCTTCTTTTCTACAACTGGTTACAGATTCTGCTTCGACAACGCACGATCTCATTCGACGACTATACCATACTGACCGAAAGCATGATTTGTTGAAGGAGTGAACTACAATCTGCAGGCAGCCATTATTATTTACCATTCTCATTCACTCCACAAGTGGGTTCCTTATGTACCATGGTTTAATTTGGCGGTCTACTATGAAGTCCTTAAAACCACCCACTTCCTTGATGTTTGCGCATGGTCTCAACTTTCCTTGGCCAATCTGTGGTCAGTTAATGCCCTGCTCCCTCAGAAATGGACACGTGGCCTAATTTAAGAGAACTGGAAACAAGTGTGACGAAATATTAGTATCACACACTAGAGGCAGGTGCGCCGTTACAGTCAGGGGCAAAGCGAGTTAAAGGTGCCTGTGGGTGATAAGGTTTCATCTAAAACCTTCCTGCCGGGCGTGAAGATATGGCCCCAATTTCTCATACATTGGCACTGTGCTTTGCAGCACTTTGTGAGGTAATCCAGGTTCTTAAGCCAGTCACCTAAATAGTACGTAACATTGCTACTGGTAAGTTTTCTAGAGTACATATCACCAAGGTCAAAGGATGGACGTAAATTCTCCGTCCTCGTTTGACATAAATTAGCGGACGGGAGTTGTGGAGATTTTGATGGGGAATAATGAGCTGTGGCGCTTGATTCGATATATCACTAGTGGGCAGGCTCCCGATCCTTGCATGGCAAATTGTGTGGCTGATGGTATGAAGCAAGTCCCACAGGTGACGCGAGTGGTATGTCGGCATCGAGTGAGTCCACAGAATGAGGAAGCGGAGCTGCGCTATGGAGCGCAGCAGCAGTTGCGAACTTAGAGATGGTGCCGCGAGTGAGGTGTGTGGAGTCAAGCAGAGGGACTGTGTTGTGCCCTGGTCGGTGAGGCTGCCTGCCTGGGTGGTGTTTGGACGCCGATCTCACTACTGGGAGGAGCGAAGACCTTCAGCTGCTGATTTTCATCCAGAACCTCTCGGTGACCTATGTGACCAATTCCAGTTTCTGAATGTGGTAAGACACTTCGCCTGATAACGGCATGTTTACATGTAAACGACAACGCCACGCTCTGCTTGAAAGTTCTAGTGAAACTTATGGACAAGAGTTCCAGCATTTCTTGAGGCGTAATTAGGCTCCACTTCAGACAGCTAATGTTCTGAAGGAGTGTAATATGTGATAGTCAAAATGTTACAGAGTTGTGGCTGTTAGACAGATCGCTTTGCTCTTATTAGCCCAATATTTTACCTTGAGTTTGGTGGCTATTATTAATGTTCCAGCAATAATATTCATTGCCTGGCTTTTGGTGGAGTCCCCAGTTTGTTGTAGCTTCAATTCAAAGCAATTGCTAATGTGAACAGGCAGTTTTTGTATAGAGTAATGTAGGAACTTTACTCTCACTTCCCTTAGGTGGAATTGGTTTGTTCCCTCTTTGTAATTTTTCATCCTTGTATGCAACAATATGTTCATTTAGAGTTTTAGTGTGCCGTAGTTGAGTCCATCTGGGCGCCTGGTGATCTGGGTAGTTGACAGGCGGCAGTTTAGGGCAGATCTCCGCTGCCATGGCCGGTCACGGATCTGGTGCTGCTCCCTTAGTGACAGTGAGGTGCTGGTGTTAGAAAATGCCGAGCCATCTCATGTCGGCCTGATGGCAGTTGGAGGTAAGAAGTGTGAAACAGTAAAAAGTTTACTGTATGTACCTTACTCTCTTATACACATATGGCTTTACTCAGACGACCGCCAACGTTTAAATTCGGACCTTATTTCGCACTGATGTCTTGGTGTTTAATGAATCATTTGTTGAGCGTCTTGGCGCGTTTCGTCTTCAATATCTTACACTTCGTGAACACAAGGGCGCATGTTTCTTAATTACAATTGTTAATGGGAAGGTTATTAACATAGTCTAGTAAGAGCCAGGCGCGTATTTTTCAAAAATTGCAAATATTGTTCAAATTGTTTTTAAAAGATAAATTGTTATAGACAGGTGGTTTAGTGAGCGCTAGGCGGATATTTTCTTAAGCCTAAAATTCATTTATATTGTTACGAACATCAGCATTTTGGAGTACTGTGAAGAATATTAACTACAAACGGTTTACTGTGTACTAAATACTTCACTGGTGTATTTCATGCAGGAAGTAATTTGCTGCATTGGTCCACATATTCACTGGTTAAACTTTTACAAATGAGTTATCGTCCAAACTGTGAATGATATTGCCGTTTCTGCTCTAACCATCCCACTCCATAGCCTTGTATTCTGAACTGTCCCTATGACCGCCCCCCCCCCTCCCCCCTTCGTCGTCACCACACACAGGGCACACCAGTCTTTGGTCAGTTCTTGTTTGGCTACCATGGGGCCTCAGCCTTTGCAGAAACTTTTGCCTTCTGTGTTGCATGTCCATGCTCCTGCTATCCTTTTTCCGCATCTTTGGAGAACCTGTCTGCGATATTTTTTGGAACGTGTTCTGAATTTTCAGTAGCCTGACATCGGAACAGGCCCCACAATTTTTTTTCTTTGTTTCCACTTCGTACTCAATCTCCTATTATTCATCCGCTTCAACGCCTGAGGTTCCTCTTTATTTGTTTCTCCTCCCTCCCTGGGTGCTCCTAAAAGCTAGTCCATGCTTCTGCCACGTGACAGGTGACTGGGTAACGTGTAATTCCCAGCCCTGGGTAGACACTTAGGGTCCGCATGTACTCCCTGGTACAGGACCGTCCCAGAGAGAGGTGACTGACTGCCTGAGCTATTACGAGGGTCACTCTATTTTTTTATAAATCCATCTTTTATTCTACATGTGTGACAGTTTTACAGTGTGTAGATACATCCTTCCGGCACTGTGATGCGTCTGTCAGCAGTCACCATTCCGTAAACTCTCTGCACATTGTCTCGAGTGTGTGCAGTACGAGACGTGCCGCTGCAAGGACAATCCTTAATATTGCCGTGCCCTCTTTCATGACATAACCTGTTTGCCCAATGACTAACTGTACTGCGATCGACAGCAGCATCTCTATACACCTTTTTCAACCTCTTGTGGATGTTTCCCACTGTCTCGTTTTCGCAGCACAAGAATTCTATGACAGCATGTTGCTTCTGACGAACATCAAGTGTAGCAGCCATCTTGAAGACATGCTGTGACGACACCACTCACGGGAACAGGATGAACTAAGTCTGAAAACAAGCAGGAAGGATGTATCTACACACTGTAAGACATTCACACATGCAAAATGAAAACTGTATTCTTAGAAAAATAGTGTGCATTTCTTTTGGAGTGACCCTCGTACCTTCACAAATTTCCAAGTGGCCCCTCTGTCAGGAGCTTTGGAGGTGTGACATGAGGTGTGAACGATCACCTAAAGTGGACATGCCACCCCTCTGAGGGGGGGGGGCCGAAGAAGGTCAGTCCTTCTCTACAGTTAATCCATTTAATATTCAGAGAGGTTCTGATGCAGTTAGTGGCCCTGTGAAATCCTGCTCTCGTTTATGTAACGGCAATTTGCTTAGGAAGACTAATTGTGTTACCCAAGCCCAACGACTGGTGGCAGCTTCGCTCCTCCAAGACTCACCTGTTCATGTTGAGGCCCATCGAAAGCTGAATTTTTCGCGTGTTGTTATTTGCAATCAGTTGCTCGATGATCTGACCATCGTCAATGAAATCCATTAGGTAATGTAAAAGGTTGATGCAACCTTAGTGGCTAAATGCACTCTTTTTCTCACGTTTAACAGGATAGTGCTCCCATCAATGATCAGAGCAGGCTATGAAGTCATCAAAGTCCTACTGCACATTCCAAATCCTATGCGGTACTACCAGTGTCAACGTTACAACCACACTCGAAGGTCCTGTCGAAACAGAACAAAATGTGTCACTTGTGGTAGGGATGCTCATGAGGGAGATCGCCCACCTCCTTCTTCCCACTATATCAACTGCAATGGCAACCATGCAGCATTATCCAGAGGATGTCACATGTGTCTCGCTGAGGGGACCGCCTGGGAGATCTGGCTTAAAAAAAAGTCCTTATGCTGTCTCTCCCAAGCTGTTGGTTACTAGAAAACCCCGCGTTTTGCCATCTGGCACTTACACTACTGTTCTTGCTACACCTCGCTCCACGAAAGACACAGCCACGCTGGCTTGAGACCTCAAATTCTGCACCAGAATTGTAAAATCGCCCAGTGTAACGGTAGCATCCCCATCTCCTTCTCCTCCAACTGTGCAACAAGCAACTATACCTTTACCTTTTGGTGCTAAATCACTGCTACACAATCGAGAGCCTGGAAAGGACAGAAGGAACTGTCCCATGAACACTTTTTACATTCCTCTGGCCAACAAACATGCGAGTATTCCTCCGCCAACCGCAAAGGCTTCCAGAAATATTACAAAGGCAAATGGTCTCTTTTGCTGAATCGACTATCCTCTACAACGGTGTCGATGGTGCGCACCGCCAACCGCTTTTCCGCCCTGAAACCCGCAGGCCAACCCAGTTAGGATGCTGATGTCTTTGTAGATCTCATGGAACAGGATCCTCCAGCCCCTGAACCATGTAGCAGTGAGTCTTGGAAGGCTGGCACTCGGTGACTGCCGAGGTGACAACCCTTCATTTGTTTCCCTCCTCCGCTTTCCCTGTCGCGACTCTTCCCCAATGGAATGTTCACAGCATTAGATCCAACAGGAAGGAATTACGGCTGCTCTTGAAATCACGGGGTCCACTTCATTTTTGCCTTCAGAAAACTAAATTGCGTCCTAGCCACTCCTTTGACCCCTCGCATTCTTTTCCAGTCGGCTTACACCTTCCCCCAAGGACGGCATTCTGTGTCATAGGGAAGTCATGGTGCTCATCCAGGATTACATTTATAGTCAAACCATCTCAGTGAACACCCAGTTGCATGCTGTGGCAGCCCACATTTTCCTTCCTCATTTAAACTTTTCTCTTAGTAATGTCTACATCCCTCCATCGTCAGGTGTTGAGCCATGCCGGTCTTGCAGCTATCGATATCCGTTCAGAGATGCTGACTTTTCGGCGCTTGTGTCTCGGCCGCGAGGTGGCGCGGCGGTGAGGGGATCGGCGGCCGACCGGGAGAGGTTGTTTGGAGGTGGGGAGAAGGCGGTGCGACTGTCCGTGGAAGGGAGGTAACCCGGTCGGTGAAGAGGTGTTTTGAAAAGTCATTGTACAGGCGACAGCTGTAACGGTTGTGTCTTGCGATGGTCTTCACAGCCAAGCAGTTGGTGGCCGTTAAGCGATTACATTGTATTGGAAGACTGTACTGGCGACCTACTTCTCTGATGATTATTTCGCTGGCGTGATAAGGTGACATCATTCTGTTTATGTCTTTCACTGGCCACGCACTTTTCACCTTCCGTATTGCAAGTGCTCAGTTATGAAATTCTGTTAGTAATCCATGTTGTGGTCGGACACTACGCAATTTGTTGGACCATTCTAATCGAACTGTTGTCGCTTGGTGTCCAGCGACGTCGGCATTCTGCCTTATCACCCAAACCGTGGGGCTTATTGTGTATAATGTTTTAAAACTGAGTGCTTAGTTTGTTCCAGACAGTGTTGTAGGTCTTGAACTGTATGATGTACCGAAGTACGCTAACTCCGTGAGATACTTGTGCGGAGGTTTGAATGTCGGCACCAACCAAGGGCTCGATTTGCGTAAGGATAGAATATCATTTGGTGTTTTTCTGGGGCATCACGTGTGCAAGTGAGCTCATTCGCTTACTTAAAATATCTCATCCGGAGTCCTCTTTAATTATTACTTGTAAGCTATATTTAGCAGTCGCAATTTGTTTTAATTCTTGGCGATACTGCTACCATGCCTTTTTATTTAAAGTTGTTGTAAGTGATTGATTTTGGTGTTATTAAAATAGCACTATTTCAGACATTTGGTTGTAGCGTGTAGTTGCTGCATCAGCACCCGCGATTGCTTGGACTATAATTGTTGACAATGTGTTCTACACCTGTGCCTAGGTGGTTGGTCTGAGCCACCCCTCCCAGGTGCACCCAATGAGATCCGTCTGAGTTAACTGTTTGGGGGGGGGGGGGGGGGTCACGCGTAAAGTGAAGTCGGACGCACCCACTGTGCTCCGTGCCCTCCGTCGGTCCGATAAATCGGGCCCGAGCGGCACAACCAGGTGTGGCCCGCGTTAGCCGCTCCGATGGACGTTCATATCTGCACTTGGTCGATGCCGTGAGCTGGGAACTATTCGTAAGAGAAGTGTCTTATGTATATTATTTCCTGTCTATTGGGAGCCCGTATGTAAGGATACTGTTTGTTTTAAATGAATGTATTTCTGGAAGGACTCAAAAATGTCTGTAAGTGAATTTACGATAGCCCTTTGGGAATGCAGTATTTTCTATTTTCTATAAAAAGGGTATTACATTTCTCATTTGAAAAGTTGTTATACATTCATTGGTAACTAAAGCCAAGTGATAGGCTTCGTGTATAAATGCTCTCTCACTGGGAGTTTATTATTATAAATGTTATTTCTTCACTATTTTTAATACAAAACATAGTTACCCTTTCTTTTATAAACGAATATGTCTGGGAAAACTTTTAAATCTAAGCGAACTTACGGTAGCCTTTTAGGCGTTCAGTGTATCCTATTTTTTGTAAAAGAGTATTATCTTTCTCATTTGAAAATTTGTTACACTTTCTTTGGTATTTAAAGCCAACTGAGGAGCTTCATGTATAAATGTTCTCCCACTTGAAGTTTATGACAACTGTTATTTGTGTAGACTGACTTCCATAAATACTGTGAACAATAAAAGGTGAATGCTCCCCTGCCCTAACGCCCACTCCTTCCACTTAGTCCTTTGGGTGTTTTATGATACGCCGAGGTAATACCGGTATAAGGTGTCACCGTGGAAGACTTCCTCCAGCTTATTGGTCAGCTGCCTCACCCCTTGTGCCTGTCGTCTCGAGTGGTCTGTTCTCTTTGACATGTACTCGAGCGATCATTTCCCGTGTGTTATCCATTTACTCCTCCTACCCCAACAATGTGTAAACCCAACTGGCAGCTTTCTAAGGCTAAATAGGGGCTTTACTCCTCCCTGCCGATCTTCGCCGAGCAATATTTTCCCAATTCTCATGAACAGGTACAATACCTTACACACGTTATCCTGACCGCCACAGAATGCTCTATTCCTCGCCCTTTATCTTTACCTCTCCGTGTCCCGGTCCCTTGGTGGACTGAGGAGTGTCACGACGCCATTTGCGCGCGAAGACGTGCTCTCTGCTTTTCTAACCCTCATCCTACAATGGAGAAATGCATCCATTATAAGCAGTTGCGTGCGCAGTGTCATTCTATTCTTAGGGACAGCAAAGAAGATAGTCGTATTTCATTTACTAGATCTTTTGGCAGTTCCACTCCCTCTTCTGTCGTGTGGGCCAACCTCCGGCGGCTCTCTGGGACCAAGGCCCATTCCCCAATTTCCGGCCTGACCGTAACGGATCTCACTGTGGACCGCATTGCTCTCCGTAACACCCTACACCGCTATTTTTCGGAGATTTTGAGCTCTACGCATTACCGCCCTGTCTTTCTCCATCGGAAACGAGTGGAGGAGGCACGTGTGATACCCATTTCGTCTCAGAATCGTGAACATTACAATGCTGCCTTTACTACGAAGAAGCTAGACCATCGCAATCTTCTGCCTCGGGGCTGGACGATGTTCTCATGGGGGCAAGCAGTTTCTCCTTCATACATAAAGTCGCATTTGAGCAGATGGCACGTTTCCCAGACACTGTCATATCAATATCTAATTCCTGTAAGGACAAACACATTCCTCCTACTTACCGCCCCATTTCTCTCACCAGGTGTGTTTGCAAGGTGACGGAACATATGATTTATGCCCAGCTGTTATGGTTTCTCGTATCTCGCAGTTTATTAACCACTGCCCAGTGTGGATTCCGAGCGAGTCATTCTGCATTCGACAATCTCGTCACTCTGTCAGTCTATTTCATTTCCGGTTTTCTGCTGAAACACCAGACTGTGGCTGTGTTATTTGATGTGGAGAAAGCCTACGAGACCTGCTGGACGACTGGTATCCTGTGTACTCTATACACTTGGGGTTTCCGACGTTGCCTGTCCTATCTCCGTCAGGAATTTTTAAAAGACGGAGATTTCAAGGTCCGGGTGGATTCTGCCTTGTTGGACACCTTCATGCAGAAAAATTGGGTGCATCAAGGTTCTGTCCTAAGCGTCGTCCCCTTTGCTGTAGCCATTAAACCTGTTATGAACTGTCTCCCACCGGACATCTCTTTTTTCCCTTTACGTCGACGATTTCGCTATCTGTTGCATTTCTCCACGGACCTGTCGCCTTGAGCGTCGTCTTTAGCGATGTCTTTACTCGTGGAGTATCGACTACGGTTTTCACTTTTCCACTGACAAAACAGTTTGTATGAATTTCTGGCGACGAAATGGTTTTCTTCCAGGGTGTTTTCACCTTGGGCCCATTACCCATACGTTCGATGAAATTACGAAATTCCTGTGACTCATTCGTGATATAAAACGTCCTTGGTCCTCCCATGTATCTGATCCGACCGCCCACTGCACCCGCTGTGCAGTGTCCTACATGTCGTAAGCTGTACTTCCTAGGGAGCGTATGGGACCACTAAACTCCATTTGTACCGATCCATTGTCCGTTCGAAACTAGACTATAGGTGTTTCGTCTATGCATCTGCACGTCTTTCCATCTTACACCTTCTGATTACACTCCACAATCGTGGAATCCGTTTGGCCTTTTACACTACCTTGGTTGAGAGTCTCTATGCTGAAGCTGCTAAACTACCTCTCTCCTACCGCCGTGACTTCTCCTCTGCAGATACGCATGCCGTTTGTGTGCCGTGCGTGGCCACCCATCCTGTGTCTCCTCCTTCGATGACTCCTTTGACTGCAGTATGCAGCACGTCCCTCCTCTCTGCTACCTCCTGGAGTTCGCTCTCGGCTATTGCTCCAGCAGCTGAACAAGACGCTACTTGCCACTTTCCCGATTGTTGTGAACCCTTCACCACATTGCCCACGTACGGCAGCCCGTGTTCACCTTGGACTTAATTCACTTCGTAAGGAAACTACTCAAGGTTCGATCTATCGCTGTAAGTTTCTCAGAACTCACAGATAGCACATTTGTATACACTGATGACTCTCGTACCGGCCATGGTGTCGGGCGTGCCTCTATCAGTGGCACCGACGATTTTCGGTATCGGCTTCCGGAACACTACTCACTATTTACAGCAGGTCTCTTCGCCCTGTATCACGCCACACAGGACATCAGGCGACACAGACTTTTCAGTTGTGTCATCTGCTCTGACTCTCTGTACCCTTCAGAGCTTCTAACTGCTGTCCACCGTCCACCCTTCAGTGCAACCGGTCCTAGAAAGCTTCCACTTGCTCCCTCTTGAGGGAACCATCGTGACGTTTATGTGGGTTCTTAGTACGTCGGTCTGACGGGAAATGAGGCCGCTGACGCTGCTGCCAAGCCTGCAGTCTCCCTACCCCGCGCCGCTAGCTCTTCCATTCCTTCCCATGAACTACGCGTTGCCATCTGTCAGCAGTTGGTGTCACTTTGGCACCACTACAAGTCTTCCCTTCATGGCAACAAGCTCCGGGGAATAAAAATATCCTAACGGGCTTGGCCGACGTCCTCTCGCTCCTCTCGCCGTGATGAGATCATTTTAGCCAGATTCCGTATTGAAGACTGTCGTTTTAGCCATCGCCATTGGTTAAGTGGTGATCCCCCACCGCTTTGTGCTCGTTGTCATCAGCCATTGACAGTTCGCCATTTTCTGACAGAATGCCCCCTTTTTAAACCACTTTCGTTCTAATGTATGTATGCCGCCTGAATTACCGGCCGTTCAACCGAGCGACGCGCGAGCTGCCACATGCGTATTACTTTCTATCCGTCGCAGCAGTATGGCGAAGCACATTTAATCTTTAGTTCGGAACCTCCACTGTCTCTACTGAGCATTTTATGGACCTTTCTCCTTCTTCTTAACGTTCTTTCCTCCAATAGATTGAGCTTAACGTGTAGTCATTTTAAAGTCCTTTTTCGTATATGTGTACTGAGGTTCTGACATGGTCACGTATGACCTTGGTTGTTTTTTCGCCCTAAAACAAAGCAAAAAAAACCTATGACCGTCCTTTCATTTAGCAATTGTGAAGCATTGCCGGGTTCACTAGGGCATTATATATGTAATCATTTCTGTACGTCATTCTCGTATTCACAGTGCTAGATCAGCACACGGAGACCAAGATTGGAAGAAATGTTTTTCAACCAACGTTGAATAACTGTTAAATTCGTGGTTTTTTGATTTCATCCTTACACAACTTCTGATGTTACTGACTCTATTGCTCATTAAGTACTGACACATTAATTGATAAACATGCGTATGCACTTCTGTTCTCCGCTGTTAGTCGAGTCTGTTGAGTAAACTGTAAGTGGAATGTTACATTCACATTTGGCGAAGTGCAATTACGCCGCTTATTGCTAAACTATTGTATTTCTGTTCTTTTGTGGTAACATACGTATATCAGCAGATAAATAACTATCTATCAGGGCTGACATATTAACACGTTGGGCTGACTTCATGAAACCAGGTTTTTAGATGGTACTGAAGTGATAAGTATGTACTGGGATATTTTTATCGTTTCTGTTTGTGGTTAATTGGGAGAGGCAAATGTTCGTGTGCTTCCCTGCAAAAGGAACTTGTAGCTCTGTTGAGTGGTCAACTGTGAGTTGCTAGGCCACTAGTCCCCGTAGAGAAATCCTTCGCCAGGTTCGTGGCATTTACGATGGTTTTGAATGTTATTAGGAGTGTGATATTTCGATCTTGTGGAATCGGTACTAACTTAGTTATACATTAAACAAGCATTTGTGATCAATAATTTTTGAAACTGAACACTGTATTTAACGTTGGGGTTCGCTGTGTGGATATCTGTATTGAAGTTCTGCAGGCAAAATCCTTCCCTTCTGCTAATTTTATGAACTATTACTGTGGATCAAACGTATATAATTGTACGGAACCTTAGTCTAAAACTTTCGACGATTATTGACTGTAGATATGTTTTTCCCCGTTGGTGGCTATAGTATCTGTAATGAAACATATTACTGGGTTGCTGTGGGCTGTTGTAATAGGCAGTTTAATTAGAATGGAATACTATGAGTAGCTTTGATTGCCAATTTCATCGTTGTAATTTGCAGTGATGACAAGTCGTAGCTAGAATAATGGAGCAGTCCCCATCCTTCAATCCTCCCGCCTTCCCAGCACCCTCCCATCTCGATTATGCTAACTTTAATTTTGACAAAGTGGAGTTTATAATCATCTTCATATT
The DNA here is from genome assembly GCF_021461385.2 of Schistocerca piceifrons. NCBI lineage: Eukaryota > Metazoa > Arthropoda > Insecta > Orthoptera > Acrididae > Schistocerca > Schistocerca piceifrons. Next base: position 6,484,526 of record NW_025728274.1, read on the forward strand.
TCTTAAGAATATTAAATACTTTGCAATCCATTGATCTGATGACTTGATTCATTTGCTTGGAGAAAGTGTATACTGGACTTTGTAAACGTTGTCGCATGAGCAACTTAAAGCTACAAAGCTGAACTGTTTCAGATTTCTAATACTGATTGTCTACTACTTGTGTTCAATATTAACGCCTTGGTGAATTATCACACTGCGCTTTAGTGCGCACTTGCACTGAAACTAATGCTATGTTGTGGGACGTTCGGTTGGATTCAGCTCAATGTACTTTATGTTACTTCAGTCCCCAAGTTATCCCTCATTAGAACTTTGTTTGCAAAATTTCTGCATTCTATAGGGGATGACATTCCCATGTTACAACAGACTGCACAGGACTACAAGGAAGTGTTACAACCAAACAGGTTAATAGCACTTGAGGACGACAATCTTAAGCAATATAACAGTCATAGACCAGTAGATAAGAAATGAAAGGCCAAGAAGATAGAATCTATGGAAGAAGAGAACAATCTGAGTTACATCATAGGCTAGAAACTGCTCTAGAAATAATGTTTGAGGGAACAGAAACGGCTGATGAAGTTGTTACTGTTGTAGCCCAACTGGCTACTTGCTGTAAGCAGAGCTTGGATAGCCCAGTAATCTGGACTCCAGTGTTTGTGACTGAGCTCACAGTGTGTTAGGAGCACCTGGCGACCACAAGGCACATGTCAAACCAGTGTTGAGAGATGAATCTGCGGTAAGATTATTTTCAGTATATATACAACATGTTTATGTCACGTCTTTGTATGAATCATTTGCATAACGATTGGAATTCACGATACCCAATATTTTATGGCGCTATACGGTAAGTCCGTTTATTTGGATAAAAGCGTGTGGGTCCTGAATGTGGCAAAATGATTCGCCAAGACCAGTTGCTTTCAGAATAAAATAAAATATCTTAAAGTATACGGGTGTTGGTGAAGTTTATTGACACTGAAATGTCACTGGTGTTGTTGAAAGTGGATTATTAATAAATTAGGAGCCAGCAGTCCAAAGTTCAGTGAGGAGATGCGACTCCCCACCTACAGCGGTTTCGTGCATGCTGTCCTAACAAGGAGTAAAGTTTCAAAACCGAAATTTTATTCCAGCAAACTAACATGAATCTGTTTCTGTTACGAGATGACCATCTCCGATGACGTCAATGTCAATGGCAAGTTAAACACTAAGTGTTAGAACCTTTAGAACTTACGCATGACCAAGTGAAGACCTCAGTGTGTGGTAGTGTGGAGGTACCATATTTCCTGATATTCAGGTATGCAGTGTAAAATATGTAGTGTTCCTGCTTATGTGTTAGTTAAGTTTCTTTGATTAATATTACCACAAATTTAAAATTTTTTCGGGTATTCCTGGCGCCAGTGGATTTGGAAGACTTGGACTCGGCTGTTGCACAATATAATTATTGTTATTATAGTGGCAACTTGTAATGAGGGATTTAGTATTCTTGAGGAGTACTATGGATGAGAGTGTACAATGATGTTAATTATGAGGACGAGTGAGACAGTGTGCAGCGCTGGAAAGATCACGATGACATTAGAGATGTAGTTACCATATGTAATACTCATATACATATTTTTTCTTACATTTCGTTTATACTGTTGTGACTTGGCAAGACAGCCAAGCCACTAGGAGATGAAGCCGAAAGGCACGCGTTTAAGCTCACGCAGGCTGGCGTGAGGTCTGGAACAGTTAAAGGATTTGAGTCTAGCAAATAAAGTGCGTAGCTGTTGGAATACTTAACTATCGTCTCGGGAAATGAGAGCGTAATTTGTCAGTGAACCATCGCTAGCAAAGTCGGCTGTACAACTGGGCAAGTGCTAGGAAGTCTCTCTAGACCTGCCGTGTGGCGGCGCTCGGTCTGCAATCACTGACAGTGGCGACACGCGGGTCCGACGTATACTAACGGACCGCGGCCGATTTAAAGGCTAACACCTAGCAAGTGTGGTGTCTGGCGGTGACAACACATATACACTAATGAGGTAATTTTCGATATACATTGCGCAGTTTCTTCTTTGAGTGTCAGGTCTGATTTGATGAATGACAAGTTACATCACATGATTTTTGTGAATATTTTGATGTAGTGGTATAAGACTTATATGAATAATGTATGTTATAATGAGATGATGCAGAGAAACAACTTTTGTTTGTTGTGAAGCTGACACAGTGACACTTGTTTATGAGCGCATTTTTTCTATTAGTGAGCAGCTCCAGTACATGCTGAGAATCATATGTAAGAGGATTTAGGCAAGTTATGTTTAGCCTTTATCGGATGTTTTATTTAATGATGTTTTCTTTGAATGAGTGACATTCTTCTTTGATAGAATCCAATCCATTTGCAAGTCGTGTATGCACGATCTGACATGTTGTGGATCGTATATTATCGAAAAGTTTCAATTAGAGCTGTGTGATTACACAGTTTTCTGCTTGAACAGATGCTGCAGTCCTAGTAGGCTGGAAAGTGAGTTTTGATTTGCAGTGGTTGTCTTGGTCTGTGAGATTAGTATATGATGTAAAAAATGCCTCGTTTGGTCGATACGCTCTGAGGATGAAAGTGAATGTAATGTGTAGTGAGTTTATCATCTTAGCGCCCAGCGGCTCATTCTGACTGTGTGCATGATGAGTGTAGCAAGGTCAAGGTCACTCCTGCCAAGGCAGTGCACATTTTGACATTCATTTTCTGTGCTGTTTCCTGCTCGGGTTCTGTCCTATGTTTAAATGTATGTAGCTCTATTACAATCACTGTCTTGGTGTGAGAGTTGTTTAAAAAGGTTGGACATCTATGAGAAAATTTGTACGTCACATGATACAAAAGTAGAATGGTTCATTCGGTTGCGTGAGACACATTGCGTTGTATCAAGGGAAGTAATAACTCTGATTAAGGTCTCGATATGGACGTCGTTTCCCTGATGCTTGACTATGTTTTACGATGGTTTCTGCAGGCCGTCGTGGCGTATCAGACTCTGATGGTCCCATTTCTCTATGCAACAAAGCGAGTAGTAGTCATCTTTATGTCCGAGATTAACACTAGTATAATTTTAGTAGCGGTAGCTTTTTCGAGCTGCAGTAACTCATAATTGCCGTGCGATAGAAGACAGCGACGAAACACCGTTTACATTCACCTAGGACAGATAGTGTTTGTGGCACTCTTGTGTTGCCACGTCCTGTCGTTGGTTCCTGTAGCTCCGTGTCGTATTGCCACCGCTTTGTCGAACTTCCGCCTTCTTTTGAGAAACATAGCCTCTCTTGCAACATTCTGTGCCCATTAAGAACATTCCAGTTCTTGCTCCAGAACTTTTTTTCTCTTTCACTTAAATGCAGTGACTTTTTATGCCTCAATAATTACAAATTCGTGCAATTTACATCTTGATGTAAGTAAATCATTTGTCTTGCTATTAATAATTACCCCTTGCGTGAAAGTTAAACGTAGTGAAGAAAATATTGCAGTTTTGTCTCCTTCAGCTTCCACCGTTGGGAGGATATATAGACTTGAATACGTCCATCCTCGTACCCCTTGGTTGTATTGTGCAATAGTAAGCAAGGAAAAATTTTCAAGCAGAGAGGTCTCATCATTCACAATACTACAGAGTTTTAATAGCTATCTATGGTTAAGGTAAAAGTTAATTTAATAGGCATGAATTTTACAAGCTCGTATTCATAGCAACACAGTTACCGATCTTAGTGTAGAACAGTCCATATTCATCAACACTGCTGTAATAATTATAGCACACTGTTTTCTTTTTGAGAACGCTTCCCAGAAAGTTAACAAAACCACGGTATAAGTTGTAATGAAAGACAATGAGGCCACCAACATCCTCATATCCAAAGGAACGACACCGTAAAGTCGGTGAGTGGGACTCTGGCTGCGGGCCTGGCGGCAGAAGTGGCGCAGCTCTACAGTTTCTGAGCAGCGGAGAGTCGAACCCAGGAGTAGTCGGCACGCGACGGGAGCTGTCTGCGCCGCCTCCCTGGACAGCGCGTGCGAGGCCGCTATCACCATTAACAATTGCGACGACTGCCACGACAGAACCAAAATATATACCACCTCTGGCCGTCTATGCGGCAGTGATAAGGTTATCGCCACAACGTTCCAAGAATCAGTGCACAGTGCTGTCACGATGAATGAAACCAAGAATGTCTCATGTGCCGAAAGAACCTCCTGGGACAGGTGGCACAGTGCTGAGTGGACTCTCCTCAGTTTCCGGTAGCGATCTGCAAGTGCTCGGCTCTGGCACATCATTTGATCCGAACCTCCCAGACACTGGTTGAGTTGACTTAAGTCGTCCTTCACCAGAAGGACAAGTCCCACGTACCTGAAAACAGCTGTTGGTACAATACTATTTGTGAACAATAATGGGAAAAATGACCAGAGGGTGCCGTTGCTCGGACAATCCAGCGTAACAACAGCTATAATCAGAGCAAAAGACATGACGTAAACTGCAACGCAGGAGATCTTTACAGGCCCACTGGAGGAAAGATGAGACTCCAAGACGCCACTGTCCCGATAAGACAGCAGAGTGAGGATCCTCTGGTACTTGCGGGTGTTCAGAAAAAGATCTGCGACGACAGTCATCACGGTGGTAGCGAAGCGTGTCGTGATATAAGCAACCAACCACACAAAGGTGATGGAATCCTTTTTTCTCGCGTTCACAGCTTGCAACCGGTTTTCCACAGGCGCTATTATTACTAGGCTCATGACAAGAACAACAGCCGCGTATAGCGTTCCTGCACGTGTCGTCCGTAGCTCACACTTCTCAGTGTCCACTGTGAACGGCGTCAGCCCGAAAACCCTGCAGATGGCGTGGTATGATGCTGCAGATGTTAAGAGGTCTCTTCTATTCGTCATGTCAACATCGGCTAGCACTCCAGGATACCTCTGTTGCCTGAAAAGAAAGAAAAAGTTATGCAGCTGTAGTAGGCAAGATGCTCGCATTACATAAAGAATTAATCTATAATTCTCTACATAGAACTAATTAACAGTGTAAACTCAGCCATGAACACTTCTACGACAAATGATTTTTCATTAACTCTTGTTTTCACGAACGATTAGGAGAATGATAGAGTAACCATAGGCATGATTAGAAACACCGTCATAGTCATTATTTTCCTACATCTGAAATCTGTACAAAGCTACAACAGTTATGACAAAACAAAAACTTGACCAACCAACACAGTTGCCGCATCTCTGCACATCGCAAATTGTGGGAATTGAGAACTCGAATCACCCGTAACTTGTTGAGTATGACAAGTATGTAAGTATTGGTTGTTTTATCGCAAAGTACTTATGGTCATTTAATAAAATTAATGAGAATGGCCTCGCCGTAACAAGTTTATTAATTACTACAACTATTATTATTGCTACATAAAAACCACCTATCAAGCACATTGCAAAGTCTACTGTTATGAATGTCTTTAAGGAGTCTTGCTTGCATCTCAGACAGAACCTTAAGTATTTAATAATTTTGGGTTAAGTAACTAAATAAATGAAAATAAGTAAGACAGTAAAGAAGGAAAAATAAGTGGAAATAATGAATAGTTACGGGGAAAAGTACAGACCTCGCATTATACACGTTAGAGATTGCCACTTGAAGGAGTACTGTCGACAGTCATCAAGATAAGCCTAGCAAACCTAAATCATCTGGAAGAATGAAAATTCATATTCCGTTCCTCCCATATACAAGTTTAGCAACTCAAATTTTTCTTGAACTTTTTTATTGTCATGTTTCCTTGTTACCGTAATGCTGTCTTTTATTTTACTTCTACTTACGTGTAGCTTTTTAATATCCGTTTAGTCATCTAAAGTGCTATTTAAGTTAGATCTAAATGGTTTATTTTATTATGATGTTCACTCTCAGTTGTAAATCTATTTTTGCATGAAATCAAATAATGGTATAACAGCAGTACCATATAGAAGAGGCATTGAGTTGCAGACATGCACAATGAAAAAATAGCCTAAATACCGAGCTTAAAGACGAAGTTCTTCTTCAAAAATAGGAAACACACACATACTCACAGAGCCACAGTTCACACAGTAATGGCCATTGTCTCTGGACACTGAAGCCTGACTCACGTTAAGTCGTGCTCCAGCGCTTGTAGACAGTGGCCATGTCTGTGTGGATTGTACCTGTGTGAACGTGGGCGTGTTTCCTATTACAGAAGAAGAATTTTGTTCTGAAGCTCAGTATGTTAGCAGTCTTTCGGATGAAACCTCTCTGTGACTCATCGCCTCATAATGTGGTGAGTAGCGATGTATCCTTTCCATACTGTTCATAATTTTGGATTATTTATTCAATTCAATGGAGTATATTTATTTTTCTCATCGCTCTTGTAATATTAGTGTGTTATCTACAAAGAATTTTTTATCCATTTGGGATTGTTATAAGGAAATTAGTTCTCAATATGGTGCAGTAAAATATGAGCTAGTAGACCAGCAAGATAGTGTCACTTTACTAAACCATATTCTAGTACATGTATTTGGTTGTTTAACTTGGAATAGTTATGGGAGAGTTGTAATCCTAGTAAAGCAATAAAATTCGTCTACTACCATTGCGTTCCTCTTATGATACGTCGGTGTATTATGTTCGACAACTTGAATGGTCTCTTCAATTGTTCTGTTGGTGTACATGGTGATAACATCCAAGAAAATGTTTTAGGTGCGATAAGATGTCGACGTCTGTAGCTTTTTGTATCACTTCACTCAAACTTTTCACTGTATGCTGACTTTTGTATGTACAGCCTGAGTAGGTGTATACAATACCTTACATTTGCGGGTCGGTTCATCATGGCGCAATATTTTTTTCTCTTTTCTCAAGTAAATATTTAGTACCGTTTAGGGATTTTTAATTGTGACAGGTGTCAAATGGATGAGTGTTTTAGTTTTCTTTGCAAATGATGTTACTTTCGTTGCAGACTCGATGATTCTTTTTATACAGACTATTTTGAATACTACTCTTCCATTCTCGTGTCAATTACTATTGCACTGTTAGTGCCTATTTTTTCACAAATCTACACATATTTTTCATATTGGGAAATTATCAGATAATATCAACCGTTCTTCTCAAAATTCCAAGTTGAGAATAAGTATCAGAGCTCACAACAAAACACAATTTTGTCAATCTAGGGGAAAACGCTGTAAATTCACCAATTCAGGAGTGCATAAATTAAAATGCGGTTGCCATGGGATAACACACACAGGACTAACAGAAATATTTCGAAGCAGTATTCATAGAAGGCGTGAAATTCACTAGTATGAAACTGTCTTCATCTGGTTCACACCTTCAGCTACAGAAACTCAGGCAGTGACATAACCCAATGGCTGGCAGTCCCAGCCACTGGTGAAAAACATAGGCAACTAAATATTTTAGATGTAATATGAAGTTTCATATATTGGACAAAACATCCTGTCATTGCTTGGAACAAAGAGACGGAGTGAAAAAAATTCATCGAACTTTTTCGAATGCTTTTATAAATGACTGTTGTTGAAATACATTCCCATGTAAGATATTGTCTTAACAAAGATAACATACAAATGATTTTGTAGAATCTGAGATCATTCAATGTAATCTTTACCTTTGTATATAAAGTACCCACGTTTGACAATTAAATATTAACCAAATCTATAGGGTGAGTCAAAATCATGTGAAGAATCTTAAAAATGGCTCAAATGGCTCTAAGCGCTATGGGACTTAACATCTGAGGTCGTTAGTCCACTAGACTTACAACTACTTAAACCTAAGTAACCTAAGGACATCACACACATCCATGCCCGAGGCAGGATTCGAACCTACGACCGTAGCAGCAGCACAGTTCCGGACTGAAGTGCCTAGAACCACTCGGCCACAGCAGGCGGTGAAGAATCTTAACTTTGTCCCGTTTTTTAATCCAGATTGTTAGAGCCTATTGCTGATAGACTCTCACTTTTGCAGAGATGAATGTTTGCAAGCTTACTGGAAATTGTGCTGCCGGCGAAATAAGTGTGGCGAAGGTTTGCAGAACGATTTCGAAGTAGACGGTCACCAACTCGTTTACCAGATGGTTTGTAGTAACTGGATTAGTAGCAGACAATTATCTCTAAACTGTACTGTTGAACGTTGAATGAGTGCCTTAATCGTGTTGATAAGGTTGGGACCCTATTCTCCCAAAAAGTATTCACATAGTTATGACTCACCCTGTATATTCTGAATACCACAGACATGTGCTAAGGTGATAACATGTAAATTATTAACATAGGTTTTTGGCTTATGCTAAAAAGTATACATAACTTGATTCTCATATGAAAATTAACTGATATGGGACACTGTACCCCAGAGGTAAATGTATTCTTCAGCGCTAGTGCCACAGTTAGTGGGTGTGTGTCCCAATTCGAGTCTGGAAATAAATAAATAAGAATACAATATATTGGACAATTTATGACAGTCTCGTTCTCTTACCAGTCCCTGACAAGTTTGTTCTTCTACCCTTATTATATCTGCACATTCCATTCATCTTTCGTATCCCAACAATTAACAAACTTTTTCCAGTTCAGTTTTATTACTCTGCACCTTACAAGATAAAAAGTAATTCCAGAGGGCAAAGCACCATATTAACTTTAATACAGCACACTCGTCCCGTCAAGATCGAAGACCTCAATCACTTCTCCTGCACAGAACTGAAATACCGCGTATCTCCTAATTCTTCCTCTTCACTTTTTCCATTTACTAGTTCCCTAGGGGATCGACATTGTTACGTGGGTTGAAGCAATGTTGGTAACTGTTGGTGACTGGATACCCTTCTTGAAGCCACCACTCCCTGTGGACAGAGTCTGCTTACCAGATCTGTCTGCATCTAGTGTACAGCTCATGTTCAAGTGTGAGAAGTTTCTCCTGAATGCTTACATAGCAGGTATATGGCGCGGGACAGAGGCTGCTGGCCAGTATTTATCTCGGTGGATGTGGGGAACCGCATAAAAGCCACCTCTGGGCTGGCTGGCTGAAGAGCGAGGAACATTCAATCTGAGACTCAGTCACCTTCCCGGCAAACTGAAGCGGTGCATTAACGCGCTCGCATATCCGGGTGGGTACGTTTCTCCTTGTTACTACACGCTAGATATCTATTATTACCGGCATAAGTATCGCACCTCCTTTTACAGCCAAAATTTAACCCAACACTTTTCTACATCATCATTCCATACCCATAGCTGTCCTCACTGTTTGTAGCACACACAATAATTTTGCAGTTAGCTCTGTTCCTACATTCATTCAAAGTAGCTCCCTTGTATTATGTGGTACCTTACCACATAAACTGACCTTAACGACTACGCATGGAATTTAATTCGTTTTTCCTTTATGACAGATAAACTCTGAAACTATACATCATTGACTACAGTTTCCTCTAATAGTGACAATGGTTCCCCGTTTCCACCATGCATCTCCAAATATCAACTTTAGCATGATGTGCAGGACCCTTCACCTCTGTGGGGCTACACTCCCTGATCCCCAACCTTTCCATCGTTCCACTCCTACCTAAAAACATAACATTGCTGATTCTTGTGATTGCACATTATAATCCTCAAACCACAGAACGTATAACGTGTAAGGTCGACTCGCCACTGACATATGAACCTTCTGTCTGTTGTGCTAGTCAAGAAACGCCCCATTTCTTAAAGCATCAAATATTACTGGGAACGCCACTCAGTGGATTTGAAGTTGCCATTCTCATTTAACAGTTGATTATTTGCACTTCATCTTCTACCATTGTACGTCTTACTCCTTCAGTCCAACTTCCAGTGTTCCACTTGCCCACAATTTATACGTTGTGGCTGGCGACATTTCTTTCACATATGACCCAAACGTTCTCAGCGATAGAAATTCACATCAGTAGAGTATGCATTTCTCCTATCGAGGACCTTTGTCGCTATACCTATTTCTTCCAGTATACTGGGTACGTGAACAGGATTAGTCAGGTCCTTCGGAAATACTTCACTCACCTTCCTTAACGCACTACGTGGTAGTCTGCATAAGAACGCTACTATTTGTTTATGTTCTGCTTGCTTTTGAATGATTCCATTTGCTTCAACATTATCTCTACACTAATAGGTGTGTGTGTGTGTGTGTGTGTGTGTGTGTGTGTGTGTGTGTGTGTGTGTGTGTGTGTGAAATCTTATGGGACTTGACTGCTAAGGTCATCAGTCCCTAAGTTTACACACTACTTAACCTAAATTTTCCTAAGGACAAACACACCCATGCCCGAGGGAGGATTCCAACCTCCGCCGCCACTAGCCGCACAGTCCCAGACCGCTCGGCTAATCCCGCACGGCCACTGGGAGGTATCAACATGGATCCTCCATATTTTATCTACAAGTTTCGACAGAATCCTTCTGCTTTTGTGATACAACGTTGAATGTCTCTGGTAGAACGTCGTGTTATCCAGTTTCTAATACCATTGTACCCACTTTTCTTGAGTTCCTCAAACCTAGCTTCTTAAGCCATCGTGGTAACGCAACTTGATGATCTTTAACAACTGCGCATCAGTCCAGAATCCCGTATTTGCAACCGCTAGTAGATTACCTACAAATGCCAGTACATCCTCTCCTGCCAGGAGCAGTCCAAAAGACGAGATTATTTCCTCCTTTGCTGTACTCAACTTTTTATGCACTTCTTTATTCTCTTCTCTTAAATCAGCTAGGTACTGCTACAAGAACCGATCTGCTTCCTCAGTGGTAACTGTCTGTGTTCCTCATTCAACCATTGCGTGGTTTTTATACAATAGAGATAACAAAAATCGATCGGAGAAAACAGTAAATACCAACATGAAGACTTAATATATAGGTAATAGTAAGATTCAAGCACTACTTCCAATGCTTGTGGCGGGCCATAAGCCATTCAGACTGATGTCGCAGCCATTGTGACCATGCCTATAGCATGTACAACGCATCACCGGGGCTGATAGTGTACAGGAAGCACTGTGGCCTAACAGTTTACATGGTGCACACCACACAGGACACATGCCTTGATGTTCCTCCCCAGTATTCTCCCAAAACTAAGGCACCCTAATGTGTGACTCTGGCATACTATACGCTACCCTTAAATTCCAATGCCAACTAAAGTTTAACCATCACACTTGCCATCAACCCGAGAAGGCGAAAGAAGAGTCTCTGGACTGGCGCTACAGTCGTGATGACGACGTGTGATGCGACTGTAGGCATGTTCCAAATAATTCTGTCATCATTTGTGGCGGTGGCTCCAGCACTTCTCACAAGAGTTGTAGTGGAACATGGGGATGGGGCTTGGATCAAGTACCCCACTACCAGTTGTAGTGATCATTAGCGTTGTTTACCCAGATGGAGGATTTGAAGCCAATTGGATGTGAACTGGTAACTGTTTCCATACGTTCAAGCCTGCTAAGAGTCTTAGTAATGACTGTTTGTCAATGAAAGTATCAGAGAAACATACAAGCCACAGTAATACAGTGAGGCGGTGAAGAAAGTATGGTCGTTTCTTATTAGATATTAGGAACTCATTGTATCATACCTATACTGGTTGAGTTGCTTTAGGGGAAGAGAGAAAACAGCGAGGTCATCGATCTCATCGGATTAGGGGAGGATGATGAAGGAAGTCGGCAGTGCCCTGTCAAAGGAACCATCCAGGCACTTGCCTGAAGCGATTTAAGGAAATTACAGAAAACGTAAATCAGGAATGAACCGCCGTCCTCTCGAATGCAAGTCCATTGTGCTAACCACTGTACTAACTCGGTCGGTTGGCTATATTCTAAGTACTACTAATATGCTGCTCGGCATTAAAAACAGTAGAACAGGAAGTATAGCAAATAATTTAATTCTGTTTGTAGTGAGACAGAACGAATACAGTATGGCAGAAGAATATTTGATCAAATTTGTTCATTATTTGAGGACGCACAAGGTACAGAGTGGCGGCAGGATGGGGCTAGTATTCTTGTACCCTGCTACCGATTATGGTGGTGGTGAGTATTTTTTGTTTGGACAGCAGAATTAGAGGCAAGGGATGCCATTTGGTAAGTCAGGGACGCGTGGCAGAAACATTCATTTATTTATTCCATTAGTTATAGCGGATGTGTTGTCGCTCTCAGCAACGAGTGTCAGACGTTGGCCCCAGAGTGTTAGTAAAGTGCTGAACTCAGCAAGCAGTCATCACAAACAGGCCAGTTTACAGTGTCGTTAGACCCAGGTGAGGAGTCGTGGCGTCAGTAATTCGGCAGGTGGAGAAGTGCAAAGTGAGGCTCCTCACCCAGGGGGTCACTCTCCTAAGGAAGCAAGGAGACGCAGCCGCGGTACAGTGAGTGCGCTGAGATACCCCAGCGTGGGCAGCAACACAGTGGCCTGCAGAACAAGCGACCCAGCAAAAGAGAGCAGCCGAGTGTGCAGGCAGTAGGGAAGGAGTGACTCATCGGCCGGTCAGTCTGCGGTGAGAACCCTGATCTCTCGGCTGGACGTCGTAAAGTCGGCAGCAGTCAGCCAGTGGGTGGTCCCCTGGCTGAAGATGCCAGGTCGACGCTCTGCAGCATCGGACCTAGACCCGGCCTGTAGCAGCCAGTGGAGGCCACGTCCAGTAGTGGCAGCCAGATGAACCATATCTGGCTGGTGAGGGGCATTGACGATTTCTCGAAATCTGCCGGCAGTGGCTAATGCTGCCTGGCTAAAATGGGCAGCATTGATGGGGGTTTTACCCACGAATGGTCTTCTGAGCCAGCATATCTCGTCATTTAGGACAGGGAATAGCCAGGCGTCGCGCCGTGACATTTGGTAACGCGGGTCGGCATTGCTACAGACTGTCTCCTTTACTGCAGCAGTGTTCGGCTCTGATGGAGGCAGTGAGTCCTAGATGTGAGGTGAATTTGTATATGGCAAGGCCTGAATGGTGACTTTTGCTGTGATACCAGGCCATCCAGAATTTGTTGACGAAGAACGCATCGGCGGCCTTCTTTCTCCTGCTAATCTAACAAAAACTCTGCCACAAGACATGCAATGAAATCGTGACACAACAAAAGAGTGACATTTAGAGCACTGAGCTTCCACCGCTAATGGCAACAATGGCTTTAAACTCTCAGGGTACCGGGTCGAAATGGAGTTGGATGACAGATGTACGTCATTCCATCGTGCTTCCACTTTGTCCTGGAGTTCATTACCACTGTGGTTGGTTAATGACGACGGCATGCCATTCTCTCGGTAACTCATCACTGAGTGATGCATCCCAGACCATGCTGAGCTGGACAATTGTTACATTCGAACAGTATCATCGTAGGTCATGATGGAACTGGCAGACTGCAGTTTTGTAGTATCTTGTTTAGATACGTCATGGGGCCACTACACGTAGAATAGAGACTCGTATCAAAAGATGCCGTAATGTCACTCTTGTGTTTATTGCTGCCATACCTCTACTGGCGTATCCCTCTCTACTGCTCCAACAATGGTCACCGTGCTGCAGTCCCATGATGCTCCAGATGTCGTCGCAGTATGCTATACATTCTTGCCTTGCTGGAAGCAGGCCCATTTCTTGACTAAGGGCACGTGATGTTGCAGTGCGATGCTGTAGGGTCGCGCAAATTCTCTCGCGCTCTAGTCCCATGCTACCATTGAGATCTTGCGTGGTGTTGAGTAAAGACGTACTAATTTCGTATTTACGTGGCAATCGTTGAATACCAACCAATGCGTGCAGTAACACTGCGTAGCTGCAGACCCGATAGGTCATGATACTGCTGCAGATGTGTTGGTAGGCAGTCCTCCTTGTTATACGACGTACAGCAACCAACATTCGATATTTGGATAAGAAACCGTTTGCATTACCTTTCCTTGTACACAGAATGCAGCTGGCGTTTGTGCTATTTACATAGTATTTTTGCACTGTAATGGTAATCAACTTCATTTAAAAGCAGCAATTCAAAGTGCCAGAGGCGAACATTTCATCTAAAGTATTCAATTAAACGGAACATGGGTGGTAATTATCGCTGAATATTACTTCTTACGAAAGGCACTGACCTGTTTCCAGAGAGCCCCTTTGCTCCACAGTTAAAGGTTTTGTGTCCTTACTCCATGCTCCTCGGCAGCTGTGATCGCAGAAATAAGGCATAAAAGCTGGCGGCAGATAGATATCTATGTTTCGATTGGCCAACGACGCTGGTCGTTTGGGCTATCACTCAGCTGTACATTCGTAATGGATGAGAATGATTTATACAGAAAGTGGAAATAGTCAGAAGCTGACATGGCGGAGGACGGAGGTCATTTTCTTCAGGCGACTGTCACTTTAACAGCCTTCGCACGGACTATGGAATCAATACGAAGAGGTAAACGCCTTTCCATACGTTTTCTCTGCTATTCAATTCATTTGATCGCGTACTTTACTCCATACATCATCTTTTCTCAAAGACGTTACCTTCAGTCAGGTATTTAACCCCGCAGCATACTACCGGAAATATAACCGCCCAGCGAAGTACCCAGTAGGGAGTTTGCACTTTTAATGCATAGAGCGACAACCTTCTACTAGAACACATAACGAATGTGTGACTGGCATGACACTCCTAAATTTTCATTTATTTCTTTAAACTAAAATTCCCATATTACACTAATATACTAATAAAAAGTTTAAGATGTATCCATTTATTTAATAGTAAAGATTACTTTCTGGTAATGACAATTAATTAGTTTACTTATTATTAGTTGCCCTTCGACATGCAGACACATGCGCGTCAAGAATCTGGAAAGCAGAGCACATGCCAGGATGCTGCAGTGCCCTCCCACTCTGCTGCGCTAACGATTTTTAAATTTACGATTCTACGTCACACTATAGGTGACTGCTGCAGCGAGCTGAGTAGTATCAGGCTGAAGCAGACGTATTTTTAAGTCTAAATTCGTTGCGTTTCCATTTTAGATAGATGTTTGACAGTTTCATTGCAATATTTATTTTCCTACGTATTTGTCCCAAGTTTTTATATTACAGTATAAAATTACTGCAGCCACGCAGTTGCTTGAGAATATTTACTTGCATTTCGTCTGTCTTTCCCTTTTAATGGGCCACGCCAGTTTGAGTTATACGCGATATCTACCTTCTATCTGGCAAATGTGAATGCGTCCAGAGAGAATGGTTGTGTTCTTAAGTCCGTTTTGCGTCATTTCTCCGACAGTATGGGTTATGTTAGTATCCTTCACTTTTAGTTGTAATCTAACTGGATTAACTAATGTAAATACGGAAGCATACTGGTGGTAGGTATTTCATTACGTGATTACAAGTTTTGCAGCCTATAGAGAAGGTTTCTGGAAAACTGACATCAATGAACATTTTTGGTGATCAGCCACCTTAAGCTGAAGGTATCCTCTTATAGCTCATAGCCCTCGCCTATTGACGAGACGGTTCTGAAGTCATATTTCACTAAATTCTTTATTGATACTCTCCCAAAACCCACTAACTGTACACAACATATCTGATTTCTCAAATTCGAACGTACGCCCCTCGTCGAGGCTGTGTTTAGCCGCTGCTGATTTGTCTTTATGCCCCAGGCGACGGCGCATAATGTGTTCCATCCACCATTGCGAGATGCTGTGCTGCATTATAGCGACCTATTGGTGGCGACACTCTCAAGGAATGTCATACACTGAAGCGCCAGAGAAACTCGTATAGACATGTATACTCAATTACATAGATATGTTAACAGGCAGAATACTGCGCTGTGGTCGGCAATGCTATATATGACAATAAGTGTCTGGCGCAGTTGTTACATCTGTTACTGCTGCTACAATGGCAGGTTATCAAGATTTAAGGAGGGGGGGGGGGGTGGTAAGATGTCAGACGCGCCGACTTGGAGCAGGAGAGGCACCACAGGACATTTTAATTTACACTGTCTATACTTTTACAAATAAATTCATAAAACGTTGCCAGCATGACCAGAAAGGACTCGCAGTGGAAGTTCAAAAATGTAACAAAATATTTTTTTTTAATATGTAAAATTTCACAATTTTTTCACTTACTATTGACTGCATTTGTTGCTATAGGTATACTTTTCTTCATAAGTAAGAGAGATTCTTCGATGGATTTTGCACAGCATGCAAACCATAGTTAAGTGTGAATGAAACTCGTCGGAGCCGAAGGCCCACTCGTCTACCTTGATGACGTCTCACCTGGGCCCAAAAACATCAACAATGGGTGTTGATGACTGGAAACATATTGTCTAATCGGACTATTCTCGTTACAAATTTCACCGAGCAAATGGACGTGTACAGGTATGGACAGAGCCTCATGAATCCATGGACCCTGCATGTCAGCAAGGGACTGTTCAGGCTATTGGAGGGTCTGTAACGGTGTGGGGCGTCTGCAGTATGAGTGGTATGGGACACCTGATAAGTCAAGATACCTCTCTGATTGGTGAAACGTACGTAAACATTCTGTCTGATCACCTGCATCAATTCGTGTCCATCGTGCATCCCGACGGACTTCGGCAATTCTAACAGGACAACGCGATATTCCACATCTACAGAATTGCTACAGAGTAGCTCCAGGAACAGTCTCATGAGTTTAAACACTTCTACTGGCCACCAGACTCGGCAGACAAGAACATTATTGAGCATATCTGGAATCCTTGCAACGTGCTGTTCAGAGGAGATCTCCATCCCCTCTTACTCTTACGGATTTATGGACAGTCCTCAAAGATTCATGGTCAGATTTTAGAAAACATAGTCAGCGATCTTGAAAGTAGTTAAAATTAAAATTTACAACAGTCTTGATCGCAGTCTTATTAAAATACTTATTAATTGGAGCGAATAACCGGTTTCAACTCTATGGAAGAGTCATCTTCCGACTCTGTAAAGATATATTGCCAAAGCAGTACAGACGTTATAATAAGCATATAAAAATGTATATAAAAACAAGATAAATAGTGATAAATTATACCGAGAGCGGTGGATGGACACTGCCAGATATGTTCTGTCGACCCTCGACCCTCGTGTAACAGCTGACTGTGCATGGAGGGAACGGGTATTAATAGGGGTGGTCACACACACCGTTCTGAGTAGGACATCATCAGAAAACACGTTCATGATTACATAACTTAAAACATAACCATAAAGGAACATTTACAGTTGGAGTAAATCGTAATGTAAATTACTGATCATTAATCGTCAGTGTATATAAATTATGCTATTAAAATGGTTTATTGGTATGAAATAAGTCTTAGAGCATGCTGCCAGCCTTCTAAACTCAGAACTACAAAATCTGCACCAAAGACTGTCGTTGCCCCAGCGTTTACGTGGATTTTGTAGTGTTGGCAGAAGAGCCAACACTGTGTTGCTAGAGAAGGCCGAAATGCACGCGCTTAAACTCACGCAGGCTGGCGTGAGGTCTGAAACGGGATACGTAATGAATGCTATAAAGAAAAGTACGTAGCTGCTGGAATACTTAACTTTAATCCATAATTGGTGTACATCGCTCTTGTACAGATATAATCTCCATTTTAATATAACTTAGTGATGGCGCCTTGCTAGGTCGTAGCAAATAACTTAGCTGAAGGCTATGCTAACTATTGTCTCGGCAACTGAGTGCTTATTTGTCAGTGAACTGTTGCTAGCTACGTCGGCTGTACAACTGGGGCGAGTGCTAGTAAGTCTCTCTAGACCTGCCGTGTGGTGGCGCTCGGTCTGCAATTACTGACAGTGGCGACACGCGGGTCCGACGTATACTAACGGACCGCGGCCGATTTAAAGGCTACCACCTAGCAAGTGTGGTGTCTGGCGGTGACACCACAGATTTTAGCTCTCTTCTGACGTCAGCGCCATGGAAAATAACTGTACTATCGCGGAACCACACCAACTTTTCTGTAATAACAGCGGAACGATGTTACTAAAGTGCATCGATAGTTGCAGTGGAAACGGCGTCCTAGCCCGGTGAGGTAGGAATCAAATGATCAGAGATTACTGGGTACTGCGAAAGATATCTCAAGGGTTGACAATTCGACAACGAAAACAGTGTCTGCGTAGATATGTCGGCGGTTGCCATGGAAATAGCGTCTTATTCTCACTGCGACAATCTATGGTGCTGTAACAAGGTTATAATTGCCGGAATTTGACGCCTTTTATCAATATTAGCGTAGTATACGTCATAATGACAAAATTATACGTCATAAAAGCTTAAAATTATGCTATTTTCTAAAATCTGTTCACAAGAAATTGCCTATGTCAGGCTGGACATAGTATAGGCAGTAATATTGGCAACAGGATGCTAATGAATGTGTATGGTGATCGGTGGGAACCAGGTGCCTGATTTCGCTATGGCAAAGTACAAAGCGGACATCAAAAATAAGCGACGACTAGCATCCTTTGATGGTAAAATATGGATAACAAAATAAAAAATAAGAAAAGTGTGAAGTGACATTTTACATGTTGTTGTGTTGTGGTTTTTAGTATAAAAACCATTAGAAAAATGAGATCCACGTAGTTAAAAACGTAGTTGTAAAATACTAATGATAAAACAAGCGTCAGAAGTGAAACATGGACGGTAAATAGTTTGGACAAGAAGAGAATAGAAGCTTTCGAAATGTGGTGATACAGAAGAATGCCGAAGATTAGATGGGTAGATCACATAACTAATGAGGAGGTATTGAAAAGAAATGGGGAGAAGAGGAGTTTGTGGCACAACTTGACAAGAAGAAGGGACAGGTTGGTAGGACATGTTCTGAGGCATCAAGGGATCACAAATTTAGCATTGGAGGACAGCGTGGAGGGTTAAAATCGTAGAGGGAGACCAAGAGATGAATACATTAAGCACATTCAGAACGAGGTAGGTTGCAGTAAGTACTGGGAGATGAAGAAACTTGCACAGGGTAGAGTAACATGGAGAGCTGCATCAAATCAGTCTCAGGACTGAAGACCACAACTACATCAATACGAAAACAAAAGAGCAGTTCTTTATAATAGGTCTTCAAAAAGATCATAAAAATGTTTTACCCTAAAGTCTAGCTTTTCACTGAGTAGAGCTAGGAGTTCACTTTTACGATGTGCATAGATTTCAATTTTCTCTAATGCATTAAGTAACGGTCCTTTTGGGGCACAGTGAAGGATTTTTAAATTCGCATGAATTAATGCTTCGGAATGGTTGCAGTCATGCAAATGTTGGCCAAACAAGGATTTACTACGACTGGTACCAGCCACATGTTCTTTAAAACGAATAGCAAAGTTACGGCCAGTTTGTCCGCTGTATTGGTTTTCGCACTCATCACATTGTATTTTATACATTCTTGAATTTTGATATTTAGTGTTGTTCTTTTGATTAATATTATGTCTGAGTCTATTTTGAAGCTGATTATTGATTACGAATGCTATTGTGGGCTCGGTAATTTTAAATAATTCATTTATTTTATCAGAGATATACCCCATGTATGTAGTTTTGGACTATTTTCGATGACCGGATTCAGGTGCACTATGTGTATCCTGTATCTTATTAAACATGAAGTCAATGTGATTGGGACTGAAATAATTTACACTAGCAGTCAGCTTCAATAGTAGTCTGTCTTTCTGTAGTTCCTCTGGGGTGAGTGGTAATTCATACACAGTCAGCTGTTACACGAGCGTCCAGGGTCGACGGAACTCATCGAGCAGTGTCCACCCACCGCTCTGGCTACAACTTATTACTATTTACCTTATTTTTAGATATATATTTTATATGCTTATTATAACGTCTATACTACTTTGGCAATATATCTTTACAGAGTCTGAAGATGACTCTTTCATAGAGTCGAAACCGATCACTCACCCCAATAAAAGATATTTTAACAAGATTGCAATCTAGACTGTTCTAAACTTTAATTTTAAGATTCATAGTGTCAGTTCCCCCCAGCACTGGTTCACACATTAGTCGAGTCCATGCCACGTCGTGTTACGGAACTTCTGCGTGATAGAGGAGGCCCTACACGATATTAGGCAGATGTGCCAGGTTCTTTGGCTCGTCAGTGTAAAAGTGGTTTGTAATGCCACTATGGATTTGGAGATTGATGTGAGTGAGGAGGAGGAGGCGATTAGAGCTACTGCATTCTCGATGGGGTTAAGCCAGAAGATCGATTGCACTCGAAAGCTCTGAAATAAGCCGATGGCTTTTGCGCAATTAGACGGATTAGTGGTTAACATAATTCTTTTTTTTTTTCTTTTCGTTATGTCGATACGAAGTGGGAAGGAGGGCCGGGATCGGTTGTCAGAAAAACCGACCGGTGGGCAGGGAGCAGAGTGTAGTCGGTATGTTGGGTTGGTTAAGACCAAGCAGGAATTCCGTTGTGGTGATCCCAGACCGTCGGTGAATCGGTGTCCCACATCATGTAACGCGTGTGTGGCCAGCTGACGCCAGAAGCGTGCGGGCGCTTTGAAATTCAAATTTCCTATTGGATGCTACAGCGGGATTAGAGCTTCCGTCAGTTCATTTATGCCCCATGTTTACACTGTAGTAAATCAGGAACCTGTGTGTGATATAATTGATTCAGGCAGTAGCCTCTCATTGCTTGAGTATGATATTTGTAATCGCAGCATTTGTAAGTTTCCTAGCCTACAACCGGTCTTGCAGGATGTCGTACTGCCAGTGGGTAAGTGTTGCTTATGAATGGTGGCTGTAAGGCGAGTATTTCTGTGCAAGGATTTTCTCGGCCCGTTTAGTTCGTTATTGTCAAGCATTACTAAAGTGATGCTTGACTTCTCCTTGTTTATTTTACTCCTCTAAATAAAGCGTGTAGAATTTCACTATTTATCACACAAAATCACATACTTCTTTGCGATTTTTAAAATAATACACATAAATGGACTGTTAGAGAACTGATTTACTCTTTCTGAAACGTTATACGAGTCTGTAGCAAGTAAATTTCCATACAAAACTAAATTCCAATGCTTAAATTTGGACGTAAAAATTCTTCTCAATAGGTACAAAATCAAAGTCTACAAAATGGTTGGGGTGATGGTACTCACGACTCCAGACAGTAGCGCATCACAATCGAAAATTCGCTCTCGGAACACTCTCAGTGCACCAGCTGTATGGGTTGGCACTACACCGAGGACTATCGCTGGCCGCAGCTGCCAAACATGGGCATCACGTGTGTGGATGGAGATTGGTCGATGCCCCGTTAAACACCGGAGCACTGAGCTGTGGCAACCGGGAATCCATTGCCTCACAGGTCGAAAGTTACACCCTTACCTTTCACCGCGCCACTGACATCACCCATGCCTCTTCCTTCCTCCAGAAGGCCATCACTGACGCTGTGGAGGCCCCGGTTCCGGTCAGACTCATTCAAGCTCACCGCCCTATGTGTCCTCCACGGGCCGCCCTTCTTCTTTGTGGATCCTGCAGGCTTTACCGCTCCTTCCTCCACACCTGTGACAAGGATACACTCCTCCGCCAGTGGCAATTACAGCGACACATCTGGAACCTTCTTACAGCAAAGAAACGCCGGGACTGGCGCCACACACGTACATGCCTCAACTCCACTCTCCGTGTCGTCCTCCAAGTACTGCTCAGTCTTCCACTGCCTTACTGGTAGCCATTGCAACCCACATTACTCTGTCCTCCACGACAATCACACCACCTCAGTAAGGCTAACCATTTTGCTTCCCTCTTATTTGAGGTATTCTCCATTCCTGTTGATCCCCATTTGGATTACTCCCTCTTCCCCACCGTCCTTGAATGAACTGATATCTCTGTCCCACAGCTCGCTCCTAGTTTCCAGCTCTTGGATCAGTTACCCTCTCAGATATAAACACTCCCATCACCGCACATGGCGTCACACTCGGCCTCTGCTCCAAATGCAACACCACCCCTGGTTACGATGATGTCACCTACGGCCACCTCAAGAAATCCCCCCCGTCCTTCCTGGTCCCCTTGCTACCCTGTAAAACGTCCTCCTCTCCACTGGCTTTTACCCTGACCTGTGGAAGACTTACTGTGTCCTGCTGTTCCCTAAACCCAACAAACCCCCCTCTGACGCCTCTTCCTATCGTCCCATATGCCTCACCTCCTTGTTTAGTAAGGTCTTAGAATCCATCCTCTCCTGCCAGATTCATCGCCACCTAAACTAGTAGCACCACCTCCTTCGCTCTACCCAGTGTTGCTTCTGGCCCTCCTTCTCAGCCAATGACCAACTCCTTAACCTTACCAATCCTCTTTCCCTCCAACTTAACTCCCGCTGCTCCATTGTCTTTGTTTCCCTCGACTTCAAGAATGCCTATGACCATGCCTGGGATCCCAAGCTCATCTTCAGACTCCATACTTATGCTCTCCCTATCAATTTCGTCTGTCTCGTTGCTTCCTTGCTCTCCCTTCCTCCCATCTATGTCAATATCCACAATTCCTACTCCTGTACTTTCTAGCCCACTGGAGTGACCCAAGGCTCCATCCTTCCCCCTCTCCTCTATTTCCTGAATTCTGACAACATGCCCAAACATTCCCTACCTGCCCATCTCCTCCAATTTGGTGATTACACCACCTTCCTGGCCCTTTATCTTAACCTTCAAAGGTAAATGTCTCAATGTACACTCGAAACCCACCTTGACCAGTTCACTACTTAGTGCAACCAGTAGTTCCTTCGTATCAACCCCTCCAAGACACGGTCAATCGTCATTGGCTGCACCACCCCCTCCTTCCATCTCCATGATTTCTACCGAACCATTTATGATCGTACTATTCACCTCACTCCTGCCCTAAAATACCTTGGCCTCAGTCTTGATCGTCATCTAACCTGGACTCCCTATTTCCTTATGATCCAACACAAAGCCACAATAGATACATGTCTGGCCGGATGTGGGGGCTGCACCCTTCCATCATCCTTCATACCTACAAGTCCTCGATCCGCCCCATCCTTTGTTATGCTAGTGTCGCTTGGATTTCTGCACCCCCCCCCCCCCCATCCCCCCAGATTCTATAAAGCCTTCAAAATCCTGGAACACCATGCACATCGCAACGCCTTCCGTCCCTCATGCGCATCCTCTATGACCTCATCCACTTACCCACCTTCATCTCTCCCTTGAACACATCCGCACCCTGTACATTGTCCACCGATTCGATATCCCTACCCTCTTGTGTCCCCCTGTACAAGTTAAAAGTGTAAAAATCACACAGAGCGAGACAGTTAAAAAAAAAAAAAAGGAAAACGCTGGAAACGATGGAGCACTCATGTAGAATAAAAACCACCGAGGGACTGGATGCCAGACAGGAGGGGAAAAAAAGCTATAGCAGGCAGTTCTCTTCAGTGCGCCGAGTCTTGTACAGCTTCCAGTTACCGCCGAGTCTACAAGCTGCACTGTTCGTCCGTCGTCTCCGGAATTTAGGCTCCAAAAGCATCATAGGCCACTTCTGCACTCTACATGGGCATCACTCAGAGGCACAGTGACAGAACTTCAATATTTTACAGGACTTGCAATAATTTCAAATGTCTAATGGTGCTGGACATTTCACATGAAGAAGCATCATTTAAGTCGAGTATTTCTTCGTATTTAATAAATACCATTTTATTACTATATGTTGAAAATCTTTCTGATCGAAGATAACGTACGCCTCCTTCTTGCACTCCCAACGATGGATATTAAATGCTGGGTTCTACAGAACTGCATTTGATTTTAACTGACACACTAAGTATTTAATTGGAGAAACAGACAAATCCCCGCCACAGTTGTCCTGAGGTTCTTCCTCTGAATAATGCTCTTGTTCCACAGCAGAATTGTGATCATCTTTTTCGTCTATTTCTTGACCTGTATCAGTGACACATTTCTCTATCCACCGACTAACAATTTCATCAAACTCGAGGAAATTAAAAGTGTCACGTTCCTGCGACCAAATTTTGTAACACACCGTACTGAAGAAAACAGGCACTTCGTTCGCGAGGCTAGATCTAGGAGACCCTAACACCTGTCAGTAACACGTGTAACAACAAACAAAGAACGCAATAACGCAACCGACTGTAAAACATTGTAAAGTTGGCAATTTATGGGGGATTGGGAACAGTATAGAAGCATTCCATCACAGCTGAACTTACAGAGAGAGTTCGAAAATTTTCACGCCATTGAGAGACCACACCTTGTGAGCTGAGGGTTAAGGATCTTTTGGGCGGCGACTGAATTCAGCGTATTGGTTCTGTCTTCTATTATGTAGAAAGGAAGTTTCTTTTAAATTTTACCCCAACTAAAACTTCAAGTTGTACCAGTGTTTTCCTGTCAAAGGAACCAACGCCGTTACTGTGCAGGATTGTAAATTTCAGGCAGGTCATTTTGTTGATTGTGAGGCTGAGGCGATGCTGCTCCTTCTGGACGAGTTTTCGGAGTCGTTAACTGACAAACCAGGTGTTATCAACACGATACAATACAGAATCTGCCTTGCTGACGATTTTCAGTGCGTCAACCCCAATATAGATTGACACCACCCGAAATGAAAATATTGCGTCAGCTGGTGGAGCGGATGATCTGTGATGGGGTTATTATGTCTCCTACCTCACCTTACACCTCTCTTATCTTTCTAGTTCCAATGGGTGACTGGTGGTTGATCATACTATTAAATAAGAAGTGTGTTCGTGAATCTATGCCACTATCCAACTTGCACCACTGTTTCACCTGCTTTCCTGGTGCTCGGTATTCTTCTATTCTCGAGCTAAATTAGGCTTACCACCAGACCCCATTAGCCAAAACTGTAGACAGGTGACAGCGTTTTGTATGGATTGGAATTTATTCGACTTTATCGGTACACTAATTGGCATATCAACTTGGGCTGCTGTTCTCTCTAGACTTTTGGATAACGTTTCCGGAGATGTAAAATTTAAACCTTAGATGACGTTGTAATTTACAATATTACCTTCCAACAAGATCTGAAACACCTGGAGGAGGTTTTGTGCCGAATTCTTGCCACTGGTCTTGCTGTTAAGCCTTCCAAAATTAATTTAGCTTAGCAGAAGATTTCTTTTCTTGGTATTTGGTTTCTACTGGCGGGACCCGAATGGACAGAGAGAGGACCAAGGTCTTACACAAAAAACAAGCAAAGACAGGTGTTGCCGAATTCATTATCCATTATTTTGTTTAGAAATACTTCTATAGTAGAGGGAGATGACCATTCAGATTTGGCACAACTTTGGAAAGTAGAGAAGTCCTGATCGCACAATCCTTTATTAAGCGTCATGCGTTTAAATATTTTATCGTCAGACTGAAGCTGTGGAATGAACTGTACAAGAAAGTAATGACAGAAAATATACATAAGCGTGTATCTAAGTACGTATTGCAGTACACAGATGTTCCAAATAGAATCGTACTTACATAAAAAACAAATTTTAGTACAAGTTCACGAAAGCGAGCACATGAACTGAATACAGTAGAAATCTCATGTCATGTAGGCATATTTTTCAGTCCCATCGTCTATCGAATCGAACCAGTGCCAAACAGTGTGTGGCGACTGAACTTACGAGAGGTAAACGATGGCCTGTAGGTGGTGCTAGCATTGACTGAAGAATGCGAATCAAACATTAAGTTTACTTACTAATGCGATTAAATACATGTCAACACCGCGTGAACAAATTTGACAAAAAAATTGTAACTCTTATAGAAGAGATACTCATACTAACGCCATGAAAAGTGCGTCGTTAGGTAACATCGTAAAAAACGTTGCAGAAGTAGTCTTTAGTCAGTAATCGAAATAGAAGACAATTTTAGCCAGTAACTGGTGAGGTACAATATAAATGTAAAATCAATATGAGCAATAAGTAAAGAAGGAATAATAACGAATAAGTTCACAAGCATCACAAAATAAATGTACATAATTGTCACAAAATGTAATGAAATGACATAACAGACTCATTGAGATGAGCTAAGATTAGTGGTTACAACTTGAAATGTAAGATGTATTACGCAATAAATGGGTATTTTTTGTTTTTTAATACTATTTAACTTAGTGTTAGATCGTACATGTATAACAACTCTCCTTAAGCTGACGGCTGAGGACATCCAAAACGTCCTAGCATATTGTGACCAAAGATGTAAATTTAGGATCATTTGGTGACAAAAAATGATGCCTAGGCAATCGTAATATTGGTCATACTGTTTCGGACTTACACGGAATGCATTGCGATCGTGTATAACAGTATGGGATTGTAGAGCTATACATAACAAAATAAGCTCTTTGAGTTACTAGCGAACCCCAAAACTTCACCTTTCGTAATTTTTTTTCTATACTGTAATTTCATTCCTACGGCCCCATATGGGTAAGGGAGGGCTGGCACAATCCGCTGCTCATCAACCGAATGATACAGTTAAAATGGATAAAACATACAAAAGGCGATGAGATGGGAGACATAAAAACATAATAAGGAGAGACAATGGGGGTTAAAATACACACTTACACAGAGACGTTAATTGTAGGACAGCTAAAAAAGTCCACATAAAGATAAAAAAGCACAGTTGGCGATTTTTGTAACACATAAAAATACACGGAAGTCACACAAACAAGTCAAAAGTAGGCCACAGTATTACAAAACGCCAGAACGACGACACTTTAACAACAGCACGAGATGAAGGACACACGACAAAGATTAAACAGTGCCAGGAGGATTCGGCCGAGGGAGGGGACATCCTGAGAGGAGAGAAAGATGGGACAAAAGAGAGCAGTGGTAGACGGCGTCTAGAGAAGGTAGTGGAAAAGGAAATTGGTCGCGGGGCATAGCAAGGGCCAGGAGACGAGCGCGATAGCAAGGAAGAGAGAAGGCAAATCAGGAGGGAGTGCAGAGATGCGGAAGAGATGCACTAGAAAGGGAGAGCGCGTGGCAGGGAGAGAAAAACTCCTCATGGGAACACAAAAGAATGGGAGTAGGAGCCATGAGGAAGGGGTGGATGGTGAAGTTAGAGTTCGTAGGAGGAGTAGACATAAGGGCGAAGCTTATCATCTGGGAGGGGTATGCACTGGAAGGCACGTCAGTAAAGGAGGCTGAGAACGTGGAGATGGAGAGAGGGTGGCACACAACAGTAAAGGCACAGCAACAGGCTCTGGGTAGGGAGGATAAGAGACAGCAGGGGGTCCGAGCAATCCAGTCTGTGGACAATGTACAGGGTGTGGATGTGTTTGAGGAAAAGGAGAAGATATGGGAAGGGGTTGATGTGATAGAGGATTTGTATCGGGGACAGGAGACTGATGTGGAAAGCAGGGCAGAGTGCATGGCGTTCGAGGATTTAGAAGGCTTTATTGAATATGGGTGGGGTAGAGATCATGGTGACTATGGTATAAGGAAGGATGGGGCTGATCAAGGATTTGTAGGTGTGAAAGATAAAGGAAGAATGCAGGCCCCATGTCCAGCAAGACAACAGTTTCAGAATGTAGAGTCTGTTGTGGGCTTTGTATTGGATCATAAGAGGATGGGGAGTCCAGGTGAGGTGACGGTCGAGGTCAAGGTATGAGGGAGGTGGGTAGGACAACCATAAACGTGTGGTAAAAATTGTGGAGCCAGAAAGTGCGGGTGGTATGACCTGGGTTTGGAAGAGTTGATGTGAAGGGCCACTCGTTGCACCAGGCAGTGAACTGATTGAGGTGGGTTTGAAGGAATACTTTGGCCCTGTTCAAGGGGAGGATACAGGTCCAGAAAGACGGTGTCATCAGCAAATTGGCAGCAAATTAGTAGAAGATGTGAGGCGGAATAGATTTGGGTGTATCTGCAGCATAAAGGAGATAGAGGAGAGGGAAAAGGATGGAGCCTTCGGGCACGCTCATGGAGGGATAGAATGCACAGGTGTTGGTATTGTGGATAGTGACATAAGAGGGACGACAGGAGAGGAAGGAAGCAACGAGACAGAGAAAGCCCTGGAGTTTAAGGAGTAGCCTGGGATGCCAGACATGGTGAAAGGCAGTCTGGAGGTCGAAGGAGACATAGAAAGAGGAACAATAGGACTTATATTGGAGGGAAAGAAGACTGATAAGCTTAAACTGCTGGTTATTGGCTAAGGAAGAGGTTTGGAAACCACACTGGGTAAGGGGAAAGAGGTGGTGCTGATTAAGGTGGTGATGAACACGTCAGGAGAGGATAGACTCAAAGACCTTAATGAACATGGAGGTGAGGGAGGCGAGATGATAGAGGGTGGTCTGTCGGGATTAAGGAACAGCAGGATGTGGGAAGTTTTCCAAATGTCAGGGTACAAGCCAGTGGAGAGAATGATGATGTCAAGGTAGCAAGGACAGCCAGGACGAAGAGGGGGGATTTCTTGAGGTGGCAGTAGGTGACACTGTTGTGACAAGTGATGGCATTGCACTTGGACTGGAGTATGAGTTTGATGTCATTTGCTGCAATGGGAATGTTTATGTATGATGAGGGTCCAAATACTAGACACTGTAGGCGAGTGGCAGAATGGAGGCATCAGAGTCTTCATGGCTGGTGGGGAAGAGGGAGTAATCAAAGTGAGGATCGTTGGGAAAGGAGAAAAACTTGGAGAGATGGGAAGCAAAATGGTTAGCCTTACTGAGGTTGTCATAGAAAAGGTGGTCATGGTGGAGAAGGGTGTACTGTGGGGCAGGATGACTACCAGTTGGATGGTGGAAGACAGAGGAGGAGTTGACAGGGATGGTGGAGCTGATTCATGTACATGTGTGTCGCCAGTCCTGCTGTTTCTTTGCTGTTCAGACGTTGCAGATGTGTACTTGCCAGTGTCTGGGAGGGTATCTTAGTCACAGGTGCAGAGGAAGGAGTAGTAGAGCCTGTGGAATCCATGGAGGAGAAGGACAGCGTGTGGAGCAAGTGTAGGGTGGTGACGGTGGATAAGTTTGTTAGGAACATGGACCTCTACGGCATTAGTGACGGTCTACTGAAGTAACGAAGAGGCATGTGTGATGTCAGCGGGATGGTGGTAGGAAAGATGGTGGTTTTTGACCTGTGAGGCAATGGATTCCCAGTATGCGTCCCAGTCAGCTCGTTAGTAGTCATGGACTTGGCAGGGCAGCTAGCAAGGGGCTGGATTGAGGCAATGTGCTGAGGAGATTGTGTGAACCACTGGGAGGTGATTGGTACCAAAAGGGTCCAGAATATCCGTGGCAATACGACCAAGGAGGTAAGGGCAAGTGATGATGACACCAGGGATGGAGTTACTTTTAGAATGGGTGATCTGTAAGAGGGGAACTAGATTACCATGGAGGGTAGTGAGGAACTGATGCCACCACTGAAGGTATAAGGTATCAGGGTCACAGTTGACGATGTTGAGGCATGTGGTAATAACATAGTTGTAGAAGGTGGGCCATATTGGGAGATGAATTCATAGGGAAGAGGAGCTGCGGGTTAGATGTAGATAGTGGATAATTGCACAGGTGATGACGGGGGGGGGGGGGAGGGGAGGAGAAAGATGTTGAGGATGAGGTGTTCGGTTGTCATTGAGCAGGGGTTGTGGTAGGACAGGGACATAGATATATGCTTCTGGTGTCCAGTAGTGACCCCACCTCCCTCTAGCAAAAGGGGATTGTCAGTGGAGTGAATGAGGTACAGAGAGGAGCGGACAACATGATGATGTTGGAGGAAGGTTTCACTAAAGATGAAGGAGTTGACCTGGTGATGGGACAGGGTACGCATGAAGAGGTATTTGTTGGTAGGGAGGGAGCAAATGTTGATGTATAGGAGATGATACTGTTGGTGCGTCATTGGGGCAGGGTGGAGAGTGAGTGGAGGGAAGAGAGGGGCTCAAATGAGGGTGTCTGGGTGGGTGAAGATGAAGTGGGCCTGGTTGTGGGAGTATGTAGTGTAGGTATTGAAATGAAAGATGGATCAGGTGGCAAGGGAGATCTGCTGGAGGGTGTGGGGGCGTTGGAAGGGGTGAATATTCTGGAGTATGATGGTCAGGAAACAAATGATGTTGTCAGCTGTCTGGATTGGGCAGAGGGAATTGATGCATTGGATGGGCTGATCGATGGTGTGAATGGGAACAGTTAGTTTGGAGTTGGTGGGAAGGAGTTTGGCCTTGCATTTGGAGGTGTAGATGGGGTGGGATTCGTTGCAGGTGTTGCAGGAAGGAGGGGAGGCGAGGTTAGAACATTGTTTGAGGAAGTGGGAGGCTGTACAGTAGGGGCAGATGGGGGCAAGGTGGTTGAAGCTTTGGGTGATGCGGCCATCATAGAGGAGACAGCATTGGTGGTGATAGCATTGAATAGGAGAAAGGAAGGATTAATGGGGTGGCAAAAGGTGATGTATGGAGGAGGTGGACTCTGTGAACACATGTGCCAAAAGGGTAGGGCTGGAGTTGTTACAGATACATCAGGCTGAGCAGATTTCCAGGGCAGGGTGGGCATTCAATTCTGCCAATAACTTCACCTTAATTACCACAAGGATGAGCTTTGCAATCACAGTGGTGAGGGTTTTGGGATGATGAGGGCTTTAGGATTGACAGGAAAAGGAGGAGGTAGGTAAAGATGTGAGAGACATGTGGGCTAAAGGTGATATGGAGAAGTCTCCGGAAGAGGTCAGTGTGGAATGAGAAGGGAAGTGGATAAGGACAGAGCCTCTGTGGGGCATAAGCTGAGCAATAGCGGCACTGGGGTATACTTGCAGATTTATAGTGTTTAGGCAGTGAGGAATTTAGTATTGGGTTGGGAAATAACGAATATATGTATGGTGGGGGCTGGGCATGCAAGAGAGGTGGGCAGTGGTTTCTTGGAAGAGGGGGTGGAGGTAGGGTCAGCACTTGGGCGTTTGGAGGTTTTTTGGCAGGTGTGGCCTGGAAGGAGGGTGAGGGACTGGGAGAGGTGGCGGAAGGCAGGGTCCTCATGAGAGGTGGAAGCACTTTGAAGGGAGGGTGGGTGTCTGTGGTGGTGACTGTGGAGCGGTGGTCCATGTCATGGGCAGGCGAAGTAGAGGAAGTCATAGCAGGGCGAGTGGGGAGTGCATGAGAGTCATCCCTACACATGGTAGTGGTGGGAATGGCGGCAGGAGCACGAGCAGGAGCAGGGGGAGGAGCAGAAGTAGAGGCAGTAAATAGGTGGGGGTACAGGGGATAGGTGGATATGGCAGGGATGAAGCTGTGAAGAGAAGAGGTGGGGCAGATGGGGGAAGCTGGAGGAGGGACTTATGGAGGTAATGGTGGGGGCAGAGGAAGGAGGGGTGTATATAATCGTGGTGGTTGGGGTGTCCATGGTGGACTTGCAGCCTAGGAGCAACAGGTGGCACGAAGATAGGGAAAGAGAACTTAGCAGGAGCATCTTCCGTAATTGTTTTGTCTTTATTGTAATTTCATTTCCCGGCCACTTATGGGCAGGTGACGGCTGTCAGTGGCACAGTCCGCCACTCTTCAGCCAAGTGACACAACAAATAAAAAGATGAAATGACACAAATAAAATGTGATAAAAAGCGGGACATAAGAACCGAAATAAGTGGAGACAATAGAGATTAAAATATAAACTTACTTGAAGACGTTCACTGAAGGACAGGTAAAAAATTTCGAAGAAAGTCAAAAAAACACAGTTGGTGTTTCGTGGAGCACATAAAATACGCATGCACAAGTTAAAAGTTGGCCACTCCAGCATGAACACCCTTAAAAAAACCACCGTAAGTGATTAGACACATGTGACGAGGGATAGAATCTGTCAGGAAGAGCCTGCCAATGGTAGGAGGCCTGAGAGGAGGGAAAAAGAGGGTCGGTGAAATGGGGAGGGGGGCGGGATGAAAAGAAAAAGGGTGGTTGGGGAGCGCCCCAAGGGGCAGGAGTCAGGAAGGATGGGAGTTGGAGGGGGGAAGGCAAGTCAACAGGTGACACAGAGACACAGAATGGCAGCATGGTAAAGGGGTGGCGCTCAGGGGAAGGGAAAAGGAGGGGAGAGGAAGCCCTGAGGAGTAGGAAGGGGGAATGTAGGGTTAGAGTTGGTAGGAAGGGTGGAGATCAGGGTGAAGCTTATCATCTGGAAGGGATAAGTGCTGGACGTTGTGTTGGGAAAGGAGGTGGAGGGTGTGGACATGAGAGATGGTGGTTAAAGGCGCGACAACAGGCTGAGGGTAGAGAGGACAAAAGACAACAGCGGATATGGGGGATCCAGTTGGTGGATGATGTACAGGATGCAGATGTGTTTGAGGAAAAGGAGAGGTTGTGGGAAGGGAATGAGGTCACAGAGGATCTCTGTGGGGGACATGAGGTGGAAACAAAAGGCAAGGCGGATTGCATGGTGTTCAAGGATTTGGAGAGCGTTATAGAATCTGGCAGGGGCGGAAATCCAGGCAACGCTGGCATAACAAAGGATGGGGCTGATCAAGGATTTGTAGGTGTGAAGGATTGTGGCAGAATCTTAAAGTTTACTGAAATTCTATTTTACAGTGTGTCATGACGTATTGTTCTTAGCTAACAAATGTGTACTGTGTTGTTCGAAGTTCATACAGGAAGAAATTTGCTTTTTTTGTGTCCATGCACTCACTGGTTAAACTGGTACAAATAAATTTTCATCATGCAAACTGTCAATGATAATGCTGTTGCTGGGTTAACCCTCACACTACACAGCATTCTGTGTTGACCTGTCCCAATGACAGTCATTCCATTTAGCAATTGTGAGGCATTGCCAGGTTCACTACTCCATGGTATATGGAAGCGTTTCTACAAGTCTTTCTCGCATTCACAGTCCCACATTTGCACCTGGAGACCAAAAGTGGAACAAATTTTTTTTACGACGTAAGTCAGTTTCAAGTAAGCGCATTAGAGTATCTACCAAGTTTCACCGCCGTACGATAATTACAGTCCACACTGCACCTCAACGGGCAGCTGCACTTTAGTTATGACCATCTGGTATTTTCCACTCAATATTTCCACTGCTTCAGACAAGGAAACATGAACTTCATAAATGTAAGGTATCTAATAACACAACGAAAATTTGTAGAACTTACTATAGTAATATTGTGCTATAATTAAATTATTTTAATACTTTAGAATTTACTATTAGTGGTAGAGTTACTTTGCTTTTACGTATAGGCTTTTAAATTTTATCTAATTTTTGTTTCTGAAATTGGGGATGTATTTACGTGAATAACAATGCGCGATACAAGTTCGCCGAGTTGACGATTGCCGTTGTTATTCATTTTCTTTTTCTCGTAACTTGAGTGCGAAATAATATTCGGAAGATTGCAGCTTCTAGTGTAGACGTCGATCTACTCGAAAACAATTATTGTAACCCACTAAACATACGTAATAATATTTTAAAATACAATGATTCTGCACCTACAAGAAGAACAATTTTTGTGAAAAAAATATCACAGAACATGTCCCGTTTATTCGATGCAATACATAGTTTACAATATAGCGTTTCTCTAACAGTGCATTCTTTTTTCATCTGATGTTTGAACTTCATTTTAGTTGATCTGTGTTAGTGAAAGGTAATTTATACACCTTGAAATATACTCTAGTCAATAACTGTTACATTCAAGCATCTTAATTCGATCCTTACACAACTTCTCATGTTAGTTATGTCATTATTGCTATGTTGCTCATTAAATACTGACACAATAGCTGATACACATGTGCATGGACCCCTGTTCTCAAGTTGTTAAAGGAGTCTTTCGAGTGCACGCTAAGGGGAATGTTACATTCTCATCTGACGAAGTGCAATTACGTTGCTTATTGATAAAGTACTGTCTTTCTCTTCATTTGTGGTACCATTTTATTATGTGTAGAGAAATTACTATCCAATACGGTTGACATATTAATATGTTAAGTTGATTTCATGAAACGAGGGTTGTGCATAACAGTACTGTAGTGGTAAGTGTGTACTGGTATATTTTTATGTTTTCTACTTGTGTTCAGTTGGGATGGGCAAATGCTCCTGTGCCTTGCTGCAAAAGGAACTTGTAGTTGTACTGAATGGTCAGATGTGAGTTGCTAGCTCACAACGTCCTGCAGAGATTCTTTGTCAAGTTGGTGGACTTTAGGATTTTTTTAATGTTTAGTACGAAAGTGATATTTTGGAACTGTGAATGGCTCAAGGAATTTATCGAGATTAGCAAAGTTAGTGGTACTGGTAGGTGAAGTTTGTCAGATAGTGATGTTTCCGTAGGTGGAACTTGATGAGTGATACTACTGACATTGGATTATACTTTCTGAACTTGTAAAATCACAACTGTCCTAGTTTCGGACTACGAAAAAGTTTCTGGTATACATTTCTGAAGCTGCACGCTTCATTGGAGATCTATATTGATATTAGGAGTGCAAAAACTTGTTTCTGGAAATTGTATGAAATATTGCTGTCTTTGAAATGTACCCAACTGTATGGGATCCTATCCTAAAAAGTGTCCAAACTGATTTGCTGCAGCTGTGTCTATGCCACTGAGCATTCTTATGGACCTGCAGTTCATCTGATGCCTGTTGGAGATTTTAGTACATGTAACGAAACTTATTACTAGCTTTCTGTTGGCCGTTGAAATACACCAGTTTAATCAGAATTGAGCAGTAGGAGTAAGTTTGACTGCCAATTTCATCGTTTTACTTTGCAGAGGTAAGAGTTTCTGCATAGTAGAGTGGAGAGTTGGACCAGTCCCCACCCTTCTATCCTTTGGCCCTTCCGCCTCCCCACCCTCACTATGATATTAACTGTGAAATTGAAGAGTTGAGTTCATAATTTTCAAATTTCTTAAGAATGCTAAATGCATACATTGCGATACATGGATTTAATGACTTCATTAAATTTACTTCTCCAGAGGAGTTGTATACTGAACTTTGTAAGTGTTGTCAAATGAGCAAGTTAATGTCAGAAATCTAAAACGTCTCAGGCTACTTTAGTTGCTGATTTATTACTCTGCCTTTTACTGCGCACCTGCGGAGAAACTAATATTGTTTTGTTTTGGGTAGGTGGACTGGATTCAACTTAGTGTGATTTATGTTACTTCACTCCCTCAGTTATCCCTCTTCAGAAGTTTCTTTGGAAATTTTTATGGGATGAAAGTTCCATGTTACAACAACAGACTGCACTGGACTACAAAGAAATGATAAAATTAAACAGATTCATTGCACTTGAGGAGAGAAATCTTAGACAATTATAACTGTCAATAACTAGTCGAAAATAAGTGCTAGAACAGGAGAATAATGTTTGCGGAAAAAGGAAAAAACGTGAGTTACAGGATAGACTAGGAGCTGCTCCAAGTCAGACTATAGCGAGTGAGGTTAACAAACAAGTAGTCATGCAACAGCTTTTTAATAGCTTGAACATGAAGTAGGTGTACTGAAGGCCAACACAGAAAGTAGCATTTCAAGAAACAGAGAATTGTGATGAACTTTCTACTGCTGTAGCCAAACTGGCTGCTAGTTGTAAGCAGAGCTGAGGTATACAGCGTGGTCCATTGATAGTGACCGGGCCAAATATCTGACGAAATAAGCATCAAACGAAAAAACTACAAATAACGAAACTCGTCTAGCTTGAAAGGGGAAACGAGATGGCGCTATGATTGGCCAGCTAGATGGCGCTGCCATAGGCAAAACGGATATCAACTGCGTTTTATTTTAAAAAAAAAGAGGAACCCTCATGTTTTATTACGTATTCGTAAAGATATATGAATGTTTCAGTTGGACCACTTTTTCCGCTTTGTGATGATGGCGCTGTAATAGTCACAAACGTATAAGTACGTGGTATCACGTAACATTCCGTCAGTGCGGACGGTATTTGCTTCGTGATACATTACCCGTGTTAAAATGGACCGCTTACCAATTGCGGAAAAGGCCGATATCGTGTTGATGTATGGCTATTGTGATCAAAATGCCCAACGGGCGTGTGCTACGTATGCTGCTCGGTATCTTGGTTCAAAATGGTTGAAATGGCTCTGAGCACTATCGGACTTAACATCTGAGGTCATCAGTCCCCTAGAACTTAGAAATACTTAAACCTAACTAACCTAAGGACATCACACACATTCATGAACGAGGCAGGATTCGAACCTGCGACCGTAGCGGTCGCGCGGTTCCAGACTGTAGCCTCTAGAACCACTCGGCCACATCGGCCGACTCGGTATCCTGGACGACATCATTCAAGTGTCCGGACCGTTCGCAGGATAGTTACGTTATTTAAGGAAACAGGAAGTGTTCAGCCACATGTGAAACGTCAACCACGACATGCAACAAATGATGATGCCCAAGTAGGTGTTTTAGCTGCCGTCGCAGCTAATCCGCACGTCAGTAGCAGACAAATTGCGCCAGAATCGGAAATCTCAAAAACCGTCGGTGTTAAGAATGCTACATCTACATCGATTGCACCCGTACCATATTTCTATGCACCACAAATATCATGGCGACGACTTTGAACGTCGTGTACAGTTCTGCCACTAGGCACAAGACAAGTTACGGGACGATGACAGATTTTTGCACGCGTTCTACTTGGCGACGAAGCGCCATTCACCAACAGTGGTAACGTAAACCGGCATAATATGCAGGCAACGGAAAATCCACGATGGCTGCGACAAGTGGAACATCAACGACCTTGGCGGGTTAATGTATGGTGCGGAATTATGGGAGGAAGGATAATTTGGCCCCCATTTTATTGACGGCAATCTAAATGGTGCAGTGTATGCTGATTTCCTACGTAATGTTCTACCGATGTTACTACAAGATGTTTCACTGCATGACAGAATGGCGATGTACTTCCCACATGATGGAGGTCCGGCACACAGCTCGCGTGCAGTAGAAGCGGTATTGTATAACATATTTCATGACAGGTGGATTGGTCATCGAGGCACCATACCATGGCCCACACGTTCACCAGATCTGACGTCCCCAGATTTCTTTCTGTGGGGAAAGTTGAAGGATATTTGCTATCGATATCCACTGACAACGCTTGACAACATGCGTTAGCGCATTGTCAATGCACGTGCGAACATTACGGCAGGCGAAGTACTCGCTGTTGAGAGCAATGTCGTTACACGTATTGCCATATGCATTTAGGTTGACGGACATCATTTTGAGCATTTATTGGATTAATGTGGTATTTACAGGTTATCACGCTGTAACACCATGCGTTCTCAGAAATGATGAGGTCACAAAGGTACATGTATCACATTGGAACAACTGAAATAAAATGTTCAAACGTACCTACGTTCCGTATTTAATTTAAAAACCTACCTGTTACCAACTGTTCGTCTAAAATTGTGAGCCATATGTTTGTGACTATTACAGCGCCATCTATCGCAAAGCGAAAAAAGTGGTCCAACTAAAACATTCATATTTCCTTACGTACTACACTAATATGTAATAAAATGGGGGTTCCTATCTTAAAAAACGCAGTTGATATCCATTTGCCATATGGCAGCGCCATCTAGCGGGCCAACCATAGCGCCATCTGGTTTCCCTCTTCAAGCTAGACGAGTTTCGTACTTTTTAGTTTTCTGATTTGACACTTATTTCGTGAGATATTTGGCCCGGTCACGATCAGTGGACCACCCTCTACATGATAACCACATCTGCAATCAAATCATGTGTAAGAACACAGCACACTGTCTCACTCATCCCCATAATTTCATCAATAGTGTTACTGAAGAGTACCAAATTCTTCATCACATGTTGCAACTACAGTAATAATAGTCACATTGTGCAACAACCAAGTACCAGTCTTTCAAATCCAATAGCACCTGGAATAACCAGAAGATAACCCACCCAAGTACTAACCAGACCTGACATTGCTGAACTTTGTTGGCTGTGTGAGATCCAATGTGGCAAGACTGTTGGATATTGTGGTGTCACCGCCAGACACCACACTTGCTAGGTGGTAGTCTTTAAATCGGCCGCGGTCCGTTAGTATAAGTCGGACCCGCGTGTCGCCACTGTCAGTAATTGCAGACCGAGCGCCACCACACGGCAGGTCTAGACAGACTTACTAGCACTCGCCCCAGTTGTACAGCCGACGTAGCTAGCAACAGTTCACTGACAAATAAGCTCTCATTTGCCGAGACGATAGTGGCTTAGCCTTCAGCTACTTCATTTGCTACGACCTAGCAAGGCGCCATACCATTTGATATTGAGATTATAACATGTACCGTCAAGAGCGATGTACACCAATTGTGGATTAAAGTTAAGTATTATATCAACTACGTACTTTATTTGCTACTATTAATTCCCTTAACTGTTCCAGACCTCACGCCAGCCTGCGTGAGCTTAAGCGCGTGCCTTTCGGCTTCCTCTCATTGTGACTTGGCTGCCTTGCCAAGCCACAACATTTTTGGTGACGAGTGTCAAAAGAGGATTTTGCGTTTGTTGATAGACTGATTTCATTGTGTCATGGCTTCGCCACCATTTCCAGATGTACTGTCCGAATTTTATCGCTTGCAGAATCAGCAGACACAGGCCTTATTGGATGCTCTCTTCTCGCCCATTAGATTGGTTATCTGACATATCCCTCATTCTTTTGCAACACTATATTTCAAAAGCTTCATTCACTTCACGCCTACTGTTTGTCGTTCATGTTTACTCGCAAACATGGCTACAGTCCCGACAGATACTTTCAGAAGATACTTCCCAACGTTTAAGTTTAATTTTAAGAAAAACTTCTCTTTCTATTGCAAGTCCGCATTTTATATCTCCTCTTCCGCTCTCCTTAGTTGCAATGGTACCTAGATAGCAAAACCCGCCTTCTGCTCTGTGTCTCATTTGCTAAGCTAATTCGCTCAATATCACCAGCTTCATTTAAACTACAAACCGTTAACTTTGTTTTACTTTTCTTGATATTCGTCTTATAACTTTTTTTCATGATACTGTCATCCTTCCCGATCAACACATCTTCCAAGCCGTGTAATGAGGAAATGTCACCAACTTGATGTCATATTTTAATGACAAAAAGACACACTTGCATGATATCGACCGCAGCAATCGACACCGCGTGAATATTTAGGGCGTAATTGTTAGAGTGCGCAGTTACGACCTTCCGAAAGGACGGGTTTGAAACTTTAGCGCGCACAGGTAGTCTGTCACTCGTTCCGCCCCACAGCAGCCGCCTAATGCCCGGACGCGATGTGCGGTACGTCGTGGTGACAACTAGAGCATTCGTATTCGCATGATGCTGAAGACGAGGGAAGTGGAGGAGGGAGCTGGACTCATCTGCCCAGCGAGTTTTAAAATCTTGTTCCACAACACATATCACTCTGCCCGAAACATAACAAGTAATACGAGTTTATAAGGTCACCTTCATGCACATTAAATGTTACCGAGCGAGGTGGCGCAGTGGTTAGCACACTGGACTCGCATTTGGGAGGACAACGGTTCAATCCCGTCTCCGGCCATCCTGATTTAGGTTTTCCGCGATTTCCCTAAATCTTTTCAGGCAAATGCCGGGATGGTTCCTTTGAAAGGGCACGGCCGACTTCCTTCCCCAACCCGAGCTTGCGCTCCGTCTCTAATGACCTCGTTGTCGACGGGACGTTAAACACTAACCACCACCACCACATTCAAAAATGGCTCTGAGCACTATGGGACTTAACAGCCTTGGTCATCAGTCCCCTAGAACTTAGAACTACTTAAATCTAACAAACCTAAGGACATCACAAACATCCACGCCCGAGGCAGGATTCGAACCTGCGACCGTAGCAGTCGCGCGGTTCCGGACGGAGCGCCTAGAA
Organism: Schistocerca piceifrons; assembly: GCF_021461385.2. NCBI lineage: Eukaryota > Metazoa > Arthropoda > Insecta > Orthoptera > Acrididae > Schistocerca > Schistocerca piceifrons. The sequence continues at coordinate 6,524,069 of NW_025728274.1, forward strand.
CCGCTAGACCACCGCGGCCGGCAACACCACATTCAATGTTAACAATATTCTAGTACTGAAATGCTGCAGTTACATACACGCCCCAAAATCAAAATGAATAAACCGGAGCCGGCCGCGGTGGCCGTGCGGTTCTGGCGCTGCAGTCCGGAACCGCGGGACCGCTACGGTCGCAAGTTCGAATCCTGCCCTCGGGCATGAGTCTGTGTGATGTCCTTAGGTTAGTTACGTTTAAGTAGTTCTAGGTTCTAGGGGACTTACGACCTAAGATGTTGAGTCCCATAGTGCTCAGAGCCATTTGAACCATTTGAATAAACTGGAGCGAGTGAAGATTTATTATAAAATGAAGTTAGTGGTTTTCGATTTACAATTTAATCACGGTTGAAGAATAGCGCGTCTGCTACAAATATACATCACTTTTACAGTGCTAACTTTAAAATCCAAAGACAATAAAGTACTATAGCGATGTCAATAATTAAACAGCGCTACACTTCTTCCTTAATGATACAGTCAATCGCCTCATTAAATTATACTGCATTTGTGTGAATCACAACGTAGAAATGTTCGAAGCAAAGACATCTGTGGCACCATCTAGAGCTTGCAAATCGAGCTCTCTGACACAGCCAAAGCAACAGCAGTGGGGTGGCAACGAATGACAAAAAAATTGTAAGCGCGCAGGTTTAAAAGAGGTGCTTCCAGAAGTTCATAACTGCTTACAGTCTACATCTACATCTACGTAGACACTCCGCAAGCCACCGTACGGTGCGTGGCGCAGGGTATGCTATACCACGACCTGTAATTTCCTTTCCTGGTCCACACGCAAATAGTGCGAGGAAGAGCCAAAGAAACTGGTACACCTGCCTAATATCGTGCAGGTTCCCCGCGAGCACACAGAAGTGCCGGAACACGACGTAGCATGGACTCGACTAATGTCTGAAGTAGCGCTGGAGGGAACGGACACCATGAATCATACAGGGCTGTACATAAATCCGTAAAAGTTGGATGGGGTGGAGATCTCTTCTGAACAGCACGTTGCAAGGCGACCCAGGTATGCTCCATAATGTTTATGTCTCGGGAGTCTGGTGGCCAACTGAAGTGTTTAAAGTCAAAATAATGCTCCTGGAGCCACGCTGAAGCAATTTTCGATGTGTGGGGTGTCGCATTGTCTTCCTGGAATTTTCTAAGTTTGTCGGAATGCACAAAGAACATGAATGAATGCAGGTGATTAGAGAGGATGCTTGCATACGTGTCTCCTGTCAGAGTTATATCTAGACGTCTCAGGGGACCCATGCAACTCTAACTGCACAGGGCCCACACCATTACAGAGCCGCCACCAGCTTGAACTGACCCCTGCTGATATGCAGGGTCCTTGGATTCATGAGCTTGTCTCCATACCCGTACCCATTCATCCGCTCGATACAATTTGAAACGAGACTCGTCCGACCAGGCAACATGTTTCCAGTCATCAACAGTCCAATATCGGTGATGACTGTCCCAGGCGAGCCGTAAGGCTTTGTGTTGTGCAGTAATCAAGGGTACACGAGTAGGCCTTCGGCTCCGAAAGCCCATACCGATGATGTTTCGTTGAATGGTTGGCACGCTGACACTTGTTGATGGTCCAGCACTGAAATCTGCAGCAGTCTGGGGAAGGGTTGCACTTCTGTCACGTTGAACGATTCTCTTCAGTAGTCGTTGTTTCCGTTCTTGCAGCATCTTTCTCCGGCCGCAGCGATGTCTGTGATTAGATGTTTTACCGAATTCCTGATATTCACGGTACACTCGTGAAATGATCGTACGGGGAAATCCCAACTTCACCTCTAGCTCAGAGATGATGTGTCCCATCACTAGCGCGCCGACTATAACACCATGTTCAAGGTCACTTAAATCTTGATAACCTGCCATCGTAAAAGCAGTAATCGATCTAACAACTATGTCAGACACATTGCCGACCGCAGCGCCGTATTTTGCCTGTTTTCACATCTTTGTGTTTGAATACGCATGCCTATACCAGTTTCTTTGGCGCTTCAGTGTATATGCCTCCGTGTGAGGCCCAGTTTCTCGTGTCTTATCTTCGTGGTCGTTACGCGCAATGTATGTTGGCGGCAGTAGTATCGTTCGGTAGTCAGCTTCAAATGCCGATTCTCTAAAGTTTCCCAATAGTGTTTCTCGAAAATAACGTCGCCTTCCCTCCGGAGATTCCCATTTGAGTTCCCGAAGCATCACCGTAAAACTTACATGTTGTTCAAACCTACCGGTATCAAATCTAGCAGCCTGCCTCTGAACTGCTTCGATGCCTTCCTTCACTCCGACTTGGTACGGATCCGATGCACACGAGCAGTACTCAAGAATAGGTCGGACCAGCGTCCTATATGCCGTTTCCCTTACAGGTCAACCACTCTTTCCTAAAATTCTCCCAGTAAGCCGAAATCGACAATCTGCGTTCCCTGCCAAAGTTCTCATATGCTCGTTCCATGTCATATGGCTTTGCAACGTTACACCCAGATTTTTAAAGGACGTGACCGTATCAGGCAGGAAACTAGTACTACTGTATCCGAATATTGCAGATTTGATCTTCCTACTCATCCGCATTGACTTGCATTTTTCTACATTTAGGACTAGCTGCCATTTATCTTCCTATAGTCACCCAACATCGACACCTTACGGCACACCACGGCATCATCAGCAAACAACCGCACATTGCTACCCGCTCTGTCTGCCGAATCAGCCTATCACATTTCCCTGGGGCACTCCTGACGATACCGTTGTCTCTGATCGACACTCACCGCTGAGGACAGCGTACTGGGTTCCATTATTTAAGAAGTCTTCGAACTGCTCACGTGTCTGTGACCTTATTCCTTATGTTCGTACATCCGTTAACAGCCTGCTGTGGGGCATCACGCTAAATACTTTCCGGAAATATAGAAATATGGAGTCTGCCTGTTGCCCTTACCGTGTGAGAAAAGGGCAAATTGAATTTCGCACGAGCGACGCTTTCTAAAACTATGCTCATTCGTGGACATAAGCTTCTCAGTCCCAAGAAAGCTTTCTATTTGGGAACTGGGAATATTCAAGGATTCTGCCGCAAATACATCTACATCTATACTCCGCGAGCCACCTTACGGTGTGTGGCGGAGGGTACTTATTGTACCACTATCTGATCCCCCCTTCCCTGTTCCATTCACGAATTGTGCGTGGGAAGAACGACTGCTTGTAAGTCTCCGTATTTGCTCTAATTTCTCGGATCTTTTCGTTGTGATCATTACGCGAGATATATGTGGACGGTAGTAATATGTTGCCCATCTCTTCCCGGAATGTGCTCTCTCGTAATTTCGATAATAAACCTCGCCGTATTGCGTAACGCCTTTCTTGAAGTGTCCGCCACTGGAGCTTGTTCAGCATCTCCGTAACGCTCTCGCGCTGACTAAATGTCCCCACGACGAATCGCGCTGCTTTTCGCTGGATCATGTCTATCTCTTCTATTAATCCAACCTGGTAAGGGTCCCATACTGATGAGCAATACTCAAGAATCGGACGAACAAGCGTTTTGTAAGCTACTTCTTTCGTCGATGAGTCACATTTTCTTAGAATTCTTCCTATGAATCTCAATCTGGCGCCTGCTTTTCCCACTAATTGTTTTATGTGATCATTCCACTTCAGATCGCTCCGGATAGTAACTCCTAAGTATTTTACGGTCGTTACCGCTTCCAATGATTTACCACCTATGGCATAATCGTACTGGAATGGATTTCTGCCCCTATGTATGCGCATTATATTACATTTATCTACGTTTAGGGAAAGCTGCCAGCTGTCGCACCATGCATTAATCCTCTGCAGGTCCTCCTGGAGTACGTACGACTCTTCTGATGTTGCTACTTTCTTGTAGACAACCGTGTCATCTGCAAATAGCCTCACGGAGCTACCGATGTTGTCAACTAAGTCATTTATGTATATTGTAAACAATAAAGGTCCTATCACGCTTCCCTGCGGTACTCCCGAAATTACCTCTACATCTGCAGATTTTGAACCGTTAAGAATGACATGTTGTGTTCTTTCTTCTAGGAAATCCTGAATCCAATCACAAACCTGATCCGATATTCCGTAAGTTCGTATTTTTTTCACTAAACGTAAGTGCGGAACCGTATCAAATGCCTTCCTGAAGTCCAGGAATACGGCATCAATATGCTCGCCAGTGTCTACGGCACTGTGAATTTCTTGGGCAAATAGGGCGAGCTGAGTTTCACATGATCTCTGTTTGCGGAATCCATGTTGGTTATGATGAAGGAGATTTGTATTATCTAAGAACGTCATAATACGAGAACACAAAACATGTTCCATTATTCTACAACAGATTGACGTAAGCGAAATAGGCCTATAATTATTCGCATCTGATTTATGACCCTTCTTGAAAATGGGAACGACCTGCGCTTTCTTCCAGTCGCTAGGTACTTTACGTTCTTCCAGCGATCTACGATAAATTGCTGATAGAAAGGGGGCAAGTTCTTTAGCATAATCACTGTAGAATCTTAAGGGTATCTCGTCTGGTCCGGATGCTTTTCCGCTACTAAGTGATAGCAGTTGTTTTTCAATTCCGATATCGTTTATTTCAATATTTTCCATTTTGACGCCCGTGCGACGGCTGAAGTCAGGGACCGTGTTACGATTTTCCGCAGTGAAACAGTTTCGGAACACTGAATTCAGTATTTCTGCCTTTCTTCGGTCGTCCTCTGTTTCGGTGCCATCGTGGTCAACGAGTGACTGAATAGGGGATTTAGATCCGCTTACCGATTTTACATATGACCAAAACTTTTTAGGGTTCTTGTTTAGATTGTTTGCCAATGTTTTATGTTCGAATTCGTTGAATGCTTCTCTCATTCCTCTCTTTACGCTCTTTTTCGCTTCGTTCAGCTTTTCCTTATCAGCTATGATTCGACTACTCTTAAACCTATGATGAAGCTTTCTTTGTTTCCGTAATACCTTTCGTACATGATTGTTATACCACGGTGGATCTTTCCCCTCGCTTTGGACCTTAGTTGGTACGAACTTATCTAAGGCGTACTGGACGATGTTTCTGAATTTTTTCCATTTTTGTTCCACATCCTCTTCCTCAGAAATGAACGTTTGATGGTGGTCACTCAGATATTCTGCGATTTGTGCCCTATCACTCTTGTTAAGCAAATATATTTTCCTTCCTTTCTTGGCATTTCTTATTACACTTGTAGTCATTGATGCAACCACTGACTTATGATCACTGATACCCTCTTCTACATTCACGGAGTCGAAAAGTTCCGGTCTATTTGTTGCTATGAGGTCTAAAACGTTAGCTTCACGAGTTGGTTCTCTAACTATCTGCTCGAAGTAATTCTCGGACAATGCAGTCAGGATAATGTCACAAGAGTCTCTGTTCCTGGCTCCAGTTCTGATTGTGTGACTATCCCATTCTATACCTGGTAGATTGAAGTCTCCCTCTATTACAATAGTATGATCACGAAACTTCTTCACGACGTTCTGCAGGTTCTCTCTGAGGCGCTCAACTACTACGGTTGCTGATGCAGGTGGTCTATAGAAGCATCCGACTATCATATCTGACCCACCTTTGATACTTAACTTAACCCAGATTATTTCACATTCGCATTCGCTAATAACTTCACTGGATATTATTGAATTCTTTACTGCTATAAATACTCCTCCACCATTGGCGTTTATCCTATCCTTGCGGTATATATTCCATTCTGTGTCTAGGATTTCGTTACTGTTCACTTCCGGTTTTAACCAACTTTCCGTTCCTAATACTATATGCGCACTATTTCCTTCAATAAGAGATACTAATTCAGGAACCTTGCCCTGGATACTCCTGCAGTTTACCAATATTACGTTAACTTTTCCTGTTTTTGGTCTCTGAGGACGGACGTTCTTTATCAACGATGATAATGTCCTCTCTGGTAAGCCGTCAGGTATTTTATCGTTTCGCCCAAGGGGGGGGGGGGGGTCCCTCTAACCTAAAAAACCTCCGTGTGCACGCCACACGTACTCTGCTACCCTAGTAGCTGCTTCCGGTGTGTAGTGCACGCCTGACCTGTCTAGGGGGGCCCTACAGTTCTCCACCCAATAACGGAGGTCGATGAATTTGCAACCATTATAGTCGCAGAGTTGTCTGAGCCTCTGGTTTAGACCCTCCACACGGCTCCAAACCAGAGGACCGCGATCGACTCTGGGCACTATGCTGCAGATATTAAGCTCAGCTTGCACTCCGCGTGCGATGCTGGTTGTCTTCACCAAATCAGCCAGCCGCCGGAAGGAACCAAGGATGGCCTCAGAACCCAAGCGGCAGGCGTCATTCGTTCCGACATGTGCTACTATCTGCAGCCGGTCACACCCAGTGCGTTCAATAGCTGCCGGAAGGGCCTCCTCCACATTACGGACGAGACCCCCCGGCAAGCACACCGAGTGCACACTGGCATTCTTCCCCGACCTACCCGCTATTTTCCTGAGGGGCTCCATAACCCGCCTAACGTTGGAGCTCCCTATAACTAATAGGCCCGCCCTTTGTGACTGTCGGGACTTTGCCGGAGAATCGGCCACTGGGCCAACAGGCGAGGCATCCTGTGGTGGCTCGGAAACGATGTCATCACCACTAGGAAGCACCCCGTACCTGTTGGAAAGGGGTAAGGCAGCTGCCACGCGGCCAGATCCCACCTTTGCCTTTCGGCCAGGCACGCGCGAGCCCACCACTGTCCGCCATTCACCCTGGAGTGATGGCTGACCGGTAAGATGCTCACTGCCGGAAGACGCAGCGACATCAGGGGTTCCATGTGATTCCAAGGCCACCGAAGTAGGCATAGGTCTCACCACAGTTGCCCCAACGCCACTACGAGCCGACGCCTGCGCCTCGAGCTCGATGAGCCTAACAGACAAAGCCTCCACCTGCCCCCGAAGAGTGGCCAATTCTCCTTGCGTCCGCTCACAACAACCACAGTCCCTACTCTATACGGTGAGAAATTCCCAAGATAATCTTCTGATGAGCTACTCTGATAATCAAGAAACACTCACTGAAATACGAGACGCGAAAAATACGCTAGGTTTTTCCAGAAAAACTATTTAAAAGCTAAGCGCAGCAAATAAGTACAAAAACGCTTTATACAAACAGTACTCGCTGCTGCTGGTGCTCTCGCTCTGGCTGTCACAAGACAACTGCTGATTCAAGTGACTAGTGGCTAACGGCCGCGAAACAAACAAAAGACGGTTTTAGGGCGCTTTCTGTTCTAAACGATCAAGAAAACACTAAGAAATCTAACACGAAAACTACGTAAAGTTTTATCAAGAACTGTTAGTTACTATGCAGAGCAGATAAACACAAATAGAATCCCTTCCTTAGTGGATGGTCGTAAACAACATGCAAAATAAACGCTTTATACAAACAGTACTCGCTGCTGCTGGTGCTCTCGCTCTGGCTGTCACAAGACAACTGCTGATTCAAGTGACTAGTGGCTAACGGCCGCGAAACAAACAAAAGACGGTTTTAGGGCGCTTTCTGTTCTAAACGATCAAGAAAACACTAAGAAATCTAACACGAAAACTACGTAAAGTTTTATCAAGAACTGTTAGTTACTATGCAGAGCAGATAAACACAAATAGAATCCCTTCCTTAGTGGAAGGTCGTAAACAAAATGCAAAATAAACGCTTTATACAAACAGTACTCGCTGCTGCTGGTGCTCTCGCTCTGGCTGTCACAAGACAATAGAAGTTAGGGATATTGGGGTGTAATTTTGCGGATACGTCGCTTACCCTTCTTATGCACTGGAGGCACCTGCGCTGTTTTGCACTCGTTTGGGACTTTGTCCTGGGCGAGAGATTCACGGTAAATGCAAGTTACGTAAGGGGCCAATGCCATAGAGCACTCTTCGTAAAGAAGAATTGGAATTCCATTTGAATCTGACGATTTACCTGCTTTCAAAATTTTTAGTTGTTTCTTTACGCCAGGTATGCTTATCACTATCTCGTCTGTATTGTAGTTTGTCCAATGGTCAAGTGACGGTATGTTCGTACGATTCCCCTGTGTGAATGGTTCCTTGAAAGTGAAATTTAAAACTACGGCTTTCGTTTTGCTATATTCAATCAAAATTATGGCCCAAATTTTCCCTCGGGTTCGATTGACGTGGCTGATATCTTGCAAGGGTGCTTTTTTCTCCTTAAAATATGACGTCAAGTTGGTGATGTTCCCTTGTAAGAAAAGTTGTAGAGTCAATTTTGCCTCAAAAGTTCGCACATTTCCTCGAAATCCATACTGGTCCTCCCCGAGGTTTGGTTCTCCTGGCCTCCGTTCTTCTGTAACTAACTGGTCCCTGTATTTTGCAACCGTGACTTATAAAACTGATGTTCCGGTAGTAGTCTCACCTTCCAGCATCTCCTTAGTACTCGTATAGGAATTGTAATGTTCCACTTCAAATTTGACGGTCTTTCTCATGTGCCTTGCATATCATGAGAAATACTTTTCTCGTTGTCCGTTCTCCTAAAGATCTTAATAACTGTGAGGGAATCATGTCCACTAGAGGTTCTTTCTTTCGACTTAAGTCTTTAAGTCCTGTGACAAATCATTCACTTACCCTTCCCTTTCCATAATACTGTCTTCAGTTTTATCACTCTTATATAACTCTTCCACACTGTTCATTCCACTTCCAGACTGCCATTAGTGCAGGGTTTATAAATAAACTTCCGATGTACTAACAACTTCGCTCTTTTCTAAGAAAATATTCTAAATTTTCCCATACGCGACATTTACCTATCCTACAGTCTTAAGTACTACCGCATAACTCCCGGTGTGACGGTAAAGGTGTCCTTAAAATAACGCGACGAAGGTCGACTGTTGGTTCTTTCTTAATAAGAACATTCTAGTATATTGGT